>NC_042616.1:270592098-271194261 GCF_901001135.1 Rhinatrema bivittatum | reverse complement strand
AAGGGGATGACCCGCGGGTACTCCGCATATTCCAGAAAGAGGAACTCGACGATCTCATCCCCCAGATCCTCCAGGAGCTGGATCTGGATCCCCCACCCGAGCCTCCTGCGCCCGTTGCTCCTGTTGTCGCCTCGTCATCCAAGAAGGGGGATCCGCTCCTGGCCGGTCTGCGCCCGTTATCCCAGGCTTTCCCTACGCATCCCACCTTCCTGCAGCTCTTGGCTAGAGAATGGGATACTCCCGAATCCTCCTTGAAAGTCTGAAGAGCAATGGAGAAGCTTTAGCCACTCCCGGAGGGTTTCCTGGAATTGATCAAGGTCCCGAAGGTGGACTCGGTCGGCGGTCACCAAGAGGACCACTATCCTGGTTACAGGTGGCACGGCCCTGCAGGACCTTCAGGACAGGAAGTTGGAACTTTACCTCAAACGGGTCTTTGAGGTCTCATCGCTGGATATGCGCGCTGCTATTTGTAGCTCTCTCGCGCAGAGGGCAAGTCTCCGCTGGGTTCATCAGCTACTTACATCGCAAGACTTTCCACCTGAGGAAGCCACCCAGGAGGACCGCCTAGAGTCAGCAGTAGCGTATGGAGCCGACGCCCTGTATGATCTGTTCCGGGTCCTGGCGAGGGCCATGGTCTCGGTAGTATCGGCGAGGCATCTCCTGTGGCTCCGCAACTGGGCGGCGGATTCTTCCTCCAAGTCAAGCTTGGGCTCCCTCCCCTTCAAGGGCAGGTTCCTCTTTGCTGAGGATCTGGACCAGATCATCAAGTCCCTTGGAGAGAATGCGGTCCACCGCTTGCCCGAGGACCGCCAGCGTACCTCCAGGTCCTTCTCTTCTTCCAGGACTCAGGCCCGGCCCCAGCATCGATACCGGGGATACTGACAGAAGGGGCCCAGGACGCCTTCTTCCAGATCCCAGACTTGGCCCCGGTCCTTTCGTGGCCGCAGGCCCGCTCGGGAGGGGCAGTCAGGGGACCACCTCCAAATCCGCTCATTGATGCCAAGCTCGCCCACTCCTCCCCCATCTCCCCCCCCCCCCCCCATTGATCGGGGGACAGATCTCACACTTCTACGAGGAGTGGGCTCACGTCACCTTGGATCAGTGGGTTCTAGATGTCCTAAGGAACAGCTATGCATTGAAGTTTGTCCGCCGACCGAGAGACAGGTTTCTCTTTTCTCCCTGCAGGTCGGACATCAAGCAGCGGGCTGTGCAACAGACCCTGGATCGGTTGCAGGCTATAGGGGCCATGTCACCCATCCCCTCGGGCGAGGTGGGCTCGGGCCATTATTCAATCTACTTCGTCGTGCCCAAAAAGGATGGATCCTGTCGGCCAATCCTGGATCTCAAGGAAATCAACAGGTCTCTCCGGTTCCGCATGGAGACGCTACGCTCCGTCATTGCGGCAGTACATCAGGGGGAATTCCTTGCCTCATTGGATCTGACCGAGGCCTATCTCCACATTCTTATTCTCCCGGCACATCGGCGGTTTCTTCGCTTCAAGATCCTGGACCAGCATTTTCAGTTCCAGGCTCTCCCTTTTGGGTTGGCGACTGCCCCTTGGACTTTCACGAAGATTATGGTGGTAGTGGCGGCAGCCCTGAGACGAGAGGGGATTCTCGTTCATCCCTATTTGGACGACTGGCTAATCCAGGCGAAGTCCTTTGCACAGGGTCAGTCGGCGGTCTCCAGAGTAGTCCGCCTTCTCGGCTCCCTGGGCTGGGTTGTGAATTTCACCAAGAGTTCCCTCATTCCCTCGCAACACTTGGACTTCTTGGGAGCGCGGTTCGATACACTTCAGGGCAAGGTCTTATGTCCGGACAAGGCCCAGTCTCTACGGGAACAAATACAACATTTCTCTGCGATACCAGCGTCCATCTCCTGGGACTATCTCCAGCTCCTGGGCTCCATGGCCTCCACCATAGATCTCGTACCCTGGGTCTTTGCGCACCTCCGGCCTCTTCAGGCGGCCCTGCTTTCCCGCTAGACGCCAGTCTCACAGGACTATCAGCTCGTGCTCCCGCTTCCACACTTCGCCAGGGACAGTCTGCGGTGGTGGTTGGATCCAAGCCATCTCGCCCAAGGCGTCTCCCTCAAGGTGCCAAACTGGGTGGTAGTCACCACCGATGCCAGCCTCTCCGGATGGGGGGCAGTATGCGAATGGAGTTCGGCGCAAGGGATCTGGACGAAGGAACAGGCGGCCTGGCTGATCAATCGACTGGAAACCAGGGCAGTGCGCTTGGCGCTCATACATTTTCTTCCCCTGGTGCAGCATCGGGAAGTATGGATCTTATCGGACAATGTGACCACCGTGGCTACATCAATTGCCATGGTGGCACAAAGAGTCGACTGGTTGTGCTCGAGTCGGCGCGCCTAATGACGTGGGCGGAGAATCATCTGGCCCGACTGGCCGCTTCACACATCGCGGGGGTAGACAACATTCAGGCAGACTACCTGAGTCGTCAGCAGTTAGACCCAGGAGAGTGGTCTCTCTCTGACAAGGCCATGCAACTCCTCATTCATCGGTGGGGGCCGTCTAACCTGGATCTGATGGCGACGTCTCTCAACACCAAGACGTCCCGATTCTTCAGCCGCAGAAGGGAGCGCGGCGCGGAAGGGGTAGATGCCCTAGTACTGCCTTGGCCACGCCACCTCCTACTTTGTCTTTCCTCCCTGGCCTCTGGTGGGCAAAGTCATCCGGAGAATAGAGTGTCACCAGGGGTCCGTTCTTCTGGTGGCTCCCGAATGGCCACGTTGTCCCTGGTTTGCGGATCTGCTACAGCTAGCGGTCGACGGCCCGCTTCGGTTGGGACATCTTCTGCGGCTACTTCATCAGGGACCAGTATTTTTCAAGCAGGCAGAACACTTTTGTCTTGCGGCCTGGCTTTTGAACGGCGCCGCCTCCAGCGTAGAGGATACCCTGAGGCTGTAGTCTCGACCCTTCTAAAGGCCCGAAAGACTTCCACCTCAGTGGCCTATGTGAGGGTCTGGAAGGTTTTTGAGGTGTGGTGCATTGCAAAGGGTACTCGTCCCATGAAGGCATCAGTCCCTCAGATTCTGCAGTTTCTTCAGGACAGACTGGACAAAGGGCTTGCCTACAATTCCCTGCGAGTTCAAGTGGCCGCTCTAGGATCTCTCATTCAGTATGCGGACCATCCCTCACGCCTGGTACAGCCGGATATCGCCCAATTCCTCAAGGGAGTGAAGCACTTGCGGCCCCCGGTGAGGGATCCGTGCCCCTCATGGAGCCTTAACTTGGTCCTTCAGTCGCTGGCGGGTCCTCCTTTTGAGCTGCAGCGCAGCTCCACCATCAAGGATCTCACCCTTAAGACAGTTTTCCTTGTAGCCATCTGCTCCGCTCGTCGTATCTCAGAACTTCAAGCGTTATCCTGTAGGGAACCCTACCTCCGCTTCACGGACTCCGGTGTCTCTCTCCGAACTGTTCCCTCCTTCTTACCCAAGGTAGTCTGCCTTTCACTTGAATCAGACAGTCGAGCTCCCATCCTTCACATCCGACGACCCAAGGTCTCTCCGCCTCCTTGACATCAAACGTACACTACTTCGGTACTTGGAGGGCACCAATGACTTCAGGGTCTCGGACCATTTGTTTGTTCTCTAGTCGGGGCCGAGGAAAGGATCCCAGGCCTCGAAGACGATTGCGAGATGGCTAAAGGATGCCATTACTTCTGCGTATATTGGTGCGGGGCGTATCCCCCCTCTGGGCGTCATAGCTCATTCTCTTCGGTCAAAAGCAGCCTCCTGGGCAGAGGTTCGGTCCGTTTCCTCTCAGGAGATTTGTCGTGCGGCGACTTGGAAATCGCTGCACACCTTCACGAGACATTATCGTCTACACCCGGCGTCGTCCGCCTCTGGACATTTTGGCGACCAGGTCCTCCGAGCAGGGCTTTCAGGGGCCCACCCGGTGTAGGGAAGCTTTGGTACATCCCACCATCTGGACTGATCCTGGTACGTACAGGGAAAAGAAAATTATTCCTTACCTGCTAATTTTCGTTCCTGTAGTACCAAGGATCAGTCCAGATGCCCACCTCGTTGGTTCTCTGGGTCATCTTTTCTGCTCGGACTGCTCTGTTCTTTCTGAAAGATGTTGTGTCGTTCGTTCTGAGTCTGTTTTCGCTGTTCTTCTGCAAGTTAGTTTTTTTGTCATGAGTTATCTTGACTGGTTTTATGACCTGTTATGGTTGACAACACTTGATCCACTCTCCTTAAGTTTCTTTATCCTGGCTTTGATATAATTTATACTGAGCTCCTGCAGAGGGTGCACTGACTTATATGCTAACACCCTTCAAAGCCTTGTCTGACTCCATCTGCTGGACGGGGGACATAACCCACCATCTGGACTGATCCTTGGTACTGCAGGAACGAAAATTAGCAGGTAAGGAATAATTTTCTTTTCTTTTATTCGCTGGCTTAGTGATGAGATGAACGCTTTTGAAAATAACTTGCCTGTGATAAAGTTAAAACTAGGAAACAAAATTTTTAAAATTTTTTCAATCTTGTTCGCCAGGGTCAAGTATTATTGCAGGGATGATGAACTCCAGTTCACAAGTGCCACAGATCTATTTAGCAGGAATTTCACAACGAGCATTCAGCAGATTTTCTGCATATAGTGATATACTTTGATTATCCTGAAAACCAAGCGAAACCAAATGATCCTGGTACAAAAAAGACACAGCAAGCCAACAAATTCAGAAATGCAAAATAACCAAGAAAGCCAAGCAAATAACTAAAACTGCAAAAATTATGAAACTAATAAATGGATTCTCTTACACAAGCTAGCTCAGGTCAGTTGAAAAAAATGGCTAATGGTAGCATAGCAGTAATCATAGACTAGACTATAAAATCTTTCATCATCCTTATAAAAATCAAGTGGCAAATCAGTAAAGAATATGACTGTGGGAAAACACCCCAGTCCAGATGCATTTTTGCATAATATGCCCTTTTTCACATGAAACTGATATGTCTTCCCAGGTTTACTTTGCTTCTTCCCAAGGGAGGAAATTTTATGCCCAAAAAGATATCTAGTGGCGTTTTGTCTCAGATGGATTGTTCACTGGTATTTTACCTGATTTCTAAATATGTCCAAGCACTAGAATTTTCCAGCCTTGTTGTTCAAGATATAACAATTCATATGACTGCAAGCAACAACTCTTGATTATTCTCATAGCAATCCCTATAGGCAAAAACGGAATGACCCTCTTTCTGATGAAATAGAGGGGACAATGATTACATTTTGTGCCAGCACTACTTGAAGTCTGAGTGCATGAGACCTTTCTTTATGAATACCCTATTTTATTAGTTAATTAATTTTGTAGCACTGCCACATGTTACATTTTTGTCATCCCTTGTGTCTCTGTTTTCTCAGGGGGCAGAAGGGTAGTTTAGGATTTTTTTCCCAACCAAACTCATTCTGTATTTAGCAGGATTCATAGGAGGACCAGAGACCAGATAGTTATGCTAGAAGTGCCCCACGAATAGTGGCATGTCTAGGCTTGGTGGTGAGATACGGGTAAAGCTTTGTGTCGAACATTTCTGTGCATGTCTCACCTGTGTGAGGATGCCCTATTTTGCAGACATCATGAGAACAATTTTCAGAGTGATTTACCTGGGGGCATGCAAAGTGGTGCAGAAGAACAAGCTAGAGGGTTTAAAATCTCATCCCACCAGAGCTGTATAGTGATGTTTTTCGCAGAGAAGGCAAAAATTTTGGTAGAATTGCAAGGCTTGTACAGTCTGAGTAGTGCCATCGCAAAGCACTATAGAACGGATAAATGAGCATCCGCTGAAGAATTATGAAGGTGGCTTTATTTCCCTCTTAGTTTACTACTGTGCAGACTAGTTAGCCAAAATTGCATTTTTTCTATTATTCCCTCTATGTCTATTAATAAGAACATAAGAACATGCCATACTGGGTCAGACCAAGGGTCCATCAAGCCCAGCATCCTGTTTACTACAGTGGCCAATCCAGGCCATAAGAACCTGGCAAGTACCCAAAAACTAAGTCTATTCCATGTTACTGTTGCTAGTAATAGCAGTGGCTATTTTCTAAGTCAACTTAATAGCAGGTAAGGGACTTCTCCTCCAAGAACTTATCCTATCCTTTTTTAAACACAGCTATACTAACTGCACTAACCACATCCTCTGGCAACAAATTCCAGAGTTTAATCGTGTGTTGAGTAAAAAAGAACTTTCTCATATTAGTTTTAAATGTGCCACATCCAAACAGTCTAACTTCAGTTAGTCAGCCAGAGTGATTCACTGCTCTGTTGATTAACAAATGTTGGTACCTATTCAAACCAAATCACACTACCTCAACACCTTTCCAAGGTGGGTAACTGAGCTGAATTTTCAACCTTTTTACTTAGGAATACATTGCTCCTAGCTTATTTCTAGCTTCTGGCTACTTTTTTTTTTTTTTTTTTTTTGGGGGGGGGGTTTTAAATACAAACACTCCATTCTGCTTACTAGCTGCCTTACAGACTTTTAAAACTAAACACACTACCTACTGCTTACTGGCTGCCTTATTGACTGACTGTTTAAAAATACAAACAGTAACTTGTTTATTCACTGCCTTACTGACTATTAAAAGCACAAACACACTAAATAATATTCCCAAATAGTTAACTTTGCCCCAATACTTTTAAAAAAAGACAATGTACCAAGCAAAAACTTACTGATTCCTTTCAGCCACCAGCAAGGTGATCCTCTCCTCTCAGTGTTCCCACTGGAATGTGGGTTACTGAGCTCTTCCCTTCTAATTTATAATGTGCTTCTAAGGTAAATTAGTGCAAAACAATCCCTTTGGAGATTTACACTTCAGTTAGTTTTCCTGAATTACTCACTGCTGTTCTGATTAACAAAGAATGGTATGTATTCAAATCAAACACACAACCTTAACACTTAGTTAGTCAGCCAGAGTGACTCACTGCTCTCTTGATTAACAAATGTTGGTATCTATTCAAACCAAATCACACTTTGGTTACACACCTTTCCAAGCTGAGTAACAGCAGTCTGGGTAGGTTGCTCTGGGTGAGACTTGTCCCCTTCTAACGGCAGAAGGCATGCATGTGTACTTTTAGCTGGATTAAAAGGACATTTCTAGGAGTGTAGCTGGGTTGGGGGAGAAATGCAACACACTCTGCATTTGATTTTCAGATGTATATAGTTTGTTTTGCCCCAATTCTGCTACCTGCATAAATAGAAGACTTAAAGTCTGCAGGCACTGTTCTACCTTAGATATTCATAAGCAGTTTTCAAAGGGAATAGAAACTCAAGAAAATATGGGGTAAATGTAGAGGATCCATAGCTGCAAAGCAGTGAAGGCAAAGCACAAAGTGCAACTCTACTCGTCATTGCGCCTGGAAAAAAAATGGATCGGAATAGATGTACCTTCTGATCCACACCTACCCATCCTATTCTGTGTTTCTGTGTAAGAGATGTACATTAAACTCTTTTAGTTGATAACAGAATATGGTAGGCTAATGTGTTAATGTTTATGTAGCTCTGTGGGTTTTTTTCTCCCCCTTCAGAAAATGCCAGAAAATACTTGGCAAAAATATGAAGCTCTGGGAAGATGAAGTTTACAGATTTAAAAAAATAGGACAATTGAAGGTAAGTTGGAGCAAAAATGCCAGGTGACTTAGAATGATCTTGCTGTGTCTTATACCTGGAAGGTTTATTATACGTAAATCTAACATCAGGCTAGAATGTTGGAGAAAGTCTTGATTGGTTGTAGCAGGCAGTAACTCCAGATAAAATGCCCTTAACAGCTTCCCTTTAGTAATGTTCAGCTAAATATCAGTTAAAGAAAAAACAGCTTATGTAGCTTAAAAGGTTGTATCTTGTCAAGGCATTAGTGGGATGTAAATAGGTTGCTCTTCTGGTTTTTGTTCGTTTGTTTTGGGGGGTTTTTAACTGTACTTTTTTTTTTTTTTTTAATTTCTGAAATTTTCGAGATTACAACAAGTAAATTAAAACTTGTTACAGATGTATGAAGTCTTCATATTTAACAATACCATAAAGAATCACATACCAAGTGGGTTATTTCCCCCTGTCAGCAGATGCAGGCAGACAACACTGTTTTTCCCTGTGACATCACAGCCACTACTTAGAGGGTGGTGTTAAGGAACAGGAATCCAGTACTTTCTGCCTCTAGAAGTTAGTAGGACTGGGTTGGTGCAGCAGCTCAATGTTGGATCAGTGATCAGAAACCAGGGCCAGGCCACTGGCTTCGGCCAGCAGTGCAAGCTCATTTTTCAGCTCCCCTCCCTTGGGAGGGTACTTTGGTTGAACCCAGCTGAAGAGCACTGTGTAAAAAAGATTTATTTTTTTATTTATTTAAGCTTTTTTCTATACCAACATTCATATAAAATATCACATCGGTTTACAATGAACATGGTTAATGCAATAAAGAAACAAAGTTACAAAGAACAGGGTTGTGGTAACTTGGGGTGGGGGGAAGAAATAAAGCAAAATTGCTTACCTTCTAATAGATGTTATCCTAGGACAGCAGGATGTAGTCCTCACATATGGGGGACGTCACTGACGGAGCCCTAGTGTGGGAAAAACTTCTAGAAACTTTTGACTGGCATTGTGAGGCCACTGAGCATTCCCAGCATGCCATGATATTCTCTGCCACAGGGCTCTCACTCTAGTCTTCGTTTTTCCACGCTGCTGTAAGCATTGCGGAGACAGGAGCCCTGTGAGTTTCATTTACTCACTTCTGACTGAAAAAGTCATATTTTTCCAAGGATTTCTCCCATAGGGATCTCACTCTCACTTTTCTCACCGGACGGTGAGAAATTGATAGCATTTTTACGTGAGTAAAAACAATATTTTCTCTCACAAAATTTTTCATCGACGGCTGTCGATACTGACATGGCTTCGGGTTTTAAAAAATGCCCAATTTGTAATCGGACCATGTCAATCACAGACCCACACCTAGAGTGTGTCGTCTGTTTAGGCGAGAAACAAGACATCTCGTCCTGCCAAAAATGTCAAGAAATGACTCCGAAGGGAAGGAAGCTTAGGCAAGAAAAAATGGAACACCTTTTTCACCTACAACTCCTTCCTTCACCTTCGACGTCCACAAAATCATCCCCAGCAGGAGTTACAAAAAAGGTCCTGCTGAAAAAACGTCGACTGGAAGGATCTGGAGATAAAGCATCACCAACACCATTGACGGCATCCATAAGGTCAGTAACCAAAATAAAGCCTAAGCATAAACATCGACATCGTCATGCCTCGACATCACCGTTAGCCCCCTCCCTGGGGGAACCGAGCGTGAAGCAGCAAAAACACACAGACACACCGCTACCATCCGGGCCTACTTCGGTACAGCCGGTTCAGCCATCGCAGGAGATATCGTCTCCTCCTCCACCGGCGGCAGCCGTTCCAACCATCCCACAGGACTTGTCCATACTCATCAAAGAAGCAGTAATGCAAGCCCTAAAAGACCAGCTTCAGGCGACCACGCCGATGCCGGTGACGTCGCCGATGCCGGTGAGGTCTCCGATACCAGTAACCTTGCCGATGATGATGGCACTCTCGATGCCGGGGAAAACCCCGATGCCAGTGATGTCGATTCCACTGATGCCCTCGACGTCGATTCCAACGTCGATGCCTTCTATCTTACTGATGTCGATGACTTCTTCAGTTCCGGTACCGATGCCCATCTTCACCCTCACACCGACACAAGGGAAAAAGGGAAAAACATCAGTGACTGCAAGACATCCATCGAAGACACCAATACCTTCGATGCCAAAACCTTCACCAACAGTGCCACTCCTTCCTGGGGCTCCAGGATCTTCAGAGTCAGCACTGCATAGCTTCATTATGAAAAGATATCAGGATTTATTAGATTCTATACCATCTAATCCAAGAGAGGATAATCCAGAAGACTCTTCTCCTGATGATCCTTTACCAGGACCTTCTGGCCTTCCTCCATCACCTAGGGCTTCAGCGCCTCCACAACAAACCCAAGATTATGATACTTGGAGTGATACTGCCTCAGAGACATCATCAGAAGATTTTATGTCTGACCCATCACCACCACATCCTAGGAAACAATCTCCTCCAGAGGATTTCACTTTTACTACTTTTGTACAGGAAATGGCGGATTCCATTCCCTTTAAATTAGAAACAGAGCAGGACACCAGGCAGCAAACCTTGGAGGTACTCCAGTTCGTTGACCCTCCAAAACAGATAGTGGCCATTCCAATACATGATGTTCTCTTACAATTGCAACTATGGGAACATCCGTACTCTGTTCCAGCAGTAAACAAGAGAATGGACAGTACCTACCTAGTCCAATCCACTCCTGGATACTAGAAGTCACAACTTCTTCACCACTCAGTGGTTGTGGAATCAGCACAAAAAAGGTCAAAAAGAACAAGAATGCATTCATCAAACCCCCCAGGAAAAGACCATAGATTTCTAGATTCTCTGGGACACAAAGTGTTTCAAGGGGCCATGTTAAACTCTAGGATTTCTTCCTATCACCTTTACATGACCCAGAATCAAAGAAACTTATGGAAACAAATTCAAGAATTTGTCCCATCTCTCCCTTCTCAATATCAGGAGGCTGCCCAGGCCATCATCCACAAGGGTTTGGAGACCGGAAAACATGAAGTCAAGGCGGCCTATGACGGCTTCGAAACTGCTTCAAGGATGGCTGCATCAGTGCCAGGAGATGGGCATGGCTCAAGGCCTCAGACCTTAGGCCGGAAGTTCAAGATAAGGTAGTGGATGTCCCCTGCCTGGGAGACAACCTTTTCGGATCAAAGGTCCAGGATGCTGTGTCTCAGTTAAAAAAAACACACGGAAACACTAAGACAGCTATCTTCCCTCCCACAGGATCCCCCTACAACACTGGGCGTAGGCCTCAACGAAAGGACACCAGAAGATCTTTTTACCGACAGCGGAGGTACTACCCTCCAGCATCTCAACCCAGGCCTTCCAGAACACAACAAAGGCCGCAACCACGACAGCAGAGAGCAGCTAGGCCTCAACCTGCCCCACAGACAGGACCTGCTGCTGGTTTTTGAAATTTCATCCAGAGAACTCAGCCTTTTCTCAAATCCACAGCCAGGACTTCCAGTGGGAGGCCGGATATCCAAATTTTACAACAATTGGATACCAATAACATCAGACCAATGGGTCCTATCAATAATATATCGAGGATAACAACTCAATTTCCTCTCAATTCCCACAGATTTTCCACCAAGTCAATCTCATCTCAGCGAAAATCATATGCTTCAATTACAAGTAGAATTATCCACCCTTCTGAAAGCCAGGGCGGTAGAGCCGATGCCCCGGTCTCAGAGAGACAGAGGATTCTAGTCCCGTTATTTCCTCATTCCAAAGAAAACCGGAGGCCTTTGTCCCATCCTAGACCTCAGAAATCTCAACAAATTTCTGAAGAAAGAAAATTTCTGGATGGTTTCTCTAGGCACCATGCTTCCACTTCTACAAACAGGAGATTGGCTTTGTTCTCTGGATCTACAAGACGCTTACGCCCACATTCCAATATTTCCCCCTCATCGCAAGTATCTACGCTTCATGGTGGGGCAACGGCATTTCCAATACAAGGTTCTGCCATTCGAACTTGCTTCTGCTCCCAGAGTTTTCACGAAATGTCTGGCAGTAATAGCAGCACACTTGCACAAGCAAGGTGTCCATATGTTTCCATATCTAGACGACTGGCTCATCAGAAGTCAATCTCAACAAGGAGCTCTAACTTCTCTCAGTCACACAATTGCTGTACTCCACTCTATGGGCTTTCTCATCAACTATCAAAATTCCCATCTTACTCCATCTCGTCTGCTTCACTTCATAGGAGCAGAACTCAACACCATCCTTACAAAGGTCTTTCTACCACAGTATCGAGCAGAAACTCTGTCCCTGCTGGCAAACTCGATTCACTCAAAGAAACAAGCTACAGCTCATCAGTTTCTAACTTTACTAGGCCACATGGCCTCCACAGTTCACGTCACTCCTATGGCAAGGCTTGCCATGAGAGTAACACAATGGACATTAAGGTCTCAATGGATCCAAGCCATTCAACCACTATACTCCCCAATACAAGTAAACCACCATCTACCTTTTCTCTACTTTGGTGGGTAAACAAGGACAATTTGCCAAGGGCCTACTTTTCCAACAACCAGTCCCACAGATAATGTTAACTACAGATGCATCCACCTTAGGTTGGGGAGCACACATAGACACTCTCCAAACCCAGGGTACTTGGACAAAAATTGAAGCAACATTTCAAATCAATTTCCTGGAGCTTCGAGCTATACGTTATGCGCTGCATGCGTTCAAGGACTGCCTTTCACACAAGACTGTTCTCATTCAAACGGACAACACAGTAGCCATGTGGTACATCAACAAACAGGGAGTTACGGGCTCGTATTTCCTTTGTCAAGAAGCCGCACAGATTTGGGGCTGGGCCCTGAACCACTCAATGTTCCTCAGGGCCACTTATCTGGCAGGCATTCACAATGTAGTGGCGGATCGCCTCAGTCATCATTTCCAACCATACGAATGGTCCCTGGATCCCTTAGTAGTGACCAGGATATTTTAGCGTTGGAGGCAACCAACAATAGACCTCTTTGCGTCATATCTGAATTACAAAGTGGACAACTTCTGTTCTCTACACAAACAGAAAAACCAGCCAGCCAAGGACGCCTTTGCTCGCCCTTAGAACTCAGGCCTTCTATACGCGTATCCTCCGATACCGCTCATAACCAAAACTCTAGTGAAGCTACAACAGGACAAGGGGTCCATAATACTCATAGCCCCGTATTGGCCTCAACAAGTATGGTTTCCCACACTTCTAGACCTTTCAGTTAGGGATCCCATTCGCCTGGGAGTAGCTCCCACTCTCATAACTCAGGATCAGGGTCGGTTGCGCCATCCCAACCTTCAATCCCTATCCCTAACAGCATGGATGTTGAAAGCTTGATTTTACAACCATTCAATCTTTCAACCAATGTATCTCAAGTGCTTATAGCTTCACATAAACCTTCAACACGAAAGAATTATTCTTCCAAGTGGAAGAGGTTTACTTTGTGGTGCAGGCAAAAGGGTATAGATCCTTTCTCCTGCCCTACACCTTCTCTACTAGACTACTTATACCACCTTTCAGACTCTAGCCTCCAGACATCATCTGTAAGAGTACACTTAAGTACAATCTCTGCTTACCATAACAAGATGGGGGATGCACCAATATCCACACATCCTCTTGTCAGCAGGTTTATGAGAGGTTTAACTCAAATTAGACCACCAATTCGACCTCCAGTCACAGAATGGGACCTGAATCTGGTCTTAACAAGACTCATGCGTTCTCCTTTCGAACCCATAGATTCCTGTGATCTTAAATTTCTCACATGGAAGACTATCTTCCTCATAGCCATTACATCGGCTAGAAGGGTTAGTGAGTTACAAGCACTTGTCACGTACTCACCCTATACAAAATTCCTACATGACAGAATGGTTCTCCGAACACATCCAAAATTCCTCCCCAAGGTAGTTACGGAATTCCACTTGAATCAATCCATAGTTTTACCACATTCTTCCCAAGGCCTCATTCTCACCAAAGAGAACGGGCCTTACATACCTTGGACTGTAAGCGTGCACTATCTTTCTACTTAAACCGCACGGCAGTCTACAGGAAATCCACTCAACTCTTTGTATCTTATGATCCAAACAAGCCGGGTAAAGCAGTGGGTAAGCATACTCTATCCATCTGGTTAGCAGATTGCATACAGTTTTGCTATGAAAAAGCAGGCCTTCCTCTCCAAGAGCGAGTAAAGGCACATTCAGTAAGAGCAATGTCAACCTCAGTAGCACACTATCGCTCAGTGCCAATTCTTGACATATGTAAAGCAGCAACATGGAGTTCTCTTCACACCTTTGCAGCTCATTACTGTTTGGATAAACAGGGACGACAAGATTCAGTCTATGGACAATCTGTCTTAAAGAACATGTTTCCAGTTTAATCCCAACTCCTTCTACATCCAACCTACTGTGATGTTCGGCTAACTCATTTTCAACAACAATACTTGACCGTTGCCTCAATCTGAAATGAATCAGCCTCTAGCTTGCTAATCACCCATATGTGAGGATTAGCATCCTGCTTGTCCTGGGATAAAGCAAAATTGCTTAATTGTAATAGGTGTTATCCCAGGACAGCAGGATGTAGTCCTCACGAAACCCACCTGCCACCCCGCGGAGTTGGGTCTCATACCTATTATTATCTTATTTTTTACTAAAGCTTATTGCTACAATACGAGACTAGAGTGAGACCCCTGTGGCAGAGAATATCATGGCATGCTGGGCATGCTCAGTGGCCTCACAGTGCCAGTCAAAAGTTTCTACAAACTTTGACAGAAGTTTTTCCCGCACTAGGGCTCCGTCAGTGACGTCCCCCATATGTGAGGACTACATCCTGCTGTCCTAGGATAACATCTATTAGAAGGTAAGCAATTTTGCTTTATTTCTTCCCCCCACCCCAAGTTACCACAACCCTGTTCTTTGTAACTTTGTTTCTTTATTGCATTAACCATGTTCATTGTAAACCGATGTGATATTTTATATGAATGTTGGTATAGAAAAAAGCTTAAATAAATAAAAAAATAAATATTGTAAATAAATAAATAAATTGCCGTGTAGCAACAGCTATTAAGAAATTGGAAGAGCTCTGGTCTTCTTTTAGTCTAACCAACTGTGCATATAATGTGGATGGGAAGGAAGATAAAGTCAATGAGGTGTATCGGGGCAGGGGTGGACCTCAGAGCCTTGGAGCATTTACCTTTTTGCCAAGAAAGGTCTGCAGACTAGAGCAGTGCTTCTCAACCCAGTCCTCGAGGCACCCCCAGCCAGGTAGATTATCCGGATATCTACAGTGAGTACGCATGAGAGCGATTTGCATGCACTGCCTCCATTGTAGGCAAATCTATCTAATGCATATTCATTGTGGATATCCTTAAAACCTGACTGGCTGGGGGTGCCCCGAGGACTTGGTTGAGAACCCCTGCACTAGAGGTGAGCCAATTCTGTTTCCTAGTGTGCATCCACCTCTGCTTTCTCAGAAGTGGTACATTGCCTGTTGGTTTATTGTAGTTCTTTGGCAAATGATATGTTATTTTATGTTTTCATGTAGGCAATTAGTCAGTATTTGCCACGAGGGGATCTACGCCTGAGACCTGCAATCTATGAAATGATCCTGGATGAGTTTTTGAAGACTGATTATGAGGTAGCAAATACCACCCCATTTTTTTTCTTTTTTTTTAAATATTAGAAAACACTTCTTAAAAAAACAATGGGTTCTAGTCTGTTAACTAAGGAGATAGCTGGCTAGATCAAAGGTTCTGAAAATTCCTCTGCACGGAGGTACCTAATTTCACTAGGTTACTTGGTTTAGCCACTCTAAATGTACGCCTGCTCGAGAGCATAACATGGTCAGGAGAGAAACAAAATGCATGTGTTGAATATTCTCTCATGGTTTCTCCACTTAGTCCTATCCGCAGGTATAGAGGGAGTAATTTTATAATTGCGCAGGCAGGGGTAAAGGCTACATCTAACTTTTACATACAGACTTCACCCCATGCTTTCAACTCAGACTTGTGTGCAGAGGTTCGTTTTGAAAATTCCCACATTTATGGTACACTCATAAACTCACGCACACAAAGGCAGGTCTGCATTATCGAGAGTGTCATTTGCACGGTTTAACTCATGCATGCAAGTCTCTAAGCCACCCCAATGCCTCTCCACAGCGCATGTAAAAATACGTGTGAAATTAGGTTGCAGTGCATAGTTTTACCCGCTCTGAGCCTTGGGCTGTATTCTGATAGCCATTTATATGCATGAAATCATGCTTTATGTATGTAAATAGCTTTGAAAATGCACCCCAGCAGGGGTGAGTACTTTATCTGCTTGTTAGCTAATCTTCAAAGAAAAGCTACCTACATAGCTTCTGTTTCCAAATTTGGCCACACGATCACATAGATACAAGTGTACCAGCAAACCTTGCCCTTAATCTACCTGTAGATGGTGCTAGGTAGCTGAGTGGAAATCACTCACCAAACTTGGCAAGAAAATATAAATTGTAGACAAGTGTAATCACCCTAATGCATGGAAAAGTTCCTGACTAAAGCTGAGCAAGAGCTTTCTTTAAAAAAAAATAGTGAGTCATTGCTGGGCATCACCCAACTGCCAATTGTTAACTTATAAAGAACTATCCAAATATAGTGTTTGTGAAAGAGGGTATTTCACGATGTACTGCCCCAGGGCGTCATGAGATCATTGAGAGCGATAAGATTTTTTATGTCTCAATTTATCAGGACATATAACGGAATAATGTGCAGTATACGAAAAGTATATTAACCCAGTTCTCAGATTTGGATTTTGCATATAGTTGTCTTTCCAAAATCTGAGCTCAAATTGAGTTACAAATCAGGTACAGTAGGTATTTCCCTGACTCAGAGCACATACATTCTAAGGAGATCATTTACTAAGCTGTGTTAGGCCCTTACCATGCAGTAATCACCTTAACGTAATCACCTTCCTTTTCCTTCTTACTCCAAGTTCTATTTTTCCTTGTTAAATGTAACTGCTTTTTCCGCACTATTTGTTCAAGTTTAAGTTTATTTTGCACTCCTGTTTCATGTGAACCAGCATGATGGGACTATTGTCTTGAATGTTGGTATATAAAAAAACTTAAATAAATAAATAAAAATAAACGTATGTTTTTTTTTTTTTTTAATTTCCTCCACTGGAGCTGCTTCTAGAATTAACAAGGGGGGCTTTCACGAGTCTGTTGTGGGTTTGTTTTTTTCACATTTTGTAGGGGAGGGGGCAACTTCAGGTCATTTGGTCCCTTTAAAAGAAAATGGCTGCCCTGGGCTTCATGGAATTTTATGGGGGCTACTAACCCAGGGTATTTTTCCTTGTGGTATTTGTTCTTATTGATTCTAAGATCTTCCTTGATGCTCGCATTTCATCAGTATGTCAAAGGGCCTGCTTTAAACTGAGATCAGTCTGTTCGCAGACACACTTAAAAATGTGATGCAGTCTCTTGTCCTTTCTGTATGAGACTACTGTAATTTTAGATTTATTGCTAAGATGCGTTCTTTGCCTGCAGTTGATGCAGAATGTGGCATTCCATGTTACTTCAGGCAGTCGTATTAGGGTTCACATGACATGAATTCTGTAAGACCTACATGGGTCATCATTGCTGATGTCACTTTAAGGTTGTCTATCTTGCGTTTAAAATTTTTCATTATCAAGAACCTGGATGACTTGCTGGGAAAGTTGAGAGATATCCCAGAGCAGTGTCTGTGTTCTGTGGAAGATAGGCTTCTCGCTATTCCATCTTTTAATAAATAAAGATTATCACAAACCAGGAGTGTTTTTATTTGTGTACCTCTCACCCTCTGCAACTCTCTTCCAAAGCTGCTGAAGTATGACAATAATTATTGTTAAAGGCATATTTTAGAAAACTTGTGACTTGATTATTTTGTAGAGGTTTTCGTTTATAGGGTAACTTCTATTCTGTAACTGCCATTCGGCGGATTTTTTTTTTAACTTGCATTTGCTCCCCAGATAAGTTTTCTTATTTTGTTTTAATGATAGTTCATGTTTCTGTTTTTTAATCTTTTTTTGAAAAGTTGGATTTAATGGCTATTTAAATCTGTAGTTGTCATTTCCCTTATATTTTATATTATTTATTGCATTATTCTTATTTTATTTTTTTATTCTGTACTCTGTGATTATTTTTATGTCAATACGACATACGGAGCCAACTTTTTCTCAACACACCAGAAAAATAATGGCAATGATAAAACTAAATGGAGGTGCCGTAATGTGATTTTTGTTTGGTTGTGTTGTTATACATCACCCGGTGTACCTGATGGGGCAATATATTAAATCTAAATAATTAAATGGAGGATCACTGTAATGTAATTGATCGGTGATTCCCTCAGTCAGTCACGCAGCCCACTGTCACAAGCTGGCACTCAGCCTTTATAAGGAGACTGTTCATACATTCGGGTGATTATTGGGGAAATTTTGGCCAAACAGTCATTTTTATTTCTATCATTTTCCCCTCCGTAGGGCTTTTCAACCCTGATAAGAGAGTGGCCCGGAGACCTGTACAACAACATGACGATAGTTCAGGCAGTACTGGACCATCTGAAGAAGGACCCACAGAACAGGACACTGCTTAGGACCCTGGCAGAACTGTGAGTACCCAATTCCGCGCCGTCCTTCCTGCTGCAAACCAGCCCCACTGCGTTAGAAAGGGGGAGGTATAGTAATCCTGCCATTCTCTGCACTCTCAGGCTTTGAACTTTACTCCTCAGTTTGCCAGAGTTTCATCAGCAAGTTCATAACATAACAGAGACATATTGTTAGCCAGAATAAAATACCCACATAGATAGCAGGTGCAGATTTGGGCCATTGCTTTTTCCATAGGCAGTTTCTCCAAGGAAATAGGAGAAGGGGGATGGTTTATTTCTGCTATTTTTTGACTGAAGCTTCTTCTGTCAGATTCCAGTGGCTAATTCATGCCTCTCAGGAGAACTGAGGCGTAAATCTTTTTTTTAATAACTTGGCCAAAAGCAGGGATTGTCCTTAAAGATAGGGACCTGAAATCTACACATTGCAATAGATTTTGAGCAGAGGAAATATTTTTCAGAAAAGCACCTTCCCAGCTGTTATGTCTGCCAGTGCCTCCTTGTGTTAGAACCTTGAGCTTCTTGAGGGGCAGCTTCGGAACCTGGAGCTCTTTTGGTAACCTTGGTTGTGCAATGAGAAATGTCCCTGAGAGCCAAGGGCATCTAATAAGTTAGCTACAGTCACCAATTTAGAAACCTATGCTGGAGTAGTGTAGGTACGCTTAAAGCTAAAGTTCCTTATAATTTGTATTCTGAATCCTGGTGATCATTTTTAAACAGTTTGGATTTGGAGTTTATTAACGTGGCGAATCGTCATATTTTTCTTTTCTCCGTCTCACCCCAAATCTACATTTTACGTTCTGTGTTTTTTTTAAATTCAATACAAAATAGACACTGGTTGTTCTAGCCAGTTTTAGGCACTTAAGAAAAACACCTGGCAGTTTGAAAGGCCACACTCACACACACTCACACTCTGATCCATCAAAATAGGGTAATCATGATTCCCATTTTCAACTTTTCCTTTAACTAGCACTTGCTCGTCTTCCATAACTTCAGAAGGAGAGTGGAATTCCTTTCAGAAATAGTTGTGAAACCTCCAAGCACAGGCAAAAAAAAAATGTCTGCTGTTCTCCCCTGAAATTCTGGAGGTGTGTTGTCAGAAAACTGAATCTCCTTATGGTATTATGACACCCTAAACTGGAGACCTTTGCAAGGGCCAAAATAATTGCCTTCTAATTTTGTTTTTTTTTTGTGGGTTTTATACAGGGGCGGATTCCGGATGAAGACCGGCTCGGGGATTCGCTGCCCAGGAGATACCATGTGGTCTGCCGAGCGCGGCTCTGTCACGGCCGCGCTCGGCAGATCACGTGACTAGAGCGACCGGCCCACCGGGGGATGCCCGATCCCCCAATAGGCCAATCCGCCCCTGGTTTTATTTTAAAGAGCTTGTTAGACTAATCTGTAATATATGATTGGCCATACATTTCAGATAATGCCCTCAAGTTCTTCATTAACAAAACGCAACAGAAGTACAATGTGTGACAGTGTTTCTTTGTCCTCAGGTATACATATGATCAGCGCTATGGCAAGGCTCTTGAAATTTATTTAACACTGAGGCACAAAGATGTTTTCCAGCTCATCCACAAGCACAATCTTTTCAGTTCGATCAGGGACAAAATTGTTCTGCTAATGGAATTTGATGCAGAGGTATGAGTAATTGTTTCATCTTCATTTCACTCTTTCCCATAAAGGTAGCATTCAGAATTTTCTTTATCATCATGTATCTCCTCCCTTTCTAGGCTGATGCAGAAAGATGCACTTGGCTGAACGCACGGGTCAGCCCTCAATTAAACACACTTTTTGCGAGTGTAAAACTTACTGCCTATGCAGCAAGGGGGGTTTTACCCTCGTAAAATGTATGTTGAAAACTGCGCGTAATGCTTAGTGCCCTCGCATGGAAATCCCATGCAAATGAAGGCAGTAAACATTACTCCCCGATGCAGAGCAGTGAAGTTTTTCTTACCCCTGGAAAACTTAACTCCTGCGTCAGAGATGGTGTTAAGTTTCTAGTGCTGATCAGAAGTGCAATAATGTGCCCACTGACGATGATTGCAAAGCCTGTGCTTCCCCCTTGACAGCTCTGTACACCAAAAAAAAAAATCTGAAAAGCAAAAAGTAGGTACCATGCAAATAAGGCACATAGGACCACCACCCTGGACCCGGGGTCCTCCACCTCAAGCCCAGGCAGACATAGCTACAACCCCGATCTCTCACTTCCCTCTTCCCGGCCAACAAAAAAAAACCCAGGCTAGAACGTCTGCCTATGCTGAAGTTCCGCCCGCCCCTCCCAATCTACTCTTAAAGGTATGGCCACAGAAACAAAAAGGTAAGAGGGCAGCAGCACATTGACTGAAGGCTCCCATTCCAATGCCTTCCCAGTGACACCCGGCTACCTCTTAGCGCTTCCATCTTGAAACATGTGCAGCCTGTGCTGAGTTCACATTTTTCAGTCAGCGCACTTTTTAAAACTCCCAATGCTTCAGCATAGCATTAGCTTACTACGTCAGAAGTTTTAAAAAAAAATTAAGCTGTGTGTTAAAACTTTGCATTGAAATCCAGCACCCATGTCCTTAGGGGTAGATTTTCAAAGGGTTGAGCGTGTAAGATATGCGCGCAACCCCCGAAAACCTACCCCAGCCTCCCCCTGCGAGCGCCAAGCCTATCTTTCCTTTGTTATTCTGTGAACATGTGAGCATGCTTATTGTTCTGGAACCCCGCCTTCATTACACATTTGCATTTACAAACATTGAGACCAGTATTTAGCACTACTTAGCCAGATAAATAGGGACTTATCCGGCTATGTGGCAGCCTCTGAATATCCAGCTATGTTCAATGGCCACTACTTCTCCAGCTAAGTAGATAGCTAGGTATCTTGAGGGCAGGGCAGTGGTCGGATTGACATGGGGAAACATATCCACTCTCTTAAACTGTATGTGCCTATATTTAGTCCTATCCGGTTAAGTTAACTGAATAAGTTAGACCTGCTCAATAGCAGGTCTAAAGTTATCCGGATATAACTTATTCATCTAACTAGAACTTATCCGGTTATATTTAGCAGCATAGTTGTGCTGCTGAATATCCCTTCTAAGTTATCCAGATAAGTTATATATCATGATAATTTAGATAACCGGATATCTTTGAAATTGGGCCCATTATTTTTTATTTTATTCACTGAGTGATGATAAAATTGTTTGAAAATGGTTCAGAATAAAAAAGTGTTTTTAGCAAGAATAAACTAAGGATCTGGTTTGCAAAGGTTTTTTTTCCCATTCTGCATCTATGGAGGGAAAACAACTTAATGACAAACCCTTAGTATTTTTAGAGACTGTCTCAGACCTTGTTTATATGTAGGACGTCTGATTTTAGGTTTTAATCAATAAAATGCCCAAATGCAAAAATAATAGATGTTTGCTCGATAAACACTGGAAAAATACCATTTCCCCTAATACTGTCTCACCCCTGCCCTTGCTTATCTTGGATTCTCCGCTCTGTTTTTGTGCGTTTTCAATGTCCAACAACTACTCACCCTACACAAGTTTTTAGTAGCTGATGAGCCTCCATTCTCCTCCTCTGCTGCACAGCTTTTCCCAAAAGCAAGCTTTGGAGCTGGTGAAATGAGGACAAAATGTGCAAAGGTGAGGAGTTTGGAAAGGTAGAGACAAGAGCAGGGAAAAAGCTGAGGGGACAGGGTGTTGGAGCTGGATTGTGTAGGGGAAGTGGGGAAGCTGTGGCTGAGGTTGTGGGGGGAGAAAAGTGCTTGCTGGGGGTCGTGTGCTGGTGATTGGAAAAATGTAAATTCTGATGCTGCTTACTGTGGGGGAATGAGAGTACTGTTTTGTTACGAGAGTTCGTTTGTGTGATGAGAATGTGTGTAATTGATTCAACTGGAAAAGATACCCAGTAGATGACCTTTGTTGTGGACAAATATAAATTGATGCCCTTAGGGAAAATAATCCTAACTATAGGTTTACAAAGCTGGTTTCTTATTAGGAGAAACCATCCAGGAAAAGGATCTTGGAGTCATTGTGATCAATGCGTTGAAATCCTAAGCTCAGTGTTTGCCGGCATTAAAAAAAAAATAAAGCAAATAGAATGTAAGGAATTATTTGGAAAGGAATGGAGATCTAAACTGAGAATATCATAATGCCGCCGGATAGATCTATGGTGAGACTGTACCTTGAGTGTTATGTGCTGTTCCGTTGCCCCATCTCAAGAAATATATTGGAACTAGAAAAGTTACAGAGAAGGGCAGCAAAAATGATGAAGAGGATTGAATGGCGCCCCCATGAGGAAAGTCTAAACAGGTTAGGGTTCTTCACCTTGGAGAACAGATGACTGAGAGGGGATGTGATAGAGCAGTGATGGCCAACCTTTTGAGCTCAGTGTGTCAAAATTCATAAAAAAACCGAGCGTAACTCGGGTGGTGTGTCACTTCTAGAAAAATCCATAATTGTGATATTTGTAGCTCTAATTAACAACAAGTTATAATTTTAATATATGTACTGTATTTATTAATAAAGCAAAAACAAATAATTCTTTACCTTGCCTGCTTAGTGACTTTTTTGTTGCTGAATTTCGTCTGCTAAATCTTCAATTAAAACACTCTCTCCCCCTCCACCCCCCCTCCCACACAAACTCTTACTCCCCTGGATTTTCTCATACACACTCATGCTCTCACACTCACTGGCTCCCTCACATACACACAAACACACACACCCAGGCAGGCTCCCAGTCATTTTCACACCACTCCCGCTCCATCCTCCAGGCAGGCACCAATTCATTCTCACACTCACAGACCCCAGGCAGGCACCCATGCATTCACACACATACACCCCCAGGCAGAGACCCATTCATTCACATGCACACACTAAAGGCAGACCCCCCTCTCTTTTGCCAGCAACCTCGGAACCTCTCTCATTCCTCTGCTGCCACTGTCACTGCTGCCACATGACTATTGGGGATGTTACTATTCTTGCACATTCCCAAAGATTACATGTGCCAATCACTAAAAATATATATATTTTTTTTAACCTTTGCTGTCTGATCTTAGTTTTCTAATTGATTGGTCACAGGCTTTTTTTTTTTTTCCACCTTCCCTTTCTTATTTTTTCCACCTTCCCTTTCTTTTTTTTATTTTTTTGCCAATTCCTTTTATATTGTCTTTTTTTCTGTTTCTTTTCTCTCCATCTTCTTCCCTCAAACACACAGTCAGGTTCTCATTCTCACATGCATTTCTCTCTCTCACACACACACACAGCTCTCACTGGCACATGCTGTCTGACTCACACACACAGGCTCTCTCTCACTCCCACATGCTGTCTTGCTCAAGCACATGCAGTCTCTGCAAACATTCAGGTCCTCACTCTCACACACAATCTCTCAACTCATGTCATACACGCGCGCGCACACACACAGACCCTCAGCCTCTCTCTCACCTCTGGGCCTCCTCTTCGCGGGTCGCGCAGGATGGGCTCTGCGGCAGCCCTGCTACCGGGCTTCTTCCTCTTCTCGGGCCACTGCGATTTTAGATTCGCGGCGGCCCGTAAGCGCAAGCGATGCTCCTCTTCTGCACGCACTGATGCTTCACCTCCTTCCTGCCCACGCGGCTCCGGCAACCTTTACTTCCGGGGCCGCACAGGCAGGAAGGAGGAGGAGCATCAGCGCGTTCAACAGGATCTTTTTCTTTGGGCTGTGGTGAAGTGAGCCTCACCACGGCCCTGCCTATCTGCCAGTCGCTGCGCCGCATGCGCCTCCCTGCGCCCTGGGGCATTGGGGGGGGGGGGGGCTGGAGGGATACTAAAAAACTAAAAAAATAATTTTAAAGGGTTGGCGCAGCCGAAAAAAAAAAAGGCTCGGCACAGCTGATAAAAAAAAAAAAAAAAAAAAAATCGATAGTTCCGAAACGCTACGCGTGTCAGCAAAAACGGCTCGGCGTGTCACCTCTGACACGCGTGTCATAGGTTAGCCATCACTGTGATAGAGGTTTATAAAATCATGAGTAGGATGAAACAGAGAAATAGTTGATTTTAAACAAATTGGAAAAAGTATTTTTTCACTCAATGCACAATTAAGCTGTGGAATTTGTTGTTGCAGGATGTGATCAAGAACTAGAACAGTTGAGTTAGGAGGAATTTGGACAAGTTCCTGGAGAAAATGTCCATAAACAAGTATTAGCCAAGTGGACTTGGGGAAAGCCACTGTTTATCCCTGGGAGTGAGCAACAAGGAATTAATCAATTATTTGGGATTAGTAGGACTGTCTAATAAGCCAAAGTGGCCACTGTTGGAGACAGCATGTTGAGTTCGGTGAGCCTTTAATATGATTCAGCATGACAGCTTGTGGGGGGTAATTTGCAAAGGCACTTACATGCATAAAATCTGATGCTATACATATAAGTGGATCTTTGAAAATAGCCTCAGTAGCTATACACATAAAAGTATGTGCAGAAAATGATTTTGCACATACCCTTACACACATACTAAATAAGTATTCCAGTGGCTGGATTTGGGATGGAAATGAGATTTATGCATGTAAATCCACCCACAGAAAGTTACACCTGCACTTGAGCAGGTCAAAATGTGCCTATGTGCCATGGAAGGTTCTGCATACATCCATTAATTTTCTAACTAGATTTAAGTGCATAAATCCACTTTTAAAATTCTGGCTGAAGTCCGAATAGCCCAGTGAATTTAGCTTGATAAGTTTATCTGGCTAACTGTGCCAGCCGCCTAGCAGCTGAATAGGGACCTGGTTTCCAGTCTATTATTCTAACCACTGTGCACCTGTGCGCTCTCCGCAATCTCTGGAACAAATAGAAAAATTAGGTTTCACAACTGATATGGCAAGACTAGAGAATCAAGAGAAGAGGTGTTGGTTTGACTATAGGATTTTCTATGGTCTTCTATGCAAAGTGGAAGAATCGCAACTGGGCAAACTGGATAAACCAGTTTGTGCTTTTTCTGCCTTCATTTACTAAGCGTCAATTTTCAGAGGGGGCTGATTTAGGTTCTTAACTGAATTAGGCATCTAAATCATCCCCCTTTAAAATTTAACTAGAGCTGAGCACCTAAATTTAGGAGCCTAGACAAAATTGGTACCTAACAAGTAGGCAGATACAGGAGTGGAGTTAGTTGAGGGAAAAAAAAAAGTCAGGAGTGACATACTGATTTTTTTTTAGGAACGTTTTCAGCCAAATCCTTAAGCACCTAAATTTGGCTGAATTTTTTCCTGAAATTTAGGAATCTACATGAAGTGATTTTCATTTTTTGTTTATGTATATTGATCCCTACGTTACTAAGATAAGTGGTGTTCAGACAACCTTTATAATAAAGCTTCTCCACTATTTTCATCAGTACTCCACTAGATGGATCTCTAACTCCCAAAATAAAATAGTATTCCATAGCAAGGAAGAATGGGTGAACCTCATCCAACTGTTCTAATCCAGTTTTCAATCTAAAACTAGTTGACTTGAATTTAGATCATTGCAGTCAGTGTGACTCAGTCCAAATTTGATACACAAATATGTCTATGTGTATTTAACCTGGACATTCATATTTACAGACTCAGACTCTTTGAAGTTAGTATAATCTTTGAATAGCTGAATTATAAATGCTAATCTGCAATTATTCACATCCAGATTTGGTATGAGTGCCTCATATTTAGCTGATCATTTGGTACCTAGTTTATGGTGAAGGGCATGAAATAACAAAGAGGAAATAAGAGGTTGATTTCAGTGCTACCAATTTTTTGTTTGAGTGTTTTGTAATGTAATATACAAGGAACATTGTTTTTTGTCAAAATAGGACCATTTTGTAACATGCTCAATCTTCTGTTCTAGGTGGATAACGTTCCAGACATAAAATTAAGCAAATTATACAAATTGTCACACACAGCAATTGACTTTCATCCTTACTATTCCAAGCACTGATTGGAATTTTACTATGAACAGGAAGCCCAGCTGCTTTATAAAAATAAATAAATAAACCACTGATTTGGGGAGCTGCCTTGTACTCCCAAGTGAAAGGAAGGCTCTGCCTAGCTGTCTGGTCACATGCAAATAGATTTACTGCAGGTGGAATTTGTAGTTGAGTCCACAGTATCTGCTTCTCAATCTCATGCCCTGCTGTGAAGCATCAGTGGTAGAGTGTGTTTCCCTTACCTGGATATGCTAGACAGAAGACATGGGTTGTGTTGTTGGCCTTGTGCTAAGCAGTCGATCTAAGAAAAAAAAAAATTCCCCAGGTTGGCCTTCAGTGAGTCGTCAATATTAATTTAAAAAACTTCCGTTATTTGTGGATTTTGGTTCTGTTTTTATCAGGTCCTCTGTGTAACTCATTCTTTAATTACTTGTTTCAGAAAGCAGTGGACATGCTGTTAGACAATGAGGATAAGATTTCAGTAAGTATTCAGTCACTAAACGCTAATTAGATACTTGTGAAAAACTTTGAAAACTATGCTATAATTTGTATGTGCTTTTTTTTTTTTGCATCTTTTCCAATATTACTGAGAAGTAAAGGTCAGCGAGCAAGCTACAGGTGCCAGTCATTTGTGACTAGCTTTTAAACATTAGCCTTCACGAAATAAATGGAGGCTTAATGGAATACTGACATTTTGTTTTCCTTGTAACAAGAAGTCTGTCTTCTCTCCAGTTTCATTCTTTTAGCTGTGTCTCAAAGAAGATAACTAAACCCCCAGAAAATATCATCCCTGCCACTTTGGACAGGGCTGTGAATGTGAATAATCAGCCGTGACAACTATGCCCAGTGATTGCCCAGGACAGTGTAGAGGGAACTTGACAGAAACCCTTTACATTTGTTCTACTTGTCCATACATTGAAAGTGTGCCTTGCCAGCACAGGCAGACGTTCATTCCTATTTTCTGTTATTCCTTTTGTCTTTAGACTGAAAAAGTTGTGGAAGAATTAGAAAACCGACCTGAATTACAACACTTGGTAAATTATACTAATTTTTTTTTAAAGGAGTCTTTTTTTTTTTTTTTAATTATATTCTGCCTTTTGTGACATTTAAGATCAAATTACATTCCGGTACTATAGGATTGAGAGACATTTGTTTACAGGTGCTGAGGCTAGCTTTAAAATAACTTGGATTCATAATGAGTGCAGGATATGTTAAGTGACATTAATCTTCATTAAAAAGTGTGAGGAATTAAAGCTGTACAGAAACAAACCCTGGGTAGCTAGATGAACATGTGAGCGCTTGAGGTGAATAAAAAGCTACAATTGGCTTCCACTGCCAACCCACCAAGTCATTCCACTCTTTTGAGGAAGGTGCATGATCTGTCAGAGATATCTAAGAATAAACAAATGCATAAGTAGCAGATTTAGGATTTCCTGTAACTCATTGTCCCTTTTAGCAGGTTCCACTTTCAGTTCCATCATTTATAAATAAATCCCCATATTAAACCCATAGAAAATACTCAAATAGAGTTGTATTTCATCCAGAACTCTTATGGTCACGCTCTGAGCCCTTTTCCACTTAAAAATCTAGCACTGCAAGAGATAAAATTAAAGCATAGTCTTATAATGTCATTGTCTTAAATTATTGTTCTTCACTGCAGTATTTGCATAAACTTTTCAAAAGAGACCATCATAAAGGACAGAAGTTCCATGAGAAACAGATCAGCCTGTATGCTGAATATGATCGGCCAAATCTGCTCCCATTTCTCCGAGACAGCACCCATTGCCCACTGGAAAAGGTAAGCAATCCTATTTAATTTGCATGGAAAGCAAACGAAGAAATAAAGAAACGAGTGCATGTTTAGAAGAACAGTTAGGTAGCAACTAATTTTATTTATTTTTTAGTTTCATTTGTGACGGAACCATTGGCAGCCTTGGGCATTAGATCTGGTCCCTCTGCACTGGCACTCTTCCATTTATAATGCATCAGGACACAGGCAGAGGCTTTCTGCTACCATTTGTGCTGATAGCAGATAGAACAGGCTGTTGTGGTCTAATAAGCTGAGATGTCCAGATGAGACAGCAACTCGGGCATTTCCCCAACCTGTGTTATATAGCAAAGAAGGTAACATGGAGAAGAAAGGGAAAATGGTGGGCGAAAGAGGACTATGTAAGGGGAATGGAGGGTTTTAGAGGATCGTGCATTGGGGGTGGGGGGATGAAAGAGGATCACACAGATGGGAGTGGAGAAAGAGAGAGAGGAGAATATAAGGCAGAGGGAGGGGTGAGAAAGAGGGTTGAGGGATAAGAGTAAGAGACAGGATTTTGTAGAGGGAGGGGGCCATGACTGAGAAGAGCTCCCCCAAAGTAACTGCTTGCCCTCTTCCACAATCCACATCCATGTCCTACATACATTTTTAAACTTGTCTAATTCTGTTTTCGGCTTTTGGACTATCCAGTTTAGTTGAAGGTACAATTCCTGGCACTCTTACAGCTGAACGACCATCAGGTAATAAAATTACAGTGGTCTTGCAAAATTTGGTTTGGTGTGCCAGGTCGAACAGACTCAAAAGTATTCCGTGAAATGAAGATTTAGAAGCACTGTACTAAGATACTGATCAGTACACTCTATAAATAGTCTCCATGGCTCGAGCCAAGCTGGCTCCATCCCCCATAGTAGTGTTTCACGCTCCGAGCTTCCCTTAAGGGACACGGCCAAGCCACAACATGCAGTACCTTTAGAGAGAATGAGGAGGGTTTTTTTCATTTCTTGTCTTCACATATTTTTATAATAAAAATAAAGAACTTAAATGGATTAGATACCAAATTAAAAATCTAATGAGCAGTAAAAAAAAAACAAAACAAAAACCCACAAATACAAGTAATATTGCAGTGAAACATAAAATATAATCAAAATGAACTGTAGTTTTCATATATTATATTTAATTTGTTGTAACTATTATTTAATGTAAGCCACTATGGGTGGTCCTACAAGACCAATAAAGTGAGATACAAGTATAAAGAAGAGATTAGAAAGTAACTTACACTAAATGTAAAAGTGAAAAAGCCAGCAATAATAAGTAATATTACTTATTGTATTAAAAGAGCCTCAGAGACTAAAGAACTGTAAAACTTATTTTCCTTATGTACTCTCTGTGGACATAAGGGGTCCATTTTCAGCCGCTGTGTGGCTCGACTAGTTTGCCAGATAAACATATTCATGCCACTGAATATACCCGGCTATCTTAAAATTGGCCGATTATGTCTAACCAGCTAACTTTAGGACAGCCCTATGTCCTGACCAGAGTTAGCTGCATAGGATAAGCAGCTAACTCCGAATATCGGAGTTAACTACATAAATTATGCAGCTAACTCTGCTTCTCCCGGAAATGCCTCCCATCTGCCCCCGGAAAATCCCCGACTTATGCTAGAAGTTCATTTCATTTTTCATTTTAATTTAATAGGATTTATTAATTACTTCACACAAAAAGGCCAAAGCGATGTACAATAAAACATACATAAAAATAAGAATATGTACATCTTAAAAAATAAAACATACAAATGTATACTAAGCTCTCTAAGCGATAGATATATTACAATTTCACATATTAACATCTTGCCTACCCATAATTCGCTGATCAAAAAATTCAAGAGACCTGCTGTAGAAGAAAGGACTTAAGACCACCGCTAAAAGTTTTAGTGCTTTTAACTGCATACGGTGATGAATATCGCCAGGTAGCCATTCAGACGGATAACTTTTCAGTTATCCATCTAAATGGCTTTTGAATATTGACCGCAAGATATATGGTGATGATCCAGAAGGTTTCCCTCTTTAACATTGAATTCATCATCTCTTCTCTTAGGCTTCTCACTGTTTTAGATTCCTCTAATGTATCCTATTAAAATGGTGCCCTACCTAATATTGATAACTTTTTTATAATTCTTTATTTTAGTATCTTTACATATGGCAAGTCAAGAAAAAAAACTTGTCAATGTTACATTGGATATAGGAAGAAAAAAGAAAACATACATATAAGGCAAAATTTCTTATATAACAATGATTATCCAGATGAGGCCTCAAAAAGGGGGTGGACAGTCACAAAGAAAATATTAAAAGAAATATGGCACAGAAAAAAGTCAAATATAACTCAAAAGTTCACATGATTGGACAGCTAGATTAGGAGGAAACAGCAACAGGAACTTCACGATTCTAAAGAAAACCCTCTAATTACTCAGGTTCAAAGAAAAGATATCTATCAACGCCTAACTTTATTAGACATTTGCAAGGAAATTGAAGCGAAAAGAAGCTCCAAGAACAAGCACTAGCTGCTTTTTCAATAAAAAAAAGCCTTCCGTCCTAACTGTGTTGCCTTAGCAACATCAGGAAATAATGCCAACTGGTGGCCAAGAAAAGTTTCATTTGCATGGAAAAACATTTTCATAGTCCATATGCAATCTGATTCCAAGGCAAAAGAAACAAGCAGTGTAGCTGTGCCCTGGCTTTCTCTCTTCAGCTCCTGCGAGAAAACTGTCAAATTCTCTAAAGCAGTGGTCCTCAACCCTGTCCTGGGGTGGCCCACCAGCCAGTCGGGTTTTCAGGATATCCTCAATGAATATGCATGAGAGACAATTTTGCATGCACTTCCTCCATAACATGCAAATGTTCTCTTCATGCATAATCCTTGTGGATATCCTGAACGCCCGACTGGTTGGTGGGCCCCAGGACAGAGTTGGGTACCACTGCTCTAAAGTATCAGATTGCATAGGAGTGCTGCTAGTAGGCTCCACACCTCTTCCCACTGGCAAAAAAAAAACGTTAGTATCTGGAGGAGCAGAGCTCATTGGAACCTGTAACACATCTACCTAGAATTTTTAAAGCAATTCTAAAGGAGAAAGTACTGAGGATTTTGGAAAACTGAGTATACGAAATGCAATCTTCTAGAGTGGTTTTCAACCAACTCTAGTCTACGGTGAATAGATTCTTGTCCTCTAATCATGACAGCTTCACATTTTTTGAAAGGAAACACATTGCTTTTCAAAATAAACAATTTTCTCAGCGTTACCTTTAATCACTGCAATCTGATTTTGGACAGCTCCAACCACAGACAAAACATTATCAACCTAGATGTCAAAGACTGTTCCAACCCTTTAATAGCTGTCTAAAGTGTTTCTAATGTGTCTTGAATAATGCCCTCAAAGCTGGGAGTGCTAGAAGCAATTCCTGTCACTAGAGCAACCAAAAGCTCATTGGTGCTTCACACAGCTGCAGTGTTTTTAAAGCAATTTCCCCATCTTCAGAAGGAGAGACCAGAACACTTTGGAGTTGGGGCAAACCCTCCTGAGAAGCTGCATCTGCTTCTAGATTCATATTTGGAGGAAAGCAAGTATTAAGGTAGATGGAATTTCCCAAGGAAGCAGCATGGCAATCTATGTCAAGCTTGCAAGATCCTGATGATAAAACTGTATCAGCAGGTAGCATAAATCTTTCTATAGACAGCTGGGTCAGGAGAGAAGAAGTCATGGGTTTAGATGGGAAAGGCTGCACAAATGCTTTCTTCTTCTTCCCCTTGCAGCCAAAATGAAGGTAAGCCAAAGGAAAAATGCAGAGAGTACTTACAGCCCGGCAATTCTTCAGACAATCAATTATTCCCAAAGGGGCAAGCCCCTTTGCTGCATGACTTCAGCTGTGTGCCGGTGCTGGGTTCAATTTATAGCCGCCTCCTACTGTCCTGGGTTGATGATGTCAGACCCCAGAAACACCACAACAGAAGGTAATAATCAGCACAGCAAATCAGGAGGAGATTCACACAACAGACCGGGTTCAATGTCAATCTCTCTGTAGCCCCCCGGCATCTCTTTATTTATTTATTTTTTTAATTGTGCTCCTGATTTTCTCTTGTAGCAGTCTGACAGTCGCACCAGCATGGTATATCCACATTTCACCATATAAATCACATTCCGCATTTTGAAATTCCATATTTGTTTCATAGATTAAATGTCATTGCTGCTAGGAATAGCAGGTTACTCACAAAAGGGTAACCTGGTTAACCACATGTAATCTCATTTAATAACTGTGGCGCCCGTTGGCTCTACAGTAAAGTTGTCACCTTTTAACTTCCTATCCTTCCTCCATCTATCATTGTAATTTCCTTTCTCAGTTGTCTGTAAACCGACATGATGTTTTTTTTTACGAATGCCGGTATATAAAAGTTATAAATAAATAAATAAATAAAAGGGTAGCTTTTATAACATGCGCGCGTCGATGCACGCGTGTTATAAAATACGATGCGTGCATGCACCACTCGCGCACGGGGGGGGGGGGGTGTTAAAACATGCGATGACGTAATCACACTTTTTCCCAGTTCCCTCCCCGTCCTCTCCAATTAAGGAGTGGACGGGAAGGGAATTTTCCTATCCCCATGACTATCCTTCCTACCTTTTCCCCTCTCCTCCCTGACCCCTACCTACCTAGCTTTTTTCTGTTGTTTTTAAACTTACCTGCTCTGATGAGCAGAAGTAAGTTACGCGCACTGGCCAGATGCCTGCGCGCGCTTCCATGGGGACAGGGCCTAATGGCCGCCGTTCCAGTCAGCCCCTGCCCTGCCCCACCCCTTTCACATCGCCCGGCACTTCGCTGCTTATCGGGGGGGATACGCACGTGTCCAGGCCATTTGTAAAATGTGAGCGGCACGCGCACGGCCTGTCCATGCACATATCCCCCGTTTTTTAAGCATGTGGGCTTTTTAAAATTTGGTCCAGACTGAGCAAATAATGATTCCAAATTACCTCATTCAGCTATTTATAAGAGGGGTGTGAAAAAGAATACATTTACATGTTTGTTTACAAACACCAGAAGTCTGAAAAATAAAATGGGAACATTAAGAGTGTGTGGCACTAGATGAAGTTATTAGGTATCTCAGACACCCGTTGGAAAAAGGACAATCAAGGGGCATGGTGATACAGGGATACAAAATGTATCAAAATGATAGAACAGACAAACGTGATGGTGGCACCACAAATCAAGTACAATTCAGATGCAAATAAACTATATTCTGGAATCCTTATGGTTAGAAATTCCAGTATCGTGCTGGGGGTTTACGACTGTCCACCCAACCAGAATGATGAAACAGATTGTGAAATATTAACATACTTTAGACAGGCTACTAAGCGTGGCATCAAAACAGTAAAGAGATTTGCCTCAATTATGATTAGGTAAATGTCTCATCTGGGTATGTCAAGGATGTTAAGTTCTTAGACATCATAAATGACTGCTTCATATTAGCTGGTCCTAAAGCCAACAAAAGATGCTATTTTTAGATATAATTCCTACTGGAATGCAGGATTTGGTACAAAAAGTAACAGTGGTGGAGCCGCTTGGCAGCAGTGATCATAATGCAATCCAAAATTATAACATTAATATATAACTTTAAAAAGGGAGACTATGATAGGATGAGGAAACTAGTTTGAAGAAAACTAAAAGGAACAGTTACCGGGGTTAAAAGTCTGTAAGAGGCATAGAGACTATTTAAATACACCATCTTGGAAACCCAGAAAAAATGTATTCCACAAATTAAGAAAGGGCAAAAGAATGACAAACACATGCCAGCATGGTTAAATGGTGCAGTCAAAGAAGCTATCAAAGCCAAAAATGCATTTTTTAATGAAAAGTCAGGCCTAATGAGAATAGCAAGAGACTTAAGCACTGCCAAATTAGATGTAAAACTCTAATAAAGCAGGGAAGAGAGAATTTGGGCAGAGACTTGCCAGAGAGGCAGACGTTAATAACCTTTTCAAGTTCATTTAAAAAAAACAAAACAAAAAAAAAAAACCTGCAGAGTCAGTTGGGCCATTAGATGACTGGGGGAGGAGGGAGTAAAAGGGGAACTCAGGAAGAATAAGGTCACAGCAGAAAAACTAAATTAATTCTTTGCTTCAGTCTTTATTGAGGAGGATATCAAAAAGATACCCATGCCTGAACCAGTTTTTCTGGGTGATGACTTAGAAGAACTGACTTAAATCAGTGTGAACCTGGAAGAAGAGCTAGAGTAAATTGATAAACTAAACAGTAGCAAAACAGTAGAACCTTATTTATTTATTTGTATTCATATTTCACCTATAATGGTTACCCATGCTAGGCAGATTAAAACATTAAATTCAAAACATAATCATTTACAACCATAAAAACACATTTAAAATAAGTCATAAAAACATATAAAAAAAAAAAATAATAATCCAGCGCTACAATATCAAGTATTATTAAATTGCACACACACAAAGGCTTTCAAATGCTTGCGAAACATTAAAATGGCGTCTATATTTTTCAAGTCATCTGGAAGAGCATTCCATAATAGTGGTCCGATGACATAAAAAGTACATTTCCTGGTTTCCATCAGCCGGGCCTGCTTAACTGATGATATGAACTTTGAGACCTATTACTAGTAAACTGAATAGTAACTGTTTTCAAAAAGGGCTCCAGGGATGATCCAAGTAATTACAGACCAGTGAGCCTCATATCTGTGCCTGTTAAAATGGTGGAAATCTTAATTAAGAACAAAATTACTGGTCATATGGATAAACATGGCTTTAAGAGGATATACCAAAGGGAAGTTGTAACTCAGTAACCTATTAGAATTATTTGAAGGTGTAAATAAGCTTCTGAATAGTAGCGAGCCAATCAACATATATGTGCCTTCTGCAAATTGAAACACACTATCTTCTTTGAAAATTTTGGCCACAGACTTTAGCCTATTTGGGCTGCTTGAAAATTATCCTCCCTGCGTCATCCATGAAAATGTGGAAACCAAAGGGCTGCCAGCTCTGAAATCAATAGTAGTACTCTGGTTTCCTGTGACCACCAGATTTAATAATATGGTTCTGTATTATCTTCCAGTATAATTTTTTTTAACTCTGCTCTATATTTACTGAGGATCATTTTCAAAGTTATTTCCACAAGTAAAACTGTGCTTTACCATAAAAAATAGGATTTTAGAAAAATTCCCGCCTGATTTATAAATAAAAGTATGTGCATAGGGTCACGGGGCACAGAAATGTCAGAAATGACTTAATTTTTTATAAAGTTTGCGTTAAAAAAAATTATATTTTAATATGCAGATATATGCAAAGTTATGCAGATTTTCCACAGAGTTGCTAACTCTTGCCATAGAATCTTAAAAATTCTGGCACAGGAAACTGGGGACACTGAATAAAATGGACATAAAAAATGTATGCTATATTGCAGCACACATTTTCTCAATGCACTCTTAACTTTTTTTTTAATTCCCAATGCAGTAAACTAATAGTATACAAATGCATCGGAAGTTAAAAACAAAAAACATGTAAACCTAAAAATGTGCAAAAAAAAATGAGTAACGCACATAACTTTGTTTAATGTGCCCAAATCATGGTTTATGTTTAGGAAAATTGATTTAGTTGTACAAACCAAGATATAAGGACACAGTTCATAGTTTCTGCACGCAAAACATGTTCAAAGCATAACCATGATTTGTGTGCATTGTGCAGAAGCCATCATTTGTGTGTATAAAAGTTGTATGTGCAAAATATGAGTTAAGAGTAGAAGTTAAACCAAAAAAAAAAAAATTCTCTCTCAAAGCTGCAAATCTCGTGAGTTGACAGTTCTCCAAAGGCTGGTAATATCCTACGGGAAACTGTTAATTCTCCTTCTCTAGAAGGAGATGCTATCTCCATAGTCTCGCCTTTTTCTTCATTGCCTCCTTTAAGGGAGCCAGTTTCAGTGCAGAATTTGTTTGTGAACTCCCAGCTAGATACTGAGGAACCAAATACATCTTCAAGACTTCCCTTGCCATCTGTCTTGTATTTGGGCGCCCACTATCAATTTGTCAGTTATGTGCATACTGCTGAAATGAATGGAACAACAAATGCACATCCCTAATGTCTAGGCTACTATCTGCTCATAAATTATTCAAGAAATACATAGTTAAGTTCTTGTCTATTCCAAAATTGAAATCTCCTTTGTTGCTGAAAATTTTTTATCTTCCTAAATCTAGGAAGGTGTTTTCCTCAGAAGGAGCTATGGGACTCTCTAGTATTGGATAATCCTGGGCTCTCTGAGTTCCATAATTGATTTTATTCCTGTTAGAGCAACCTTAACTGTTCCATTTTGTTTAGAACAAGAGAGGGATTTGATGTTTTCCAAGTTTTGTAGAAACAAAGAGAGAACTTTCTGTGGCCTGAAAATGTTAGTGTTTCCCGATATTTCTCAGGTTATTCAAAATTATAGGAAATTATTTCTTCAGTTAAAATCTCAGCTTCTGGGTATAGGAGCTACCTTCTTTCTTAAATATCTCTGTAAATGCCTCATATGCCAGCAGAATCAGTTTGTGTCTATGGATCCTTGTCTTGAGCCATTTATTAGGGATAAGACTGGTAGGGAGAATGATGGGTAATCATAAACAAATAATCTCTCTCCCCCAAATGCTTTGCATCTGAATATAGTTTTCCTTTTTTTTCTTTGTTGTGGATTATTGTGTCCCCTATATATGGGCTAATGGCATATTTCGTTTATATTTTCCTGTTTTTTTCTCTATTTCTTTTACTATCTTTTTAAAAGTATACCTTTCTTGATTTTTGTTTGAAAATTCGAAGAGAATGTAATAAATTGTAAAAATATATAAATAAAATATGAATTAGGAGCACAAAACATGAGACAGGAACATAAGTTATGCCCCTAAACGTTGTGATCGTAAGTCTGTGCACAGAAAATGTTACGCTCGCCGTCTGCAGCAGCCCCGCGGTGCGGCCCTCTCACCTTTCTAATCAACTTCCAGGCTCTAGCTCCCCATCGCGTGGGCAGTGGGCCGCCAGCTCCAAGCTCTGGCTCCCGCCAGCGCCTCTGGCCCTGCTCCACGTCCCGGGACTTCCAGCCAGGATGCCTCCATCCATCGGGCCTCTCCGCGGGGTTTGCGGAGAGACGCCACCAGCAGCACCGCGCCCCTTCCTAGGCGCGCGCACGCGCATCTATAAACCTTTTAAAGGGCCCGCGGCGGGAACCTGGCCACAGACCCAGATGCTAACATCAGATCCTTCAGTGTATAAATGCTCAGGCCTCGCAGCATAGCATGGCCTTTGCAACAGGTCTCCTCGGTTCCCTATTTGGTTCTGAGTACTCGTTGCCCCCGTGCTTCCTCGTTCTGTGTTCCTGTTTGTCTCCAAGTTCCTGATTCCTCGTTCGTCTCGTGTATTCTCTGATTGACCTCCAAGCCTGACCTCTGCTACGTCCAACCTTGCCTGCCTTCTTCAAGCCTGACCTCTGCTACATCCGACCTTGCCTGCCTTCTCCAAGCCTGACCTCTGCCTTGTCTGGCCACGCCTGCCTTCTCCGTGCCTTGACCATTGCTATGCCTGACCACGCCTGCCTTCTCTGTGCCTTGACCATTGCTACGCCTGACCATGCCTGCCTTCTCCATGCCCTGACTATTGCTACGGATGACCACGCTATAGACTCCTTTGTGTCCAGAGTTTTACGTTGCTTGCTACAACTCTTCAATTGCCGCCAGCTCTTATCTAGTTCAACAGTGACGCTTCCATCCCTATCCTCTGGACATGGACTCTTAAGGCTCTGGCCTTTCTTTGCTCAAGCAATCCTTGTTCCTTGGTGCTTGGGTTCCTGTACTGGGACCAGTCCAGGATAGAACTACGCCACCTGCTGGCTGCTGTCTCTGGTCTGAACTACCTGCCTTCGACATACAAACTTGAGGCCCGCCTAAGTCCTGCCGGCCCCGGCACCCAAAGGCTCAACCCGAGGGGAACGTGGGCTAGTATTGGTGAAGCTCCAGTGGCCTCTAGCTTCAGCCCACTCCACCTGCTGATAGTGGGGACCCGTAGGCCCTTGCCTGCAGGTTGCGTCAACCCCACCTCAGCCCAAGAATCCACCTCTGACGCAACAGAAAAGCCACATAAATTATATTTTCTGCACATAAATTCTGAGCACAGGACCCTAGCACCACAAACATCAGCTTCATCAGCGTAGACTAACAGCCTCAGAAACTTTGCTTCCTCTACACGTTCAGTCAGGCCAGGCTACCTTGCATGGGCTGTGCACGCCTACCAGCAGGTGGAGTCAGAGATTGACAGACTCACTGATGTCAGTGCTCATAAGGCCTTGTGATGACACCAGCTTGCCAGTATTTCTCTGTCTCCAGCAGGAGTGGACGTGCGGACTGCATGCTGTGGCAGTTGTCAGAGGCCTAGTTGAGTATAGAGAATAGGCTCCTAAGGTGATAGACTGATCTCCCTCAGTTGAGTTGGAGGGGGGGGGATGGCTTTTGCCTGTATCCTGAAATTTTCCAGAGATGTGCCTCCCTCTGAGGTTCCTTTGCTGGATGGGTAATGTGCCTGGGCTCTCCTCCTTCCTCAGCGCCCCACGGGTGGTCTGACATTGCTTTGGGGCCTTTGTTCTCCCTTCATTGTGGCAGGGGCGAGAAGAGGTAACAAATAAAAGTTAAAAAAAAACAAAAAACATAATAGGGAGTTTCTCATCTTCGCTGTCCATGCAGGAGAGGTCATTTCAGCCCAGGGAGTGAACATGACAGAAGAGCACAGCAGTTATTCATTTCTACTGCAGCGTTCTACTGCATGCCTCCAAGATGGTGCCTGTTACTGTGCTCCTACTCTAGCCTGCACATGATTCAGACAGACAATGAGCTGCGTTTTTGCTTGCAGTATTCAGCAGCCAGAGGGGGGTTGTGAACCAGGAGTTTGTGCAAGCTTTCTCTATTTTATCCCAGGTTGGCTCAGCTCATTATGGACCAATCGGTCCTCTAAATCATGCAAGAGGGCTGTTCCCTGGAGTTCAAGCATCCAGTTTCCAATGCTTATTATGGTTTCTCCGTGTTGTTAACCCGAGAAAAAGGCTGCAGTGCTAAACACACTTCGCAGGCTGGTTGCTTTGAAGGCAGTGGTATCAGTGCCCAAAGACCAGAGGGATCTAGGCTGTGGCTCCATTTACTCTGTGGTCCCCAAGAAAAAAGGTTTCTTTGGGGCCTATCCTGGATCTCAAGAGAGTAAACAGATTTTTGAAGGTTTCTCTTTTCAGGATGGGTGGTCAACCTGGTCAACAGCAATTTGCAACCATCGCAGGATCTGGTTTATCTGGGAGTTCACTTCATTACTTGCGTGGTTCAGGTGTGCCAGAAGAAGCAACAGATTGTGAAGTTGGAGGATCAGATCCGGGGTTTGCAAGCGGTGCCCATTCACTCGATTTAGCTTTACCTATAGACCCTGGAATCCATGGCAGCAACCTTGGGCTTGGTCTCTTGGGCTAGAGCGTACATGCATCCTCTACAGCTCTCTTGCTGGAATCCTTGGACTCAGGATTATGCAGTGCGGTTGCCTATTCTGGAGGAATTGGTGTGGAGTCTTCTATGATGGCTGTGTCACATAAACCTGCAAAGGGATAGATTTAATGCCTGCTGTGTGGATGATAGTGGTCATAGATGTGAGCCTGACAGGTTGGGGTGCTCAATGTCAAGAACTCACAGCGCAAGGTTAGTAGACCAGGGATAAGAGAAGTTGGTCCATGAACCATTGGAAGCTCAGGCGATTCAACTGGCATTGCTCTGGTTCATGCACAGATTATGCCACAAAGCAGCGAGAGTTATGTTGGACAGCATAATAGTGCTGGCACAATCAATCATCAAGGAGAAGACACAGAGTCGACAGGTCTCCCTAAAAATGGAGTAGCTTCTTCCATGGGTGGAGGTGAATCTCCAGGTTTTGTCGGTATCTCACATAGCAGGAGATCCCAGTGTGCAGGCCAATCATCTCAGTCACCACATGTTTCTTCCAAGGGAGTGGTTTCTATCAGATAAAACTTTCAGCCTTGTAGTAGATCATTGGGACTGGCTGTTAATGGATTTGATAGCGATGGGATTAAATGCGAAGGTGCACAAGTTCTTTAGTCACAGGAGAGAAGTGAAGTCCTCTGGTATCGATGCCCTGGTTCAAGAGTGGCCGGAGGACAAGAAGCTATGTGATAGGCAGAGTCGTTCAGAAGATAAAGGTGCATCTGGGGCTAGTACTGTTGGTGTTCCAGATTGGCCTTGCAACCGTGGTACCCAGACTTGACTTGCTTCTTGTGCAACAGTCCCCTGCGTTTTCCATCTCTAGGGTATCTTCTTGTTTAGAGACTCATGGCTGACAATGATATGAGTCCATTCTGTCTTACGGTCTGGCCCTTGAAAGAGCACTTATGATAAAGAAGGGCTACTCTTCGGCTGTAATAGCCACACTTTTGAAGGCCAGGAAGTTTTGCACTTCCTTGGCTTACATACCTGTCTGGCGTGTTTTTGAAAGTTGTTGTACCAAGCAAGGCGGGTCCTGGGCAGAGCTTTGCTGTCACAAATTCTGAATTTTCTGCAGGAAGGTTTGTTCAAAAGCTTAGCCTCAATAGTTTTGAAGGTGCACATAGCGGAGATTTCCAATTACAGAGGTAGGAAACAGGATCATTTATTGTCCTCGCATGGAGGAGCTCTAAGCTGTGCACACAGTTTTACTCATGGTTGTGTGCATATAATTTTTTTTTTTTTTAACCAAAACTCCTTGCTACATCAGGAGTAAAGTTCTATGCACAAAACTGTGCACAGAACCACACTGGCATGCCTTGTTATATTGGGTCCTGTGTATGCAAAAAGGGTAAAAACAACAGGTAATAATTGTTAGCGTTCAGGTGCAAATGCAAATGTTCATAGTAAAATAATAATGCTATGGTGACACACACTGGTTAATTGGAATGTATATAGGATGTCAACAAGCTATGAAGGCATCAGTGCAGATATTTATAGAGATATGGTATCACCGTGGAAACCAATGATAATAATAAATGCAATGCTCATAGTGGCACTTTTTTGAAAAGTATGTGCATTAATGAAGATCTGTCAACATCTGAATGCTGGGGCACCAACCAATCTTCCACACACTGACGTAGATTTTCATAGCAATGTGATAGCTTCATAGAAACAAACAATAATAATGTTGATCTTTGCCATAATGATGCATCGTTTCGGAAACAAACACTAACCACAATACTTTTACAGTGTGGGGAAAAGAAGGCACAGATTATATAAAAATTATGAAAAATCCAGCAGAATCCTTCTTATGTGTTGAAAAGCTTTCCTATCAGAGTAACTTTAATAGGGCTTGAACAAAGAGACACCAATCTGAAAATTTGTTTTGAGTTCCCATCGCATACCCATATGCACTCATCGTAATATGAGGCAACTTTCAAAAGTATTTACCCACATAAATGGCCTATGAGAATTGTCCCGGGTGCCTATACATGTAGAAGTATGCACACAAGCCATTTTGTGTGTACTTTTATGGACTCTAGAAAGAGACATTCCAGGGACAGAGACAGAACTTACTGCATACTTTTGATTCTTTTTTTTTTTTTTTTTTTTTGCGCATGAAAACAGTACCCACAGACTTAGCCAATGTGAGCTTTTTGAAATTACTCTTTCTAAATGGAAAACATTTTAGCCATCTGTTTTTCCATAGGTTTTTTTTTCTCAAGATGTCACAAAAAAATCATTTCTGATGTCTCTTGCACGGGAAGAGCCAACTTGAAAATTCCAAGAATGAAAATCACAAGTGAGAGTATTTTGTGCCGGTAGAGATGTGAGGGTGGCCGGGAGGAACCAGGAGGTAGAGGGTACAGGACCGCCAGGGGAGGATGAGAGAAGCTGCATGAAAGAGCAATGGAAGGAAGGGGAGAGAGAGAGAGGTGGAGGAAGGGATTGCAAGAGGGAAAGGCTGTTGTTGATTTACTCACCAAAGTTGTCCTCAGTTCTGAAAGTCTTCCTGAGCCAGAAGCTTTGGAATTGGCTGCTGCAGATATTGGAACCTGCAATAAATGAGTTCCTGTCCTAGACCAAGAGACATACATCTTTCCGTAGATTGGAACAGATGAGCCAAAAAAACACTTCCTTTAATTAATTTTAGAGGACATAACATATGCCAAGATGAGTTAGCCCTTCTTTATTGAAACATATTGCTTGACCTTCATAGCCCATTCTACCCCATGCACCCTTCCTTTTATTTTCCAGTCATGATCTGCAGAATATATGGTGCTTTTCCAAGAACGTCAGCAAGTTTCTGACTTAATTAGAGATAAGGCCATTAAGCTGAAAAGTAACTAGAATTTGTTTGCACACAAAAATATCCCTATGCTGCTTGATGCTAGGATGTCCATACTGATGAGAGAGAAGCTGATATTCAGCCAGCTCTGTTCAGATGAAGTTAATTGAGCAACTTGGACAGAGGCTTGCTATCTGGCAGGTCAAACCTACTGGTTATCAGCACTAACGGGCCAAAGTTTAATCAGACCCTGGAAAGCCATCCCACCCCCAACCCAGCACGTCCTCTTTATATTTGACTAAATCTTGTTTGGGTTATGATTTGCCCAAACATTTAGCTGGTCAGTAATGGGGATGGGGGGATTTTCAAACGCCAAGGTTTATCTGGCTAACACCCAAAGTGATCCCATTGTAATATGAATCTATGTTTTAAATAGACTACTTAAGAAATGTATCAAAGAATTATGGCTTATGGTGGTTTTTCTAAATTTATATAGGGGTGGATATTCAAAAGCCATTTAGATGGATAACTGACTAATATGGCAATTTCAACCAGTTATCCAGCTAAATTATAGCCGGCTATAAAAGGGGCATTCTAGGGGCATTCCAGAGAGAGGGGTTCTATTATATGATTAACTTAGCCAAATATCGGATATATCTGGCTAAGTTAGCCACATAAATTTAGACCTTCTCAAAAGCAGGTCTCAAGTTATCCAGCCAAGTGTGGCCAGATTACTAGCTACTTAATAGGATATCTTTAAATGGTAAGAATGAAAAAAACTATAAAATATAGAAGGCTCCAGGGAAATCCCATCCCTCCCCCCCCCCCCCCCCCAACAATATCTTATGAAGGCCCTGTTGGGCCATTCTCATCTCAACCCCCAAAACGTTTTGGCACCGAAGCTTCCTGTCCCAATTTTTTGTTAACATTTACAGCAATCTTGATGAACAGCCTTGCCCCCTCCTCCCTTCTCTCCCACCCTCCTGCAAAGACGAGAAATTGCACGGATCTCCCCTTCCCCCTGACCCTCTCCATCCCCTCCAGTACCTTCTTTTATTGCCGGGAGCAAGGGACCCTCTGCCCTGCTCCCCGGCGCATCCAGTGCTGCTCTAAGACAGGCAGCACTGGAAGCGTTAGCTTACATTAAGCTTATACTTCCAGCACAGCCTTTAGCCGTAAGAGAAAGGGGATCTAGAGGCTGCGCAGGAAACGTGAACTTAATGTAAGCTAACGCTTCCAGTGCTGCCTGTCTTAGAGGAGTGCTGAAGATGACGGGAGCGGGGCAGAGGGTCCATTGTTCCCAGCAATAAAAAAAAAAAAAGTACTGGAGGGGGAAGGGGGGGATCCATGCCATTTCTCTTCTTTGCGGGAGGGGGGAAGGCTCGTCGCCAAGATTAATATAAATGTTAACAAAAAAATGAGACGGGGAGCTTCAGCACCAAAACGTGTTGGGGTTTGAGACGAGAGCAGCCCAACAAGGCCTTCATAAGATATTGTTCAGGGGAGAGATGGGATTGCCCCGCAATCTCCTATGTTTTATAGTTTTTCCCTTCTTTTGATAGTGCTTCTTAGCTGGATATCATTTAAGGATATCCAGTTAAGTAGCTAGTTATCCGGCCACACATGGCCGCATAACTTAATAACATAAACAGTTGTATTCAACACAGCCGTTGAGGATACATGTAGCCGGATAACTTTAAGCAAGTATACTTAGCGCAACATTTATCCCGCTGAATATATGGGACAAGTCAGTATATAAAAACTGCATATAAATAAATAAAAATAAGTTAGCTGGCTAACTTGTCTTCTAACGGCCTTCTGAATATTAGCTCCATTATTTTTATATTGTGGCATTGAATTTGGTTGTAAAAAAGTTCTTTTTAAAATCTATTTTTCCTTTCATTAAGGCACTTGAGATCTGCCAGCAGAGAAATTTTGTAGAAGAGACTGTGTTTCTCTTAAGTAAGTAGAGATTTCATTGATCCCATCCTCCTGGATTTTATCTCCTGAGTTAGAACATTTGCAGCTGGTGAATGCATTGTCATCTCTGACTTACTAAAATGATGGCTTTTAAATCCTTTGAAACCAACAGCACTGTCCCAGGAAAATCTAATGTAGGTGGAAAACAATTACCTACATAAATCTACAATTTTTTAATGTTCATAAATATAGACTATCATAATAGGCATCATCAGTATAGTGTAATTAAACACGTCAATGATCTTCAGCCTTTTATTTAATCATTGGTCTCTGGAACAGGCCCATTCTTTTTTTTGTTTTGCACTTAAAAATCATATCAATTTAACGTTCACTATTTAGTCTCATAACAGTGACGCCATGTCTTATCTTATTAAGTTGGCCACCAACAGTCGATGCTCCCCACAATGAATCTCTTCGTAAAACGCAGTACTCCTCTCAGTGTGGAATGCCCATCGCTTCTCTGCCAACACGGGGCCATGTTTCAAACTACTGTTCTCCATCAGGGCACTAATTTTCAAAATGCCGGTTAGCATAGCTACATTGAATCGGAAAAGACTTCAAACTGGTGTCCAGCTTAATAAGATAAGTCATGGCGTCACTGTTATGAGACTAAATAGTGAACATTAAATTGGTATGATTTTTAAGTGCATAACAAAAAAAAGAATGGGACAATTCCAAAGACCAATGATTAAATATAAGGCTGAAGGTCATTGACGTGTTTAATTATACTCTACTGATGATGCCTGTTATGATGGACCTTATTTATGAACATTAAAAAATTGTAGATTTGGTGGAGTTTTATATCTTTTGGCCATCTTCTGCTGAATCATACTTATAAAAGTGAATAAAAACCTAACTGTGAAGATTCTGTATGAAAGAGTAAGTGAAAATGATTAATGTCACTGAATAAAACTTGTTCTTCATTTTATTGCAGTCGCAGTCAAGCAGTATATTAAGATAATGCAAGCAAAAAAAAAAAGAAAGAAACAGCCATCTGAACTTTACTGTGTCTGAGTAAGAGGCACTGATTTGCATAAAAATAAATATGCTAACTGAAAAGATTGAAAAAAAAAGTCTTTCTGAAAGATCAGATATGGCTGTTAGATACTGTAAAATTGCTTCTATATGTGACACATTCTTGCTGCAAAATTAAAGGTCTATGAATTATAATTACTGACCGCATTATTTTCCTAACAAAAAGACTTGTAACAGTAGTACCATTGTTGAAGGTTCAAAACATTGATGATGGCACTGCTGCTCATTGGTTTCAAACTTGTGCTATTTTAACTATCTTTTTGTGTGCTAATGTGTGCCCCAGCAAGAATGTGTACCATTCTGTGCATCTACATGATTTCAGAGTCCCAACCAAAAGGCTTTCCAATCTAACTTCATGCACTGCCAGATTCCATGGTTTGTTGTGAGTGGTCCAATGAGTGGCGAGTAGGCCATGCAGGCTAGGACTCTTAAGCTTGGAAAAGAGATGGCTGAGGAGGGCCATGATAGACGTTTATTAAATCATAAGTGGGGTAGGACAGGTAAATAAAGGACAGTTGTTTTACTATTTTAAATAATACTAAAACAAAGGGACACTCCATGAAACTAACAACAAACACATTTAAAACAAACTGTGGAAAGTACTTTTCACTCAGCGCGCTGTCAAGCTGTGGAATCTGTTGCCAGAGGATGTGATCCAGGTGCTAGCATACTGGGATTTAAGAGGTTTGATATATCCATAACACATTATTAACCAGGGATACTAAAGAAAATGTTTGCTGTTCCTGGAAGTAACAGGAAATCAATATACTTTTTGGGATCTGTCTGGTACTTACAACTCAGACTGGGGCCACTCTTGGAGACAGGATGCTGGGCTCAATGGACCTTGGCCTGACCCAGCATGGCATTTCTTATGTTAAACTGGAGACTGTCAGTGCCATTCTCTAAAATTACCCATTCAGACATACCAGGATAACTTTAAACCTAATCGGCTGTATTAAAACATTGCAAGTTTGAAAGTTATTTGAGTACATATACTTACATAACTTTAGATGAGTATATTCAGCTGGAGACCTATCCTGCTGAACATCTGTGTCGTTATCCTGCTAACTTTAGCTAGATAACTTGTCTGCTTGCCTCTTTTCTGACTGTTGACCTCAGTGTATGTAAGTGTATATCATGAACTTTAATTGTTGTTATCCTGAAAACCAGACCGGTCTGTATTTCTCCAGGACCGAAGTGGTGAATTCCTGATTTAGGTATTAATTTCTTGTAGTACAATAGCACCAGTTGTCCAAGGATGAGCCATTACTGTCTTCTGGGGTTTTTGTTTTATTCTAATGATGTCCACAATTTTAATTTACCTCAATTAGGCAGAATGGGGAACAGCCGCAGAGCCCTGCAGATGATCATGGAGGAGCTACACAATGTGGACAAAGCTATTGAATTTGCCAAGGAGCAAGATGATGCAGAACTATGGGAAGACCTAATTTTGTATTCCATTGACAAACCACGTAAGCAGAATGAAGAATTCTTCAGCAGGATTTCTGTGTTCAGAATACATTTTTTGCAAGAAGATGGGTAGAGTATGAATCATGCACTTGCAAATGAGAAGAATGTGAGATTACTACAAGTACCTACTGCTTAGCATTTCTGTAGTGCTACTAGGCATATGCAGATTGTTTTGGAAGCATGCCAGATTATACTATACTAAGAGGAAAAACTTGCTATGGTCTGGTTTTCTGTAATTTTTATCATGTTTGAAAAATGGTTCGACCCTAATTTTCAGTATCGAAAGGTGACAAGAAACAGGTGGTGTATATGAATTACATGCATCATCAAACAACTAGTGGCTAATTACACACTATGCTGTGACAGGGGATGCATGTAATGAAAGTTAGATCCACACCTTGCTGTACCAAAGCAAGGGGGAGTGAAGAAAAACTACCTATATCTCTTGAAGTGTCATAATTCTACTATATGCATTTTTGACTGCAGGAGCAGTTGTTAACTGGAAAGGTAGAGGTAGTGGAAGGAACAATTATAATATTTTATAATAATTATAATATTGATAGCAGAATCATAACTATTCCAAAAGAGACACCTGGAACATAGCCTGCATAATGGATTTGGTTGTCTTTAAAATCATGTGCATATATTCCACATAATACTGTTACTGACACAGCTAGATGACTAGGAGAACAATGCAATAAGAAAACTGCTGAAACAGAACATCCTAGAAACTTGTAGACACTCGCCCACTATCTTAATGGAACCTTAGTAGATGTAACACTGAGACTTAGGATATGTATATTCGTACATGTATTTCAGTAAGAAGTATTGCAGAAGAATTGGGAAAGAAGTATTTCCAAGTTTGTGGTATTCCGGGCATCGAGCTTACTCTGACACTTAGATAGGTTCAGTTTTGGTTACAATATCATAGGCAAAACTAGCAAAGCCTTAAGTGTGAACTTCATCAAAAGGATTATTGCTAGCAGAATTTGTTATAGTGATGTGAAAATTAATTGCTTAGTGCATTTTCTAGTGGGGTTTGGTGACTTTGAAACTTCTCTCGGATGACAAATTTAGGATCTCGATTATTCAATAAATTATATAAAAAAGACAAAACTAAAAATCAAGGTTCTCAGCATAGAAAATGTTCCATACCTTGAATGATAAACATTTACTCTCTTGCATGCTGTCCATGTCCTGCCGCTGTCATTTCAATGCTGTGTCACATATTGGAATTAGTACTTATGCTGTGATCTCCTGCTCTGAAACCCCAATGGCACAAATACTGTACTAAGGTACCTCATACTAGTAGGGTGCACCATCAAGCTGGGAAGTCGTTTGTGATTTCCTTAGACTTTAGAGTCTTCTCATTGGACTTTGACTAGACTAACTAGCGATTCAAGCCAGAGGAAGGGTAATTTGCAAAAACATATCAATGTGTAAAACAGTGCTTTACTTGCAAAACTGAGGTTTTAGAAAATTGCCAATCCAATCTGCAAGAAATCTTATGAAAAATGTTGCCTGTTTGTGCGTTTTATTACCCATACTGCCGGAGATGATCCTAGGAGCGGAGTTAGGGAGGGGTTAGTACTCAAATGCGTACTAATATTCAGTATATTTTCAAAGGAGTTGCGCAAGGAAAATTAGCATATACGCACTTTACATTTTTTTGAAGGGGTGAATAAAGGTGAACTGGTAAATGTAGTGTATCTGGATTTTCAGAAGGCATTTGACAAAGTCCCTCATGAGAAGCTTCTAAGAAAACTAAAAAGTCATGGGATAGGAGGCGATGTCCTTTTGTGGATTATAAATTGGTTAAAAGACACGAAACAGAATAGGATTAACTGATCTGTTTTCACAGTGGAAAAAGGTAAACAGCGGAATGCCTCAGGGATCTGTACTTGGACCAGTGCTTTTTAATATATTTATAAATGATCTGGAATGGGGTATGAAGAGTGAGGTGATCAGATTTGTGGTTGACACAAAATTATGCAGAGTAGTTAAATCTCAAACAGATTGTGCTAAACTGCAGGAGCACCTTGTGAGAGTGGAAGACTGGGCATCCAAATGGCAGATGAAATTTAATGTGGATAAGTGCAAGGTGATGCATATAGGGAAAAATAATCCTTGCTATAGTTACACAATGATAGGCTCCATATTAGGAGTTACCACCCAGGAAAGAGATCTAGGCGTCATAGTGGATAATACATTGAAATCGTCGGTTCAGGGTGCTGTGGCGGTCAAAAAGGTGAGCAGAATGTTAGGAATTATTAGGAAGGGAATGGTGAATAAAACGGTGGATGTTTTAATGCCTCTGTATTGCTCCATGGTGAGACCGCACCTTGAATACCGTGTGCAATTCTGGTCGCGGCATCTCAAAAAAGATATAGTTGCACTGAGAAAAAGTACAAAGAAGGGTGACCAAAATGATAAAGGGGATGGCATGGCTTCTCTATGAGGAAAGGCTAAAGAGATTTGGACTGTTCATCTTGGAGAAGAGACAGCTAAGATGATAGAAGTCTACAAATTCATGAAAGAACTTGAACAGGCAAATGTAATTCTGTTATTTACTCTCTCAGACAATAAAAGGACTAGAGGGTACTCCATGAAGTTAGAAAGTAGCTCATTTAAAACAAATCAGAGAAAATTCTTTTTCATTCAACAGAATGAAAGTAGTTATGGATGTAGTAGTTACAGAAGATGTAGTTACGGCAGTTAATGTAATTGGGTTTAAAAAAGGTTTGGATAAGTTCCTAGAGGAGAAGTCCATAAACTGCTATTAATCAATAAGGAATAGTAGCTTGGGATCTATTTAATGTTTGGGTACGTGTGACTTGGATTGGCCACTGGGCTTGACCCAGTATGGCATGCCTTATGTTCTTAAGTTCTTGTGTTCTAGACAAGTATGCACATATTTTTAGTTTCATGCACACATTTACTGGCTCAAGAGAGGGGCAGTCTAGGGGTTTTAAAAGATACCCATGGAAGTTGCTATTTTATAAGAGACAAGCCGTTAAGCCCGTTAAAACGGGCTACATCCCTCTGTCTCTCACCTCCCCCTCATTCTCTCTCCCCTCCACCCCCTACCTCCCTCCCTCTCACCCACTCCTCCCTCTCCTCCCACTTAGTCCCTCCCTCCCACTCAGTCTCACTCCCTCCCTCCCCCTCTCTCCCTCCCACTCCCTCCTCCCACTCCCTCCCTCCCTCCCACTCCCTCCCTCCCTCAGTCCCACTCCCTCCCTCCCTCCTTCTCTCAGTCCCACTCACTCTCCCTCAGTCCCACTCCCTCCCCCTCTCCCTCAGTCCCACTCCTTCCCTCTCTCTCCCTCCCCCCTCTCCCTCAGTCCCACTCCCTCCCCCCTCTCCCTCTATCTCCCTCCCCCCTCACTCAGTCCCCCCCTCTCCTTCCCTCCCACTCCCTCTCCCCCTCTCACTCAGTCCCACTCCCTCTCTCTCCTCCCCTCTCACTCAGTCCCTCACTCTCTCTGTCAGTCCCTCCCTCTCTCTCTCCTCCCTCGCTGCCACCGCCGTTAAAAAGGGCTACATCCCTCTGTCTCTCACCTCCCCCTCATTCTCTCTCCCCTCCACCCCCTACCTCCCACCCACTCCTCCCTCTCCTCTCACTCAGTCCCTCCCTCCCACTCAGTCTCACTCCCTCCCCCCTCTCTCCCTCCCTCTCACTCTCCCTCAGTCCCACTCCCTCCCCCTCTCCCTCAGTCCCACTCCCTCCCTCCCTCTCTCTCACTCTCCCTCAGTCCCACTCCCTCCCCCTCTCGCTCTGTCCCACTCCTTCCCTCTGTCCCACTCCCTCCCTCTCCCTCAGTCCCACTCCTTCCCTCTATCTCCCTCCCCCCTCCCCCCCTCTCCCTCCCCCAGTCCCACTCCCTCCCCCCTCCCTCTATCTCCCTCCATCTCCCTCCCCCCCTCTCCCTCTATGTCCCACTCCCTCCCTCAGTCCCACTCCCTCTCTATCTCCCTCCCCCCTCACTCAGTCCCTCCCTCTCTATCTCCCTCCCCCCTCACTCAGTCCCTCCCTCTCTCTGTCAGTCCCTCCTTCTCTCTCTCCTCCCTCGCTGCCGCCGCCGCCGCTGCCACCCGCCGCCACCGGACGCCACCGCCACCCAACGCCGCCGCTGGACGCCGCCATGCCGCCGCTACCACCGGACGCCGCCGCCGCCACCCAATGCCGCCGCCGCCACCCAATGCCGCCGCCGCCGCTGCCTCCCGCCGCCGCCGCTACCGCCGCCGCCGCCGCCGCTGGATGCCGCCATGCCGCTGCCACCCGCCGCCGCTACCACCGGACGCCGCCACCCAACGCCGCTGCCGCTGCCACTGGACGCCGCCATTGTTTTTTCTTTTTTTCTGACGCTGGCTCAGACCGACGTGCTCGCCCGCACATGCGCGGTAGAGCTGGTCTCTACTGCGCATTTGCGGCACGTCGGTCAAGCTTCGTTTATTAGTATAGATATTTGTGAATAAAGTATCTAATTTATTCACGTTATCTTATACCTGCTTATTCATTGAAATCAAACGTGTCTATGTCTGCAGTTTTTGGGTGGAAGTTCTGTGTGAACTGATAGTGTTCAGAATGAAGTGCTAGAAGGTCTAGGTGAACTGGAGACAGAATGAACTGGAGAAGGTATTGGCGAACTGGTTGCAAGTATGCATCAAGAGAGAATTTTCAACTGGATGTATGTTCCCTGAATTACCCGGATCAGTCCAGACTCCTAGGTTTTGCATCCCTGCCAGCAGATGGAAAAAAGAGAGTTTTACTGGCACTGCTACATAACCACTTGTACCACTTGCAGTTCCTCAGTATTTCTCTGTCTCCTGCAGATGCTGGATGGTGCAAAACCTGCAGTTCTGCAGTCAGGAGACCGAAATTTTGTTCATTTGCTCAGAGTACGAGCCTTCCTCCCAGAGGGTGGTGGATCTTAGTGGGACTATCCCTGTTGGTTGAGGTGGATGAGCAGGGGGGTGGGTGATCCTTGTGTAGGCTCGATCCTGATTCTGTGAGGTGTAAATCTGGTAGTTCAGATCCCTCCCCTTCATGAGGCTGCTCAGGCGGCTACTGGCTCAGTTTAACTGGTTTTTGGGCTGTCTCTCTCTTGATGTTTTTTGGACAGCTCTGTGTTCTAGCCACTGAATAAAGTTTAAAAAAAAAAAGTGAGAAGCTTCTAAGAGCTTGCCAACTTGCTGCCTCTGTTGAGGCAGTTGGTGAGTGCAGCATGGTGCTTGCTGCATCGGCGGCTTTTTCAGGGCCAAGGTGAGAGCCGGTTATTTACAGATTGTGCGTGGCTCGGCGCACTCGCGTCTCAATCATGTCAGCTACTGCTCTGCGTGTTCCATTGGCGGTGAGGGGCCATCGGAAACTCCAGAGGCTGTGAAAAGAAAGAAAATGTCACCCCTTGCTGTTCCTCTAGCGCCGTAGTCTGAGCGCTGGCTGTAGGACCTGTTTCCTCTTGGCGCGGGAACGGCAGCCATTTTGAAAGCCCATGTGGCTTGGCTGCGCAGGCAGAGGGGATTTCCCTCTGAGACTCTCTCCATTATCTTAGGGCCCCGAGTAGCATGAGGTGGCAGAGGATGAAGGTAATACTCCTTTGTCTGTCCCTAGTCCTGCTTAGCTGGTACCCCAAGGTCTTTTTTTCTGATTTTGTGTTGCTCCTGCATGAGGCCTATTTGGCTCAGCAAGAGGAGGTGGCTTCTGGTATGGGGGCCTGGGCCTTCCCTGAGGGTCGCAATTTGGGTCCCAAATGCGGTTCGTCCCAGACAAAGCGGCCCGCGAGGGTTCAGTGCTTGTTAGATCCAGTTCTGACTTGAGAGGTACTGGCTGAAATTTCTGATGACTCCAAGGATCTGGGGGTGATCCGGAGGAGATCCCGATTTCTGAAGGGGATGACCCTAAGGTGGTTAGCCTTTTTCTTAAGGAGGAGTTTGGGCCATTTGATCCCTCAGGTTTTAGAGTAGCTCGGGGTCGAGGTCCCGTAGGAGTCCTGGACAGCCTGGGGGCCCGCCAAAAGCCTTCCCTTATAAGTCTGTCAGGATGCTTGCGGATTGAGAGTGGGGAACTCCCAACACAGGTTTAAGGGTCGGGAGGGCTACAGCAAAACTTTATACTTTGCCAGAACAGGCATTAGATCTGTTTCAGAGTATAAGTTTGCAGTATTTTATAAATTGTGCAGCTCCTGCTACGCAGCTCATAAAATGCTAGGATAAATGTCTGTGTGCCCACTTAAACGCGCATGCATGCATTAATGCGAATGGGTTGAAAGTTAGGCTCCCTGTGTGCAAATTTCCAGGAGAAATAATTTCAGATGTTTTAGCAGGTGTAACTGTGTGCCAGTGGCTTTGTACATAAGTCCGCTTTGAAAGTTGGGGTAGCTTTATGCGAGATGTTCCACAATGGCACCGAAGCTACTGTATCTTGCGGAAAATCTTCCGACTGCCATTATGATGGCATTGTGCATATTTGAATATGAGAAGCACAGTGAGCACCATGTTTGGCACCACTTAGCCGGATAAGTGGCAGAAGCTGAGTATGTACCCGAGATCAACAGCCACCATTTAGCCAGATAACTATCTAACTAAATAGTTAGCCGAGTGTGTGGCTGGCTATGACTGGTCATCCCTTAGACCTGTTCTAAAGTTAGTCAAATAGACCTATCTGGCTAGCGTTAGGTTTGCCTGGTATATTCAGCAGCTGAATATACAGGCTAACTTACGGGCTGATACAGTAAAAATGTAGGAGAGCGGGCAAACGCCTGCTCTCCCGGCGCGCGCATAGGCCACACTCCCGTACGCGCGATTCAGTATCTTAATTTATTTAAATTAGGCCCGGCGGTAAAAAGAGGCGCTAGGGACACTAGCACGTCCCTAGCACCTCTTTTTTGACAGAAGTGGCGGCTGTCAGCGGGTTTGACAGCCGACGCTCAATTTTGCCGGTGTCGGTTCTTGAGCCCGCTGACAGCCACGGGCTCGGAAACCGGATTCTGGCAAAATTGAGCGTCCGGTTTTCGACCAGACAGCCACCGGCCCATTTTAATTTTTTTTTTTTTTTTTTAATTTTTAACTTTTTTAAACTTTCAGGACCTCCGACTTAATATCACCATGATATTAAGTTGGAGGGTGCACAGAAAAGCAGTTTTTACTGCTTTTCTGTGCACTTTCCCGGTACCCGGGCGCTATTAGGTTCGGGGGGGTTGGATGCGTGTTTTGGACGTGCTATTACCCCTTACTGAATAAAGGGTAAAGCTAGCGCGTCCAAATGCCGGCTAACAGTGCGCTCCGTCGGAACGCACTGTACTGTATCGGCCCGTTAGTAGGATAGGTTTATCTGGCTAAATAGCTGAGTTGCACAGCAGCTGAATATGGAACTCAGTGTTTCCAGCATCGAAAGATGTTTGTTAGACTACTTCTCATAAGAAAATCTCTCTCTGGTACCTATTAGTAACAATGTTAGAACTTTTAAGATTTTCCCCATTTCTTTCCCTAATATGCAGTTGTAATGTAATTAGCTTGCATATCAAAGAGTCTTATAAAAATGAAATGGAGGTGGTCTCAGTTCGATCAAGGCATTTGGTTGATACATTGCTCACAATCAGCAAATTTTGATAGCATATGTTAGAAGAGCTAATTTTGTAGAATGTTCAATCTATAGGGCAATAAGACATGGCTGCTGAACATAGTGATATTCTAAATAGAAAAAGCCAAAAATAGTTAATTTGCTAAACATATCTTGGCATCTCAAATACCACAATTCTAGGAACAAAAATCCCAAAGAGACTTTAAAAGTTGTAAAATTTGTATTTTATTCACTGTTAAATGAGCTCAAAATTCTGACTGTCATTAAGTTTTATAAATTAGGTCTTACCTGATGCTCACTGTGAGGTTGATCTATTTTTTTTATGTCCCCACAGCTTTTATCACTGGCTTGCTCAACAACATTGGAACCCATGTTGATCCTATTCTTCTCATTCACCGAATTAAAGAAGGCATGGAGATACCTAATTTAAGGGACTCACTTGTGAAAATTCTTCAGGATTACAATTTGCAGGTAAGAGCTGTTCCCTGTACGTACCAGGATCAGTCCAGACTGCTGGGTTGTGTCTCCCTTCCAGCAGATGGAGTCAGAGAAAAAAGCTGAAAAGCACCCCCTCTTACACTGGTGTGTGCCACCTGCGATCCTTCAGTATTTCTCTGATTCCAGCAGATGAGGGTGACAGAAACTGCGGTCCTGATCCTTTAAAAAGAAAGCAAAGCAAACTAGAAATTAAAAGACCTAAGGATGTTTGTTTCTACCAGTGGCTAAATCAAGTTGTTAAAAAAAAAAAAAAAAAAAGTAGTTTTCTTTCTGGAGGTGGAGCAGACTCAGTCCTCCCGAGGCTGCGGCATTGGTTAAGACACGGCTGGGGTTAGATACCCCATTATCCGTTTTCCCGGAGCCACTTCTACCAGTGAGTAAGGGGATTTACTGGTGGGCTGGTCCCTCCCCCTTGAAACTTGAGGCGGCATAATTCCTTGGGGGGGGGGGGGGGGGGCGCGCTACCTGTGCCGCGAATGAGGTCCCAGGGGTGTTTTTTCCCCTGGGTGGCTGCATGTCAGCGTTTAAAAAAAAAAAAAAAAAAAAGAGTTATTTTTCTACCATGCGCACAAGTTTCATGGGGCTCCGGAGGGGCGATTTTCGCAAATTTTTTCGGCCTCATGCTCGCTCCCTATCCGCTGGTATGCCACAGGGTTCAGCGTGTTCAGCGTGCGGGGAGCCGATGGCGCGGCTCTCCCGCGATGGCCTTTGTACACGGTGCCTCCCGGCAGGGGAAGGACCGTCGGGGAGCAACAGCGGGTCGTTTTCAGCGTGCTCCCATGGCACAGGGAGGAATTCGCGCCTCTGCCAGCCTCAGCCTGCCCCGTCCCCGTCTAGCGTGGGAACGGTGGCCATTTTGCCTCCGCCACACTCCAGTGTAGAGCTGGATGCAGGGGGAGGGGAGATCCCCCTTCCACTCTCCCCGCCGAATTTGAGCCCTGTTAGACAGCGGCTCCTAGTGCGGGCCTCCCGTCCGAGCTCTGACCCCGCCCCTGTAGAGGGAGGGGGGGGCCTTAAAGGGGAGCTTCCCTTTTCTTCCAAATTTGTGCTTTTAATGCACAAGGCGTTTTTGGAGGCCGAGGCTGAGTTGTAGACTGAGGAGCCTCCGCCTTCGAACGTGGCTAGGCTTTCTGGGGGTTCCGATTCCTCCAGAGGGAGGACGGGCCATGCGGATTTGGATCTCTCTGGGATCCCGGCCTCCGATACACCGGATCCCCCTTCGCTGGACCCTCTCCTTCTGGATATTGACGGGGATGTTGATTTATTTAGTTATTTATTTAACAGTTTTTATATACATTCATTATGGATATCACATCGGTTTACAATAAACGAGAAACTATGCTTAAGTGGCATTTGACAGGTAACCGGAGAACAAATACTTACAATGCCAAGAACAAATACATACAATGCCAAGAACAATATATATGTCTATATGATTATATATATATATGTATATATATATATATATATATATATATGGGGAGATAAAAGTGGAGAGTAAATATAAAGGGACCTGTATACACAGCACTAAAATTACTTACAAGGTTGCTTATAATACACTAGGGGGAAAGTTATCAATTAGTTGCAGTAGTGAAAGTGGATTGAAGTTGTGAGGTACAGAATGGAGCGTGGCATGGTATAGGATAGAGAGAGGTATGGTGCAGAGTATAGCTTAGAGATTAGGTAAGAGCAGTGATGGCTGAAACGGCCCACCCCAGTTGAGGGGGATGACCCGAGGGTCCTCAGATTATTTCAGAGGGAGGAGCTTGATCATTTAATCCCGCATGTTCTGATGGAGCTTGGTATTGAGGCACCACAGCCGAGCTCAGAGCCTACCAAGGGGGGACCCCATTCTCTTGGGGCTTCGGGCCCCTCCTAAAGCTTTCGCTTTTCACCCTATGCTACTACAACTCGTGACCTGAGAATGGGAGGCTCCCGAGGCCAGCCTTCGGCTGGGGCAAGCCATGGAGAAGCTCTACCCGCTGCCAGACGAGTCCTTGGCCGTCCTTAGGGTCCCAAAAGTGGATGCGGCCATTTCAGCCATCACTAAGCGGATGACCATTCCAGTTGCAGGTGCTGCTGCTCTTAAGAATCTTCAGGATAGGAAGCTGGAGGTCCTTCTTAAGAGGATTTTTTAGGTCTCAGCGCTTTGCATTAGGGTGGTGGTCTGCAGTAGCCTCAAGCAAAGGACGACTCTTTGTTGGGTGCAACAGTTGCTCACCACGCAGGAGTTGCCTACAGCGGAAGCGAAGCAGGCAGATCGCATGGAGGTGGCTGTGGCTTACACCGCGGATGCCTTGTATGATCTTCGGGCATCCTCACGCATTGTGGCTTCGGCGGTCTCAGCTAGAAGGCTTCTGTGGCTCCGCAACTGGTCGGCTGATGTTTCCTCCAAGGCCCAGCTAGGCAATCTTCCCTTTAAAGGGAAATTCTTGTTTGGGGATGATCTGGAAACCCTTATCAAATCCCTAGGGGACAATAAGGTGTACTAGTTGCCAGAGGACAAGCCTTGAACCTCCAGGGCTTTTGGGTCAGCACGCCCTCTGTTCCGGGGACAGCACAAGTTTTGGCAGGGCAGGGCTCCGGCCTTCACTCCACGTCAGCCGTCGACGAAGTCTCAGGCTTGGTCTCATTCCTTTCGTGGCCGCAGGCCTCTCCGCGTCAGGGGTCCTCAGGGATCTTCCGGGGGCAAGTCCTGGCCCACTCCTCTGTTCCGGTGATAGGCAGCTGTCTGTCTTCTTCAAGGAGTGGGTCAAGATTACGTCGGACCAGAGGGTTCTAAGCATCATCAAACACTGCTACGCTTTGGATTTTGCACTTCCATTGTGGGATCTGTTCTTGATGTTGCCCTGCGGGGCCCGCGCGAAACTGACAGCGGTGACTCAAACCCTGGGCCGGTTGAAAGCGCTGGGAGCCATTGTCCTAGTCCCACCGGAGGAGTTCAGGACCGGCAGATACTCCATATATTTTGTGGTTCCCAAGAAGGAGGGCTCCTTCCGCCTGATCTTGGATCTGAAGAAGGTGAACAAAGCGATTCGGGTACCCCATTTTCGCATGGAAACTCTCCACTCAGTCACTGCGGCCGTCCACTCCGGTGAATATTTGGCTTCTTTAGACTGATGGAAGCGTATCTTCACATAGGGATCCGCGAACAGTATTGGTGGTTTCTCAGGTTTCTGATTCTGGACGAACATTATCAGTTTCAGGTGCTCCAGTTCAGATTGGCAACAGCTCCCCGCTTCTTCACCAAAGTAATGGTGGTAGTAGCTGCGGCTCTCAGGCGGGAGGGATTTTGGTTTATCCCTATCTGGACGATTGGCTCATCAGCGCAAAGTTGGAGGAGCTTTGCAGGGCAGCGGTTCAGTCGGTAGTGGACTGGCTTCAATCCCTCGGTTGGGTAATCAATTTTGCCAAGAGCCAATTAGTCCCATCCCAGGTGCTGAACTTCTTGTATGCTCGGTTCGACACATCTGTCGGCAAGGTCTTTCTCATGCAGGAGCGAATCGACAAGTTAATGGCGCAGATCCGGTGGCTGTTATCTCTACTGCTACCCCGGGTTTGAGATTACTTGCAGGTGCTTGGTTCTATGGTGTCTACTCTAGAGTTGGTCCCTTGGGCCATTGGTCATATGAGACCCTTGCAGAGGGTGTTACTTTCTCGTTGGGACCCAAAGTCGGAAGAGTTCCAGATCTGATTGCCGCTCTTGGAACCTGTCAGGTCCAGTCTCCATTGGTGGTTTATTCCGGCCCACATGCAGAACAGGATGGACCTTGAGGAGCCCCAGCGGGTGATTGTGACAACAGATGCCAGCCTCTCTGGCTGGGGTGCGGTTTGCCAATCAAGGGCAACACAGGGCCGATGGTCAGAGCAGTAGGTGAAATGGTCCATAAATCACTTGGAAACTAGGGCAGTATGTCTGGCGTTGTGCAGTTTCCTCTCCCTGGTGAGCCGTCAATCAGTGCGAGTATTGTCTGACAATGCGACAACATGGGCTTACATCAATCGTCAGGGGGGAACCAGAAGTCATCCAGTGGCATTGGAGACTGACCGGCTAATGCTCTGGGCAGAGCGCCATCTGGTCCTTCTAGCAGCTTCTCATATAGCTGGGGTCGACAACATTCAGGCAGATTTTCTCAGTCGCCAGCATCTAGATCCCGGAGAGTGGGAACATTCCGAGGAGGTGATGCATCTCCTGACTCGTCGGTGGGGTGATCCTCGCCTGGACCTGATGGCGACTCAGAGAAATGCGAAGGCAGCTCAGTTCTTGTCACAGGAGGGAACACGGGGCGGAAGGTGTCAACGTTCTGGTCCTGCCGTAGCCTCGTGCCATTCTGCTGTACGTCTTTCCTCCCTGGCTGTTGGTGGGCAAAGTCTTGTGAAGGATAGAGGCTCACACAGGCTCAGTCATTCTTGTGGTTCCGGAGTGGCCACTGTGGGCTTGGTTTGCGGATCTGATAAACTTAGCAGTGGACGGTCCTCTTCGGCTCAGTCATCTACTGAATCTTCTTCGTCAAGGTCCAGTATTTTTCGATCAAGTGGATCGCTTTTGTCTAGCGGCTTGGCTTATGAGAGGCGGCAGTTGAGGAAGAAAGGTTATATGGATTCAGTTATTTTCAACCCTTCTGCAGGCGCAAAAAACGTCTAGTTTGCTCACCTGTGTTCAAGTCTGTAAGGTTTTAGATTCCTGGTGTAGCGGGTTGAATGTGTCCCCGCGACGTGCATCAGTTGTCCATATTCTGGCATTCTTACAGGAGGGTCTGAAGAAAGGCTCGGCTTGCAGTTCTCTCACGGTTCGAGTAGTGGCCCTGGGGTGTTTGCAGGGAAAGATTGACGGGACATCCTTGGCGGCTCATCCGGATGTAACGCGTTTCCTGAGAGGTGCTAAATATTTGAACTCTCCGGCTCGTCCAGTGTGTCCTTCTTGGAGTTTGAATCTGGTTCTCCGTGGCTTGTGCGGTCTTCCGTTTGAGCCTTTGAAACAGGCCACCTTGAAAGACTTGACACTTAAGACGATTTTCCTGCTGGCTATCACTTTCGCATGGCGCATCTCTGAGCTTCAAGCGTTGTCCTGTATTCTCAGGTTTTCGGATTCAGGGGTGTCCCTTAGGACTGTACCCTCCTTTCTACCGAAGATCATGTCGGCGTTGCCTGCCTTTATGGATTTGGATCGGAATTCGCCTCAGGCTCGCGACTTGTGAAGATTAGATGTGCAGCAGATTCTGCTTCGCTATCTGGAGGTCACTAATGCTTTTCATTTATCTGATCATCTGTTTGTCTTATGGAGTGGTCCTAAGAAAGGACATAAGGCAACTAAAGCCACTATTGCCCGATGATTGAAGGAAGCCATAACTTCGAAATATATATTTCTTGGGTACGCAGTACCGGATGGTTTGAAGCGCATTCAATCCATTCTCAGGCGGCGTCTTGGGCGGAGAGTCAGTTTTGCCGCAGAAAATTTGCAGAGCGGCTACTTGGAAATCTTTACACACTTTTGCTCTGGATGTCCGTGCTCTGGATGGCGACTGTTTTGGCAGTAGTGTTCTTCGAGCGGGACTCTCCAGGTCCCACCCCATTTAAGGCAGCTTGGGTACATCCCAGTGGTCTGGACTGATCCTGGTACGTACAGGGAAAGGAAAATTTGTTCTTACCTGCTAATTTTCATTCCTGTAGTACCAAGGATCAGTCCAGATGCCCACCCATGGAATCTGGAGAGTCCGTTCGGTATCGTTTTCATTCTGCAGAATATTCTCAAGGGGACAGCATTCACGTTGCGTATGGAAGTACACCCTCCATGTACATAAGTTCCAGAAGTTATGCAGTTTTTTCATTAAGTGGTTTCATATAGCTGTTGGTTCTTATGTTGAGGTTATGATATGTTTCATTCTGCTATGGTATGGATTATACTGAAGGGATCACAGGTGGCACACCAGTGTAAGAGGGGGGTGCCTTTCAGCTTTTTTCTCTGACTCCATCTGTTGGAAGGGAGAACACAACCCAGCGGTCTGGACTGATCCTTGGTACTACAGGAACGAAAATTAGCAGGTAAGAACCAATTTTCCTTTAATGAATAGCAGAATGCTACAAGTTTGGAGCTTGGATATTATGAGGGCTAAACGGTTCAGATTGTCTGCATTCCTGCTCATTGTGTGAGAAAAAGTAACTGTTATATTCATAACCCTGGCATATGGTGGCATCTCCAGGTGATCTCTTCAGTTAGGCACACAATTTCCAGGCTCAGCTTGGCAGTTAAAAATGTTACATCTCTTACTACATCTAACCCTTAGTTTTAATCATACTCCATTCAGCCTGTTAATACCTAGCAATTTAAATGATGTCTCAAAAAGGTAAAGCAAAATTGCACCCTTGAAACATAATATATTAGTTTTTCCCATCAGAGTTCCTCTGAAAAGTGTTATGCTCCCTCTGCCATCTAATGCCAGTTGCCCTCCCCCAAAGTGTCTGCCCTTTTACTGTGAATCCATCTACTAGGATAAAAAATAATGAAATAGAGGCTAAAATAGAAAATAGTTCTGTTTGCTCAGTATTCATAATGCAAGAGAGCAAAATGTCACATCTCGGTTTAATGCATCTTTATGTGACATGATATTTGTTATAGATGCAGTTTTGATCTATACCTTTCTTCATAAATGTGACTAGATTTCAAGATTTCACCAGGTCAGTGCAGAATGAGCTAAAGGATGAGAATATCAAAGTATACTAGTCAATTATAGGTAGGATAAAAAACATTCATGTTTGTTTTTCAAAATTGTAAAATATTGGAGAATAGGGTGATATGTTTAGAGGGGAAAAGGGGGTGAGAGAAATAAATTCAAGCATACAAATGCTTCATAATCATATGCCCAAGCCCTAACTTTATTTAGGGAAAACAATCTGAAGACCCATATATTTAGCCAATACAAAAGACACCCCACATCGGCTGTCCAGATAGTCCAGTGAAGTTTGATGTACACAGGTTTAAAAGGTTTTTAAGTTTGAAGTTCACTTAGTGAAGATGTGCTCCTGAATCAAGCGCAAATTTGCCAAAAATCAGCTGATTTTGTAGTCTCTTGGTGAAGTGTTCATGACATTTCAACCCAAATATATGATCCAGATGAAATAGTTGTTTTTTTTTCTAAAAAAAATTAGGACTGGGCTGTATGATTGTGAAGTTCATGTGCACTTGCATTTGGTAGCACACAGTATGTACTTACACGATAACCATATGAAATTAACTGTGCTTTAATATATAGATGTGTTTGAACTTTTAGTTCTCACTTTGTAACGTTTCATATTTTCTTATAGAACTATTTTTCTGATCTCGTTTGCAGTTCTTTTTTTTTTTTTTTTTAATATAAATTAAACCCTTTCTTTCTATTTTATTGATACTTCATTACCCCTTCTCGTATCTGAAAACCACTGCTATGGTTGTATATCCATTCAGGGCGCACTTTTGAAACTCCCCACCTAGGTGCAAATTCTGACCTTGTGCCTAATTTCTAAAGGAAAAGTACTCAGAGTTTTGCACCTGCCTTTTGTGCAGGTGAAACTTCAATGGAAAATAACTGCTTAGATTTGAAAATACAATCTACGTGTGTCACTTTCCTCTCGCAGCCTAAAGCATGCCCCTGAGAATGTCTCCTCGCAGTCCAGCTAAAGTACATGTGCTGTGGAAGGCTGTGCCTACTTCTGAGCTGATTGGGGGGGGGGGGGGGGGGGGTGAACGACAGATTTCAGCCAGCCAGTTTACCTGGACAAATGGCTTTGAAAATTGTTCTCTTATGGAATTCCATGATTTTGCAAATAGTTTCATGTGATTCAGATAGCAATGGAATTATTTTATAAAGGAAAAATTAATGAACCATTGTTTTGAACTCCATTGTTTGCATCCTCTTATTTTTTTATTTATTTTTAGAGATTTTAAGAAGTAAAAAAAAAATATCCTCCAAATGGAAGTTACCTGAAGCAGTGATTAGCATAGTAATAATGACCTGAGGTGTCATCTTAAAGTAACTGAGATAGGAGTGTTTGGTTTAAAAGAGATGATAACTTTAGGCCTTAAGGGTTGCCATCATGTATAGTTTTCATAATATCAACAGTAATTGTTTATGGGATACATTTGTATACAGCCAGTCTAAGAACCTGATTGGTTTTCCTGAGACAAGACCTGCTACACTGAGGGACCAAAGCAGGCCATCCCTTTTTTAAAGTCAGCGAGGAGCTGCCTGTGATTTACAATACCCATAAAGTAGAGAAATATATGTAGAATAAAATCACAGCTAGACAGCCTTCAGATTGTACCTCTTTATTCTTTCACCAGCTGAATATTTATCTGAAACAAAGCAGTTCATGGAGATTTAAAGTTTCATTTGTACAATTAATTATATGACCCTTCAGAGGTGGGCTTGCTTTTGTGTCTGAGATAAAAGAAAAAAAAATTTCCTGCAGATTTGTAAAGGGTTGAAATCATGTTCTGTTCTGAATATAGGTGGCACTATGGCATTGCAACCTTCTTATGTGTCAGAATTGGCACATGCATGTAAGCAAGCTAAGGGAGGGCAACCTACTGTTCCAGACCCAGCTAGGTGAATGTTATTTCACGAACAGAGTTTATATAAAAAACAAAAAATGACCACTGCATCTCAGTAGACAAGCAAGCATGAAATAGCTAGAATACAATGGTGATGTCATCCGATGACTCTCAGAGCTACATAAAAACTTCACTTAACATGCGTGAGAGTTCCCAATCGCACCCTGCCTTGTGAGCCCTTCAATCTATCTTTGTCTGAGCCACCATACGGACATATCTTGGTCTCTCTTATATTTTTCTGCTTTTTGGACTTCTGCCTTGTTACTGTCTTGTTGCTTTTCCATTTTCTTGCCACTGCCTTGGCAGCTCCTCAAACAGAACTTTTCAATTCTACAAAAGCACTATTTTCATAAATGTGCATTACAATATTTTAACAAATTGAGTACACAATGAATGTAATAATATAACACAGTAAATGTGATTTTTTTTTTTTTACCTATAAAAGTACCTTCCAGGTACACCTGGCCAGAACCTACATCACTAAACATTTGTGATTTAATGTGATTTAATGTAACCGAAACTTAATAGCACCTGTTAGAATGTACTATAGTACGCTTACTCCAAACTTACTTATGTGCCTACGTGTAAACCGTTGCGATGGTATATAACTTAGCGACGGTATAGAAAAGACTTTAAATAAAATAAATGTCTGTCAATCTGAGGAGAAAGCTAGACTATTCTGTTTGAAGAAACAGCAGATAAGTGACATTCCTGGGTGAATATTCTTGATCAAATTTTCTTTTGAAGTTCCTTAGACCTTTGTATTGTCTAAAAACCCATAGACTACATTAAGGCTTGCGCTTTGCCTTTTATAATCCACAAGTTAATATGAAGATGCATTGTTGATGGAGAAACTGTACTCTTCTAGATCTATTTTGTGCAATTTCAGAAAATAATCTCCTAGAATATAATTTAATATGTAGGAATTCATGAAAAAGGCATTTAAATAAGCCATGACTCACAAATTTCACTGCCTTATTCACTCGTACAGCATTCTCAGTTGAGAGCATGAGGAATGTTTTTGTTGAAAAATACTTTTCCTGAGAAGAAATTGAATCATGTTTTGAATTTGGGGGCTTTTAAATGTTATCCAGGCTATGGTGATTTCATATCTGAACTATTGTAACAGTCTGTGTATAGGCCTTCCTGAGTGGCTCACACACAGGCAAGAAATTGTCCGAATTCAGCAGCTTGGGTAGTTCTGGACCGAGTACCTCTCCTGTTTTGCGCCTCTTGCATTGGTTGCCCATTAGGGGTGCTGTTTAAGATACTGGTTCTCACATTCTGAATGTTAGTGTCAAGGTCCAAAATATTTGAGAAATAAATTAGATCACAATATTCTAAGCCGCCATTTGAGGTCAAGTTATAAAGGCATTGTTAGTGATACCTCCGTTCAGAGAGAGTACACCTTCTAGCCAGGGCATTCTCCGTTATTGCACTGATTGTGGAATTCATTCCCTGTGGATTTTTGGCAGGAAAAGAACTATGGATCTTTTTAAAGAAAAGGTTAAAGCTTGGTTATTTCCTGCTGGTTGATTTCTTCTGATGTTGGGTGGAGTCTCATCAGTGGTAGGCGATTATAGAATGATCTTTTTTTTTTTATCTTGGAGAGGGTTGATAGGAAGGATTTATGTATTTGATGATATTTATTAAGAACTAGTTGTACCCAGCCATGCGTTGCTGTGGCTCAGTCTGGTTAAATGGAAAAGAAAGAAAAGCGCACGTTTCTAATATGTTTAAGCGAGCTGTTCTCTGTTCAGCTCTTTGCGCTTTGGCTGTTGCAGGCTGCAGCTGCTTGTGATCTCTTCACAGCTGCTTTCTACTACATTTGCTCTGCTCCGGCCATCCCAACTCCCTCCTCCCCTTCCCCGGCAGTGGACGGACTGGCTCGGCAACTCTTCCACCCTTTCCTCCTCCTGTGTGTAACTGTCCGGCAGTCCCTATTCCCTCCCCCCTTCCTCAGTGGCGGAGGAATGGGCTGAGCCGTTTCTCAGAGCGGCGACTCATCTGTCCTGTCCTACTCCCCTCTGTGACACCCAGCACGTAGCGCAGAGCTCTATGGTCCGCACATACGCAGTAGAGCTGCTTTCTACTGCGCATTTGTGGTCCATCGGTCAGAGCCCATTTATATTGTAGATAGCGTGTGTTGCTTTTACATCCAACAGATGGCGCTGTTTTTGCAAAAAAGCATGTTTTTACCTGTCACAGGTGTGACATCTATATAATATAGGTATATGAAAACACGCACGTATTCGAATGCAACGTTGTGTCAAAATTTCAAAGCAATCGGTGAAGAACTTTCGGAGATTTAAGATTTTGAACAAACGAACATTTACATTTTTATTTATATAGAAGATGAGATGTGATTTTATTTATTGTATGCTTTATAATTATTTGGGTTTTTTTTACACCGCTTTGACCTTTTGTTGGGTCGGGAATGCAGTTTATAAGAAATTTTAAATAAAATAATTGAAGTTGAACAGTCATTTATCAATTATTAGATCATCTTAGGATAAATGTAAAAGCAATAAGAGATTTAGTACTTGTTCATCAAATTGGCATAAATATCTGTCATATGTTGTAAATGGAAGGGCAGTTAATGCCTGGAAGGTATGAAAGAGGCAGTTGTTTACTACCATTAATTCAGAGTTAGCCATTTTTAGCATTTTTTGAGCAATTATCTGCTAGGTTAAAGGAGTTTCAAAAGTAAAGTATTGCTTTATCTATTAAAATGCCAGACATAGTTGTTAGAACCACAATGCTCTAGCTCTGTAAGCATTTTAAGGATAAAGGCATAGCTCTAAAAATGTTAATCACTTATGTAAAGAAATATTTATGCAGATAATTTTATCATAGGTAAGGTCTTATACTGCATCGTCATTAGGAGCATTGTTCAAAAGAACATTTTTCTCTATAGAAAAAAATGTTTATTGAATAAGGTCTCATATGCATCTAATCTCCAAAATACACATTAGCACATGGTGTAGCACAACTGCAGTCAGCTTGATTGAATTATTAGGCCATATTTTTTTCTGCAGATGTATTCAAGGTATGGCAGACTAATTTGTAGTTCAATTCATTTGGTAAAGCATTTGTTTGATGTAGTCTTATAATATCTTGTTCCATCTAGATTTTGTTACGAGAAGGATGCAAGAAGATTCTGGTCTCGGACTCTCTCTCCTTGTTGAAGAAAATGCATAGAACTCAGATGAGAGGTGTCCTCGTAGATGGTGCGTACAGATGAAGCAATACAGTATACCTGGCTTTTCAATTTATCTTCATATGGGTGGTAATTTTATAACATTCTGCATGTAGAAAGTAGGCACAGACTTCAGCCCAAAGTTTCAAAGTGGACTTTCGCACGTACTTTTGAAAGTTGAAACTATGCGCATAAATTGGTTCTCTGTCCCAGCTCCACCCTTGGAAATGCCTTTTTCAAGTACCGTAAAAAAAAATCGCTCCCATGCATACTTTTTCACATACAACCCCCGGAACAGTTTTCTAAAAGCCCATTTACACACAACTGCATTTCCTTCTACACAAGAGAAGTCATTTCTGACCCTTTTGCCACCCTAATTTGGTCATAAAAGGATATTGTATTTAATTTCCACATTTTATCATTTCTGCCCTCTTATTTCATTTTGCCCTGATTTTCAAAAGTTTTCACGTATATAAAGAAGATTACAAATTAGATATTCCATTCATAACAACGGTATCATAGATTACAGCTATTGATATACCTGCACTTTCTCTTGGGACCCTCAGAGTAAAACATGTTTCAGAATTATTTCTGAATCTAAAATCATATAACACTCATATGCCAGAGATTTTATAGGAGATAGCCAGCTATGTTTTGGATTTCAGTAGCAGCAATCCTTCTGTGTGGTGGTTTTGCAGTATATCTCCTTTCTAACCCTTTCTTCTTTCTCTGATGGTCTCTTTCTGTGGAGCCTGTGTGCTGGTCTTGATCTCTGTGGGTTGCTGGCCTCTAGCTTCTGGCTTCCAGCTTCTGCGTGGTATTTTCTGTCTGTATTATGACCCAGATATTACAGATGGCCAGGCTGTGTTGTAGAGTTCAGCAGCAGGAATATCTCTGTGAAGACTTGGGATGATCTGTTGGTCTCTGTGCTGATCTCTGTTTTCATTCTGTTCTTCTGGTTCCATCTATATGTAGGTATGAATTTTCTGCAGATATCTTCTGGTCTACATCTATATCCATGAATCTCTTCGTCTGACCTCTGTGTGGTGACTTCTGTCTGCATGTCTGTCTTCATTCCGTTCTTATACAGTAGTATCTTGTAGGACTGCAGTAATGTTGGTCACATGTTATATAGAGATCTCATCATACAGCAGGCTGTTGCTTGAGATGACTGAGACAGGTTTCTGTTGTATATTCTATTGAATCAGCCTTTAGATGTTTATTCAATTGAATCAATCATGTCTATGTTTTCAGGTAATCATTGTTCAGCCTTTGAAGATAACTTTAAAAGACCTGTGCACGAGGCCATAAATGCATTTATATGGCCATGCGCAGATCTACCTCAATATTTTATAACCTAAGAACATGCCATACTGGGTCAAACCAAGGGTCCGTGAAGCCCAGAATCCTGTTTCCATCAATGGCCAATCCAGGCCATAAGAACCTGGCAAGTACCAAAAATCTAAGTCTATTCCATGCTACTGTTGCTAGTAATAGCAGTGGCTATTTTCTAAGTCAACTTAATTAATAGCAAGTAATGGACTTCTCCTCCAAGAACTTATCCAATCCTTTTTTAAACACAGCTACACTAACTGCACTAACCACATTCTCTGGCAACATATTCCAGAGTTTAATTGTGCATTGAGTGAAAAAGAACTTTCTCCGATTAGTTTTAAATGTGCCACATGCTAACTTCAAGGAGTGCCCCCTAGTCTTTCTATTATCCGAAAGAATAAATAACTGATTCACATTAACCCGTTCTAGACCTCTTATGATTTTAAACACCTCCTATCATATCCCCCCTCAGCCATCTCTTCTCCAAGCTGAAAAGCCCTAACCTCTTTATTCTTTCCTCATAGAGTAGCTGTTCCAGTCCCTTTATCATTTTGGTCACCCTTCCCTATACCTTCTCCATCTGTGCATTTAGTTATAAAATGCGTGTATTTCTTAGCGTGTTGACAGATGGACTCAGGCCCAGTGGGTTTATGTTCCCCTGCCAGCAGATGGAGACGGAGCAAGATGACGTCACAGTTTGTATAAGCCTGCAATGGCCCCAGCCTGCCAGTATTCTCCGTTTCCAGCAGATGGTGGATGTTCATCTCCCTATGGGGATTGCTTTGAGCTTTTTGAAAGGAGAAATTTGAAATTCTAAATTCAGGAAAAGAAAGCCCTGCTCTCCTGCAGTAATAACTAAAGGTCCCTCCCCCAGTTGAGAATTCCTGAGATGATTTCCTTGGTCCCTCAGAGGTGTACCTTGGTCCGGTAGCTGGGTTTCTCGGCATTTATTTATTTAAAAAACTTTTTATATACCGGTATTAGTAGTGGACATCATACCGGTTTACAATGAACGAGATATGCTTGGACTTAGCTGCTAGTTCAGCTGAAAGGTAGTGGGTGCAGGAGGCCGAGTGCGGCGGTGACGGTAGATGCCCTCTCCCCCTGCAGCCGGAGACCATCTCTGTACTCAGCTGGTAAGCGCTGAGCTCAGGTAAAGTTAAAAAAAAAAAAAAAAAAAGATAAAGCCTTACCTGAATCAGAGGCAGTTAGAGGGGTTTCAGGATTTCCTCTGGACTCCTTTCTCAGCACGCCGTGCCGACGTTCATTCCCGCTCACGTTGGGGTTGGAGACCTGGGCAGCCTGGCAGGTTGAGCAGCCCTGCTAGGCCCCACACTTAGGCTTTTTTCTTGCATGCTCTTGTGCACCTATGCTCTTGTGCACCTATGGCCTATAGAGGGCTCTGCTGCCCTCTATAGGCCATAGGTGTGCGTAGTGTGTCGGCTCTGCGCAAATGTTGTGCACTCGGTTTTTTGGGTGCGCTTTTTATGTGCACAAACTTTTTTATGCGCTTAACTGAGTGCACAGGTTGTGCGTGCGCCTTGTTGCGCTTTCTTCTAGGTGTTTATATTTTGGGCGCATTTCATTTTTGAGCGCAAGCTGGTCCGACACATGTTTTCCGCAGCGATGGCTCCAGTAAACAAGAAGCCTAAGCGTCTTCCTATTTGTGTTGCCTGTCATTAGGGCTTCTCAGCCTGACCTGGCTTCAAACCTGTATCAGCACTGCTCATACGCTCAGGAAGAGTTATCTTTCTCGGATTTTGCTAAGCCTGACTCATCCCATTATGATGATGGGTTGGTCATGGTCTTGACTGGGTATGCCAGATCTTGGTTCTTCCTTGACTGGCTTCTCTGCTGGCGAGGGCAATTCTGTGAGACCAGCTCCAGTTCCTTCTAGGCTTGGTCTGGACCCAGCTGCTTTTTCTTGGATGGAATTTTTTCAAGGCTTACAAGCCTTTCTTCAGGCGCAGTCCTCTGCTTCCCCCATTTTTGTCTGGTTGGGCCCTCAGCCGGTGCTCTTCCCTCTTCCAGTCCTATGCTTAAGTGCCGGGGCTCACTCTGGCTCACTGCGGGTGTTCCTGGCAGGAATCGTGATGGCACTGATGATGAGGTTGATCCAAATTCTCTGGAAGATGGGGAGATTCCTCCAGGGCTGGAACTGTATTGAACCATGTTGTGGTTCTTTCTTAGAGATAAACTGCTGGCCCAGATTTCCCAGACCTTGAAATAGCCGGGTGTTCGTAGTTCGGATGTTTTGTCAGAGCTGTGGAAGAATCCCATTTTGGTTTCCTTACGTAAAGCCTCTTGTTTTTTTTCCCAGTGATGGATGTCATCCAGGAATTGATTGATTTGGAATGGGATATCCCAGAGGCAAATTTTAAAGGGGGTCGGACATTGGAAGGCCTGTACTCCCTGGATCCAGCTGAGAGAAAGTATTTGCATTTTCCCAAAGTAGATGCTCTGGTATGCGCTGTGTCTAAGCGGATGACTATCCCTGTAGAGGGAAGAGTGGCCTTGAAGGATGTATATGATAGAAAGATTGAGGCTATTCTTAAGCAAACCTTGAGGCAGTGATGATGAATTTACAGATTGCCTCCTGTTATGCCCTAGTGGCAAGATCTTGTCTGCTTCTCTCTGAGGAGGTTGATGAGTTTGGAGGGAATTCCAGAGTGGTTATAGAGCTTGCTGCCACCTTTTTAGCAGATGCAGGCTCTGATTTGGTCCGGACCTTGGCGCAAGGAGTGGCTTCAGTGATAGTGGCCAGGCGTCAACTCTAGTTGCAAAATTGGTCAGCTGACACAGCTTCCAAAGCTAATCTTACCAAGATGCCCTTTGAAGGCTCATTCTTGTTTGGGAGCGAGTTGGAGAAACTGGCCAGTAAGTGGGGCGAGTCTATGGTGCCTCAGTTGCCAGAGGATAAGAAACAGTTACAGTGCCCCTTTGGTATGATGGATCATGTCTGGGGTCCCAGGCATTTTCGTCCCTACAGAGGGTCGATCTTTCAGCGGACTTGGCCTTTTGGTAGGTCTCAGTCCTTTTGTCCCCTGCATCCCAAGAGAGGAACGCTCTGGTGGTGGACCATCCTGAGCTTCCCAATGAAGGTTTGCTGACCCGCCTTCCGGAACAGGAAATAGGGAGATGTCTCTCTCTCTTTTATCGGAGGTGGGTCGAGATCACGTCAGACCAGTGGGTTTTGGAGGTGATAACGCAAAGGGTATGCACTAGAATTTCGCAGTATTTCTTGGGACGTTTTCATGGTGTCCCCTTGCCACTCCCCGCAGAAGAAGCAGGCAGTGGAATTCACGATTCAAAGGCTCCTCTGACTGAGGGCTGTGGTTCCAGTGCACATGTCTCAAGAAAGTATGGGGCAGTATTCCATTTATTTTTTTGTGCCTAAGAAAGAAGACTCTCTTTGTCTCAGCTTGGATCTCAAGATGGTCAGTCGTCACTTGAAGGTGACTCATTTTCGAATGGAAACCTTACGCTCTGTAATAATGGCAATGCATTTGGGGAAATTTCTGACCTCCTTGGATCTGTCAGAGACTTACCTTCATATTCCCATCCGATTGGAACACTGATGCTTTCTACGTTTTACGGTGTTGGGGATCCATTATCAGTTTTGGGCGCTGCTTTTTGGTTTAGCCACCACTCTCAGAACAATTTCCAAGATTATGATGGTGGTAGCGGCGGCCATGCGAGAAGAAGGAATCCTGGTGCACCCATATTTGGATGACTGGCTGATGTGAGCCAAGTCTCAGGAAGAGAGTCATCTGGTGACACACAAGGTGATCACCTTATTGCAGGTGCTCAGTTGGATGATGAACCTGACCAAGAGCAATCTTCAACCATTCCAGTCATTGGAGTATCTAGGGTTCTGGTTTGACATGGGACAGGACAGGGTTTTCTTACCAAAAGTTCAGATCCAGAGATTGATGTCTCGAGTGAGTCAGTTAGTGCACACCATACGCCAGACAGTGTGGGCCTACCTACAGGTACTCAGCTTGATGGCAGCTATCCTGGAAGTGGTGCCATGGGCAAAAGCACATATGCATCTTCTTCAGCGCTCTCTGCTATCTCATTGGAGCCCGTAGTCTCAGGATTATACGGTTCGGCTCCACTTGTTGATGGAAATCTGCTCCCGCCTCCAGTGGTGGTTGCAGGAGGATCATCTGAGAAAGGAAGTTCTCTTGTCCTCTCTGGCCTGGTTGGTACTCACGACAGATGTGTTTCTCCACAGTTGGGGGCTCACTGTCTGGAGTTAATGGCCCAGGTGTGCTGGAATGCCAAAGAGTTCCACTGGAACATCAATCATCTAGAGACCCGGACTGGCATTCTTGCAGCTCAGCTACAGGCTGCGGAATCAAGTGGCTCACGTAATGTCAGACAGCAAGATGACAGTGGCCTATATCAATCACCAGGGAGGAACCAAGAGCCAGCAAGTGTCGCAGGAAATAGACCAGCTGATGGAATGGGCGGAAGGTCATCTGCAGATGATCTCAGCCTCTCACATTGTAGGAAAAGACAACATAAGCATGGACTTTTTCAGCAGGGAAAGTCTGGACCCAGGAGAGTGAGTGTTGTCAGTTGAGACGTTTCAGCTGATTGTGGATCACGGGGGCCTTCCGTTCCTAGACCTGCTGGTGACTTCTCGAAATGCGAAGGTTCCTCTCTTCTACAGTCACAAGAGAGATCTATGGTCCCTGGGAATAGATAATCTCATAAAAGTCTCGTTCCATTGCTTTTTGGCTTTCCTCCATGGCCCTTGCTGGGCAGGATAATTTGCAAGATCGAAGGCCACAAGGGGCTAGTACTCCTGGTGGCACAGGACTGGCCCAGGCATCTGTGGTATGTGGTTTTGAGATGACTCTTGGTGGATGCTCCCCCTTCGTCTTCCGCCGCATATGGATCTGCTTCAGCAGGGACCGGCTCTTCACAAGGATCTGACTCTATTCTGTCTTATGGTTTGGCCCTTGAGAGGGCTTGTCTGTTAAAGCATGGTTATTCCTCTGCAGTGATTGACACTTTACACCACGCTCGCAAATTCTCCTCTTCCTTGGCTTATGTGCGGGTTTGGAGAGTTTTTGAGGCCTGGTGTGAGGAGCAGGGTTCAGTTAAGATCCCTCTCATTCTGGATTTTTTGCAGGATGGATTGAATAAAGAATTGGCCCTTAATTCCTTGAAGGTGCAGGTAGCGGCTCTTGCCTGTTTCAGAGGCCTGGTGAATGGTGTTTCCTTGTCGCTTGATCTTGATGTGGCCCATTTTTTGAAGGGAGTGAAGCACCTTGGGCCTCACTTGAGGTACCCAGTTCCATTGTGGAGTCTTAATTTGGTGCTGGATTTTTTGGCAGGCCATACGTTCCAACCACTACATTGCCTTTCCTTACAGTTGTTGACTTTGAAGACTGTGTTCCTGGTGGCTATATGTTCTGTGCATCGGATTTCTGAGCTGCAGGCATTGTCTTGCCAGGAGCCGTCCTTTGGGTAACTCTGGGGGCGTTACAACTGCACACTGTTCCTTCCTTCTTGCCCAAAGTAGTCTCGGACTTTCATTTGAATCAGTCCATCTCCTTGCCATCCTTGGATAAGGTCAGGGATGCGGAGGAGTTTCGCCTTTTGTGCTCCTTGGATGTTAAGCATCTTGTTGTGCAGTATCTGGAGGTCTCTGAGTCTTTTCGAAAGACAGATCACCTGTTTGTTCTCCATGGCAGGAGTAAGCAGGGTGCTCCAGCTTCGCAGGCTACCGTAGCTCATTGGATTAAGGAGGTGTCACAGCCGTATATGTGGATGCTGGATAGCTGTTGCCTACTCAGGTTAGAGCTCTTTGCACTAGGGCTCAGGCAGTGTAATGGGCGGAGGTTAGTCTGTTGACTCCCGTCGATATCTGCCGAGCTTTCTCCAGGTTTTATTGTCTGGATGAGCAGGCCTGGGAGGATGCAGCCTTTGCATGTGCAGTGTTGACTGGACCGCAGGCAGCCTCCCATCCTGTTGGGGAGTAGCTTTGCTACATCCCACTGGTCCTGAGTTCATCTGTCTACACACTAGGAAATTGAGAAATTACTTAACCTTATAATTTCATTTTCCTTAGTTTAGACAGATCAACTCAGCTTCTCGCCCTCGGCTTCTGCATGAGTGTGACAATAGTCCTCCTGTGGGGCTCTGGGTCCCAAGGGTTTACTGGTAAGTGTGCATCCAGTCCCCTAGCTTGGGGTACCTAGAATCTTATGTGAGTTTAGTGTTTATGATTGGTTGGGTACAGTTCTGGTTGCTTGTTTTTAATCATATTTTTAATCACGTTTTTTGCTAGTCTGTCCACAGTTCCTTTTGAAGAGTACTGACAGGCTGAGGTCACTGCAAGGTTATATATATACTGTGACATCAGCTTGCTCCATCTCTGTCTGCTGGCAAGAGAGCATAAACCCACTGGTCCTGAGTCCATCTGTCTACAGTAAGGAAAACAAAATTATCAGATAAGTAATTTCTCTCTTTCTTCCCTGCAGCATTTGCACGTATGAAAAAAATAGGCATGAACAGATATTCAAGTTAGCCAGATAAGTCTTAAAAAAGCGCTACTTATCATAATCATCACTGTTTATTTATTACACGCTAGCAAAATCTGCAGCACAGTAATAATGGGTGATTTCAATTACCCCAGTATTTGCTGGGTGAATATTACATCAGGACATTCTAGAGCAGCGCTTCTCAACCGGTGTGTCGCGACACACTAGTGTGTCACGACACACCTGGCGGTGTGTCGCGTCTCCCGGTGTCCCACTACCCCGTTCTACTTTCCTTTTGCCTTTTTCCAGCACACGCGGGCCAATTGGAAGCCTTCGTTCTTCCTACCCCCATTACACAATGGGAAGCCTCCTTCATTCTGCCTGCCCCCGCGCAGGCCAATCGGAAGCCTCCTCCCTACCAGTGGGAGTAGGAAGAAGGGAGGAAGCCTTTGATTGGCCGGTGAGGCAGGCAGGGAGGAATTTTGAACTCTGACGAAGCAAGATCGCGCAATGAAGAGGAAACCCGACCCCCGACGAAGCAAAGCCGCCATGGGAGCCCATTCCCATGGCGGCGAAGAGGAGACCTGACCCCGACAAAGCAAGGCCGCCACAGCCTGTGGCGGCGAAGAGGAAACCCGACCGAGGCCACCACGGGAGCCCATTCCCGCGGTGGCGAAAAAAGAAGGCCCGCCGGAGTAAAGCCGCGGCGGAACTGGAGCCCATCCCTGCAGCAAAGGAAGAAGAAGTTTTTGGTGAGAGCGGGTGCGTCTGTGCGTGGATGAGTGCCTGGGTGAGAGCGGGTGCGTCTGTGTGCGTGAATGAGTGCCTGGGTGAGAGCGGGTGCGTCTGTGTGCGTGAATGAGTGCCTGGGTGAGAGCGGGTGCGTCTGTGTGCGTGGATGAGTGCCTGGGTGAGAGCGGGTGCGTCTGTGTGCGTGGATGAGTGCCTGGGTGAGAGCGCGTGCGTCTGTGTGCGTGGATGAGTGCCTGGGTGAGAGCGGGTGCGTCTGTGTGCGTGGATGAGTGCCTGGGTGAGAGCGGGTGCGTCTGTGTGCGTGGATGAGTGCCTGGGTGAGAGCGGGTGCGTCTGTTTGCGTGGATGAGTGCCTGGGTGAGAGCGGGTGCGTCTGTGTGCGTGGATGAGTGCCTGGGTGAGAGCGTGTGCGTCTGTGTGCGTGAATGAGTGCCTGGGTGAGAGCGTGTGCGTCTGTGTGCGTGGATGAGTGCCTGGGTGAGAGCGGGTGCGTCTGTGTGCGTGGATGAGTGCCTGGGTGAGAGCGGGTGCGTCTGTGTGCGTGGATGAGTGCCTGGGTGAGAGCGGGTGCGTCTGTGTGCGTGGATGAGTGCCTGGGTGAGAGCGGGTGCGTCTGTGTGCGTGGATGAGTGCCTGGGTGAGAGCGGGTGCGTCTGTGTGCGTGGATGAGTGCCTGGGTGAGAGCGGGTGCGTCTGTGTGCGTGGATGAGTGCCTGGGTGAGAGCGGGTGCGTCTGTGTGCGTGGATGAGTGCCTGGGTGAGAGCGGGTGCGTCTGTGTGCGTGGATGAGTGCCTGGGTGAGAGCGGGTGCGTCTGTGTGCGTGAATGAGTGCCTGGGTGAGAGCGGGTGCGTCTGTGTGCGTGGATGAGTGCCTGGGTGAGAGCGGGTGCGTCTGTGTGCGTGGATGAGTGCCTGGGTGAGAGCGGGTGCGTCTGTGTGCGTGGATGAGTGCCTGGGTGAGAGCGGGTGCGTCTGTGTGTGTGGATGAGTGCCTGGGTGAGAGCGGGTGCGTCTGTGTGTGTGGATGAGTGCCTGGGTGAGAGCGGGTGCGTCTGTGTGTGTGGATGAGTGCCTGGGTGAGAGCGGGTGCGTCTGTGTGTGTGGATGAGTGCCTGGGTGAGAGCGGGTGCGTCTGTGTGTGTGGATGAGTGCCTGGGTGAGAGCGGGTGCGTCTGTGTGTGTGGATGAGTGCCTGGGTGAGAGCGGGTGCGTCTGTGTGTGTGAATGAGTGCCTGGGTGAGAGCGGGTGCGTCTGTGTGTGTGGATGAGTGCCTGGGTGAGAGCGGGTGCGTCTGTGTGTGTGAATGAGTGCCTGGGTGAGAGCGGGTGCGTCTGTGCGTGAATGAGTGCCTGGATGAAAGCTGGTGTGAATGGGTGCCTGGGTGAGAGGTGGTGTGTGTGGGTGTGAATGGGTGCCTGGGTGAGAGCTGGTGTGTCTGTGTGTGAATGGGTGCCTGGTTGAGAGCTGGTGTGAATTGAAGCCTGGGTGAGAACTGGTGTGAATGGGTGCCTGGGTGAGAGCTGGTGTGTCTGTGTGTGAATGAGTGCCTGGGTGAGAGCTGGGGTGTCTTTGTGTGAATGAGTGCCTGGGTGAGAGCTGGGGTGTCTGTGTGTGAATGAGAGCCTGGGTGAGAGCTGGTGTGTGTGGGTGTGAATGGGTGCTTGGGTGAGAGGTGGTGTGTGTGGGTGTGAATGGGTGCTTGGGTGAGAGCTGGTGTGTGTGGGTGTGAATGGAAGCCTGGGTGAGAGCTGGTGTGGGTGTGAGAGCATTTGTGTGTGATTGAGAGCTTGTATATAAGAGACCATGAGTGTGATTGAGAGAGAGACTGGTCAGGGAGGTGAGAGAGACCGAGACTGTTCGTGGGGTCTAATTGGAGTTATGTGTGTGAGTGACTGGTTGTGGGCGCTAAGGAAGAGGACTGTGAGGACAGAGCTTCAGCAGCCCTTGCTGCTTCCTGTGAGTGCTATTGGCCTGGAAGGGAAAGGAGTAGGAGAGTTGCTGGAGAGGGTAAGAAAAGGTGGCTTTTTAAATTTATTTTTCTTGATTGCCATTTTAATTATTGGGTATTATGCGATGTCTGCTGTTTTGAAATATTTTATTGATATTTGGACATGTTTTAATAATTTTTATGAGTTTTTAATTGTTGGATATTCTGTTCAGCAGCTGTTTTGTAACATTTTTAGTAAAGCTTTACAATTATTTCTGTGTGGGGCGCTATAGCAGCTTGGCTTATTCTGTTTTCCCAATAGGAAATGTATTAGTGTTTAGGGCCTGGTTTAATAGTTGTATTCCTTAGATAGGGTTGTTACTGGTTGAGTGTGTTCCATAATACAGGTGTATCTTTGTGCGGGTTAGTTTGTGTGCATTATTGCAGATCCTGGGACTATGTTAGGTGCTATATTTCTCTTTCCATTTCTCTAGGTTTGCACTGCATGCTGAGTGGCTTTTTTGGTTTTCCATTCCAGTTTCTGTCTCCATATTTATAATGTGTGGTCTTTCTGTACTTGGTGAAGGTCAGTTCTGGGTGTGTGACAGAGGTGAGATATTTTACTAGCATGTAGGCTTTTGTATCAATCTTATTTGTTGTGTTTTCTCAATAGGATATGCATTAGTGGTAAATTACTGTCTTTTCATAAGAAGGGCTATTGTGCCTGGTAGTAAAGGGAGTTTTACTGAGATGTCATCAGAACCAGAATATCTTTTTTTGTATGGCGAGTTGTACAGGGTAATGCCCTAGATCTGCTCTGCACTCATTGCGGGGGGTTGAGGGGATTCCTGTGGATGCAGAGTGCATGTTTACATTTAGCCCCGTGACGGTCACATGCTCAGTGTGTCACGCATGTGAGAACCATCTGTCAGGTGTGTCCCGGCCAAAAAAAGGTTGAGAACCACTGTTCTAGAGAAATAAAGTTCCTAGATGAAATAAACGACTGCTTCATGGAGCAGCTGATACAAGAACTAACTATTTTAGACCTAGTACTTTTAGTGGAGCACAGGATTTGGTGCGAGAGGTAACAGTGCTGGAGTCTCTTGGTAATTGTAATCACAATATTATCAAATTTGACTTAATAACTGGAGGGAGCATAAAAAAGAAATCTATTGCAATAGCATTTAACTTTCAAAAAGGTGACTATGCTAAAATGAGGAAAATGGTTAGGAAAAAACTGAAATGAGCAACAGCAAAGGTTAAGAGTTTAGCTCAGGCATGGATGTTTAAAAATACCATCTTGGAAGCCCAAACCAGACATATTCCACTTATTAGAAAAGGTGGAAGAAAGGCTAAATGACTACCAGCATAGTTAAAAGGTGAGGTGAGAGAGGCTATAATATCTAAAATAACATCTTTCAAGAAATGGAAAAGGGATACAAATGAAGAAAAGAGCATAAGCACTGACAAGTCAAATGCAAAGCATTGATAAGGAAGGCAAAGAGAGAATTTGAAAAGAAGCTTGCTGTGGAAGCATAAACTCATAATAAAGACTTTTTCAGGTACATCCAAACCTGCAAGGTAGTCAGTTGGACCATTAAATAATCAAGGGATAAAAGAGGCACATAGGGATGACAAAGCCATTGCAGAGAAACTACATGAATTCTTTGCTTCAGTATTCACTGAGGAAGATGTAAGAGATATACCCATGCCCGAAATGATATTCAAAGGCAATGATTCCGAAGAACTAAAACAAATCTCAGTGAACCTGGAAGATATACTAGGACAAATTGACAAACTAAAGAGTAGCAAATCACCTGGACCAGATGGTATATATTCCAGAGTGCTGAAAGAACTGAGAAATTAAATTGTGGACCTGCCATTAGAAACTTGTAAACTATTAGTAACATAATCTATGGTACCTGAAGACTAGAGAGTTGCCAATGTAATGCCAATTTTTAAAAAGGGTTCGTGGATGATCCAGGAAATTACAGACCAGTGAGTCTGACGTATGTGCCAGGCAAAATGCTAGGAACTATCATAAAGAACAAAATGGCTGAACTTATAGATAATCATAGTTTAATGGGACAAAGCCTACATGAATTTAGCCAAGGGAAGTCTTGCCTCATAAATTTGCTACATTTTTTTGAGGGCGTAAATAAACATGGATAAAAGTGAGCCAGTTGATACAGTGTATCTGAATTTACAGAAAGCATTTGACAAAGTCCCTCACAAGAGACCTCTTAGGAAATTAAAAAGTCATGGGATAAGGGGCAGTGTCCTATTGTAGATTGCCAGCTGATTAAAAGATTGAAAACAGACGGGCCGATACAATACAGTGCACTCCGATGGAGCACACTGTTAACGCGCGTCCAACCCGCCGAACCTAATAGCGCCCTCAACATGCAAATGTGTGTTGATGGCCCTATTAGGTATTCTCGCGCGATTCAGAAAAAAAAATGTGCAGCCAAGCTGCACATTTTGCTTTCAGAAATTAGCGCCTACCCAAAGGTAGGTGCTAATTTCTTCGGGCACTGGGAAAGTGCACAGAAAAGCAGTAAAACCTGCTTTTCTGTGCACCCTCCGACTTAATATCATGGCGATATTAAGTCTGAGTTCCCGAAGGGTAAAAAAAAAAATTGAAGTCAGCCCACGGCTGTCGGGTCGAAAACCAGATGCTCAATTTTGCTGGCGTTCGGTTTCCGAGTCCGTGTGTGTCAGCGGGCTCGAGAACAGACGCCGGCAAAATTGAGCGTTGGCTGTCAAACCCGCTGACAGCCACCGCTCCGGGCCAAAAGGAGGCGCTAGGGATGCGCTAGTGTCCCTAGCGCCTCATTTTGCCTGTTTCTACCTCCGGGCCTCATTTAAATATTGAATCGCGCGCACAGGTGAGTGGCCTGTGCGCGCACCGGGAGAGCGGGCGTTTGCAGCTCTCCCACAGACTTTACTGAATCGGCCCGAGAGAGAGTAGGGCTAAATGGTAAATTTTCCCAATGGAAAAAGGTGAATAGTGGGATCTGTTTTGGGCCCGATGCTTTTTTATATATTTATATGGAAATGGGAACAAGTGAGGTGATCAAATTTGCCGATGACACAAAATTATTCAAAGTTGTTAAATTGCAAGAGGATTTTGTGAGAAATTACAAGAGGACATTACAAAACTGGGAGATTGTGCATGCAGATGGCAAATGAAATTTAATGTGGACAAGTGCAAAGTGATGCACTTAGGGAAGAGTAACCCAGATTAGAGCTACATGATGCAAGGTTCCACATTAGAAGTCACCATTCAGGAAAAGGTTCTAGGTGTCATCTTTGAAAGTATGTTGAAATCTTCTGCTCAGTGTGCAGCAGTAGCAGCCAAGAAAGCAAATAGAATGCTAGGGATTATTAGGAAAGGAATGGAGAATAAAACAGAGAATATCAGAATGCCTCTCTATCGCTCCATGGTGCAACCTCATCTTGAGTAATGTGTGCAGTTCTGGTTACCACATCTCAAAAAAGATATAGCAGAATTAGAAAAGGTACAGAGAAGGGCAACCAAAATGATAAAGGGGATGGAACAATTCCCCTATAAAGAAAAGCTAAAGCGGGTAGGACTCTTCAGCTTGGAGAAGAGATGGCTGAAGGAAGATATGATAGAGGTCTCTAAAATGAGTGGAATGAAATGAGTAAATGTTAATCAGTTGTTTACTCTATCAGAAAGTACAAAGACCAGGGGACACACAATTAAGTTACTGGGTAATACATTTAAAACTAATAAGAGAAAATTTTTTTCACTCAATGCATAATTAAACTCTGAAAATCATTGACAGAAGATGTGGTGAAAGCTATTAGTGTAACTGCTTTTAAAAAAGATTTGGACAAGTTTTTGGAGGAAAAGTTCATTAACCATTATTAAGGTAGAGTTGCAGAAATCCCCTGCTTATTCTTGGGATAAGCCGATCGGAATCTATCTGCACCTTGGGATCCTGCCAGGTACTTGTGACCTGGCTTGGCCATTGTTGGAAACAGATTCTGGGTTGTTTGGACCTTTGGTCTGATCCAGTATGGCAAGTCTAATATTCTTATGCTCTTCAAGCAAGTGAGCTCAAAGCGAGTTACAGAAAACAGGGCTCGGAGACCAATTTATCAACTTACTCTACATAGAACCAAATTAGGAGTAAGGGAGCAAAAGCAGAACCAAAACCATTAACAATAACAACATAGAAAGAAACAGAGTCCTATTAGTAAGGGGTCCATGATCTATATTCAGGGACCAAAGGCCTCCTGGAATAGCCAGATTTTCATTTTTTTCCAAAATATTAGGTCTGGCTAAGTAAGATAGCCAGATAAGTCTCAAATAGTGCTACACACACAATGATCAAGAATATTGTGTTAATATATTGAAATTACAGCATCTTTGTTCAAAAATGACAAAATCATTATCTTTTGGAGATCAGTAATTTGAAAAATCTGGCGTACCATTCAAACTGTAAAGCAGGCTTTGGGCCCAAAAACATAGGTCACCTAAAACCTGCTTTGGCATGACATACCCATTGCTAAATATTCGTGCTTCACAGTACTGTTTATTCTCAGGATCCAGATGTCATTTATCCCTGTGTAGAGATTTAGATTATTAAAATCCAAACTGGTCAGTCTAATTGGTAGATGCAGTTTGGTCCAGCATATAAATTCCCCTCTATGGAGGCAGTCTGAGGGGGATATGCTGCATTCCACAAAGTTTGAATCAGGTCTTGAGTTTCTAAATATCAAATTTACCTCATAAAAGTGACATCAGTACTTGGACTGATTTCTGTTTGGTACTGAGTTGCGAGAGCTCTCTTCATTGTCTGCAGGACTAATGACTGAATCTCACCCAGCCCTCCCTTCCTCACACATTTATTGCAGGCTCTTCATTCTTCGGTTATGCATTAGAAACACTGTGCTTTTGGGCTGAAATTTCACTTTCAATCACTGTTTTGCTCCCTTTTAGACACTCAAGGCAGAGAGATGGACCAGTCTCATGCTTTGGGCTGATAACACACTGTGTGCTATGGTGTGGGGATCAGGGTTCATTTGTCCCATCCCTCGAGGCTGATTGGGCTAGAGTGCACCACCGGGGTGCTGTGCTTACACTGAAGGAGAGAGAGAAAACAGTGGTCTCTGCTGTGGTGGGTCCATAGCTACCGAAGAGCAGTGCTGAAGGTGTACCTCCAGAGGAGGCAGTCAACCAGCCCTTTGCGATAGCGAGCGTTTCCCAGATCCACTCAGGCATGTCATCTGAAAAGGAGGATTCAAAGAAGGAAGTGGAAGATTTTTAAAAAGTAAATAGCAATAGTCTTTGTCAATATAACTTGTATGTTTTCTTTTGCAGAAGAGAATATTTGTGAATCCTGTCTTTCTCCCATACTCCCTTCAGGTAGGACATTTAGAAATCTACAGTTTTTAGGATTTTGTATTCCGTAGAACCCTTTTGACAGGTAGCTCACATTAGCTATTATAACTTGAAATCAGTTTAAGACAAATACATATTCAGCAAATTGCAATGCATTATTTAAAACAAAATCTTAGAAGAGAAAATGAGAACGCAGAGCTGTTAGTTGAAATTATGCAATGACAAAGGATTTATGAAGAGCTGTATATTTAAGTCTGATTTATCTGTGGTGTGAGAACTTGCATAGAGAAAATTATTCCTGGTTACCGTTGGGGTTTCACTTGATTTCATATCTCTATGCAGTGAGTCATGAAATGAGATTGAAGCAATATTAGATACATTTCAAGGGTACAGTTAGCATTTCATGGATAACAATATTGATGTTGACAATAATAATTTGGCTTTATTTCTTTCATTTAAGCAGGACCTGTAGAAATATTCTTTTGTAGTTGAGAGATGCAAAAACTGGAGTGACTGCAACCTTACTAGATTGCAGTCCTTAAATTTGGAATTTTATACTATGGTGGTTCACAAGATTTTGTCATGGCTGTGGACTGGGTCCTGTACATCAAATATTCTTCAGCCCCTTGATCTAGAGAACAGTATCTGTATTTGGGCACTAGACCTTAATGTTAAACAGAATTAGATATGTGTAACCTAAGAATGGTTTAAAAAAAACAATGAACAGAACAGGACAATGTGAAAATCACTAAGACACAAGGACCAGCTGAAATTCATCAAAGGCATTGCATAAAATGAGTGATGTAGTTCTTCGACCAGTATACTTATTTCAGATCAATTAAAATTGATGAGATTTCTCAAAATGGACGATATCCACATCTAGTGCCCATATTTGAAAAGGAATCCAAGATAAAAACCAGGCGCTATAGACACTGAAATCCATCAACAAGTTGAAGTGTAAATTTCTAGTGTAAAGCAAAGTAGGGGTATTTCTTAGTCATCTCAGGTTTAAATATCTAATTTGACCTTTAAGTAAGCTCAAATGGGTGCCTGTCTGACTAGGGATGCCGCCCGATCTTATCTCGCAGAATCAGGGCACCCTGAGCCATCCCAACCTCCGGGCACTGTCCCTCACAGCTTGGATGTTGTGCAAGATCCTCCAGCCTCTGCAGTTCTCAGCCTGTTTCCAAGGTCCTGATGTTACCGTCAGAAAAGAGGCCCCAGACAACTGGTCCGAAAAGAAAGACCTTTATTGCATGCAAGACACAGCTGAGAACAATGGCTCAGAAATCTGCGTGCCCCTCCCCTTCAGGAGCTGGCTTTTATACATTCCACATTTCTTATCTTTTACACATGCGTTCTACGCATTGCTGAGCAAGCATATCCCGGCTGAGGGGCTACTGACCCCCTCCCTAGACACCCTGGAACTTTCGTGAAACTTCTCCCATGTTCTGCAGGAGAGGCTGCCGGGACTTGCAGTTCTGGAAAGGAATTCACGAGTCTGTAGTAATACTGTCCTGCACATAATGCATTCATTGTTCTAATCTAGCAGACTTGACAGGCAGTGAAAGCTTATCAGAGAATAAGAACAGCGAAGCCAAAAATGAAAACGTGCTGACAGAGAGTTTCTCAATGTCCTAACTACAGCTGTATTGCAGACTGTAAGTAAACCCGTCATGAAGCAGGGAATTCTGGTACATGAAGTCCTGTTTGGCAGGAGTTTCAGATTGTCCTCTGTCAGGGTGAAGCCTTCAGCCCACTACACTGTTGGAGTCCCGAAAACCTTCAACCAGGAAGTCCTACAGCTCAAAGCGGAAACATTTTTCCATCTGGTGCAGAGGTCACGAGCTAGACCTTTTCTCAGCTGCTGGACTACCTGTGGCACCGAACCGAATCCGGGCTACAGACAGTTCTGTCAGAGTGCACCTCAGCACTATCAGCGCATAACCATTAGGGTATCGCTGGCACGCCCGTCCAACCCTTGGTGGGCCACTTCATGTGGGACCTTCTACAGCTGAAGCCCCCTCTTCAGCCTCCTGTCGCATACTGGGACCTCAATGTTGTCCTAGTGCGGCTCATGCGGCCTCCCTTTGAGCCGTTGCAGTCCACTGACCTGAAGTTCCTCGGCTGGAAGACCATATTCCCGGTGGCAATTACTTCAGCTCATAGGGTCAGTGAGCTTCAGGCTTTGGTTAAGTATGCACCATACCCGAAGTTCTTCCACGATCGTGTGGTTTTGCATACCATCCTAAGTTTCTGCCCAAGGTCATGATTGACTTCCACCTTAATCAGTCCACCGTTTTACCCACCTTCTTTCCGGGGCCTCACTCCCACCAAGGGGAACGGATGCTTCACAGCTTTGGTCTGTAAGAGGGCCCTGGCCTTCTACCTGGATTGCACTACCGGTCACAGGCAGTCCACCCAGCTCTTTGTATCTTTTGACCACAACAGACTGGGAGCAGTGGTTGGTAAGCAGACCTTGGGAAACTGGCTGGCGGATTGTATTGCCTTCTGCTATTCGCAGGCAGGCCTCCAGCTAGCCAGCAAGGTGAAGGCTCACTCTGTGTGGCTATAGCGATATCGGTGGCCCATCAGCTAGCAGTCCCAGTCGTTGAAATCTGCCGGGCCGCAACCTGGAGTTCCCTCCATACGTTTGCGGCTCATTACTGCCTAGACAGGGATGGACGGCAGGACAGTGCCTTTGGTCAGTCCATCCTTCGCAATCTGTTCCAGACTTGAACCCAATTTTTCTACTCGTGCTTCTTGTGGGAACTAGACCGTCCTTGTTTCCCTACAGCGCCACAGTTGTGTTGAGCCCATTGGTACCTTGTACGGTCACTGTTAAACTCTCTAATTGGTGGGGCAGTCTGGAGCTCTGTACTAACCCATGTGTGAGGACTACCATCCTGCTTGGCCTAGGAGAAAGCGCAGTTGCTTACCTGTAGCAGGTGTTCTCACAGGACAGCAGGATGTTAGTCCTCCGGAATACCGCCCGCCTCCTCACAATCAGGTCAATCCAGTAAAGTGCGGCCGCATTTACCCCGCTCCTAACCCGCTTTCTACTCAATTTCCGGCCGCGTTAGCCCTTCCTGCGATCCACAATCCCCTTTAACCTACTCTTACCGCGTCCTTAAATCCCCGGGTAACCCCTTCCGCACGCGGCATGTATATTACATGTAAACGATCGAATTAGCTATTCCCTACCATCCAGTAACGCGCGCCCCGACTATCGCTTTTTTACCCTGCTGTTTTGCCGCTCATTTAACCTGCTAACTTACCGCCTACCCTTACCCCTGCGTTAGAGGCAGGGGTAAGGGTAGGCGGCAAACTTTCCTCCAGTCCCCGCTCACCTGCCCTGGCCGCGTCCATGGGTGCTGGTCTCCGGGGCAGCCCCAGTCCTCTCCCCTCCTCCCGAAGCAACAAAAGCGAAAAAAAGCGAAAAAAAAAGTTGCAAGAGAGAGAGGGGAGAAAGGACGGGCAATCCTACGCTCGGGATTGCCAGTCCTCTCTCCCCTCCTCCCGAAGCAAGGCGCGAAAAGCAGCCTTGCTTCGGGAGGAGGGGAGAGAGGATAGGCAGTGTAAAGTGACGAAGCAACTTACTTTTTTGCAGCCCCCCTCCGGAGACGGACATCGGCGAGGACGACCGCGGCTCCCCTGCCTCCAGCTGCCCGCGAAGATGGACGCCTGCATGGGCGAAAGCAGCCCCTATTCGTGCAATTGGGCCACTCAAGGCGTGACGTCATGACGTTTGGCGTCACGGCATGTGACGTCACGTCTTGAGCGGCCCAATTGCACGCACAGGGGCCGCTTTTGCCCGTGCGTCCATCTTCGCGGGCAGCTGGAGGCAGGGGAGCCGCGGTCCTCCTCGCCGATGTCCATCTCCGGAGGGGGGCTGCAAAAAAAAGTAAGTCACTTCGTCGCTTTACACTGCCAGTCCTCTTTCCTCTCCTCCCGGAGCAAGGCTGCTTTTCGCGCCTTGCTTCGGGAGGAGGGGAGAGAGGGCTGACAATCCCGAGCGTCGGAGAACCGTCCACTTCCTGGTACCTGTCATTTCAAATGACATTTGAAATGACAGATACCAGCGTGTCCGTGAAGCGTTAGGCCCGCGCAACCCATTTTACTGTATAGAGCGCTATACAGCGCCTATACAGTAACCTGGGTGCGCGGGCCTAATGCTTCACGGACGCTTCTCAGACGCGGCTTGCATTTGCAAGCTATTTACATACAGGATCGAGCGGTAGGTGAGCTGGACTTTGTGTGCGGCAACCGCGGGTGCGCCGGGCACTAATGCAGCTCTTCCTACCACTCGTTACTGGATTGACCTGAATGTTGGGTTCACCTTCAGTTTGTTTTATTTTTTCGCATCTAGCACATATTCGAATTGTAAAAAGGTGATAAATGGGGGTTCCACAGGGGTTTGGAATGGGACCATTTTTTAATATGTTTATCATGAACAAATCCATTGTAGTACAGGTGTGATGCACCTTGTAGAAATGATTTCTGCTCATGTCCTAATCTGCAGGTTCATGCAGGCCTTGTTCCTATTGAAGCCTGCTACATCATGGGACATTAGCATGGTTTTAATCCAGGTGATAAAAGCCCCTTTTGACCCTCTTGATTTTTGGAAGGTCACATTTTGGTATTGGTCACCAGCTCACAGAATTAAGTGATCTCCGTTCCTTAGTGATTTATCCAATTTATAGTACACTTCATCATAACAGAGTAGTAATTAAGGCAGTGTCAGATTTCCATCTTAATCTGTTTTAGCTATCCAATAATTCTTCCTTCACCGTATGTAACGAAGAAACTGCACTTCACACACTGGATTGCAAAAGAGCTGTTGCCTTCTGTCTAGAGAAGCCTAAAACTCAAAAAGATCACCTAACTTTTGTTGGATTTCTTTCTACACCACCTGACCGGTCCTTCCAGTGACAAATGCATCATTTCAAATTGAAGTAGCAGAAATTATCACTTATTGCTATGACCCAGTAGGTTTGACCTTAGAAGGGCACATCAGAGCTTATGCTGTCAGGAGGATGGTTACTTTCGCTGCCAGTCTAAGGTCTGCCTGCTTAAAAGAAATTTGTAAGGCCACAATGTGGCATTCTATCCGCATAGGAAACCATTTTTAGTAGCCTTCATTGTTTGCAATATATGTGGGCAATTTTTAGCCACCATATTTGCTATTTAGGGGGGGGGGGGGTTAAATAGCTCACAATGCTTTTTATCTTTCTGTCTTGTGTGCCATGTTTTATGGTGCCAATAAATGAAATAAAAAATTTCATTTATTGGCACCATGTTTTATGGTGCCAATAAATGAAATAAAAAATTGTAGAAAAGGAGAAAAAGACAAAAGAGAGATTTGTCACAGCCCCTGAATTTTGGAATTCCCTCCCCATCCATCCGTGGCTTGAGGCTTAAACAAAGAAACTCAAGGCCAAGCTAAAAACTTGCCTGTACATATTAGCATTTTTGTAAATATGCTGGTTTTCTCACAGAAGGACTCTTAACCAGGCAGGTGTCGTAAGTTCTGTTACCTCTTGTCTCTGTTAGCTATATGTATTTTTATGCTTCCCAAAAGCATTATCTCTGTGTATTTCTGCCCATTGATATGAATTTTTATTTGAAGTCCATCCTTAGCTGATTAGTCTCACAAGTATGGCTTATTCCTGCTTGTCATCACAGAAAGTATAAGGGCGGATTTTAAAAGCCCTATGTGCGTAAATTCTGGTGTTTACGCGCATGGCCAGACCTTGCGTGTGCCAGGGGACCCTGCCATGCGCGTAAACGCCGGTACGCGCATAAGTGCCGGGCCTCTTCGAAGGGGCGGTCCGGGGGGCATATTCTGGGAGGGGCGGGGTGGAGGGGCAGACCGGGACAGTGCCATTGATCGCTGTCCCGAAGACTCGGCTGCCAGCGCACGCAATTTACTTCAGGTGGGGCCCTGAAGTAAGTAATAAAACAAACAAAACAAAAAAAGAATAGGTAGATTTAGGGGGTGGGGAGGAGAGGGGAAGGGGGAAGTTAGGTAGGGACGTTCCCTCTCAGTCCGCTCCTTAATACGCGCAAGGATTATAACATTAGTGCAACCATGTGTGCGCGCTGGAAAGCGCACGCACATTATAAAATCTACCCTATGATGTCTTGCCTATAATTGTTCTCTGATGTCAGCAGAACGGTGAATCACACTATTTGGAGTTATTCTTATTTCTCTTTAGGACGTTTTTTCTTGTTAATAAACTGATGTGTGTCAGGTTTAGTGGCATGCAGGGAGCTACCCTTACATTCTTAAAGCTCTCTTCTAGAAAGCTCTGGAAGCGAGATGGGTTTTCTGACCCACAAGTGTGACTCATTGTTCTGTTATCAGCAAAAGACAATTAAAGGCAAATATCTGCACAAACTCTTTGCTCTGTTGATGTGATTTCTTGAAAACCTACAGCACTCTCTTATTAAAACTTAAAGCTTCTATGCTATATAGAGGAGATATAGCAATAATGGAGACCTTAGAGTCAGGTGACATCTGTCACTCGCTGTTTCATAATGTTTTTTGTTCTTTATCCTCTTTTTTTTCTTTTTTGCTCCAGATGCATCTAAGCCTTTTAGCGTGACCGTATTCCACTGCAGGCATATGTTTCACAAAGAGTGTCTGCCTGTACCCAGCATGGTAACCATCTAATTTAATCTACACAAATAACAAGAATAAGGTTAGCTGAAGCCAGGAGGATTCTATGTGCTACTGGTGTCTGCAGGGAGGAATTATTGCTAGCAGAATATGTTTTATAAAAACGAAAACAGCACTGAAGCAATTATTCCTATGATACCTCAATACTTATGTCACAGATGTCTCTGCATCTGTTACTATTTGTTAAATTCCAGTTGGACCACTATATATCTATTGCTATACAAAAGTAAGCACATGACTACAAAGTCCCTGCTGCAAATTCGAAATAGCAGAGGGAGATTATACGTTGAGGGACAGTTTACATATCTTCAAACTAATTTTTAAAGGAAAGGCCCCACAGAGTTTCTCTTTGAAAATTAGAGACCAGGGGAGGACTTTGGGCCAGCTGTATTAGCAGGTATAGAGTTCACGCAAGGATTTCAAAATGCATCCCATGCATGCACTTTATCTTAGCTGCCTTCAAGCCCAACTCTTTTAGCTGCTAATAGGAGAGAATCTTCAACCTGGAGAATGTACCCAAATAACCCCTTTCTAACCTAGTCAAATTCCTTTGAAAATTGTCCCCTGATTGATGAGTGGACGGCTCATACTAATCTGGAGGATTGATAGAAACACAGAGTATGATGGCAGATGAGAACTGTAAGGTCCATCTCATCTGCCTAAGTTGTTATGCTGTAGACCCTAGTTGAATCTCTGGCTTCCCCTTTGTTTCTACTAAGAATTGTCTATGCATGTTCTTTGCTTTCTTAAATTCTTTTTGCTTCTGTCACCTTAACCAGGAGATTATTCTATGCACCCAGCACCCTTTCTGGGATGTAATATTTTCTGATGCTACTTTTGAGTCTATCGTCTTAAAGTCTCATATCATGACCTTGTGTTCTAGAGTTTCCTTCCCACTGAAAAAGGTTTCTTTCTTTTGCATTATTTGTACCTTTGAGGTCTCTATCATATTTCCCCTCTTTTCTCTGCTCTTGTGATATACATATTTATATTTGGGTATCTTAATCTTGTTTCATAGGTCTTTTGGTACAGACTCTGCTAGGTTGGTTGCCCTTTTCTGAACTCTCAACTCTGTATCCTTTTGGAGAGTCCATACTCCATTATGAGATCTCATCAGGGACTCTTACAGAGGCATTATCTATCACCTTCTTTTTCCCACTAGTTATGCCACTCCCTATGCTTCCTACCATTCCTTTGGCCCTGCTTACTACCTTTCCACCGTTTCACTGCCTTCAAACCATCAGATATCACCTGAAGTCTCTCTCCTGATTTGTGCAAATCAGTTTTTCACTCCCATCATTTATTACATCCTTGAATTTCTGTGACCCAAATGCAGGATTCTAAACCTTTTTTGCATTAAATTTGATAACTATGTGCAAGCTTTCTTAGACCACTCTGTCCTCCGATTACTAGGCTAAAGTGCCAACTGTATATCTCAGCTCATTTAGAAAATCATCATCTAACATTGTGGGTCTAACTATCAGATAAAGTCGCAAACAATATAAAATTCAGATAACATTCATCTAATACACATAACTCTGTAGCCCTTTGCATTGTCGTCATATCACAAATAAAATGACAAATGGTTTTCTATGACATTTCATTTAGAAATATAATAACTTAAGAGATTTCAGAACCCTGGAGTCCATCTATGCTTTATTCAGCTGTGCAAAAATATGCTAGGGAGTTTGTACTTCTTAGACCCATAACTTAACTTTTTCAACATGTTGAAAATCTATTAATGTGTTGAGAGGCAAGTGCATTAAAGGTCCTTTTTTTTTTTGGGGGGGGGGGGGGGTTGGTTGTTGTTTTGGGTTTTTTTTTTAAAGAATTTCCTCTTTTTATGAACTTGGCCCATCATCCATATTAAACTTTTACTTCCTTGCCCACTAATTCCAACTATATGCGTGTCCAAAAATTGCATCAGTATGCAGATCAAAACTTGAATCAACACTTGTGTCAGTGGTGATATTTACAAAGAGAACGGAGAAAATAAATAAAGGCAAGCACCACAAACTCAGCACTTAGTTTTACTATGTGCTTAGTATTTTTAGCCAACATCTCTCTGATAACTTGATATAGAATTTGAATTACAAGAGAGACCTACATGTAAGTTAAACTTTGACACATGTATCAAAAGGACAAGACAAACAAACTCATCATATAATTGTATATTAGAATACACTTACCGAACCATTTTTGGTACTTCTATAACGTTTTAACTGGTTTAAATAATTAATGTTACTATATGTGCCTTCCTGTAAACTGTTGTGATGGTAAATAACTTAACGACGGTACATAAAAGATTTTAAATAAATAAATAAATATTGTATTACGAACAGCTTTGTTTAATATCTATCTGCAGGGCAAAACCACGTCACTATCAACATCTGCATCAGTGTACTGTGAACCTTTCTGTGGTCTGGCCTTTAAATTTTAATACTGCAGGTTGCTAATGGCACTATCATTCTCCGTGGTGATGCTATACTGCTGTGAACATGAGTGTCTATCATCATAGTCCTACCATGTGCATGGTGTGAGCACCCTGGTAACCAGTTAGATCTGACTCCATGCCGGTACTGTAGGATATCGCCATTAACATGCACATTTTTAGTATATTTCTCCATGAAAGATATATTTAAACACAGAAATATAAAAACATAGGATATGGTGGCAGATAAAGACTGTAATTCCATCTAGTCTGCCCAGTTTAGTTCTGGTGCAAAGCCACAAACCACATTTGATCTCTGGCTTTCCTTTCACTTGGCATGATCATCTGTATCATTACATTAGTGGCTCCAGAATATCCTGGCCTTCAGGCACTAAGAGGTCTCCATTGTTAATATATTGCTCATTGGTGTGCTATGAATGATACCAGGAATAATTTCCTGCCTCTGAATATTGGATTTGTACTTGTTGGAGGTAATTTTCAAAAGCAATTATGCACGCAAATAGGCTTTTTGAAAATTGCCCCGGGTCATTTATAGAAGTGATTTTGTGCTAACTTTTACGTATACTGCAAAGAGATGTTCCTAGGTGCAGAGCTAGGGCAGGGAAATCATTTATGCACATACTTTCAATTTTCAAAAATATGAGTGGCTTTCAAACTCCACGCAGCCACATATATTTATTTATTTAATGACATTTTTAAACCGATTTAAAAACAAATTGCTGAAAGTGGTTACAATCATAAATACATTAATATACATCATATTAAAATCATAAAACATAATAAACCAGTATTGCATACAAATTACAAATAGTGTTCTTTCTCTGCCTCAGATCGTATCATTGATCATCAACCATGTCTTTAATTTCTTACGGAATTTCATTAGTTCTTGTTCCTCCCTGACCATCAGGGGCAAATCATTCCATAATTTTGGAACTAATACTGAGAATGCTGTATTCTGGAGTCTAAGGCAATGAAATGTCTTGATTGGAAGCTTCAATTGAAACTGATGTTGCATTCTCTGCAACCTGCTTGCTTTTTTCCAAGACATACGATTTTCTAGCTGTGGTGAACCCTTTCCCTTCAGAATTTTGAAGGCTAATGATAACATTTTAAATTTACAGCGACATCTTATTTGGAGCCAGTGTAGTTTTTTCAATAGGCATGCCACTAGATCTCGCCTCGTGCGCCCCAACACTACCCATGCAGCCATGTTTTGGATGACCTGCAAACACCTTATGAATGTCCCAGGATACATATAAAAGCAGCAAGGAAGGTTGCTTAATAAAGCCGTGAGAGCAAAAGTACACAATAAGCAACCAAATGTCCGATCTTATACAACTTTATTGTGTAGAAACAATGTATGCAAATGAGCCCGACTCCAGCCGAGTTTCGCCCTCTTTCAATAGGGCGGCATCAGGGGTATTTGCATGTATAGATATTCTATCCTCATCAATGTTGTATATATGAACAAAGGGCATTGCAAGAATGCGCCAGTCTGTGCAGTGCAAGAATCAATTTCTTCAGAGATAACACTCCGGACCTCAGTAGTGCACAAATGATAGGCAAGCATCCCATGCTATGGAATAAAGTCTGGTTAGGCCGCATAGATAAACTATGCATAGGATTCTGCCTGAGATGAAAAACTAGCTCTCATGCCTATTGTTGAGCATGATGTGCAGATTGGTTTTAAAAAGCAAAACAAAGTCTACAAGACAGCCCCTGAAGTGTCACCCTGTGCTCCCTCCTTCAATAGGGCATAGTCTAGGTCAAAGCAGAGGGGGGGGGGGTTCAGGAATTTGTTACCTTCTAGCTGGGGGCTCAGGCTTCTGCTTTGACCCTCTTTCCCCTTCTTCCCCTCTCTTCTCTGTCTCTACACTGCTTGTTCCTTTGGCTTGCCGGGCCCATTAATGCATAGGCTCTAGTGGAACCAAAAAACAAAAAGAGAGCAGTGTGAGCTCCTGCCGGGACAGAATTTCGGCAGTCAGAGAGGCCATTCCAAAGGATGATTAGTGCTGGGGAGTGTACCTTTGGCTCTTGGCGATGTCTTCCGGTGGGGGTGGGGGTGGGGGGGGGGGGGGTTGGTGAATCAGTGCAGCATTCATGGCAGTCATTATAGAGCATGGGAAGGAAACCTCGCTCTGTGCAACTTACTGCCTGAAGAAGCTGCTAGCTGGGATGGGCATCTACACTTGCCGCATCAGCTGCAGGGCCAGGTTGAGTTCAACAATAGTAAGCAGCACTCTCCCTGGGAAGGGGGAATGATGCCATGACACTGCTATTTACCTGGCAGGCTGTTTTTTCTCAATTGGTTCTCATTTAGCAAACTCAGTAACGGTGGCCATGTTGGAGCTGAGGGGGTGCAAGAAAGAAATAAGGCCTTCCTCTCTCAGTACCACAGGATAGATCTTCAATGTTTGCTTCTGCCTCTGGCAGATTTTTCCTCTTGCTCCTGTTTCCCGCAAGATTTTAGGTGTGATCAGCTAGTGCAGTTTAATCCCAAGATCTGTTCTGAGCTTTACTCCTTCGGGCAAACTTTTTGTGGTAAACAGGAGAAGATGCTAGTTCTTCTCTTCCCACCAGCCCAGTGATTAGTGAGGCAGGCCCAGCAATCATGGAAATGGAACGGGGCTATGAGAGATTTATTTCCTCAGCCCCTGAGATCCCTGTATAGTTGGAAATGGTGTATTTGAGGTCCACTGCAGCTGTTCTGACTCCCCATAGAGTGTGGAATCCTTTTGGACTGGGACCTCAGTTTCATAAAATGTTATTTGTGTATATTAGAGGCCCATATGGGGAGAGTTGCATGAGAGGATTTTTTTTCCCTGACAGTGCAGATGGTATTTGTGGTTCTGTCTCTCTTCATAGGAGGACCTGGCATCCCTTATTTCCCAGTTTTTGAGGGTGCTAAACCTTGCTGAGATGATGAAGGTAGTAAGTTATTAATTTTCTCAGAGAGCTCTTTAATGGTAACTATCAGCTGGCCAAATTATCTCACTTGTATAAAGGAAATGTTTTTATGGGAGGTGACTCATTAGCCAAAATATCTTCTTTGGATCCTCAAAAACAAAAAAAAAGTGACAGTATATACAAGTAGAGTCCGTGAAGGACTCCTCAAAGTTTGAACTAGACACAGAGTATGTAGCAGTTACAGTAGGCAATCATCTGCTATGGGTGTAACTTTTATAGTATCCACCAGTAAGCTTTTGAGACTGTGGATTCCAGTTTTAAAGCAATCTTTTCAACCTTCCTTTAAAGGGTGAAATTAGTTCTGTAGATGGTATTGTTTTTAAGAGTCAGCATAGTTTTGAAGCAGGCGCTGCCCTTTTGTAGCTCTTGGCATAAAGCACTAGCTCCCAAACAGGCAGACCCTAGTTCAGGGTCAGCAACAACACTTTTATGGTCTTGAGAACAGTGCTTCAGGTGTTAGTTTGAGCACTATTATTGACAAGTCTGGTATGGAGGTGGAGGCATTATGTTTTTTTCCTTCTGTTGCAACTGCTGGAAATCATTGCTTCCTCTAAAGCTATACTTTGGGGTTCATTTGAGGTCAGTCCTCGGATACTTCACTTGGCACGACAGTTATTACTTACATTGTCTGATAGTGCCCATTCCAGATTTATTGGGGAGTCATTGTGAGGCTCTGCACAGAAAGCACCAACCTTGAACCCAGCAGTCCCTGGTATAAAGCCAGCTGTATCATCTCTTGCCCTTGGAGTCTACTTACTAAGTCTGTTTTTTAACTCAGCTGTTAGAGAACAATATAGGCCCAAGTCGCAAGAGATCATATGAGATTGTTATTCCTTTTACTTTGTGTTTCCAAAAGGGATAGGTCCCGCCAACCATTTCTGGATCTGTAGCGGGTCAACAGATTCCGGATGGTAGCACTTTTCAGTTGGAACTGGTGCAGGGAATTCCTGGCCTCCATAGGAAGGATCATCAGCGCTTCCTGTGCTTTGTGGTGTTGGGTTGCCATTTTATGTTTAGGCTCTGCCCTTTGGATTAACTATAGCCCAAGAACCAGCGACACTGCGCAAGGAAGGAATTTTTGTGCACCTTTAAGTAGACAATTGGCTGATAAGTGAAGTCCTTTCAAGAGAGCGTTTCGGCTTCTCAGCGAGTAGTACAGAATTTGGGATGGATTGTCAATTTTTTCACAAGCAATCTTCAGTTATCTCAGGCACTGGAGTTCTGGGGAGCTCAGTTCGATACTAGGATAGGTCGCGTTTGTCTAACAGACTAAAGAGTTTGGAAATTGTGTAGCTAGATCCAAGCTTTGGGTATGGCTAGAAATCTAACAGTCAGTCTTTAGGCCTCACAACAGCAGCTTTAGATCTAGTATCATGGGCAAGGACACACATGCATCCTTTTTAAAGGGCCTTGATTTCCAGGTGGAATCCCCAGTACCAAGATTATTCTGTGAGACTGCCTCTGTTGGAGTTGACAAAGCTGAGACTGCACTGGTGGCTAGCTATCAGACATTGGGAATGGGGAGTAGGTTTGATGGCCCCAGCCTGAATCATATTGACGTTGAATGCCAGTCTATCAGGCTTGGAGAGGCGTGCACTGTCAGGAGCTGTTTGCTCATGTACAATGGACATCTGAGGAAGCGAGCTGGTCCATCAGCTGCCTGGATGGAAACCAGGACAATACGTCTAGCTGTCCTCCAATTCACACCTCAGGTAGTGAGGCAGGCAGGCAGTCAAGGTAATGGCCACCAAAGCACAGAGGTAGCATACATAAATCTTCAAGAGGGGAACCAGGAGTCTTCAAGTGTCGATGGAGATGGATGCTGCTTCTTTGGGGGGCAGGCTTTATCAGCATTTCCCTCAGCAGGTGTGGTCAGTATTCAGGCAGATTACATCGGTCACAAGGTCATAGGCCCAGGGGAATGGACTCTCCCTTGAAGGTCCTTCGATCTGATTGTAGCCAGAGGGAGTCTTCCGGAATTGGATCTGATGGCACATGGACAGACTGCAAAGGTGCACACAATTTTCAGCTGAAAAACAGACACTTGTTAATCCAGAATAGATGGCCTTGTGTAGGAGTAGCCAAAGGAAGGGATTTTGTAAGTTTTTTCCTCCTTGATCCATAGAAACATAGAAATTATGGCAGAAAAGGACCAGATGATCCACCCAGTCTGCCCAGCAAGCACCCAGTATCCACCCAGTCTGCCCAGCAAGCTTATGCTTTCATTTACCGAAGCACTGTTTCTGTTCAGTGTAAACCGAACTGATTTGTAATCCCTTACAAGAATTTCGGTATATAAAACTGTTAAATAAATAAATAAATAAATATATGCTGCACTGTGCAGATTGCCCCATGCTTCTCAGTTTACCAGACCATAAAATTAAGGGCCTTCGGATGCTGTTTGATTCCAGTTTCCCTTAACTGTTGCCGTGAAAGCAGAGAGCAATGTTGGAGTTGCATCAAAAGTATCAGGCTTAGTGATTAAGGGTAGTAAGCGCTGCATCAGCTAGTTACCCCCATGTTTATTTGTTCCCCAAACCATAAAAGTCGGGGCCGTTGTTGCTTGCTGTCTGAATCCATTTCCCCTTTTCTCACTGCCGTTGAAGCAGAGAGCAATGATGGAGATGCATTAACACTATCAAGGATTAATTGTAAAGGGTAGCAACTGTCACACCAGCAAGTTAACCTCAGTTACCCCATGCACTCTTTTTTCTTTATTTCCATCCTCTAGCCTCTATGGATCTATGTTTATCCCATGCCCCTTTGAATTCCTTGACTGTTTCGTCTTCACAACCTCTTCCTGAAGGGCATTCCAGGCATTCACCATCCTCTTCTGAAGAAATATTTCCTGACATTGTTTCTGAGTCATCCTCCCTAGAATTTAATTTCATGACCCCCTAGTTCTGTTGATTTCTTTCCAACAGAAAAGGTTTGCCAATTGTATATCATTAAAAACCTTTCAGAGATCTGAAGGACCACATCATATCTCCCCTGCACCTCCTTTCTTCCAGGGTGTACATATTCAGCTCCTTCAGCCACTCCTCATAAGTCTTCCAGTGCTGACCTTGCCGCACCCCAGATGCATGACTCTGCACTTCTTGGCATTGAATCCCAGCTGCCAAATCTTTGACCACTCTTCAAGTTTTCTCAAATCAGTTTTCATTCTCTCTTCTCCTTCAGACGTGTCCACGTATCATCCGCAAATAAACTTTACCTTCTATCCCTTCCGCCAGGTCACTCCCAAATGCTGGTCTCTAGACCAATGAAATCTACAAAGAGCCTCTCCCCCTAGACACACTGGTAAAAATTATGAACTTGTTTTTTCTTTTTCAGCCCCAATGCACATTTTAGGACTTTTGTCACAAGTAAAATAACTCTAACTCCCTTTCAAAGGCACAAAAATTAAAAAATCAGACAAGAAATATACTTAGCCCAGATATGAATAAGCTAATAATTTCAGTTAGTTTGTAGCTCCTCTCACAAGAAGAACTGCAAACAATGGCTTATTTTACCCAGAAAAGCAGTCTAGATTGCACACTTTTTGGTTTCAGTTGAAATCTGCCCCTCCTAAAAGCCAAGGCACACAATTATGAAATTATACACAACTTCTATACTAGGCTCAAATATCTATTAAACAGTAAAAGTTCACTTAGCAGAATTCAGGAAGTCTTGTGAATCCAGGAATACCTGCAGTCAGAAGGCAGACTGCTTCAGAGGATTGATGGACATCCAGACTGGTGATCCTGGTGGCTCTGGACTAGCCTCGCCGGCTGTGGTATGTGGCTCATCGGCATCTGCTGTGCAGCAACCCTCTAAGGCTTCCACCTTACAAGGAGTTACTTGCCAGGGTCCAGTGTTTCATGGGGATCCGGATTGATTTTGTCTTCCAGTGGTGTCCTTGAGAAGGCACGATTTGTGAAGATGGCTTATTCTCAGACTACGATGGCTACACTATTGAATACTAGAAAATTCTCCACTTCCTTAGCTCATGATTGAGTTTGGTGCGCTGGGTGTCGGTGCCCCTGAAGCCACGTTTGTTCCGTTGATTTTGGAATAGGAAAGCCTCTTTAAGAGCTTGGATCTTAATGTATTGTGCAAGTGCGGTCTCTCTCTTTTGCCTTGAAAAATCATATTCAAGGTAGACCACTTTGTTCTCATCCAGATGTTTCTTGGTTCTTGAGGGGCACGAAGCATATTAGCCCCCGCTGCAGGTTCTGGTTCCACTTGGGATCTGCACGTGGTTTTGTTCTTTACAGGATTACAGTTTGCTCCTCTTAAGGCTATTTCTTTAAAGCTGCTCAAGCTGAAGATGGTCTTCCTAGTCGCTAGTTATTTAGCTCGGAGGGTGTCTGAGTTGCAAGCACCTTTATGTAGGGAGCTTTTCTTACCATGCCTAGGACACTCCCTATGCTGCTGGTGTCTTTGGGGTGTTTTTAGACACTATGCCTTACATGGGAATTTACTTACTGACAGGTAAATGGAGATGAAAACCAGAATGAATATATATACTTCGCTGCAGGTGTTATTTTTGTTGGGAGTTCTTCTTTCGTTTCTGATTCCTTGTTCTTTAGGAAGTCCACTGGTATAAAAATAAAAAAAAAAAAATCAATTGAGCCGATAATATGTTTGATAGTTGATGATACTGAGCTTGTACACAGTTAGCTTGTTAAAGGAGTACTAGCAGGCTGGTGTTAGCACAGAGGTATATATAGGAAGTGACATCAGCGAGCCTGTTAGTCTGTCACAATCTGCTGGTTGGCATGTATAACCCACTGGTCTGATTATATTAAAGGAAAGGAACTCTAGTATTCCTTCAGGGTTGATTCAACTTAGCTGGGTTCACATGCTGCTTCCTCAGGGAACTACATCTCCCTAAGCCCTGATTTTTGCTTGTCATCTGGTTTGGACCTTGTGCTTTCAGCAGGTTCTCCGAAGATTCTGTTGCAACCTCAAGGTGCTTTAAATGTGGTGGGGGAACCTGTTATGATGAATTCTCAGGATTTTGTTGGAACCATTAATGAGCCTTTGGTGATCCTAGCCCTAGGCAATGTTTTATCAGCCAACTTTCCTGAGAGTCCAGCACAGATTACATTAGAGACATTTTGGTCTGCTGTTAAGGGACTGGTACAATCTTTGGGGATCTAAATTTGAAAATATGAGTACAGTTTTTGGGCAAATTAAAAATCAGGTTGCAGGGGCATGATCAAGTAATTAAGGGTAACACAGATCGTATTATTTCTTGATTTCTCTAAGGCAACCCAACTGAGATAGAAAGTCTTTTTGATTAAAAAGCAACATGTAATTGATATAGGTGCATCATTTTTTCTTTAATTTCCTTGTAAAAGTATCGTTAAATTAGGTTCACTTAGATATATTTTCTTTGACCCTGACTAGCTGAAAGGATTTTTACAGAATAGAGAGAGACCCATGCCTGTACCCTCTTAGATTAGCACTTCTATTTGTGCCTGTGGTATAGTGAATATATTAATTATTTGAGAGATCACTTTTTCCTTATTATTTTTTTAAATGTATTCAATCCCTTAATTGAAATCTCATAGGGAAGACAAATTCTGATTTTGTAACGTTTCCTATTATTGTAAAGGAATGTATCCTTCCTTTTTCCCAATGGTTGTCCAATATATTATGTCAGTTTGAATTACAATAAAATAAACCTGGAAAACAGAGTTTAAAATTTAAAAAAAGGAAGGGAAATCATCAGGTGAGAAGTAATTTCAACATACATATTTTACGCACAAAAATAAAGTAGGACTTGCAGAAAACTCAATTTACGCACAGTTTTCTTTGCCAGTCCTTTTCCAAGTCATTAAGACCCTCCTAGTTCTTCAGCCTGAACTCCCTCTTAGTTCACACAGACCTCCTTCCCAGCTAATACTACACAATAAACACATTTCATATCGGTTATGCTAGATAATTAACAGGTATAAAATTACGCTAGTAAGTTGCAAAATGCACACACTTAAATCTGTTTTAAAATTACAACTTACCTAAAAAGCTGTTGACCCCAAGCCAGAACGCCCCCAGACTGCTCCTGTTTTGCATGCGTGTATGTGCGCACAAAATCTAAACTACGGACGTGCTTTCAATGTTTATAAAATAGTGATTACATGAGTATAGGCTACTTAGGCGCATATCTCTTTGAAAGTTACCTCCTTAGCATGTAAATGTTCATATGCACATTTACACCAGTTCTCTAGCAGGCACTGAGGTACACACGATCTGTTGGTTTTCAAAGTGGTCTTACCCTGGCTTATCCTATTTATGTGCATTCAACACCCTTCACACTTAGAATCCCTTCTTTTTATTTCCTATGGGGAAACAGTTTTGTTCAGTTGAAATCTCAGGAAGGTCAGAGTACATTGTGATCTCATCAAGTGTTTGATAGCTGCACTGCCATTATTTGATATACTGCATTTTTAAAATGGTCTTGCTCTTGGTTGGCACCTGTGGTCATCAGCTGACTCCATTTCTTGCCTAGTTTCCTATAGTAACATAGTAAATGACAGCAGATAAAGATCAAAATGTTACATCCAGATTGCCCAGTAGAGTTTCAACCAATTTAGATAGATGAGCACACAAAATCCCTTTTGCAAACCTACACCAATCCTTGCTCTTCTGCAAATCTTTCACTTATTCTCTCAGTCCTTTTCCCACCACTGTCCTGAGCATGCCCAAAATCTAATAAAGTGATGGCCTCTACTACTTATGCTATAGTAAACTATAATCTAACAAAACTGCCATTCTTTTTTTTATTTTTATTACCAGTTATGATTTTTTTCTTAAAATACATTTGTGCTCATAAGTTTACATACCCCTGGCAGAATTTGTAAGACGTGTAGCATTTTAAAAAAATGAGTGATCAGACATCTGTTATTTTTTAATGTGTTTCAAATTAAAACTATTATGCATCACAGAATAGCACAATCATTAAACCATAGAATAAGGGAAATAATAAATGGTCCTGTTCAAAAGTTTACATACCCTTGAATGTTTGGGCTGATAATAAACACACAAGTTGACACACACATGTTGAGATGGCCTTCTTTGATTGTAATTAGTGTCTGTGTATAAATAGTCAATGAGTTTCTTAGCTCTTGAGAAACCCTTGTGCATTTCATATAGGACTGTACTGACTGGCATTTATTAAAGTATGGGAAAAGCAAAAGAACTGTCAAAGTATCTGTGAGCAAAAGTAGTTTAACTTTATAAATCAGGAAAAGGACATAAAAAGACATCCAAAGATTTAAAAATGCCAATCAGTACTTTCAAACTCTGATCAAGAAATGGAAGATTATGGGTTCTGTTAATACCAAGATAGATCAAGAAAGATTTCGGGCGCAACCGGCAGGAAAATTTGATGGGCTGCAAAGAAAAACCCACAAGCAACTTCTACTCACATACAGGCTTCTCTGAAACAAGCGGTGTGGATATTAAGTTGTTTTTTAAGATATAGCACACCACTATTAATGGATAAGTTACATTTGTAAAATTAGCTCTGTAATAAAAAATGAGAATGAAAGACCTGGACATGATTAATCACATTTAACAAATAACTTTGATAACAAACTATGTTACCGAACCTTATGGCACCTATGTAAATGTACAAATGGAAGTATCACTACTTGTATGTGCCTTAATGTAAACCGTTGTGACGGTCCCCACCAAACGACGGTATAGAAAAGACTTAAATAAATAAATAAATATTACAGTAAGGAGATCCTTGAGCAAAAATGGGCTACATGATAGAGTTGCCAGAAAAAAAAGCCATTGCTGCATCAACAGCCCACTTAAAATACACCAAAGAGTACCCAGAGAAGCCTCAAAACGTCTGGAACAAAATAATTTGGAGTGATAAGACCAAAATTGAACTTTATGGTCATAACCATAAATGTTATGAAGAGAAGCACATCATCCCTACCGTGAAGCATGAAGGTCGATCTCTGCTGTTTGTGGGGGGGGGGGGAGAGCTACAGCAGTACAGGGAATTTATCAAAATTGATGGCAGGATGAATGCAGCATTTTATCAGAAAATATTGGAGGAAAATTTGTATTCATCAGCTAGAAAGCTGTGCATGAGGCGCACTTGGTCTTTCCAACATGACAATGATCTGAAACATAAGGCCTAGTCAATGGCTGCAGCAAAGAAAGTGAAGGTTCTAGAGTGGCAATCACAGTTTCCTGACCTCAACTTCATTGAGCCACTTTGGGGGAGAACTCAAACAGGCAGTTCATACTAGACAACCAAAGAATTTACAGGATCTGGAGGCTTTTTGCCAATAGGAACGCTCAGTTTTATCACATGAGAAAATAAAGGGCCTCATTCAAAACTATCACAAAAGACTGCAAGCCGTCATTGATAAAAAGGGGGCAATACACGATATTAAAAATTGAGGGTATTCAAACTTTTGAACAGAACTATTTTATTAATTTCCCTTATTGCTATGGTTTAATGATTGTGTTATTCTGTAATGCATGTTTAATTAGAAACATATTAAAAATAAGTCATGTGTTTTGTGTGATCACTCATGTTTTCTTAAAATGCTACACATCTTACACATTTTGCCAGAGGTATGTAAACTTATGAGCACAACTGTATTTTCTAATCTTCTATTGCTTTGAATAGCCTATATCCATAAAACTGAATATATATATTGAAGGTTACTGAAAAGAGGGAAATAAATCTGTAATGTTTTATGATATACTTATAGAAATTCACATTCTAACCATTGTCATGTGTAAATTTCTGTACTAAAGAAGGAAACTAAGAATTATGAAAAGTTCACACATCTCCTTGGTAAACTAAATTTCTTGGAAATCCCATAATATAAAATAATTTTAAAAAATGCAAATAGTTTTTAGTAGGAGTAACCTCCTGTCTACAGAGTACAGATTTAAAACTGATCTAGACAAGTGCAAAAGAAGTCTCAAAAATAGGGATAGCATATTGTATTTTTATATATCCATTGTTTTCAAACACTAAAACCAGATGTTCTGAAATTTCAGAGAACCACAGGCTTGGGTATACTGGAGCCTTTGTAAACTGTGATACTTTTAAAGGAGCAGCAAAAAAAAAGAAATGAAGCATATGAGCTTTCAGGTCCGCTTAGGTCCGTTCTTTAGGTGTTACTGCAAGGCAAAAAGAAGGAAGATTTTATATCTTGAAAACGTTGTGGGACAGGTGTCAAGTGGAGATTAGATTTGGAGGAGTTAGAGACAATTAAGTTTAATCTTAGTCCCAAATCCACCTCATCCACTGAAAGAAATGTTCCGACAAACAATAAATGAGAAAGATCACACAAGCTTTCCAAACCAGGCTGAACCATCATCAATATGCTATATTTGATCCAAACTTCAAAATACCTGTGGGACAATGCTTCTAACCAGGATCCCTCAGTCTCTGACTTAATTCATGCTAGACTGTAAAGATGAGTTCAGAAATACACAGGAAAGGAGGACCTAGGAAATGAAATACGTTCATCAATTTAAATGTAAAGTAAACTAAAGGAAAATATTGGCTTTATTAACACCTGCATTTCAGTCTTCATGAGGTGTTACCTTTACACTCTGTTCATAATAATTCTAACACTTCTAACGTTCTAATATATTATTTAAATTGATTTGGATCTAATATAAACAAAATAATCTGACCCACCTGATGATCTCTATGATGGAAATTCCTGCCCCACAACATTTTACAGACATAAAGAGGATCATTTACAAAAGGATTTACGCACAGAAAGCCCATTTTACAATTAGTTTGGGTTGCACGCGTGAAACAAGATTGTGCGCATACTTTTTATGTGTCTAGTAAGCAGGCATTCGGTGGGGTGGGGGGAAGGGGATTAGTGTTAGGGAAACAGGGAAAGGATTTACATGTATACTTCTGATTTTCCAAAAAAAACACGCATTACTCCACAATGACAAAGTTACACCTGCAGTTCAGCAGGTGTAACTTTGTGTGTGTGAGTGTATGGCACAGGGGTTTCTCCTAGGACAAGCAGGAAGTTAGTCCTCACACATGGGTAACATCATCGGATGAAGCCTGGCATGAAACTGATCTCAAACATGCCCTTCTGAGCATGTGCAGCTGAAGTCATGATCCTGGCCCCTGGGCAGAGTCCCTCAGTCTCTCTTTTTCCACGGAGCCGTGAGGTCATGGCAGCCATGTGCTTGACGGTATTCAGCTTTGTCTCTTCTCACAGTTCTTGTAAGTGATTCTTTCTAGATCTGCAGCTGTTTTCTTTCCTTTTCCTGTAGTTTTATTTCTTCTCTTCTTCCTCTTCTTTCCAACTGTCCGCTGGCCGTATGGGGAGCTCCCTGTGCAGCCTGGCAGAGTCTATTAATAAAAAAAAAAAGAAGAAAAACTGTTTTGCAGTTTTATATCTGTGTCCTCTCCTTGCTCTGTCTGTTTTTTTCCCCGGCGCTGACAGGACTGGCTTCAGCAGTCCATTGGTGATCCATGTCGGCCAATAAGCCTAGGGACTCGCCTGAGTTCTACCTGGGCTGGAGTTCTATGTCGTTTCACCGATCGATCAGCATTGATGGATTCGGACGGTGGAAGAATCGAGGACCATGTTGTTCCTGTTGGGGGGGGGGGGCAGTTTATCCTCCCCACAATCCAGGGACTGGTCTCCATGGGCAGGAGCCTTGGATGACATAGCCTTCTCTTCTGTTTGCCAGTCTTGGCAGTGCAGTCACCTTGGGAGAGAGGGTGAGCAGGAGCCTGGGCTAGCAGCTTGCTGCCGCACCTTGATGCCATGCCCAGTAACTGTTGCTCGTACACATCTGTGACCAGCGCCCTGTTCATCCGATGCATCGTGTCAGGACCGCTTTGGGGTCTGGGATTGCCATGGAGCAACATGGTTATCCTTGATGCCCTCGAGATGCCAGGATGCTCTTGATATCATTGAGATGCGTGACTGCCCTCACCATCGTAAGGGTTCGATGCACAGGAGTCATCGACGCCTAGGACCTCGAGGTAGTGGAGCATACCTACCTCTTGCATCGAGCGGCATGGTCACCCTTGACACCTTGGAAGTTCAGGGGCGCCCTCGATGCCATTGAGGTGCATGACCACCCACAATGCCGTAGGGGCCTTCTGTGCCATCAGCATCGGTGGAAGTGGAGTCTCGCTGCAGAGTAGCAGCACAGATAGACATCCTCGATACCATTGATGCCATGGTGCCCTCAGTGCCGCGATGCCGAGGTGCCCTAGGTACCATTGATCCCCGCAGTACTCTGAAAGCCTGCAGGGCCCTCGTCACCCTCGGTGCTATCGATGCCATTGACACCCTCGATCCCATCAAGGTGCATAGGCTTGATGCCGCAGCCGCCCACTGGGTTGTCGTGGTGTGTGGCTTCGATGCCAGTGCAGAACGAGGCCTCAATGCCATTGAGATGCAGTGCTACCCCGATACCATTAGCGCTCTCGAGACCATCGAGGTGCAGGGCCACTGATGCCTCATTACCTCCTCGACTACGTCGGGCACCACCGAACAGGCACTGGGTTCACCATTGAGCGTCTTAGTCGTGCCTGAGGCCATCAACCACTGAGGTTTTGAAGGCCCCCACGCGACCCTGCAGCATTCAGGTGGCAGGGGTTTTTGTCCTTGAATGGATAGAGCGCAGGGGTCGCCACGTGCGCACTCAGCTAGATCTGCTTCAGCACGCAGTGTCTGTCCCAGGCCTTGCCATGGTTTGTTGCTTGTTCTCCAGCCATACCTGGGCATTCTTCTGCAGAAACATTCAGTCCTTTGGATATCAGTGGACCGCAGCTTCTCCTGGTGGGCTCTCGGGCCCCTGTTGTTTTTCGGTTGTCTTAACACCGAAGGAAATTGTGGTCTTTCTCCTTTATCTTGTCTGCATCCCTGGATTCTTCCTATTTCCAGGAAATTCTATACCTACTGTTGTCAGAATTTACTTATAAAAAACCCTGTTTGAACAGTTTTCCGTGATGCGAAGTTTGCTTCTACTTGCACTCACATCACTCCCTTGCCTTAGGCACCCCTGCTGCGCATGAGGGTTTGTGTCTGTCTCTCTATGGCTTTTCGTTGTAAAACCCAACTCTTCTCCATCCTGGACCCCTAGTGGATCTGCTGCCTCTCAGGCAAAGGAGGGAGGTGCTTCAGCACTGTGCGGTTTCCCGCTTTGTCCTGCTCGGACAGCTTATAGCTAGGGATTCACCCATGTGTGAGGACTACCATCCTGCTTTTGTCCTAGGAGAAAGCAGAGTTGTTTACCTGTAAAAGGTGTTCTCCTAGGACAGCAGGATGTTAGTCCTCACAAAGCCCACCCACCTCCCCTGGGAGTTGGTTTTCTCCATGTATTAGCTTTATTATGGGCTGAGGGACTCTGCCTAGGGAGCAGGGTGATGACTATAGCTGCACATGCTCAGTAGGACATGTTTGAGAGTTCTGTAATCTTTGAAATCAAAGTTCCATACTGGGCTCCATCCAATGATGTCACCAGTGTGTGAGGACTAACATTCTGCTGTCCTAGAACACCTGTTACAGGTAAGTAACTCTACTTTCCATGCACATGTGCAAATTTTCAAAGTGGATTCATGCGTATAAATCTGCTGTTAAGAACCCGGCTAACATCTGCAGGTAAAAATACCCAGAGTCTTTAGCCTGGGTGGGCTGTTTAAAAATTGCCCTGAAAGCTTCCCCTCTCGCCCCTGCTTTCCTTCTCCCCAACTCGGTCCTTCAGCTTAGAAACATGGACCCTGGTTCTGTGTAGAAGCTGGCACAGATGAATTTTGGGGCAGCAAGTAGATTTCACTGTGCTGCATGGTAGCTGGGACTCCATCCTTTCCAAGTACTGTGGGTCTGGACCAACCTGAGGAATAGAAAAGAGGTGATAATTGAACCCAGGACTCCAGCACTGTGGCACACCATGTGGTTGCTTGGCCATCAGACCAACCCTGAGAAAAATATTTAAAAATGTCACCTCGAGCGTGGTTAGACCTGTGTTTGAAAGGGGGAAAACACCCACTTCAGCAAATGCATCACTGCTGGATTTTATAAGCATTCATTTTAGAAAAAAATATGCCTTGGCTTTGCATTGGCATTCAAGTGAATGTTGCAGGATGATTGCATTATTTCAGATTTGCTGCTTTTCTGCTTAAGGGCTTCGGCTGGGTGAGCTGGCTTGAATTAGTTTGGATTTCCCTTTGGAGTGTGTGTGTGGGGGCAGAGTTTGTTTGATCCAAGTGATTCAAGACATAAACAGCTCTGACTCAGAGTTCACCTTAAACCACATCCTTTGTGGCTTAGTTTACCACAGTTTTTGGTATAGCTTGTAAACCTTAAATAAGTATTTCACTGGTTTGAGTCCTCTTGTGACATCTGTTATTTATTTATTTATTTTATTTATTTATTTACGTTTTTTATATACCAACATTCAAGACGGAAGTCCCATCATGCTGGTTCACAAGAAACAGGGGTGCAATTACAATAAACTTTACAATTTACTTAACCCATCTAATGGGATCGCTGCCTTGACCAGATAATTTGGCCACTAATTAGCTGATGCCAGTATTCCATTTTCCAATTAAATGCACCTATTTTTAATATAATATTATAGCATTTTCACTAAATTGTAGGACCTAGTTTTCCATTAAATGTTATGTTGTCCATGCATTATTCAAATCATATTTGTATGTTTTATAAAAGAAAATATTTAGTTTTTATAAAAATATATCTAAACATTTTGTAAATGGAATAATAAAATCCATGTTCTGACATCAGACAGTTATATTTGCATTTTTTGGTTGATTGCATATCTTCAGCTTTGCAAGTTGAAACTCAGCTGATACTCACATAAAAATGTTAAAATGTTTAGGAAGAAACTAAAGTGGGGTTTTTTTCATAGAGGCTTTTAATTAGTATTTGGGCTGTAATCATGTACTTTTCCATTGTTTGGTTTTCCCTACATGCATTCACCTACTCATCTACAAGTGCATTAATTCTGCAAATCCTCATTATCCTCCCCTCTCTTATCTCTCCCTACACTTCCCCACATGGCCTCTGTTCATAGAGTAAGCTGTTCTTATCTGTGCCTTCTTCCTTCACGATCTCTCAACTCTGAACTTCACATACAAATATAAAATGTATTTGCAGATAAAGACAATAAGGCCCATCTTGTCTGTTCACTCTTTACCTGGCATAATGCTTAGACCCTAGATGATCACTGATGATGATGTCTTTCTCCTATACATCTTTGCAACTAAGGATCCTCTGTGCCTATTCCAGTCTTTCCTGAATTTTATTCCTGCTTTTGCCTTTGTTAGCTACCCAGGAAGGCCATTTCATGTATCCACCACCCTTTCTGTGAAGAAGTATTTTCCAATGTCACCTCCAAATGGAGCTGTGACCTCTTTCCAATGTCACCTCCAATGGAGCCGTGACCTCTTTCCAATGTCACCTCCAAATGGAGCTGTGACCTCTTTCCAATGTCACCTCCAATGGAGCTGTGACCTCTTTCTGTCGCGCTGTGTTGTATTCCTGGAACATTCTTCCTGAGTTGCTGCATCATGTCCCCACTTTAGCTATATTTGGTCCACCAAAAACCTACCTTTTTGAAGCTGATTTTAAATATTAGACCTTGGCTCTTCCTGATTTTAGTCTTGTCAATTTAAACCATGTTAAGCTACACTTACACGTTCATAAGAAGTTACCATACTGGGTCAGAGCAAGAGTCCATCAAGCCCAGCATCCTGTTTCCAACAGAGGCCAAACCAGGCCACAAGAACCTGGCAAGTACCCAAACAGTAAATACATCTCATGCTATTGAAGCCAGTAATAGCAGCAGTTAATGGACTTCTCCTCCAAGAACTTATCCAATCCTTTTTTAAACCCAGCTACACTAACTGTACTAACCCCATCCTCTGGCAACAAATTCCAGAGTTTAATTGTGCATTGAGTGAAAAAGAACTTTCTCCGATTAGTTTTAAATGTGCCACATGCTAACTTCATGGAGTACCACCTAGTCCTATTATCTAAAAGAGTAAATAACCGATTCACATTTACCTGTTCTAGCCCTCTCATGATTTTATAGATTTCTATCATATCCCCCCTTCAGTTATCTCTTAAGATACTAATAGGAGGAGGACATCCATCAGGTGCCTACCTAATCGATGCCGTCAGAGGGGAGGGGAGGGTGTGATTTTTGACAAGCCGCTCAGCAGCCACTTAGACTAGGTAGCGGCTGACAATTTCTGCCAAATCTAACCGGTTGCAGCCTGTAAGATAGCCAGTTAGGTTAAAACTTGCTGTGTGCACAGACATAGCTTGCTAACTTCACTGCACAACTGAACCATGGCCCCACAGCAGCTACATTTTGAGAGACTTAATAGTCAGTAGTGTGAAAACACAGCTAGGTTTGGTCATCCTGTTGAGGGTGGAAGAGACAGGTCTGCCCACTTAACTCCCCAAGTCCAGTTACTGGAAAAAAAGAGCCCTCTAGGCAGAGCACGTAGCCCCCGCTCCATGTTCCCCAATGTTTGCAATCCATCAGCCCTCTCTGGCTTAGCTGATTTAGTTTCCAATTTGTCACCCGGACTGCAGGACAGCTGTGAAAGCAGAAGGGTGGAGGTGAGTAGTCACTTTTATAATTACCCGGTTGGTTACGGCTGGGGCGAGAAGAGACTCGCCCAAGGTTATGGACGATCTTGTCCCCTGTTAGTCGGAGAATGCCTGGCCGACGCAAGCAGAGAGTGAGAGACGGCAGCTGCAAAGCAATGCCCTGCCTTCCTCCTGTAGATGGGCACCCGCCCTAGCTGTGCCATGCACACGCCTGACATTTCAAACAAAATCTGTGCCACGTGCAGAGTCGCACATGAGGATACATGTTTACTGTAATATAAGTACATTTCCTGAATCCTTTTAGTCTTGACTATATTGTAAACTCCATAGAAAAGGGAATGTCCTATGTGTAGCTGTATAGTGCTGTATACATTCAGTAGCGCTATAGAAATGAAAAATAATAACATATCCCATGGTTAAACCAAAAATTTCAACTTCAATGACTGCGCTAAAACAGAAGAAATAGTTTTTGAGGTGATCAGAGTTTGCGTGTGACAGAGAAGTTAAAACAGAAAAAAATTCCTGCTACTAATGCTTCTTTTTTTTTTTTAATATATTTTTCAGATGTCTCTTTTACAGTTCTGCAACATCTGCAGTGCTAAAAACCGAGGACCAGGGAGTGCAATCTTAGAAATGAAAAAGTAGTTAAATATTCTGTCATCCTTTTCCTCTTGTGTGTTTCATTGTGCCCTTGTGGTTTAAAATTCATTGTAAATATTGTCAAAGAGATGTATGTGTATTTAAAAGTTAAAAAAAATTGTAATATCAATTTTTTGAGATCTATTATTACTTTGTCCATGGAGAAAATAGCAACCAGTTCATGACTGCCTGAAGTGTTACTACTGCAGTGTGTGCTTTAATAAAAGTTTTAACCTGCACAGAAAATGTAAGTTTAATATTTATTAGTATGTTGTATTACAAAGCATATGAATATAAATGGTTGATATTTAAAATGGCACCAGCTGACTGGAGGCCCCCCTTTGCCCCGTACATGAGGGCCAAGTATGATACGTGAGTGAGCACCATTTTGAATTTCGGCAGGGCAGGAATACTGTTAGGCACTGCTCCTTCCCTAAAGACCATGGATTACCTGGGGTAACAGAGGGCAAAATTCACAGAAGGCCTGGGGGGACAGAGTTTTGGCAAAGATGAAAGAGCGGGTTTGGAACAGGGCATGGCCAGCAACTTTGTTGGGGGGCCACTAAGGTAAAATGGATGGGCGGGTAAGCCGAGTGGCAGCTTTTTTGTGTCAAAATGAAATTGGGCCAGTTGGGGAGGAGGGAAAATTTGGGGGCTACATGGCACTTTAAAACTACTGGGAGGGCTCCTGAGAGCATCAGCAAACTCATTATAGATGGGCAAACTAGATAGGCTATAATGGTCTTTTTCTGCCATCATGTTTTATTAGCACACTGATGCTCTCAGAGGGAAAGTTAACTACATCTCTTGAGGTATAGTTAACTGACCACAAACACAGTTTCTTAGCATTTAGGCAGATGAATCCAGAACCAGTGGGTTTTGTACCTCTACCAGTAGATGGAGACGGAGCAAAGCTAACATCACAGTATATATAATTCTGCAGTGACATCAGCTCACCAGTATTCTCCGTCTCCAGCAGATAGACGTGCATCTTCCTACTGGGGGTTACTTTAAAGTTTAGGAGAAAAGAAGAAGGAAATTAATTCGCCCCCGCTCTCCTATGGTGATACCTTAAGGTCCCTCTCTCAGTTGAGAATTCCTGAAGTGATTTCTGTGGTTCCTCACAAATCCAGTAGCTGGCTTTTGAGCAGGCATGGACTTAGCTGTAAAAAAAAGCTGAAAGGCAAGCGGGTGCAGGCAGCCAAGCTCAGCGATGAAGGTATATACCCTCACCCCTTGCAGCCGGAGACTGTACTTGTACTCAGCAGGGACGGGCTGAGCTTAGCTAAAGATTTTAAAATTTCTTGAGAAGAGAAGGGGAGTTGAGTAGGGATTCCTCCTTCCCCCTCCCGGTCTCCATGCTCAACGAGCGATCTGACTGCTGTTCCTGCCTCCGGTGGGGGTCAGGGGGGCAGCCTGGCAGGTTGAGCAGCCCTTACGACTAGGCCCTGCTCCAAGGCTCGACTAGTTCGAGGCATGATAGCTGCAGCAGCACCTTCATGCACTTTTTCTACACCGTATATAACCCTCCTCAGTTCCATCTAATCGTACCTTGTGTGCCCAGCTGTGCAGCCTGTTGTGCGTTTTCGTTGTGTTCCTAGATGAGCACCTATCAGGGTGCCTATTTGTACATGCATGCGCTCTTTTTATACACACACGCGCTTGTTTTTACACACATTCCCTGAGCGTCCTGTTGCAGCTCAAGTTGGAAGCTTATTTCGGCACAGTGTTCTGCGCCTTATCTGATGGCTCCTATAGTGAAGAAACCTAAGCACCTTGACCTGTGTGTGGCATGTCATATTCAGGCATCTCAGCCTGGTGTTCTTTCTAACTTGTGTCAGTGCTGTTTGGAGGCTCAGGGGGAAATACCCCCTCTGATTTTATTAAGCCCGATTTTTCCCAGCCTGGAGCAAGAATGGAGAAAGAGCTGCCAGAAGGATCACCTTATCTTGGGGCTCCCCTAACTGGTTTATCAGCAGGGGAAGGTAGTTCAGTGATCTCATGACACCTGCCCCCAGCAATCTCTGGATGTCTCACTTGCTAGAGTATCTTGGTGTTTGGTTCAACACAGAACAGGGCAGGGTGTTCCTTCCGGAGAGCCATATTCAGAAGCTGATGGCGCAGGTGCAACTATTGACAAACACAGTACACCCAACAGTGTGGGCCTATCTGCAGGTACTTGGATTGATAGCGGCAAGGAGATGGTGCCACGGGCAAGGGCGCTTATGTGTCCTCTTCAGCATACCCTCTGATCTCATTGGAGCCCACAGTCTCAAGACTATTCGATTTGGCTCCACCTGCTGATGAAAATTTCCACTCAACTGCAGTGGTGGTTAAAAGCAGATCATCCAAGGAAGGGGTTTTCCCTAAGTTCACCAGACTGGCTAGTTCTCACAACAGATGAGAGCCTCTAAGGCTGGGTAGCTCTCTGTCAGGAGCTGACAGCACAGGGACACTGGAGTACAGAAGAGACTTTCTGTAACATCAATCGGCTGGAAGCCCAGGTGGTCCGGTTGGCATGCTTGCAGTTTGGCGATAGTTTGCAGGGTTGAGTGGTTCAGATAATGTCAGACAATGCAACAACAGTAGCCTACATCAATAGATAGAAAGGAACCAAGAGCCAGCAAGTGGTGCAGGAAATAGACCAACTTATGGAATGGGCGGAAGTGCATTTTCAGGAGATCTCAGCTTTGCACAGTGCAGGAAGAGACAGTGTAAGAGCAGACTTTCTTAGCAGACAGAGTCTGGGCCCAGAAGAATGGGAATTGTCAGACGAGGCATTTCAGCTAATAGTGGATTGCTGGAGTCTTCCATTTCTGGACCTGCTGGCAACTTTTTGCAATGCAGAGATTCCTCGATTCTTCAGTTGCAAGAGAGATCCAAAGTTGTTGGGAATCGATGCTCTTGTGCAGGAATGGCCGGAGGACAAGCTGCTGTATGCTTTTCCCCCATGGCCCATGTTGGGCAGAATGGTTCAGAGGGTCAAGTCACAGAGGAATGGTGCTTCTGGTGGCACCAGACTGACCCAGGAAACCATCATATGTGGATCTGTGAAGGCTCCTGGTAGACTCCCCCTCCGGTCTCCAGCAAACAGGGATCTTCATGAAGATCCGACTATTTTGTCTTTCGGTATGGCCCTTGAGAGGGATCACTTGCTGAAGCATGAATATTCTACTGTGGTGATTGCCACCTTGCTATGAGCTAGAATGTTCTCCACTCCCTTAGCCTATATGCGGATTTGGCGACTGTTGAGGCTTGGTATGAAGATCGAGGGGTACTCCTTCGTTCAGTTCAGATCCCGCTCATTTTGGAATTTTTGCAGGATGGTTTAAATAAAGGATTGACCCTTAATTCATGAAATGTACAGGTAACTGTTCTTGCCTGATTCAGGGTATATGTGAATTTTGGACCCTTGTCAGCTCATCCAGATGTGGCCCATTTCTTGAAAGAAGTGAAACATTTTCGTCCGCCCTTGTGGAGTCTCAATCTAGTTTTGGATTTCTTAGCAGGCCCTATGTTTCGTCCGATACACAACCTTTCCTTGTGGTTACTGACCTTGAAAACGGTGTTTCTTGTGGCGATTTGTTCTGCACATAGAATATCTGAGCTGCAGGCCTGGTCTTGCCGGGAGCCATTCCTTTGAGTGACTCCAGGGGTGATACTGCTCTGTACTGTTCCTTCTTTTTTGTCAAAAGTGGTCTCGGATTTTCACTTGAATCAGTCCATTTCCCTGCTATCTCTGGATAGAGAGAGAGATGCCGTGGAATATCACCTGCTGCGATCCTTGGATGTTAAGAGACAAATTGTGAGGTATATGAAGGTTTCTAAACCTCTCAGGAAGTCGGATCACCTGTTTGTCCTCCACGGGTCATGTAAACAGGACGAGACAGCTTCGTGGGCTACAGTAGCTCGCTGGATTAAGGAGTTACGGCCACATATGTGGATGCTGAGCAGCTGTTGCCTAGTCAGGTTAGGGCTCATTCCACTTGGGCTCAGGCAGTGTCAGGCCGTTAGATTATCTCCTGTTGACATTTGCCAAGCTGCGATGTGGTCCTCCTTGCACACCTTTTCCAGGTATTATCGTATGGATGTGCAGGCCCGGGAGGATGCAGCCTTTGCACATCTGGTGTTGACTGGCCTGTGGGCATCCTCCCGTCCTATTCTGGAGTAGCTTCGATACATCCCACTGGTTCTGGATTTATTTGTCTAGATGTTAAGAAATGAGAAATTACTACTTACCTGATAATTTCCTTTTCTTTAGGATAGATTAATCCAGCTTCCCTCCCTTGGCTTCCAAATAATTGTGCTAGGTTCTTCTTGCATGGCTACATATTCCAGGGGTTACTGGTGAGTGTTAACCCAGTCCCTAGACTAGTGTTAGTACATTCTTTGTCTGAGTTCAGTGTTTCCAGTTGACTGAGTACTAAAATGGTTATCTGTTGTTTAATCAAGTTTTTGTTAGGCTGTATACAGTTGGCTTTTGCAGAGAATACTGATGTCACTACAGGGGTATATATACTGTAATGTCAGCTTTGTTCCATCTTCATCTACTGGTAGAGGTTCGTAACCCACTTGTTCCAGATTCATCTGTCTATCCTAAAGAAAAGGAAATTATCAGGTAAGTAGTAATTTCTCAATGGCAAAGTATATCACAATATGCATCAGTCCATTTAAATATTCAAGAGCTGTGTTGCATGCATTTGCATGCAATGAACTTCATAAAATACTTTTTGCAGAGTTTGCCGGCTTTATTATACTATTGGCAGTGCTCATGGGAGAAGCAGGAGCAGAGAGGCAAGGTAATGGAGCAGAGCAATTTGTTTTCTGTTCCTCTGTGCTCTCTCCTCTGTTCCTCTGTCCTCTCTCCCACTCTCTCCCATTATTTCAACAGAAAGGGAGGAAATGGACCAGATACATCCACAGACTCTGATCCCTGCATTCAGCTGGAGGGCAGAGTGGGGGAGGAGGGAGGAGGCATCCTATATAAAGCATAATCAGGAAGCTGTAACTGATTGATGAGACAGGAAGGGCTGTAAATGCTGAAAGGGAGTATGGTGAAGAAGGGGTGAATGCTGGTGGTGTGAGAATAGAGGTTTGGGGGAGGTGAGGAGGGGGTTGAATGCTGGGGGGAACATAGGAAGAGGAGGTGAATACAATATCCTCCTCCATCTCTGTGTTATCATCAATGGAAACTTGGGCTGTCTGAGGGTGATGAAAATAGACCAGGATGTGGGGGTACATGAGAATCATGGGAGTAGGGGAGGTGTGTGGGGGAATGCAGGGATACAATACATGCAGGGGGAGTGCAAAAGAGCTGGTAGTCAGGGGGTGGAAGATAGAGCCAAAGGAGGATGTTCTGTGCAAAAGAAAGTCAGAGATGTGGTGGGGGTGAGGGTAGAACAGAGGTGGTTATGCTGGGTGTGGGTGAGAGACAGCCAGCGTGTGGTGATGGGGGAAAGAAGTGCCGGAGGTAATGGGTGGGGCAGGTGAGAGACAGCCAGAGATGTGATGGGGTGATGAAAGTTGCGAGAGAGCCAGATCCAGAGATTGAGAAAAGGAAGTGTTTGAGAGAGAAAGAGGGGGATAGTAGTGGGGAGGGAGTGTGAAAGCTAAAAGGAGTGATGAGCATGTATGATAGAAAGCCATAGAGGGTACTGGGATGGAGGAGAGTGATTCAGAAATAGGGTAATGGGAAGAAGTATGAGAGGGATTATTGGGATACGGGAAAGAGAAAGGTAATGGAATAAGGGAGATAATGAGAAGGCGATGGGAGACTGTGGGAGGAGATAAGTAAATTGAAATGGTTAAGAAAGGTAAGAAAATCATTATAGGGATCATAGGGAGTGATGTGAAGGAGAGACTTATGGGGGAGAAGGGAGCAAGATAGCAGAGATTGTTGAGGGGATTAACCCAGTGGAGGGAAGATCAAGGGTGAGAGGAGAGTTAGGAAGCAAAGTGTTGGGGCAGGGAGAACTAGAGGATGAGGGAGAAGGATGGATGAGATACAAGTGTGAGAGGATAGAGAAAGTGAAGTAGGGAGATTTGAAGGAAAAATATGACTGGAAGTAGAGGAGATGCTGAAAACAGGAGAGAGAAAAAAAGTAAAATGGAAAATAGAGCCTAGAAAAGGAGTAAGAAGACAGAGGAGGACATCAGGAAAAAGATACAAAGATAAGAATAAAATGGTAGAAAATTTTTTTTTACTAGCGTGTAGCAGATGGATTCAGGACCAATGCATATAGTGTACTCCTGATAGCAGTTGGAGACAGATCAGATTTCAATCTGACATCAGCCCTAGTACATATACCCCTGCAGGAAGTGCAGCTCTTCAGTATTTTCCATCTCCATAGCAGTTAGGGACTACCTGCACACTCTCTCCCAGTGTTAGATCAAAATTCAACGGAGAAAAACCCAAATTAAGAAGAAATCTTACCTCTACAACGAGCCCTGCTCTCCTGCGGTGACACCCTCGGGTCCCTCCCCCAGTTGAGAATTCCCGAGGTGATTTCCGTGGTCCCTCGGAGGTAAGCCTCGGTCAGGTGGCCGACCTGCGGCGGGGACCTAGCCCCCAATTTCGGGCGTGGCTGAGAGGCAGCAGGTGCAAACTCAAGCGCGGCAGTGAAGGTATTTGCCCTCTCCCCCCGCAGCCGGAGACCGCCTGGGACGAAACTGGGAAGCGCCGAGACAAGGTAAGGTAGAAATCTTGTTTTAAGACTCCGGTCTCCGAAGCTCAAGGAGTCGCACAGGTCGCCGGCCGGGACCAGTGCCACCGGGTTGATCCACCCTGGCAGGGCCAGGCCCCGGTTAAATCCAAGGGTCCCCCCATGTGGAGACTCTCCGAGGTGGTCGCCATATTGCTCGCGTGGTCGCCGTCGCCATCGCCATTAAGGCCCTGTTCTCCGCCCTGCCCGCCGTCTCAATCCGTGCGCATAGGGCGAGCCATGCGCACAACCTTTCTTGTGCACAGAAAGTTGCAAGCTCAAGTACCGTGCGCACAGGTTACGCACGTAACTCGCGCTTACTGTTCCGGGCGCATAACTAAGAATTGTGCACACACCTAGACACACATATTCGATGCACTGGAGCGCACAAGAGATTTTACGCGCATATATTCATGGCACCACCAGAAAAAGAGATGAAGGCTCAGAGCCTCTGCCCAGCATGCCACATCAGAGCCGCACAACACGAAGAGGCCGACGCCCTGTGTACCCAGTGCGAGGAGGCCCTGGGGGATCAAGCCCAGGGCCAGTTCCATCTGGGCGTGAGTGCTAGCACCTCATTAAGTACCCCGAACCTAGCAACTCACAGCGGGACCCCTCCTCAAACGGGGTCCCCCAGGGATACAGCGCCGCCTAGCTTGGACCCAGCGTCCATCTCCTGGGTGGAATTTTTCAAAGGTCTGCACACCTTCATTCACATGCAGACGGAGCCTCCCATAGCACGGCCACAGCCTTCAACAGAGGACCTCTACACTCCGGGCCCCTCTAAGCCCAGGGGAAGCGAACCCACCACCCGCAAGTCCCACGTACGGGGACATGGACATCTCGGAAGAAGAATCAGAGCCCCTGGAGGAGGGGGAACTCCCCCCGGGGACAGAGCCTCACCGGACCATGAGACTCTTCTTCACCAAGGACGAGCTTCCAGACCTGGTCACCCGCAGCCTGAAGGAGCCCGCTATCCCAGGTACAAGTGCCTCGGGGGAGCCTAAGACAAATCCCCTGCTAGAGGGACTCCGTCAGACCTCCCGCCATTTCCCTCTGTTACAAGCCGTCCAACAGCTAATTGATCTGAAATGGATTGCTCCAGAGTCTTCGTTCAAAGGGGGATGAGCTATAGCAGCCATGTACCCCCTGGACCCGGCGGCCAAAGACCTTCTGACATGCCCAAAGGTGGATGCCATGGTCTGCGCAGTCTCGAAGCGCACTACTTTCCCAGCGGAAGGAGGCGCAGCACTCAAAGATGCCCAAGAAAGAAGTCTGGAATCCATCCTTAAATAGTCCTTTGACGTTGCCGCAATGTCCCTACAGATAGCCGCCTGCTGCACTGTAGTAACATGTGCCTGCCTATAACAGACTAGGAGCAACACTCCTGGGGAAGCCATGGAACCAGCAGTATCATTCCTCGCGGACGCCGTTTCAGATCTTGTGCGCACCGCCACTAGAGGAGTGTCATCAGTTGTGGCAGCCAGGAGACAACTCTGGCTCCGAAGCTGGTCTGCCAACGCGTCCTCCAAGACAACTCACAAGGATGCCTTTCAAGGGATCTCTCCTGTTCGGCAGCGAACTAGAGAAGCTGGCTGACAAATGAGGCGAGTCCCCACTGCCACGGCTACTGGAGGACAGAAATAAGAAAAAACGGTGACCCTTCCCCTGACCCCCCAGGGGCAGAGGTTCACAGCGCTTCAATCCATACAGAAACACTTATCAAGCACCTCGTCCCATAGGCAGGAACCAGTCCTTTCGGAACAGGCACAACAAGAGAGGAACCAGCTCGGGTCCAGGCCCCAGCCGCACCCCACAATGAGATTCAGCCGACCCTTCCAAAGGAAGAAGCCATAGGGGGCAGACTCGCTCTATTCTACCAAAAATGGGTCGAGAGAACTTCGGACAAGTGGGTCCTAACCATCATTTGAGAGGGGTGCTACCTGGATTTCCTCCGGACAAATTTGTGGAATCCCCTGCCACGACCCCTCCAAGAGGGTGGCAGTGGAGGCTATGCTGAGCAGATTACTGACCCTAGTGCCTCCACAACAAATAAATACTGGACATTATTCCATTATTTTATCATCCCAAAGAAAGAGGGTACGTTCAGGCCTATCCTGGACCTCAAGTCTGTCAACCGCCACCTGCGGATCCCCCGTTTCCGCATGGAAACCCTAAGCTCCATAATAAGAGCGATACAACCGGAAGAGTTTCTCACATCCCTGGATCTGTTGGAAGCATACCTACACATCCCAATCTATTAAGATCATCAGCACTTCCTACGCTTCAAAATCCTGGACCATCACTACCAGTTCCGGGCACTACCCTTCGGGCTAGCCACAGCACCCCGGATGTTCACCAAGATAATAGTGGTGGTGGCGGCAACACTGAGGAAGGAAGGGATCCTCATTCACCATTACCTAGACGATTGGCTGATCAGGGAGAAATCCCCAGAGGAAAGTCACCAGGCAACCAACAGAGTCAAAACTCTACTGGAGAGCCTCGGATGAGTGGTCAACACAAACAAGAGCTGTCTGCAGCCCTCACAGTCGCTAGAATACTTAGGAGTCTGCTTTGACACCAAAGAAGACGAGGTCATCCTAATACCGACAAGAAGGTCAAACCCTGCTGAGCGAACCTCGCCCCACAGCGTGGGATTACCTGCAAGTCCTCGGGCTCATGGCATCCACTCTGGAGGTAGTACCATGGGCACGAGCTCACATGGGACCCCTACAACGCTCCCTCCTATCGTGATGGAATCCACTGTCCCAGAACTACACCGTACATCTACAGCTCCCGGGCAGAGTTCGGACCCAACCACGATGGTGGCTACAGGACGAACACCTGAACCGGGGAACAAGACTATCCTCACCGACCTGGACCCTGCTCACCACAGATGCCAGCCTACGAGGATGGGGCGCACACTGCAAAGAGCTAACCGCCCAAGGGCAGTGGAACGCAGAAGAGTCAGGATGGAACATCAATCGCCTAGAAGCCTGGGCAGTCAGACTAGCCTGCCTATGCTTCGGTCACAGACTCCAAAACAAAGCGGTCAGAGTCATGTTGGACAACGCCACAACGGTGGCCTACATCAACTGCCAGGGAGGAACCAGAAGCCAACAGGTGTCCCCAGAAATAGACCCACTAATGTCGTGGGCGGAAGGGAACCTCCAGGAGATCTCGGCCGTCCACATTGCCGGGAATACAACATAACGGCAGACTACCTCAGCAGAGAAAGTCTAGACCCAGGAGAATGGAAGCTATGGACCGCAACATTCCAACTGATAGTGAACCGTTGGGGAACACCAACCATGGACCTCCTGGCAAACCGGTCCAACACCCAAGTACCCAGTTACTTCAGTCGCAGGCGGGAACCTCAGTCCCAGGGGATCGACACCCTGGTGCAGACTTGGCCACAGGAGACTCTGTTGTACGCCTTCCCGCCGAAGCCCCTATTAGGCACAATCATTCACAAGATTGGACTACACAGGGGACCAGTACTTCTTGTGGCCCCGGACTGGCCAAGAAGACCGTGGTACGCAGACATGCGAAGACTACTGACAGGGACGCCTCTGCCACTAACTCCACACAGAGACCTGCTACAACAAGGACCGATCCTACACGAGGATCCAGCTCGGGCCTCTGTTGTTATGGTCTGGCCATTGAAAGGGCTCGATTGAGAAAGAGCGGATACTCGGGGGCTGTAATTGACACCCTACTCCGAGCTCGCAAGTTCTCTACATCTCTAACATACATAAGGATTTGGAGAATCTTCGAAGCCTGGTGCGAGGAACACAACATCATACCACGTTCAGTCAAAATTCCTGCGATATTGGAATTCCTACAGAATGGTCTACAGAAGGGCTTTTCCTCAACTCCATCAATGTACAGGTGGCCGCACTGTCATGCTACGGATCCAAGCGCGAGGACGTCACCATAGCCTCTCACCCGGATGTTTCACGCTTCCTAAAAGGAGTCAAACACATCCGACCCCCTCTAACGGGGCCGGTACCTCTTTGGAACCTCAACCTGGTCCTGGATTTCTTAGCAGGAACCTCTTTCAGACCTCTTCGTGGCCTGTCTCTCTGACTACTTACATTGAAGACAGCCTTCCTGCTGGCAGTTTGCTCAGCCTGTCGTATATCTGAGCTACAAGCACTGTCCTGCCAGGAGCCGTTCCTCAGACTCACTCCGGGAACCATCCAGTTACGCACAGTTCCGTCGTTCCTACCCAAAGTGGTGACCCACTTCCATATCAACCAAACCATCTTGCTACCATCGCCAGATGTGCATAAGAATTCGGAAGAGGCTCGGAGTCTACGCCACCTCCACATCAGCTGACTCCTATCCAGATACTTGGAAATGTCGGATCCTGTACAGAAAACGGACCACCTATTCATCCTCCACAGCGGGAAGAGGCAAGGGGAAGCGGCCTCACAAGCAACCATAGCCCGCTGGATCAAAAAAGTCATCAAGGCGGCCTACGTAGAGGCAGGCAAGCCGCTGCTACAAGTCAAGGCCTATTCTACTAGAGCCCAGGCAGTGTCCTGGACAGAAACCAAGATGTTGTCACCCGCCGAGATTTGCAGGGCAGCGACATGGTCCTCCATCCATCTCCAGATTTTACCGCCTGGATATTCAGGCTCAGGAGGACATAGCATTCGCAAGAGCAGTACTAAGTTGGTCACGGACAGCCTCCCACCCAGTTCAGGAGTAGCTCTTATACAGCCCATTGGTCCTGAGTCCATCTGCTACACCCTAAGAAATGGAGAAATTACTTACCTGATAATTTTGTTTTCCTTAGTGTAGACAGATGGACTCAGCATCCCACCCACGGCTGCCGTTACTCATGAAATGCTCGAGTGACTCAAGGGTAAGCCATGCTTTCCTTCATCTAGGACACCCATCCTACCGGGTGTCGACGTTTCCCGGTTGAAGACATTGGCGGTCTCCAGCTATAGCCAAATTCAACCTAATCAAGTTAATCGTTATAAAGTTTTAAACAAGTTATAAAGTTATTCAAGTTATTCAAATTAGTCAGTCACACATATATCCATAATGCTTTTCGAGGAGAATACTGAAGAGCTGCACTTCCTGCAGGGGTATATGTACTAGGGCTGACGTCAGATTGAAATCTGATCCGTCTCCAACTGCTATCAGGAGTACACTATACCCATTTGTCCTGAGTCCATCTGTCTACACTAAGGAAAACGAAATTATCAAGTAAGTAATTTCTCCAATTTTCAGTCAAATGACTGGAATATGTAATACAGTGATCTTGTAGCTGTATGGTTCCTAGAGCAAAATGTCCAAACAATTCAGCATTCAGAACAATTTCTATACCATAGAAAGTAGTAAACGGTGAACTTCATAACACCCGTACGTGCTATTAATTTATTGCATGAAATGCCCGGGTCATGTTTAATCATTGGTCCTCTCTAGTGCGCCTAGATAAACATCAATTTTTTAGAATTGTTTATGCAAAATAACAGTTACTTTCCTTTGTTGATTGGAAGCAGCGGCAGCAATAAGCATAAAGTTGTGTTGCACCCGACATAATATCATGTTTCAAAAGAAGACTGCATCGGGGGCGAATAACTCAAGAGTGTCAGCGTGTCTATTCAGAGTGAGGTTGCCACTTTCAAATTGATTCAAAAGGCAGCCAGATGCGGAATCTACAAGAAATAGTGGATGCCCTTCAAGAGGCTCTGTTCAAACAAATGGTAATAGAACAAATGAAAGGAGGGTGTGCTACTCGACCTAGTGGTCACAAATGAGGATAATGTCTCTAATGTCCACGTAGGTTCCCACCTGAGCACCAGTGATGACCAGATAGTATGGTTTGATATTGCAAATGAGATACAGACAAGTCACACGAAGACCTGAGTTTTGAATTACAAGAATACAGACTTTGTTAAAATGGGGATGCTCCTGGAGAAAGAACTAGGAGACTGGGAGAAAATAGGTGCGGTGGAACAACAGTGAGCCAAATTAAAGAGAGTTATTACAAAGACAACAAATCTATATGTTAGGAAAGTAAATAAAAGTAAGAGGAAAAAGAAACCGATCTGGTTCTCAAAGGAAGTGGCTGAAAAAATAAAGGCAAAAATAAGAGTTCATGCAGTATAAAGGATCCCAAAAAGAGAAGCACAGAAAAAAATACCTGGTAAAATTGAGGGAGATGAAGAAAGAAATCAGGTAAGCAAAAGGTCAAGCAGAAGAAAGGATTGCCTAAAAGGTAAAGAGATAAAACATTTTTCAGATAGAGAAAGAAGAGAAACCTAAAGTATAGTGAAATTGAAAGGTGATAAGGAGCAATGTGTGGAGAGGGATAAAAAAATGGTAGAACTCTTAAATACTTCAGTTCAGTGTTCACTAAAGAAGACCCTGGAGAAGGACCATTGCTGGCTGAGAAGACTGTAGATGGGGGTGGGGTAGATGAAACTCCATTTACAGAAGAGAATATATGGGAAGAGCTAGGAAAACTAAAAGTTGTCAAGGCCATGGGGCTGGATGAGCCATATCCCGGAATACTGAGGGAGCTCAGAGATGTGCTGGCAAGACCACTGAAAGGCTTGTTCAATAGATCCCTGAAAACGATTATGATGCCATGTGACAGGAGAAGAGCTGTAGTGGTTCTGCTTAACAAGAGTGGTAGCAGAGAGGAGGCTGGAAATTACAGGCTAGTTATCCTCACCTCTATGGTGGGAAAATTAATGGAGATGCTGCTGAAGGAAAGAATAGTGAACTACTACAATCTGGTGGTCTGCTGGACCCAAGGCAACATGGATTCACCAAAGGCAGGTACAGTCAGTCAAATCTGATTGATTTCTTTGATTGGGTGACTAGAGAATTGGATCGAGGAAGAGCACTCTGTGATTTACTTGAATTTTAGCAAAGCTTTTGATACAGTCCCGCATAGGAAGATCATGAATAAAATGAGAAGCTTGGAATTCTGCGACAAGGTGGTGGAGTTGATCACAAACTGGTTGGCAGACAGGAGACAGAGTGTAATGGTAAATTAAACCTTCTCTGAAGAGGGAATGGTTTGGGACCGATTCTTTTCAATATCTTTGTGAGTGACATTGCGTAAGAGATCAAAGGTAAAATTTGTCTATTTGCAAATCATACTAAGATCTGCAACAGAGTGGACATGCCTGAAGGAGTGAAGGGAATGAAAAGTGATTTAAAAAAGCTTGAAGATCGATTGAAGACTTGGTAGCTGGGATTCAATGCAAGAAGTGCAGAGTCATGCATCTGGGGTATGGTAATTCAAAAGAGAAGTATGTGATGGGGGTGAAAGACTAATGTGCACAGACTGGAAGAGGGACCTTAGGGTGATAGTGTCTGACTACCTGAAGGTGGTGAAGCAATGTGACAAGGTAATAACTAAATCAGAAGAATGCTGGGATGCAAAGAGAGGAATAACCAATAAGAAAAAAGAAGTGATAATGCCCTTGTACAGATCCTTGGTGAAGCCTCACCTTGAGTACTGTGTTCAGTTCTAGAGACCATATCTCAAAAAGGATAAAGACAGGATGGAGGCAGTCCAGAGAAGGGCAATAATAATGGTGTAGTTTCTGTATCGGAAGACTTATGAGGAGATGCTGAAGGATCTGAATATGTTTACCCTGGAAGAGAGGAGGTGCACAGGAGATATGATACAGGCCTTCAGATACTTGAATGGTTTTAATGATGTGCGTTCCTCGAACCTTTTCCATTGGAAAGCAAACAGTATTTATTTATTTAATAATTTTTATATACCGATTTTTCATGCAAGCATATCAAATCAGTTTACAGTAGTTAGCAATTAATCATTTAAAATTATTTGCATTTCCAAAGAAAAAAGAAGTAAATACACTTCATAATATAATTAACATAGCAAACTAAATAGTATGCTAAATAATCAAAACTTAAACACTTAGGGGCGGATTTTAAGAGCCCTGCTCGCCGGTGCGCCTATTTTACATAGGCCTACCGGCGCGCGCAGAGCCCCGGGACTCGCGTAAGTCCCGGGGTTTTCCGAGGGGGGCGTGTCGGGGGCGGGCCCGATCCGAGTGGCGTTTTCGGGGCGGGACGTAGCGTTTCGGGGGCGGGTCCGGGGGCGTGGTTACGGCCCGGGGCGGTCCGGGGGCGTGGCCGCGCCCTCCGGACCCGCCCCCAGGTCGCGTCCCGGCGCGCTAGCGGCCCGCTGGCGCGCGGGGATTTACGTCTCCCTCCAGGAGGCGTAAATCCCCCGACAAAGGTAAGGGGGGGGGTTAGGTAGGGGAAGGTGAGGGGAAGGTGAGGGGAGGGCGGACTGTAGTTTCCCGGATCGGCACTGGAGCCCTTTTTAAATATTGGGGTTACATTAGCTATCCTCCAGTCTTCAGGTACAATGGATGATTCTGCGTTTACCATTATTCCTTTTTACCCTATTTTACACTTACCACTTTTTTGTAGTGAAAACGACACTGGTAACCACAAAATCTTTTGTTGAAATTGAGCAGGGACTGTCTTTTATGTGTTTGTACAGCACTATATATGTCATGTAGCGCTCTAGGAAAGTTTAGAAACAGTAGTAGCTGCTGTGAATCTGTGAAAAGGGGAGAGCTCTCCTGAAGTTTAGATTCTAAACTCAGAGCTAAACCTAGCATTCCCAGCTGTGCATCTCTTTTCTATAATTAACATCTCGCATTTGAATGGAACATAAGAATATGCAACACTGGGTCAGACCAAGGGTCCATTAAGCCCAGTAACCTGTGTCTAACAGTGGCCGATCCAAGTCACAAGTACCTGGCAAGTACCCATATATGTTAATGCGTTCCATCATTTTTCGCTAAAACCGCTGTTATGACTTCAGTATATTGCCTTATCCTCTTGGGACTACTGAACCTCTCTTTCCCTATTCCTAACTACTTCTAATTCAGTGGAGGAGGAATAGCCCAATGGTTACAGCAGCGGACTAGGGTTCAAGTCCTGCTGTTGCTCCTTGTGACCTTGGGCAAATCACTTTACAAAACTTAGATTGAAATACCTACAGTACCTGAATGTAAACCGGTGTGATATCTCAATTGAGATCAAATGTCAGTATATAAAAATAATAAATAAATAAATGTTGAACTGTATATTCTGCCTTGTTTTTTCTCCTAATTAATTTAACAACCCCCTAAGCATGAGCATTTTTTGTTTGTTTTGTTATTGCTTTTTTGGGTGGTTCCAGTTCACCTTTGGATCCAATAGAAAATTCTCCTACCTTCTTTCAAGGTTCATCACTCCTTAGAATCACCCTTTATCCATTCCTATTACCTCTTGTTTCTTCTATGCACACTGTTCCTTTTTGCACTTTTGTCATCTTGGGTCTCGTCATGAAATAATTATCCTTGGAAGTCCTCACATCTTGATTTTCTCAAGGTTTAAATCTTTTTTAAAACATTTTCCTTCTGATTGTTTACATTTGTCCTTCACTTTCTGATCCTGATATATCTGACATTTTTGTTTAGTTTGTTACTTAGTTCTTATCAATCTTTATTTAGTTCCCAATGCTAGAAAAATAAAATCGGAAGATTAAAAAAAGACCTAAATTGTCCTTATACTGTTCATTTAAAAATTGCAATAAATTTCTGAATTCAATTCATAATTCTTTATAATAAGTTTCCTGTAAAAGCATTTTTTTTGTCTATGGCAAAATATTGCCACATATAAAATGAAATTATCTTTCTGAAATCAAAAAGAACAGTCTGTTACTTCATGATCTTCTCATCAGCAGTTGCCACTTGAAAGGAAATAGCCTGTAAAAGTCAATCAGTTTTCAGTTTATCTGATCTAACAAGTTCTGAGCCTCTGGAAACTTGCAGTGATTGCCCACATCCGTTTTAATAGGGGGAATTTGTTTCTGAAACCCTGTAATATACTCATTTCACGCACTGACTTGCGAAGATTATATGAATTCTATTTATCATTCTGCAGCTACAGAGTAAATTTAATTTTGTTTTCCAAATAACTGTGTTGTAAATAGAGAAATATTAGACGCAAGAAAGTAGAGATAAGGTTATTATCTAAGAAAAAAAAAGTATAGTCTTACAAAGACCTTTAAATGATCAACTATTTATTTTGTTTCTGTTTTTATATTTTTTATTTAAAAAGTTAAGAGGTTGATTCACTTAAGCAAAGTAATCCGTGCTTTTGTTAACATGGGTTACCACAGGTTATTTGGTGAATTGGCCCCATTCCCAATAACGTGACCTGCGACAATTAACATGTGCAGTAACTCACATTAACGGAAGCATGAGTTACTAAATCATTCTCTGAGTTTGTTGCATTTGGGTAAATGTAGTGTATTTTATTGATAAAAAAAAAATTATATCTTAGGAGAAGTCTGACAGTTACAGCAATTTGGTAAAATCATTTAAATATACCATATTGTGTATTGTTTTAGTGTCCATCAAACTGATAGCTGTATTCTGTGCATATATGGAAGCTATGAACATAGAAGTCCTGGAACCCACCTTCCTTCATATTTCTCTCTCTAGTGTAAGTCGTCAACTTGTAACACCAATAGAGATATCACCCCCAAAAGCAGGTATTCTTTAGGTAACTATTGACAGTTGAGAATCAGTTTCAGTTAGTGTGACTTGTTGGCGAGGTATCTTATATATCAGATTGTTTTTAAAGGGAAAACAGGATGGGCAATGCTCACTTTTTAGATGTTTGGTATCAATGCAGTAATCTAGAACAGTGATTCTCAAACCAGTCCTGGGGGATCCCTAGCCAGTCATGTTTTTAGGATATCCACCATGAGTATGCATGAGATACGGTTGTTTCTACTGTATCAATGCATATCTCAAACATTGTCATTGTGGGTATCCTGAAAACCTGACTAACCCAAGTGTTCCTTGAGGACTGGTTTGACAACCTACTGGTCTGGAACAGTGGTATTGAGACTTACTACACTGACCCATTCTGTTCTTACTACACTGACAGCCATTCTGTTCTCAACAAATGAGAACAGAATGGCTGGGTTGGATGCTACTGAGCATTTGAAATTAATTTATCATCTCACTGTGAATCTCTGGGATTTGATACACTGTATGAAAAACATCTACATCTTGCTGGCAATTTACTGTGTCGTGTTTGTCTATGTGAAGAAATAAACATGATGTATTTCATTTGAAGCGCAGAGGGCCGAAGCATGCAGTGGGTTCAGGGAGGGGAAGACTGCTCGAAGCCTTCCCCAGAGAGACGGAAAGATCTGTGAAAATTAGAATAGTGCAGGTTACTCGTGCTATTTTACCCCTCCTCAGCAGCCCTCATAAATAGCAGGTGCAAATCTACACAGGGCCTTTGAGCATGCATACTACCAGGCTAGTTTCCTTTTCAAAACTGCCTACAATATACATGTGCTAAAAGTACCAGCTTATATTACCCACACCACAGGCTATTCAGAATAACCTCCTAAATGGATTTGAATGAAATGTATTTAGCCCACTGCAGAGAGGGTTATAGATATAGTGCTGTTTAAAAAAAAAAAAAGAAAGAAAGAAAAGGATTTGTGGCCTGATCCCTCACAAAATGTCATCTGGCCCCCATCAGGTGTTCCCCCCCCCCCCCCCAGCTCTAAAAATATCCCTTGGGGCCTTCCTTCCCCTGTTTATTTAAAAAAGTAGCAAGCTGGCTCCCTCCCCAATGACCCCCTCTCCTGATAACAAATGCTGGGAGTGAGGTACCCATTTCCTCATTCTGGCACGTCCAGTACTCCTCTGTCAGAGGCTGTGCTGGAAGTGTAAGCCAGCTCATAGTTAAACCACAGCACTGGGAGTGAGGAAATGGGTACCTCATTCCCGGTATCAGTATCGGGGGGGAGGTATGTATATATGGACTTGTGGGTGGGACATTGGGGGAGGCAGCCAGATTGCTATTTTTTTTAATGAACAGGAGAAAGGGGGGCCTGAATTGTGATCCCCAGATTTTTTTTTTTATCATGTAAGGGGTTGCTTAGGGGAAGGGGGAATCATGGCCTGACAGAACCAGAGGACATTTTGTGAGGGAAGTTTTTTTTAAAAACCTCTTCATTACAAAGTTAAGATCAGATTCCGAAAAGAAAGATACCAACAAAGTGGTTCTTTCAGAAAATTCGTAGCAAGAGGTTTCTAGGAAAGCTGAAAGATCCAAAGTCTCTACTTGCATCTGCCAATTCCCTGAAGGCAAAAAATAAACTTTGTTTAAAGAAGGAACAGTTTCCAGAGGGGTCATTAATGACTCAAGAAAATATCTTCTAGGAGATTCACCAACCACACTAGGAAAATTGAGACATAGAATATTTAGATAATGTAATCTGTTTTCAATAAATTCCAACTTCCTATAAAGAATACCACGCTCCTTGATAACCATTGTTTGAACAGCTTTCACCAAAGAAATATCTTGCTCCAGCGAGGAAAACTTCTGCTGAAATTTGTTTTTGCACAGTCTCACAAGCAGAAATATGAGATTCCAACCAGTTCGAAACAGCATCAACTTTAGCCGAGAAGTTAACATAAGCAAAGCCAGTAGAAGCCACCAAGTCCCATAGCGCGTCCCACTTAATCACTGCAGGGTTTGGGGTGGGGGGGGGGGGGGCGTCAAACTTGCTGTAGAGAAATGTAAACGAGACTGGGACTCACCACCAGGCTTCTCAGGTAACCTAAATAAATCAACAGATGAAATATCGGCAGCATCCTGCACAGATGGAAGATCAGCATTTACTACATCAATCCCAGAGGCTCCCTTCAGTGTAGCGCTTTTGATGATATATTAATATTGGTCAGTGATGCTTTAGCCCCTTTGGGAGATATCTAGCTGTGCCGGCAGTGGATGAATGTCGAGGGGGCTGAGGGAAACCTCTTCTCCAGTCGAGGTTAACTCTTCTCTGTCAGACCTGACAGCGGGGCTTTCTCCCCTCCGTCATCGCAAGTCCCATGAATTCGGAGCTAGAACCACTGTCCTGGGGTCAAGGAAGGCTCTGAAGGGTAAGACCTAACTTTCCCCTTCCTTTTAAGTGTCATAGTTTCAAAAAGGAACCCCAAACAAGCAAAACAGAGAGCTTATCCCTGGCAGATTATGCTGACGGCTTGCTCCGAGATAGCTGACCTGTTTCAGTTTGTATCATTGAGTTGCAGTTGTGAATGTGGAATGCCGGCGCAGGGAATATTTCTTTTAGCGCTTCATCCTCCAGGAGAGTAGTCTCTTATAACTTCTCAGTTTTTCCCCACTCTGAGTTGTATGTAGCTACAAGGAGTACTCACTCTGTGAGTTTCCTTTTGCTATATTGCAATAGATTTGTCCTGGGAGTTTTACATGAACAAGCAGTCTTCCTGAAGATGATTCTGGAGTTACAACCTTTTTCTCTGAAGGATTCAGTCAGAATTTTGAGGTGTTAATTCCTGTCTTTTGGATCACAGCATATGCAGTTATACCCTATGACTTGACTGTGTATAATAGAAGATAGGTTGAAGCTGGAACTCTGAAGGTAACCACATCTGTCTGTCAGTTTCTTGTATATAGAAGTTTGTGGATAGCCACTGTAGACAGAAACTGTTTTATTCAAAACGTTTCTATGGAGTAGTACATTTTGAATCTGGTTTGAAGAACGGAATGCACTGAATGAATTGTGAAATAGTTTGAGAGTTTCTTCTCCCTCTGCCCAAATCATAAAATGTCATCAGTGGCTGAGAGGATTCAGTGAGTAACTTGTCTAGATGCCCCTCCTGTCAGTTCCTGAGTTGCTGAGCACAACTGTATTATGTTTGCCAGTTGCAGCAGGCTGCCGTGACCGACTACACTCACTCACACCGACACCGCCACAGGCTCAAGAACATTGCGGCAGAATGCTGCCATTGTCGCACGTTCCAGACCCCGCTGACGCTCCCAGGCTGCCGCCTTCCCTTAGGTGCACATGCATTACAAGGGCTTCACAGTGAGCAATGCTGAATGACACCCTCCAATGACATCAGGCTGACTAACCTATTTAATCAAGGGCCTTGCAGCATTACCTCGCCTCAGCATCTGCAGTGCATGTTGCACCTGCGTCTTGGATCCTGATTCCTGTCTTGTCGTATTCTGTCTTGCCTCATTCAGCCTTGCCTTGTCTAGCCTTGCCTTGTCCTGTTCGTCTCATCCAGTGACTTCTGTGTTTCTTCATCTACGCTGGTCCTGACTTCTGGATCTTGACCTCTTGTTTCGACCTGACCTCAATTGCCTGCCACTTGGATCTGACCTCTTGCTTGGATCTGACCATGATTGCCTGCTGCTTGCACCTGACCTCTTGTTTGGACATGATCACGATTTCCTGCCTCCTGGACCAGACCTCTTCTTGCACTTGTCTACATATGTCTGCAGCCTGCCCTGACCTTAGCCTGCCTTTGACTCCTCAGGTCTGCTGTGTGTGACTGAGACAGACTGGGGCATATCGGAGAGTGGGAGTGAGTGAGACTGGGACATACTTGGGGGGGGGAGGGAGTGAGACAGACTGGGCCATACTAGGGGTGGAAATGAGTGTGACTGGGACATATTGTGGGGTGAAAGCAATTGGTGGAAAATCTAACTTTAAAATGGCTCTAATAGGCTTATGGATACTCGTGGCACAATGATTGAGGAGAGAGAGAGAACAGAAGAGAAAGAGGAGGTGGTAATCTTTACAGAGAATACACAGGACTAGGACACAGTTTTTGGATTTGTCACAGGAGCAAGTTCAAATTACCCTTCCACCTGCGGGGGCCAAGCCTTGCCAGGACACATCATTTTTTGCCATTGGTATCTTCCAGATATCTCTAATGGTCACAGCTGGAATAAGCTAGTCTGCTACCTTCACATGTATCAAGCAGCCCTTCTGCTCTCACCCTGGCCTGCTTCTGCTTCACCAGGCAGCTGAAGTCTCACCAGTTGTGGCTCAGGTCTTTCATGCTTCGGTTGTTATGAAAAATCGCATTGAGCCTGTCATGGATCTTCTCCCAGGTCTGCTCTTTCCTATATGAGCCCACTCTCCTCAATTCCTGCCCATACAGAATATTCTGGACCTTGATGACCTCTTGAACCAGAAGATCCAGTTCCCTTGGCTGGAAGTTGGGCTTCTTCAGCAGGGCTTCCCTTCTTCCAGACATTGTGCAAATAGGAAGACAGGCACTCTGAGCAAGCTTTTTATACCCACATGCTTGCGAAAAAGGAATGTATTTTTGCAAATAAAGGGGCAGGATTTACGCAATAATATACAGATGTGTATTATTAAAATAGCAAACATATGCATGTAAAGTTAAATTTGCATACATTAGTTCAATATATGCCCATATTAATCACTGTATTATAGTGGTATTAATTTATCCACATAGATGTGTGCATACTTGGTCTATAAATGAGATGAGGCTCTGTCTCATCAGGGACTTTAAGAGCTGGTCCAGTGGGTATCCATGTTGCTTTCACTGGGGTAACACCTGGATGGAATCTGCCTGTCCCTGATGTCATGAAGTCTGATGCTAGCCCACATCCAGAAGATATATCTCTGGTGTTACAAAAGCAAGCAGGTGTGGATGAGGAACTCATCAACAGAAGCCTTGATGTTTTGTATTATTTCCTTGGTATTTATTCAATGTACCTGGTTTTTTTTTTTATTGGGGGGGGGGGGGAGGGAGGGGTTGTAGAAAATGCTTGCTCCAGCATCACTAACAAAATAGCTGATCAACTCTGCCCAACCTCCTCAAAGATAATCCAACCAACAAGAGACAACAGAAAACCTTGGTTCACCCCGGAACTCAAAGCACTAAAACAAAAACTACGAAACAAAGAACAAAACTGGAGAAACAAGCCTTCACATACATCCAGACTGGACTACAAAGCCATCCTTAACACCTACAGAAACGCTATCCACAAAACAAAAAAGGACTTCTATGCAAAAAGAATTCATAACTTCATCTTCGACTCGAAAGCTTTATTCTCTTACGTTTCATCTCTCACCAAACCAACGCCCCCGTCCATTCCAGACCAACTAGCGCTCAGCAAGGCCAACGAATTAGCCATCTACTTTAAGACAAAAATCTCAAACCTTACTCGCTCCCTTACAACTCATCATACTCTACCAACACCTCAGAGCACATTCCAACCCACGCTGAATGCTAAACTAGAGTCATTTGAGACCACATCCGCCTTGGAGATTGAAAATTTACTTAAGAAAATTAAACCATCTGCACATCCTTCTGACCCACTCCCTACTAATTTGCTCACCGCCATCCCTAACACCGTCGCAAAAACTATTGCAGAAATCATTAATACCTCCTTAACCATGGGCACAGTTCCTAATCAGCTAAAACTTGCTATCCTCAAACCCCTACTGAAAAAACCAACTGCTTCACCCACTGACCCAGCCAACTTCAGACCCATCGCAAACCTGCCCATGATCTCCAAACTGATGGAAAAAGTTGTAAATAAACTCTCCAAATATCTCGAGGAGCACAACATTCTCACCCCTGCACAATACGGTTTTCGGAAATCACTAAGCACAGAGTCCCTTTTGCTTTCTCTCACAGATAAATTACTTTTGAACCTGGAGAAAAAACAGTCATTCTTGCTGGTACTGCTAGATCTATCTTCAGCGTTCGACACGGTAAATCACTCACAACTCCTAAACCAACTATCAAACATAGGAATTAAAGGCACAGCTCTCAATTGGTTTAAATCATTCCTATCAAATAGGTTTTACAAGGTCAGAATAAACAACAAAGAATCTGACCCCATCCTATCAGATCAAGGCGTACCACAAGGCTCATCGCTCTCTCCCACCCTGTTTAACATTTACCTCCTCCCCCTCTGCCATCTGTTATCACAACTCAAGCTCACGCATTACCTCTATGCAGACGACATCCAGATCCTCATCCCCATCACAGAATCAATTCAAAAAGCCTTCGCCTACTGGGATAATTGTCTCCAACCAATTAAACAACTACTCTCCAGCCTGAACCTGATTCTAAACTCAAGCAAAACAGAGCTGCTACTGATTTCACACAACCCGAACACCCACCCAATTAGCCTCGCACAACCCACACCTTTAAACATGGAGCTCTCTGCAGACGTAAGGAATCTAGGAGCATGGCTCGACAACCAACTTAACCTAAAAAAATTCATAAACACAACCACCAGGGATTGCTTCTTTAAACTACAGGTCCTAAAGAAACTAAAGCCACTCCTTCACTTCAATGACTTTCGCCTCGTTCTCCAATCCATTATTTTTTCGAAACTTGATTACTGCAACTCAATCTTACTTGGACTCCCCGCCAACAGCATCAAACCTCTACAGATGGTACAAAACACCGCAGCCAGAATCCTAACTAACACTAATAGAAGAGACCATATTACCCCCATCTTGAGCAACCTCCACTGGCTACCCATCAAGCAGAGAATCCTATATAAAACCTTAACTATTATTCATAAAGCAATTCATAACATCGCACCTGTATCTCTACAAACTCAACTACGTCTACACTTACCCTCCAGACCCATCAGAAGCGCCTACAAAGGCACATTAGTCGCAGCTCCAACCAAATCAACTCTAAGAAAAAGAGCACTCTCAACTGCTGGACCACACCAATGGAATGCGCTCCCACCAGTCCTACGACTCGAACCTAGTCTACCAGAGTTCAAAAAACGGTTAAAAACCTGGCTCTTCAGTCAAGCCTTTCAATTCCCAGAGGGTAAATAGGCACCTCAGCATAACTCTCAGTTCCAACCATTGCAGGTTGACATTAACACCTTGCACTTAATTACATATATGTACTTGCTTATTCGTTATGTTTATTTAACAGTCATTATTTACATACTATATAACAGTACATTTGCAGATTATCTTCACTACTAAAGTTCCTTGTAAAAAGTTGTACACACACATTCTATTCCAAAACACTAATAATGTTAATTGCCATTTGCTAAATGTTATTTTTACCTTCAATGTTCCTTGTAATAATGTTTAATGGTTGATTGTTATTGTTCAATGTTTAATGTTCTATGTACAAAACCCCGGTCTAACCTCCCAGACCAGGGCAACCTTTTCGTTACTTGTAAACCGGAATGATTTGTATTGCATACAGGAATTCCGGTATATAAAAATTAAAAATAAATAAATAAATATAACTCTGAGCGTCCCTTATTATATAATGCTTCATTTCTGTGATTGATGCTTCAATTTCAATCAGATAATTCATAATCCATTTAGCTCTGAATAGCTGTGAGAATGGAAATGTTATTTTTAATGAGTTTTGATGAAAACTAGATGCATCGAGTAAAATGTTTCTGTCTGTTCCATCTTTGCTAATCTTTGTTCCAATTACCCAAAAATACAATTGTATTAAGGGATTTGTTTAGATATTCAGATGATCACTAGTTCAATTTTATTGTTCTGGCAAAGAAAATGCATATCATTTGTATCTGTTTAGTTATCATTGGTACATAGATTGCATTATTTAAGCTCAAATTTTGTTTGTATTAGTGCACAAAGATGCCATGTTCCAGCCCATGGCTGGCTATGAATTTGCAGTAAACCATGCTTTCAGAACTGAAAGGCTTCTGGTATAATATCACTTTGTGCTTCTCACCAGTGATAGCTTACATGCTTTAATACCTTCTTCATATGAGATAGCGGTGTAGTTTAGTTTTGATTAACTGCATTAAAGCAGAGAAAACAAACAATAAGATTAAAACATAGAGGCTGCAGATGTACCATCATTTTGTGTCATTGAAGACAAAAATACACCAATATTTGTCACTAAAATAAAAAAAAAAAAGAAAAAATTTAATTATGCCATGAAATTAAAAAAAAGAAAAAGAAAAAAAAGAAACAAGAAACAAAATGAACTTTCTCAGCATGCACAACCCCTATTGAGGTTGAGTATAACCAAAAACTGAATAGCCCTATAGTTTCAGCTTTTGTGAGAAAAACATTTCTAGCTTTATTTATTTATTTTAAAAACTGCATAGACCGCTCAATATGGAAGGAATTTCTTGGCAGAACGTAACATTCTATAAATTGTGGTTAAACTGAATTAACAGCCAGTGTTATTCCATAAAGATCTGTGGATTTTACATTTTAGTTAACATGTATGTAACCCCCAACCCGGTGTGCAAGTCCAGCACGGGTAAGGACATAGTTATTTATACTCTTTGTGGCAGGGACCCTGACTAGCTCTTGTACCTCCTTTACTTCCCAAGGTGTAGGTTCACTGGACTGGGGGAAGAAAGGAGTCCTCTCAGGCCCCCAGTGTGACAGAGGTGATCTTGACAGATTCCCTTGCATCTCCCCAGGGGAGGATGTTGGTCCCTGGTGTGGTTATAGTGTGTGCAAAAATAAATAATCTGGAGCCACTTGGTTAGTATCCAAAATAAAAGGCTTTACTGTTAAGCACTGATGGTGAATGTCACAAAACTCAAACTGCAGCACTACAGAAATCTCTTTATTTCCTTTACAGTCTCTTCCCTCTATCTGTGCAGGTCTAACATATCATGGCAGGGAAAACATCCATTCTTTTGGATTAAATGAAGTGGAGCTCCCAGACAGGCAGTATGTAGGATGGTCAAGCTGATAAAAAAAAATAGCAGTGTCTATGGCACAGAGAATAAATCCTCTCTTTCTCTCCCCAGGGCTGTGAACACCAGATGGGTGTCCCCAATGACATTGTTTCCTTTACTCACTGTTAGCAGAGCTTCAGGATCTCCTTGATCTTACACAGTCTCTTTAGTATACTCTCTTTAGACCCTCTTTAGTATACTCTCTTTAGACCCTCTTTGAAACAAGCAGTTCTCTTGCTTCTAGCAGGAAGGAAGGGGCAGCCAAAAACCTTCCTGCTGGATCTTCTAACAAAAGTGTTCTTTCCCCAAAAAGGAACAGAAACTAGCAGCAGAGTCACCACTTTGTCAGGAGGATATATTCCCCAATCCCTGCATGCAAGACAGGCCCAGATGTCCAGTGAGGCTCCTAATAAAATCACAAAACCCTCAAAAACAACCCAGAGGGATATCTCAACCAGTTAGTGAGTAGACTGGAAGGAAAACTGGAAGGAAAACCATCCCGACTCTGGTCAGGACCAACAGCCTGGGTTAGCCTGATGAGAGAGGGAGCAATTTTAGATCTAATTCTCAGTGGATCACAGGATTTAGTGAGAGAAGTAATGGTGGTGGGGCCGCTTAGCAATAGTGATCATAATATGATCAAATTTGAATTAATGACTGGAAGGGGGACAGTAAGAAAATCCACGGCTCTCGTGCTAAACTTTCAAAAGGGAAACTTTGATAAAATGAATAAAATAGTTAGAAAAAAACTGAAAGGAGCATCCTAGAAGCATAGTCCAGATGTATTCCAGATATTAAGAAAGGTTGGAAACAAGGCAAAACGATTACCGGCATGGTTAAAAGGGGAGGTGAAAGAAGCTATTTTCGCCAAAAGATCTTTAATCAAAAATTGAAAGAAGGATCCAAAAGAAGAAAATAGGATAATGCATAAACGTTGGCAAGTTAAATGTAAGACATTGATAAGACAGGCTAAGAGAGAATTTGAAAAGAAGTTGGCCGTAGAGGCAAAAACTCACAGTAAAAACTTTTTAAAATATATCCAAAGCAGAAAGCCTGTGAGGGAGTCAGTTGGACCATTAGATGATCAAGGGGTTAAAGGGGCACTTAGAGACGAGAAGGCCATCTTAGAAAGATTAAACAATTTCTTTGCTTCGGTGTTTACTGAAGACGATGTTGGGGAGATACCCGTACCAGAGAAGGTTTTCATGGGTAACGATTCAGATGGACTGAACCAAATCACGGTGAACCTAGAAGATGTGGTAGGCCTGATTGACAAACTGGAAAATTGGGCATCTAAATGGCAGATGAAATTTAATGTGGATAAGTGCAAGGTGATGCATATAGGGAAAAATAACCCATGCTAGGTTCCATATTAGGAGCTACCACTCAAGAAAGAGATCTAGGCGTCATAGTGGATAACACATTGAAATCGTTGGTTCAGTGTGCTGTGGCAGTCAAACAGAATTTTGGGAATTATTAGAAACGGAATGGTGAATAAAACGGAAAATGTCATAATGCCTCTGTATCGCTCCATGGTGAGACCGCACCTTGAATACTGGGTACAATTCTGGTCGCCGCATCTCAAAAAAGATATAGTTGCAATGGAGAAGGTACAGAGAAGGGCGACCAAAATGATAAAGGGGATGGAACAGCTCCCCTATGAGGAAAGACTAAAGAAGTTAGGACTTTTCAGCTTGGAGAAGAGACAGCTGAGGGGGGGATATGAGAGGTCTAGAACGGGTAAATGTGAATCGGTTATTTACTCTTTCGGATAATAGAAGGACTAGGGGGCACTCCATGAAGTTAGCATGTGGCACATTTAAAACTAATCAGAGAAAGTTCTTTTTCTAAAATATATTGTTTGCAATTTTTTTTATAGATTTTTTTTCCCAAAAGATAACCACAACTTAAAATCCTTGTTTCTTCAAAGGGTGACCAAACCCTGGCTTCTTGAGGTCTTCTGAATTGCCGGGTACATCATCATCTGTAAAACAAAACACCAGCAACCATATTTCAGGGACACCAGGAAATAGAATGTACCACCTAGAGTGTATTTTATGTTTTTGCCTCTTTGCAGTTCTTTTAAATTTAAATTAGCAGCAGCTCAGAATCTTCTCATGCCAATGCAATCTGCACTGGCCTTCTGTCAGAAATCACTAGGGATGTGCAGAGGGATGCCATACGTTGCATTCGTGATTCGGATTCGTCGGGCAGCAGATATGTTGCATTCAGCCATATGGCGCCCCGATGCATTAATACGGCGATTTCTATTCGTGTCCCAGATAAATTAAAATTAACTACAACCCCCCACCCTCCTGACCCCCCCCAAGACTTACCAAAACTCCCTAGTGGTCCAGCGGGGAGTCCGAGAACCATCCCCTGCACTCTCCCACCCTCGGTGCCGGTTTCCTCACGGCGCCGATAGCCTTTGTCACAGGGGCTACCGGTGCCATTGGTCATCCCCTGTCACATGGTCATCGGCGCTATCTTGTGCTCCTACCATGTGACAGGGGCTGACCAATGGCACCAGTAGCCCCTGTGACATAGTATGGGCAAAGGCTATCGGCGCCATTTTGAGTACTGGCATCGGACGGACGGCGTGCAGGAGGTCGCTCCTGGACCCCCGCTGGACTTTTGGAAAGTCTTGTGGGGGTCAGGAGGCCCCCCCAAGCTGGCCAAAAGTCCCTGTGCACCCTCCGACTTAATATCATGGCGATATTAAGTCGGCGGTCCCGAAGGATAAAAAAAGTTAAAAAAAAAAAAAAAATTTTTAAATGGGCCGGCGGCTGTCGGCTCGAAAACCAGACGCTCAATTTTGCCGGCGTCCGGTTTCCAAGCCCGTGGCTGTCAGCCTGTTTCTACCGCCGGGCCTCCTTTTGCCTGTTTCTACCGCCGGGCCTCATTTAAATACTGAATCGCGTGCACAGGCGAGTGGGCGTTCGCCCGCTCTCCCGCGGACTTTACTGAATCGGCACGTAAGTATGTTTACAGGAAAGATTTATTTTGGATAGTCAACTGAGCCTCAAAAGTATTTCATTGATACTGGCATCTCTCAAGGGTGAAAGTAAACTGATCCATCCCAGGACCAGTGAAATTGGGAGTCACCCTTGCCACCTTGGCCCTAGGAGGATTTACTCCTCCTTCCCAATGAACCCCCTCCCCTTGTGCCCCTCTCTTCTAAGGTATCTACCAAGCAGGGGTTACACTCAAAAACTCTGAAGATGTCAAATCCAAAAGCCAACATGGCCAGTGTTTCACTCATAGGAGCTGCTTCAGGGCATTTCTATAAAATAAAAATTGGCTTACATAACTTATTACTGACATACGAAAATACAAAAACATGAAACTAGCTTAAATATTAGACTTCTCAATACATCTTCATTGTGACAACAACTACCCCAAGAAACACAGAAACATAACAGCAGAAAAAGACCTGCTCTAAATGCTGTAAATAAGTTATCTTTTATAACCTGCATTAACTACTGTAAATAAGCTATCATATATGACCTTTCTTTATATGCTGTAAATTAGCATCAATATTTAACCTACGTTAATTAAGTCACGTTGTATATCCCTCTGCATTTACGGTTACACTACTATATGTTCTCAGCTGCTATTCTTTCCTCCTGGAACCTCTCCCTCACTCCCTCTCCTTTTTCGCTCCTGCTCCATTACCCGCTCCCTGTTTTATGTAATTTCCTCCTTTCTCAAGTTGTATTGTAAACCGGCGTGATGTGCTTGCACGAACACCGGTATATTAAAAGTTATTAAATAAATAAATAAATAAATAAATATGGCCTATCTAATCTGCCCATCCGCCCAACTTCTCTTGCTTCTGAGAATTGTTGCTTATGTAAATTTATCTTCTATTTTAGGAGTATTTCCATGTAAACACTCTCACCCAAAATAATCTAGACCAGGAGCTAGAATCCCTGTGCACCAGATCAGGACCAAAGATCATCTTCCCCCCCTGACAAACATCAGACCGGGATCGTGGAATCATTCAGGTTCCCTACCCCCCATGGACTGGTAAGCATTTATGTTTGTCAGACAGAAATCAACTGATCTTAGATTAGCCAATCAGAAATCATTGCGAGAAATTTAAAAAGATCCCCTGTGAAGGAGCAATGTCCAAATGATTAGCCTTGACCGATATATATTGGAAAAAAGAAATTCTTTGGAAACACTGTTTTTAAAGGATGGTTTCTTTTAAAGAGATTTTTTAAACAAATAACTCCCAGTCAGTTGCACTATTTAATCCTGATGGTTCTAATGTTTTGAGATTGAAAATCCACCTCTGTTCCAGGTGAAGCAACTGAGAATCAAGGTTGCCTCCCCAAGGATGTTTTTGTTTGTTTTTTTTTTTAACTGGGCCTATAGCAAACCATCTCAGTGGTTCAAATGAGTGGCTATGCTGTTTACAATCAGATACTAGCAGGACACTGAATCACATTTTAAAGCAATACGAATAAGAATGGTTTATACCAGATGTAGAATTTTGCATGAATACTTATGTCCTTCGGTTTTACTGGCATCTAAATCAGCACTGATCAGAACTATCATGGGAGACAGGCTTATTGGACATTTTAAGCTTGAGTCCTGCTCTGTGTGTACAGTGAATCTCCATGTTAAAAACGGTAATAATCCAGCAGATAAACGAGTATTCAGTCTTCATTATTTTACTAATTGTTCATCCACATATGTGGTTTATGTCCCAGCAATGTTTTTTTTTTTAATGTAGGGGAAGCAGGACGATCTCTGCAAGTGTGTCTGGTGGAACATAAGCGCTGTCTTCGATCTATAAGAATAACATCCTATCTAGAGTCTCATTGTATACACCATAGCCACTCATTTGAACAACTAAAATGTTTTGCTATAGACATGGTTAAAAACATCCTGTCAGCAAGCACGAGGATTCATGGGATGTAATCAACTACAGAACAGTGAGTTAAAACATTATACACCTGAAGAAGGAAGCACAAATTGCTAGAATGACAAGTAAATTCTTTAAGCCAGGTTTCACCATATATTGCAGAACTTTAAAGAACAAATAAAGAAACAAAACAACCTATTACATGCACCACCAAAAAAGAGCTCCAGAGCTTAATTTTTTGCCATTATAGGGTTTGGACATGTGTTTATAATTTTTTTTTTTTTAATATTTTTTTTAATAGATACTACTAAGAGTGAATTTTGAGACCAAAATGGCACCAGCCAGCCTTGATTCAGGTGCCATTTTGATGTCGCGAATATCCTTTTGTAACATCTAAGAGAAATTGGTATTGCTGACACTGTCCTGAATTGGTTTCGCTCTTACCTGTCAGTCCGTCAGCAGCAAGCAAGAGATGGTTCATGTTTTTCTGATTGGTATTAGCTTACTATCAGTGTCCCTCAAGGGTCGGTCCTTTCAGCTACTTTATTTAATATCTATATAGCAACAATCTGCCATCTTTTGGCTAGCCTCTGCTTGGGACACCGGTTGCACACCGATGACATGCAATTCTACATTGAGGATGGTACTTCATGAGAAGAGATTGTACACTTAATATCTTTGTGTGTCTCTATGTTGAAACAATGGTTAATGCAAAACAAGTTAGCCCTGAATTTTGGGAAGACTGAGATTATAGTCTTACAGCATGGAAATTCCTTGGTGGCAGTTCCAGCTTGTCACATTGAGAACACTGTGTTCTCAATGTGACAAGCTGGAATAGGTGAAGAGCCTTGGGTGCAGATTTTTAAATGAGCACGCGCGGGGTACATTTGTGCGTGCTACCTGGCACGCACAAATGTACACCCGATTTTATAACATGCGCATGTTATAAAATCTGGGGTCGGTGCGTGCAAGGGGGTGCACACTTGTGCACCTTGCGCGCGCCGAGCCCTAGGGGAGCCCCAATGGTTTTCCCCGTTTCCTCCAAGGCCGCTCCGAAATCAGAGCGGCCATGGAGGGAACTTTTCTTCACTCCCCCCCCCCCCATCTTCCCCTCCCTTCCCCTATCTAACCCACCCCCTAGCCCTACCTAAATCCCCCCTACCTTGTTTTATTTTTTACGCCTGCCTCTGTCAGGCGTATCTTGCACGTGCCGGCTGCCGGCGCGCCATCCCCTGGCACAGCCGCTGTGCCGGAGGCCTCTGTCCCGCCCATGACCCCGTCCCCTTCCCGCCCCTTTTTCAAAGCCCCGGGACATACACGCCACCGAGCCAATGCAAAATATGCTCGGTGCGCGCAGGGGCAGGTTTTCGGGGTTACGAGCGTAACCCTTTGAAAATCTACCCCTTGGTGTTCTTGATGATTCACATTTATCATTTAGAAATCAAATTAAAGCAGTCATGTGCTCAGGCTTTTATAAGTTAAGCATTTTACAAGGCTTTAAGCCTCTGGTAGGTGCCTCTGTGTTTTGGTCAGTAGTTCAAGCTATTATTTTATCAATGTTGGTCTACTATAATTCATTATACATCGGTCTACCTACAGTTGCACTGAAAGCCTTACGACTCTTACAGAATTCAACAGCCAGACTCATTACTGGATTTCTGATGAGAGAACGTATTACATACATCAGTACTTCATCAGTTATACTGGCTTCCAGTGCAATCAAGAGTTTTGTTCAAAGTTGCCATGCTTTGTGCATAAGCTTTTGACATTCATTTCCTATCCTTGGGTGAATGCTCTCTTGCGGATTTATAATCCCAAATGGACACTAAGAAAATGACTGGACTTCTTGAAGATCCATCATTACATCAGGCAAGGCTAACAAACTAGAGACCGAATGTTCTCCATTGCCACTCCAAACCTATGGAATTCTCTTCCATATGAACTATGTATGGCAGGCTGTACAAAGTAATTTAAAATAATGTCAAAGACTTTTATCTTTTTCAATTAGTTTTTGGGTAAGGATGCTGCCTGCCTTTTTCCATTTATTTGTGGGTCATAGTATTGCTGTCGTTTTCAGTTTTACTTTTTGTCTGAAATTGTTTTACCGGTATTTTATTTTCATAATGTAAATTATGTAGGTTTAATTTTGTAAACCACCTAGGACAATAACACTGGTGGTCTATAAGTACCAAATATATACTAAATACTATGACGCCGGTCTGACCAATGCCATTTGTAAGGGATGTCGGAGGAGCAGGAAGTGAGCAGGCATCCCTCCTGCCCCCTCTACTTACCAGAATCCCCACAAATGAAGTAACAGTTCCCAGCCCCCCCTTTTTGGTTTTAGAGGGACAGATGATCAGACAGAGGAGACCCCCTACACCCAACAACATTTTGGTGGGAATCCCCGAGGAAAAACCCTAAGGAAGCCTCAGATCAGGCCAGGGAGGTTAGTGGTATATGGCAAACCTCTTTCCTAAGCATTATCAATGGTGCACCCCTGGATTGGCAGGTCTGCACATAAAGAGCAAATAAAAAAGCAAGGGAAGAATTTTCCTAGAGAGAGCCTGCCCCATTCTCCCTGAATTAAGGTACATAAGAAACCTCATGTGCATGCTGTGAGAAGAGGGCTCGACAGACTTGAATAGGCAAACCTATTGCTCTGAGAGAGAATGCCTGCAAAGTGTTTGTGTGACCCACTTCTGTTAATGCAAGGATCAGGAAACTGATGTGTGTCTGCTGCTCTGTACCGGAAGGAATAATTGCTTATTGCTGGAGGAGAAGTCAGTTTGGGTTCTGGTGAGCTCTGCAACAGAGAGTAGTGAATATTAATTCTGTAGTACTACCATTAAAGGACTATAGTTCCCTGAAGGATTGCTATCGCGCTACTCAAGCAGAATCTCTTGGAGAGCAATTTGAAACTTGAAATCTGCCCGAACATCATCACTGGTCACCTGGCTAGTCTTTCGTAATAATCCTGTATTTATCATCTACCATTGGCATTGCATTTATCTTCAGCCTCACTATTTAAAAAGAAAAGCATTTAAAAGTACTATTTCTCTGAAAATGTAGGATTTCAAATTCTTCTTCAAAATGGTAATTTTTCTCTGTACATTTCCTGTCTTCCAATATATTCTTTTCAGATTCAGTGAGTATCTGGATATGCAGACTACAGTAAATCCCTTTCTGGTCCCATGTGATCTGAGATATTCAATGTCGGTATCGGCCCCCTTGCTTTGTTTTTTTTTCTTTTCTTTTCCTTTTTTACATTTGTTCAAGGAACGTGAAGTCTCTGTGGATTGATTACTTAATATAAAAGGTGTTGCTGAGTTTCAGTGAGTCCTGGCAGATGTATTTATATTCTGATTTGTTGCTGCTGATTTTTTTTTTTTTTGCTACTTTTTAAGCAGAGGAACATTAATTTTTTACAATTTGTTTTTAGTTTTGAATGTTTATCTTCAATGTTTGATCTCTGCTAGCTATTTCTCTAGTTATTAATTCAGTCTGGTTGCAAAGTTTTCATTAGTTTCAGGCAGTCCCTATGCCTGAAGATTAAGTTCCAATTGCAAATTCCATTTTAGGTTGTGCAGCCAAACACCGTAAGTGCAGAAAACACTTGTTAAGGACCTTACACCACTTACAGTAGAAGCCTGGATCTCGTCTGCCAGCAGTAGATTGGATTTTAATTCTAAAACCCTTTAGCATGCTTTAGATCTTGCAGTATTAATTTTTGTTCATACCAATAGGGAGAAATCTGTCACTTTTATTTTGCTAGCTCTAGACAGCATATGTTGGAGGTCATATCTTTTAAAGAACCAACTAAAATATATATATATAGAAGTTATTGTATATTAGATTTTGAAGCCTTACAGTTCTGATTCAGATGGCTCAGCAGAAGTAAATCTAGGGATGGTACATAAAAAATTTCAGAGAGCAGTCCTTACAGCAAACCTAACTGTGGGGAAAATGCACTGCGTTGCATTAAAAACAGCCGTAGTCACACATTGATGGCCACTTTTAACATAGGTGTTATTTCCCACAAAATGCTGCATTGAAAACTGCTGCAGTAATGGGCACTGAGCCCCGTGTTTTTGTTCAGATAATACTGATTAATTACTGCTGCCAATAATGCAGTCCTAATATGGGCCATGATGTCCCCTGCAATTTGAACTGAAAAGAAGGCCCTTCCAGGCCAATTCTCCCAGCACTCCATCCCACCCCTGGACTGAAAAGAATGCAGTTCCAGATTGTATGAATCACTCCTATGTCCTTGCCTCCCTCTAGGCTGGGATCTGCCCCCTCCTCCCATACCTCCTCCATTCTCAGCTCAGCAGCAGTTGCTTTGCCCTACAAAATGATGCTGGCAGACCTCACATGGTTGTTTGATTTGATTTATAAACTGCTTTTCCACAATAATGTCCAAAGCACTGAACAGGTATAAATAGGTCAACATATAGATATCATAAATAAGTCACAATTTTCAAAATCATAAAATAAGCAATAGAGCATACACATAAAACCATAGATAAATTCTCTTGGGAGAATTTAAAATATTACAGCTGTTTTTAAAACATTTAAATACCTAATGGTACATACAGAGTTTCAAATAATAAACTAATCATTTTCATTATTAAATACATGCATTATTAAATACATCTTGTTTTAAGCAGGTAATAATAAAACACACATACTACATAAAAACTTTACAGAAAAAAGTTAACCAAATATATCAGTTAAATAGCTAGATTTAGAGATTACATCAGAATGAAAGATAATTTAGCTCTCAATGAATGTCACTGTGAAGACAGTTCCAAAGTTGGGAAGCTGTACCTGCAAAGGTTCTAGTCCTCATCTTCACCAAACTTATATTACTCAACAACAGGACACTCGTTACCGGTAATTATTTATGAAGATAACTTAATACCCTACTCAGAATATACCAAGATAAACAATAAGTTATATAAGGATCTCATACTTCTTAATACCTCAAAGATTCACATCAACAGTTTTAATTTAATTCTGTTAGCTATAGGTAGTAGGTACGTGCATTCATTTGAAACAAATGGATAAAACATAACAAATTAATTTCATTTGTGCCCCCCCAAAATGATTGGAGGGTTCTCACAAATGATACAAATATTCTTTGTCCCATTCATTTGTTTCCCATTTATTTCAATGGCCTTTTGAAGTCTATGCCTGTGTACTGCTAAAAAAAACAAAACAAAACAAAAAAAACCAGACAAAAAAACCCCAAACACCCATTAACTGGAAACTACAGCAACCAGATCTTGCCTACATGACTTTACCACCTTGTGAGATCCAAGGCAGGACAAGTTGACAAGAAGACTAGCCAGAGTACAAACCATGGTGCAGCATCTTTTTAACTAGTCTATTGCTGATGCCTGATCAAGTAATGCTTATGTCATTCCACGTAAACTCCAAGAATGTGCAAGAAGCAGTCTGTATTTTCTCTCTAGCTCTTTGCAGAGAAGGACGTGCTAGGAGAAGCTCTCTAAAGCCCGGATTTTAAAAAGGTTATGCGCACCGCGCTTATTTTAAAAGGCCCGGTCACGCGCATAAATCCCCGGGATGCACGTATGTCCTGGGGCATCGGGGAGTGGGTGAGATGGGGCGGGGCTAGAGGCCTTCATCACAGCAGCCATTTGCCACTGTGCCGGGGGATCGCGTGCTGCAGGGGGCTGGCACCCGCTACTTGTGCCTGCCTGGAGGCAGGCGCAACAAGTAAAATAAAAATTTGGGGGGGGGGGGGTTGGGTTAGGGGGCGGGAAGGCTAGGAGAAGGGGTAGGAAGGTCAGGCTGGGGGGGTGGGATCGGGGGAAGGCCGTGGGCATCAACCCCCAATTTTATAACATGCTCACAGCTGTGTGCGCATGTTATAAAATTGCACGTTCATGTTTATGCGTGTGTACAACTTTATAAAATCTACCCCTAAGAGTTTTAAAACAGCTTCACTTTTGTTATGGTTAATGGTGTTTGGGTGGATTCTTGGACACTGTGGCAGCTGACTACGCCCACGGGGGGCTGTCCCGTGAGGGAACACAGTGTCAGGCTAGACTCTGGACACACAAACACAGAATTGAATCTTTATTTAAACAGGTTTGAGTAGCCACCAGAGGTGGCAGTAGTAAGTAGTGGTTGTAGAGCCCGGCTGGGTGCGTCTCACACAGAACGCTGGAACAGTAGATCCTCTGCAGGGCAATGCTGTAGTGGAAAGAGACTGAGAGTTATGAGCACAAAATGAGAATAGCATTCAGAGTCCCAAGGTTGAAATAGGAGAGTTCCGAGATAGGGAGAGCAGGCCCTCAAAGAGCGAGTACCTGATCCCTTAGAGCAAGAGACTCGGTAACGTTGTATTCACTTAGCAGTAACAGAGATTCCACTAGACGAGAGGTCTGGCACCGGAGCAGAGAGCAGGCCCTTGAGGAGTGAGTACCTGGTTCCAGTAAAGCAGTACTGTGGATAGAGATGGTTACTATACTCACTGATGGTAGCTGTAGGTTAGTTCTTCCAAGTAGAAGGGTAGAAGTTGCAGGCAGCGACTCAGGGAACATGGGCCCTCGAGGAGCAAGTACAGTTTCCTGATAGCACCTGAAAGAAGCAAAGAGGCCCCCGAGGAGCGGGTACCCCGTTAGAGACCCCAAAGGGTAGTAAGAGTTCCAGATAGCGCTGGAGTGGCAGAGTAGCTTAGGAACAGAGAGCGAATCCCATCCATATGAATCCTGTTGCTAACTCAATGAGCTAGCAAATACCGTAGGCAGATATACCCGGAAGTCGCGACGTCAGAACAGGGGGATGCCCCTGAGATTCGTGCCAACGTAGAGTTAAAGATGAGGGCGGTGTGAGCACGAGCGCCCTAGAGGTACCTTGAAGGAGAAGGGCGGGAGGCAGCAACAAAACCAGTTCGGGGACGCCGGAGAGAATGGCAAGCAGATGCAGTGGCAGCCATCAGTCCAAGGTGAGCGGGAGGAGCCGCAAGTAGAGAGAGGTAGGCGGGACGATGCCTCGAAGACCGACGGACGCAACAACTTTTGGATTTGGTATTGGTAAAGGGCTGCTTCTTATCTTCTCTGTGCTACAAGTGATTTTTATTTTCTCTGAACAGTGAGGTGAGCACATTCAGAGACTAAAGCTTGCCAGTCCTTTTTGTTTGTTAGTGCTTAACAGTTTTTTGTGTGTGGACACAGCACACATACACAATATATATGTGTGTGTGAGACACAGTTCTCCATATACTGAGTAGTACTGTGAGTGTGGGCACAGGAACAGTTTCAATAAATTCAATTGTAATATCCAAACTATGAGTAGGTAGTGCACTTCAGGAAATTCTATCATGTCAGGATAAGAGAGCTGTTAACCCTGCCAGCAGGGTTAACAGCTTTGGCAGGGGCAGCAATAAAAAGGCAGTCCAGCATCTAAATTAAAAGAGGGACTTCTTTAGGTCCAGAATGGCAGAAGAAGAAGGCAGCTCAGTGCAGAAGAAATAGAAATTTGGAGAGCATGTGCCATCACCAACTGTTGCTCTCTTTTGTTTTGGAGCACAGGGAAAAGATGGGAGAGTCATCCAAGACTGTCATGAGCAGGGCAGAGGTAACAGAAGTACAATATCCAAAACCTGCAGTGTAATCCTCTTTGGTTCCTGCTTCTGAAACATTCTTTTCTTATACTGCCCTTGTCTTGCAAAAAATACATTCACTACTATGCAAAAATTGATACAATACCTAAGAGTAATGACTTGTACTGTGGCTTGCCTTTGCCTTTCATCTCCGCTTTTTCACCACACTGAGATATACAGGTATTTTCATAAGAACGTTGCAGAGCACCCTCACATGATGCAAATGGCAAGAGAAGATTGGGGGGGGGGGGTGTTTCCAGGGTATCTGCATTGGTGCACCTGGCAGTGAGAGATCCCCTGGGATTGGGGCCCAACTACAATGATAATCCATTCCTGAAGCACCTGATGGAGAGATACAGGAACATAGCAGGGCATTTCCATAGAACAGTGAAAGTGGGGCAACTTCTTCATGAGAAGTAGGAAGAATTTGGGATGCCTTATAAGCATATGAATCAAGACATTGACACCCACTGGAATTCTACTTACATGATGTTGCAGAGATTAGTAGAGTAGCAACAGACACCCTTCATGATCTGTCTGTGGAAACAGAGATAGGTGTGCATTGCCCCCTGTGGCATCTTGATCGGGTAATGATGAGGCAGATGGTACAAATCCTGAAGCCCTTCAAGGATGCCTCAGAGGATCTGAGTTCCAGAAGCAACAACCATGGTACAGTCATCCCCATAATAAATATTCTAAAGGAAAAGTTAGAGGTAATCCGTATGCAAAAGGGATTGGAAGCAGAAGTTTTGCACTTTCTGGACTTGCAGCAGCAGGCGTAAGAAAGACTGAAACCTTTCTCACAAAACAATTATATACTTGCTTGCTACACTTTGTGATCCACGGATGAAAGAGAGTCTCGCCCTCCAGTCCCAGTATCTCACACTCAAGAAGGGAGGTGCTGGTAGCTAGGGTGTGTGAACAGGAGTGCCAGAGGCTGAGGTTCAGGGGGATGTAACACAGGAAAGAATTGCCACCTCAGAGAGTAGTTCAAGCAGGAGCAGCACCCTGTCAGCTACTGCTTCCTCACCCAGCTCAATTCGCCAAAGGCACGTTGCCCACAAATAACTATCTACCCTGACACAGGCCATAAGCTAAAGCCGCTAGCAAGAGAGACTCTCAGCCCACCCCAGCAATGGAGACCCTAGCACAAATTTCTGTGACATGTTCTTGTAGAGTCAATTGAGGACATGGACACAGATGCATTGTCATATTGAGCACATAAGTCTGCAGTTTGGCCAGATCTAGCCAAGGTGGCTCAGCACTATCTTTCCTACCCACAATTGAACATATCTTCTCAATTGCAGGGGACATTGTGAGCTCTCATTACTCAAAGCTGGTGCAAGAGTTGATGGAAAAGCTATATTTTTTAAAATCAATCTGCATTTGCTTGGGTTTCCAGAATTTCCATATGAGTGGCAAGATAACTGAAAGCATTTTGAAGGTTTTGCTGCCAATCTGTCATGCCCCTTATATATCACCTTAGGGGTCTTGCTGCTACCGCTTTGTCTACCTGCAATGCCTATTATGTACCAGCATAGGAGTTTTAGTGCCTCATTGTTATTTGCTGTTTGGATCTCAACCTAGTTCTCCCACCCTGTTTCTATGTTTATTGGTTATACTGAAGTTGATTGTCCCAAGATAAAAAATAAAAAATACAAGTTTCTCTTCCCAACCCAACCTATTTTCTGGTTTTTCATTATGTTGTACCCTTCTACAATCCAAGCCTAGTTCTCTTTGTTGGTTATTTTGAGCTGTTTTGACCCAGAAAAAAAGAAAAAAAATGCAAGTTTCTCCTCCCACTCCATCTCAGTTCTGGTTCTCTACCTTACTGTTTCATTGTGCATCTCTAGGATATAACTTTACAGGTAAATTTTAAAAGGAGTGTGTGTGCTCCCATAGGCATGAGAGCAGAGATACACTTACATTTGGACTTGCAAACACAATATAAAATTATCATTTCAAATATCCCTGCCATGCCGAGCAGCCTTTATGTTAACATGCTCACACAGGTGACCAGAGTGGGTGGGGGGGGGGGGGGAGTGAGAGAAACTCTGTTAGAGAGACAATTTGACACTCTATATATCTCCCACTGAAAGAGGGGCACTTTCAACTCAGGGTGGGTTTTTGGGTGGTGGTTTTCAAGGGTGTACTGACCCTTGCGCTCTATGCAGACCAATTAACACTGCCCTCCCCCGAAAACCCACCCTGAGCTGAAAGTTCCCCCTTAAAGTGGGATATATATAGAATTTCATATTGTCTCTCTCTCTCCCCAACCCCCATATTCAGGTCCCCTCTGGTTCCTCATTTTGTAAGCACTATACTTGATCCCAAACCTTGCTCCTCATTAGGACCAGCAGTAAAGTTACACAAGTAACATATCAATCTGCGCCATGATCAGCCTTTGTAAAATTTGGAATTACGTGTGTAAGTCTTGGTCCCGCTCCAGAATGCCCATGCCCTGCCTCTTTTTTATCTCCTTATTCTTGACTAGCATACATGTACGTATGCACGTACTTCCTGGTTTCTTAAAATTTGTGTTCCTTGCGCGTGGCCCACATACACATGTATGGGGCCGTTTTTGCATGAGCAGCACTTTTAAAATCTACCTGTTAGTTCTCCCACTCTTCTTTTTTCTTGGCTATACTGCGGGTGTTATTCCCAAAAATCTTCAGTCAGAAGGAAGAAATGCAGACACAAGAGAATAGATGTACAGGAGAGACCTTTATGTGTTCTGAATGTGGTAAAGTTTTCATTAGAAGAGAGAACATTAGGAAATCAACAAAGGGAAGAGACAGTGTTCAGCTACAGAATATGGGAAAGGATTTGTTTCACAAAGTACCAGGAAAGACCATTTACATTTTCTGATTTTGAAAAAAAATTTAATCAGAAAGAAAATTTCACAAAAAAACAAAATTTTTACTCAGCAGCAAGATCAATTTCAAGTATGGAATGTAATGAAAGCTTATGTTGCAGAAGTGATACTGATGATGTTATTCTCTTGTAGTGAGTCTGACAAGTAGCATGTGCTTCAAGGGAATATAGATATCTCCCATGCCACTCTCCCTTGCTGCTATACTCCCCATGCTACATCTTGGGGGTCTTTCTGCCACACTCTGTCTTGATGCCATACACCAGAGTATACACCTTTTTTTTTGGGGGGGGGGGGTGGGGGGGCTGCTTTGCACCTCTCATGATGCCTTGGTGTGTTAATGTCACGCTTTATTCTGCTGTGTCCCTTTACTGGTGCCTTGGGGGGGGGTTTCTGCCACCTTTTCTGCTTTGTTCCCCCTTCATGGTGCCTTAGGATGTTGATGCCTTACTTAGTCCCACTTTGCTTCTTCTGCTGCCTTCAAGGGTTCATTCCATTGTTATTGGTACCCTATTTTAACATCTTAGGGTGTACATCCCCTTCTTGCTGCTGTTTTGCTCCTCTGATTGTACCTTGGAGAGCTTCTGCCACTGCTGGTACCCCTTTGCCCCTTTACAGTGCCTTAGATTATTCATGCCATGTTTGGTGCCACGTTGACATAGTCTTAATGTGTTGCCATGCCTTCACCCTTCTGATGATGTCTACCCATCAGTCTTATTAGAACTGATGAGAAAACCCCTATTTTGGAACCCAAAATAGGCTGCAGTGATTTCCCCATAGATTTTAATCATAAATGAACAAATCAAACATTTTTTTTGTTTTAAACTAATAAACCAAATAAAGGTACCATACGAAACAAATTAATGAACCACATTCATCAGAACAGTCGATCCTTAGTGCTTTGGTGTGGTTGGCACTGCCTAGTGAACAAGCCCACCAGGCCGACAGCTGGCAGAGGTGCCCTGTGGTGGGACCGACTGGAGATTCACCTATACCATCTGCCTCCGTGGGTTGAGCCCTTGAGTTCTGGCTGCCAGCAGCTCTTAGGTGAGTCCCTAGGGCAGTCCAAAGGTGAGAGTCCAAGACTGTGCATAGATCAGGGCAGATAGCAGCAACGGAGAACAGACCAGAGATCTGGGCTGGTGGCAGACAGAACAAGGTCAAGTACAAGGCGAGGGGGTCTGGATCCAGGCTAGCATCTGAACCCAGGAAGTTAAGGTGAGGGGAAAAGAGGACAATACAGACAAGGCACGGACAAAAAAGAAGGGAACAGGCAAAGCAGGAGCAGACAAGTAAGGCACACATGAGCTAACAACATGCACTGGAACAGGAATGCACCAGGGAACCTGCTGCTGAGGCATAGGGGAGCAGTCTGAAGAGGCTCTAAATAGGCTTAGGGCTGGTGATGTCATCAAGGGCTTCACGGGCCCTTTAAGTCTGTTGAAATCAAACAAATGCATGCCTAGGGAGACCAGGCAAGGAGCGACAGTGATGGTGGTGTGCTGCTGCCAGCCCCGTTGGCATCTTGCCGCCAGCAGGAGGACATTGGTCTGGCAGAATTGGGAATGAGTGTGGCAGCTTGGGTGAACCGCCAAACATGAGTACCCCCTCTCTAAAGTCCCCTTGCCCATCTTCTGGGCCTGGGCTTTTTGGGGCGCCTCACATATCAGTTGGTGGGTTTGGAGGCTGGCTCCCATGAGTTCTCCTCTGGTCTGTATCCTTTCCAAGAAATGAGATATTGGAGAATATTTTGAACTCCTCGGGCATCTAGTATTTCCACCACTTCATATTAGGTATCTTTTTCTGCCAACAACTATGGGTTTTGGATCAATGGCTTTCTTGGTCAAGAGAGTGAGATTTGAGCAAAGAGATGTGTAATGCATCATGAATTCTGAGAGTTTGTAGGCTACTGGGCCCAGCTGACGTATCATCAAGAAATGCCCAATGAATCACGGTGCAACTTTTAAGGAAGACATTCTTAAGTAGAGATGTGAATCGTGTGATCGATAGTCTTAACGATCGATTTTGGCTGGGAGGGGGAGGGAATCGGATCGTCGCCGTTTGGGTTTTTTAAATATCGTGAAAATCGTGAAAATCGAAAACCGGCACACTAAAACATCCCTAAAATCCACCCTGACCCTTTAAAATAAATCCCCCACCCTCCCGAACCTCCCTCCCCCAAAATGCCTTAAATTACCTGGAGTCCAGTGGGGGGGAGGGCGGGAAAACCGGCACACTAAAACAACCCTAAAACCCACCCCGACCCTTTAAAATAAATCCCCCACCCTCCCAAACCCCCCCCCCCCAAAATGCCTTAAATTACCTGGGGTGCAGAGGAAGGGTCCCGGTGTGATCTTTTACTCTCGGACCTCTGGTGCTTGTAGAAATTGCGCCGGCACTACCTTTGCCTTGTCATATGACAGGTCAAAGGTAGCGCCGGCGCCATTTTGTTTTTTGTCCCCCGAGGTCAGGAGCGTAGGAGATCGCTCCCGGACCCCCGCTGGACCCCCAGGGACTTTTGGCCAGCTTGGGGGGGCCTCCTGACCCCCACAAGACTTGCCAAAAGTCCAGCGGGGGTCCGGAACGACCTCCTGCAGTCGAATCGTGTTGTCTATGGCCGGCGCCATTTTGCACACCGCAAAATGGCGCCGGCCATAGACAACACGATTCGACTGCAGGAGGTCGTTCCGGACCCCCGCTGGACTTTTGGCAAGTCTTGTGGGGGTCAGGAGGCCCCCCCAAGCTGGCCAAAAGTCCCTGGGGGTCCAGCGGGGGTCCGGGAGCGATCTCCTGCTGCGAATCGTTTTTCTGTACGGAAAAACCAAAGGTAGCGCAGGCGCCATTTCTACAAGCACCGGAGGTCCGAGAGTAAAAGATCACACCGGGACCCTTCCTCTGGACCCCAGGTAATTTAAGGCATTTTGGGGGGGTTCGGGAGGGTGGGGGATTTATTTTAAAGGGTCGGGGTGGGTTTTAGGGTTGTTTTAGTGTGCCGGTTTTCCCGCCCTCCCCCTTCCCCTCCCCCTTCCCCCGATTTACGATTTTTTTGACGATAAATCGGGGGAATTGTTATTGTATCGCGGCTCTAACGATTTTTGACGATTTAAAATATATCGGACGATATTTTAAATCATCAAAAAACGATTCACATCCCTATTCTTAAGTCAAAGATTTTTGGTACTTAATCAGACTAGCATTCTAGGATGAAGTGGAAGCGCCAGGCATTGTTTTTTGTCAGCTTGTGCCTTTAAGCATTTGGCCACTTGGTTCAATAGATGGTGAATTTTTTGCCACAAGTTGTGGAGTTCTTGCCTGGCCAAGGTAGCTGCTGGGCAGCTGTCCAAGGTGGGTAGAGGCTTAGGAATCCAGGGATGATGTCCGACAATGATGTAAAACAGGAAGGAACCCGTAGAAGCATTGAGGTGATTGTTATGGGCAAACTCAGCGCACGGAAGCAAGGAAGCCCAATTATCCTGTCTTTGATTGCAATACGTCTGGAGGAAGGTCTTGGGCTCTTGGTTCACCTGCTCGGTCTGACTGTTGCTTTGTGGGTAATAGATGAAAGTAAAGTCTAAGGTAGCATAGCTCTAAGTCAAATTGATTGAAAAATAATGACCAGTGGGCTTGCCTGGGTTTCAGTCTCTGAGCTTGTGCCAAATATTCCAGGTCTGTTAAGATTGTTATCATGTACTTCCCCTCTTCCAGCAGATGCCACCATTCTTCCAAGGCCAGCTTTACCGCAAGCAGCTCAGAATCTCCTATTGTATAATTTCTCCCTGCTGGGGAGAATTTCCATGAGAAGTAGGAACAAGTCACCAGAGTGTCATTGTAATTATGCTGCAAGAGGACTGTGCTTACCCCAAGAGTGGACGCATCTACTTCTAGATAAAAGGCTTGGTTGGATCTGGGTGATGCAAACAAGAATCATTGGTTAATTCCTCTTTGATTTGTTTAAGGGCTTTGGATGACAGCCATGGTTCATTTGCAGATATCCGATCCCTTCTTAGTCAAGGCGGTGAATGGAGTGGCCAAAGAAGATTACTCAGGGATGAATTGTCTGTAGTAATTGGTGAAGCCCAAGCAACATTTCAGTGCCTTGAGGACCCACTGGTCAGGGCACTTCCATGATAGCCCTCACCTTGTTTGGATCCATACTGAGGCCCTGGTGGGAGATAATGTATTCCAAAAATGGAAGCTCCTCTTGTTCAAATATGCCCTTTTTCAACTTAGCGTGAGATGATGTTTATGGAGCCTGTGGAGGACCTGCTTCACGTGACCTCAATGTTGCGTCAGTGATCTAGAGAAGAAGACCAGGATGATGTCAAGATAAACAACTACCTGGGAGTAGAGAAGATCTTAAAAGATTTTGTTCACCATAAATTAGAATACCACATGGGGCATTACACAATCCGAAGAGCATTAACAGATATTCATAGTGACCATTACAGGTATTAAAGGAAGTTTTCCATTTGTCGCCCTCATGAATCCTGATTAGGTTGTATACTCCTTGAAGATCCAGCTTGATGAACACTTGGGTGCCCTGCAGGCAGTCGAAGAGTTTTGAAATTAAGAGAAGCAGGTAGCAATTCTTCTTTCTGATGGAGTTGAGACACAATAATCAATACAGGGGTGTAGAGTACCATCCTGTTTGTCCCCGAAGAAGAAGCCTGCCTCATCAGGTGAGGAAGAAGGTTAAATATACCCCCTGTCAAGGTTTACCTTCATATATTTGCTCATGGCCTCTGTCTCTGGGGCAGACAGTGGATAAAAATGACCTCTGGGTGGGACCTTGCCTGGGAGTAAATTAATGACACAATCAAATGTCCTGTGCAGGGGCAAGACTTCTGCCTGTTGCTTAGACAATACATTTGCATATGTTGGTACTAAGGCAGAAGCCCAGGTATGGTAGTGGCCACCGTCGGTATCAGTGGAGGTTGGATAGTGGAGAGACAGATAGTAAAGCAGGTAGGGCCCAACGGGCCATATCCAAGCAGTTCCAGCTGATTTGGTGGTGCTGTTGAAGCCAGGGTAGGCACAGGATAATGATGTTCATGGCAAGAGGTTTGATGTGAAAGGAGATGCTCTCCTTGTTGAGGACACCAGTCTGAAGGGTGAGAAATATAGTTATTTCAGTAAGATGGCCTGGAAATGGATCCCTGTAGACCAAAGGTTACTGGCTGTTCCACAAGCATGGTTGAAATCCCATGTTGTTGGACCAGGGCCTCATCAATAAAGTTATCACCAGCATCTGAGTCAGCTTCTGTAGAGATCAAGCAGTGCTCCATAGAAATAGAAACAGGAATAAGTAGTTGTGGATCGGAAACTGCAATGCCTAGGGTTGCCTCCCCGAATCAACCCTAGACAGTTTTCCAACTTCTCAGGGCACACAAATGCCATGTGTCCTCGCCCAGCACAATACAGGTACAAACCCTTTTGCTTTCTTTGGAGTTTCTCCTTCGTGGAGAATCTGGCGTGGCCCAGCTGCATTGCCTCTTCCGTGGCCATTAGTTATGAAGCAGGTGCCAGATCGTGAGGGTTTTGAAACAAGGTGCCAGAGGAACAGGTACTGGATAGCTTTGGTCTCCTGGGCCCATTCCTGGAACCACTGGTCAATATGGTTATCCAGTGAGATTAGGGCATTCAGGGTAGTGGGTATCTCCCAACTGGCCAGCTCATCTTTTATCCTGTTGGAGAGACCCTGCCATAAGATGGTTGTGATGCTGTCTTCACTTCATTGCAGCTCTGAGGCAAGGGTACAAAACTGAATTGCATACTCCCTGATAGTCCGTGACCCTTGACAAAGCCATAGAAGCTCTACTGCCAAAGAAGAGGACCAACCTAGCTCCTCAAACTGACAAAGGAAGTATGGGAGGCTCTGGAGCAGGGGATCATCATGCTCCCACAAGGGAGAGGCCCAAGCTAGGGCTGTGCCACTCTGCAAGGAAAGAATGTACATTACTTTGGTCCAATCCATGGGAAGAAGGCCGGCTTTAGCTCAAAGTGCATGAGGCACTGATTTATGAAGCCACAACATTCCTTCGGATCCCTAAGATAACGCGGTGGAGGTGGAAGCTGAGGACCTAGCCTGGGAGGAGAAGCTGACCTGGTGGAGGTGGAACCACTGCAGAAGGAGCCTGTGCCATTGTCGGGGCATTCTCAAGGCACTTCGTGACCTAATTGAGGACACATTGCTGTTGCTAGATCCGATGTGCAAGGCCCAGGATGGTTTGGAGTGAGTTGAGCTCTGCAGGGTCCATGGCCTCAGCAATCTGTGACACTCATCAGAAGAATGGAGCCTTAGTGCTGTGGTGAGGCTGGTGCTGCCTATTAAGGAAGCCTACTAGGCCCACACTGACAGATGACAGAGGTGCCCTGTGGTGGGACTGACTGGAGCTTCGCCTATACCAGCCGCTTCCCCCGCAGGTTGAGCTCTTGGGGGTCTTGTGGCTGGCAGGTCTTAGGTGGGTCCCTAGTGCAGTCCAAAGGCGAGAGTCCAAGGCTGTGCATAGGTTGTGGCAGGTAGGAGACAGCAGCAACAGAGAGCAGGCCGAAGGTTGGGGCAGGCAGTAGACACAGGTCAAGTACAGGCAGCAATCAAGGAGGGTCCGTGTCCAGGCCAGGGTCAGAATCCAAGAAGTCAAGCTGAGGGGAACAGGGAACAGAAGACAATATGGACAAGATAATGCAAGGTAAATGGGCAAGGCACAGACAGACAAGAAAGGAATAGGCAAGGCAGAAGCAGACATGTAAGGCACACACAAACTAGCAACATGCACTGGAACAAGAATGTACCAGGGGATCTATTGCTGAGACAAGGGGAGCAGGCCTAGGGTCGGTGATGTCATCAGTGGACACCATGGCCATTTCCCGCCACAGGCCCTTTAGGTCTTTTGATATCGGGTGAATGTGCACCTAGGGAGACCAGGCTGAGAGCGGCAGTGATGGTGGCATGCTGCTGCTGGCCTTGTCAGCATCTTGCCGCCGATGGGAAAACATCAGTCTGGCAGCATTGGGGGTGAGTGTGGCGACTTTCGCAAGCCGCCACACATGAGAAAATGAAAATGTTTTTTTCTATACACCCCTAATAGTTAGCCAATGAAATTCACATAGGAGAGGACTCACCCTATCTTGAGCTTTCCCACCACAATTTGTTTGAGTAGCCTAGCCACATTCTGCATAGTTCATAGCTTTTTAATAACTTTCTTCAGCAGCCCTAAATAACACGCATTACAGTAATCCAACTGTGATATCACCTTGGCATGTATCATTGTTTAAATCACTTGGCACCAGGTACAGACCAAGCTAGCAGACAAAATGTAGATTTTGGAAAGACAGTTTTGAAGGTGAAGTCATTTGAAATTACAAGTTAAGTGATGAATCTTATTGAATTACTAAACTGCAAACATGAGTCTCTGGAGACAGGGCAATCCCATCTATCATGGGCCTGATCACCAATTCAGTATCTTAGAGAAACTAACCCTTAATATCCATGATTTATTGAGGTTCAACTGCAATTTATTCTCCTGCATCCAGGCAGAAATTGCTGTTAGTTATTTAATACTATAGATTCTTCATGATTATAGCCCACGGTGAGATAAACCTGGATTCCATCAACATTTGAATGATGTGATAAACCAGATCTCTTAATGATATTCCCCAATTTATTTATTTATTTATTTGTAACTTTTTTATATACCGAAGTTTAGCTAGAGGCCTTCACTCCGGTTTACATGTAAAACAACATATTACAATAGGAGTAACCACTGATATAACAATGTAACTGGTGAAACGATATATAACAATATAACTGTTGCGATCAGAATAAAGTGTAACAGTCACGGGGATAACAATACAGCTGGTGTGACCATATATATGTGCATGTTATGATTAAGCAATCATATTGGTTATATTCTGACTTACAAAGTAGTGGCGTCAAAACATAGTGGATATCTATTAGAAAATAGTTAACTTTTTTTTTTTTTTTAAATCTATACAGTGGGTTAACGTCAATGCTAATATAACTGTCCATGATCGAGATTGTCTGTCCGTGGTTTTATGAAGTGGTCTTAATTGTTTTTGTGTTTAGCCAATTCCGTCTTTTAAGGCTTGTTTGAAAAGTCATGTTTTGAGTTCTTTTTTAAATGTTTTGGTGGTGTTTTGTGATCTTAGTTGTTTTGGTAGTGAGTTCCAGAGTTGGTGTCCGGCTATGGAGATGGCTTTTTTTCTGACATTGGAGTGTTTGGCGGTATGTCTAGTAGTAATTTGCTAGTGGTTATTGTATGGCGTTGGGATACGTGTTTTTTAATAATGTTGTTGAGGCATGTTCCATCACTGTTGTATATTGTACTGTGTAAGATGGATAGGGTTTTGTATTCGATTCTCTTTTCTACAGGTAGCCAGTGTAGACTGTTTAGCACAGGGGTGATGTGATCAGATTTTTTGTGACCGGTGGGGATTCTGGCTGAAGCGTTCTGCAGTAGCTGGAGTGGTTGGATAGAGGCTTTGGGAAGTCCTATCAGTAGAGAATTGCAATAGTTGAAGCTGGTGAATATAAGTGATTGTAGAACTGTTCTGAAATCGTGGTGGTACAGTAGAGGTTTTAGTTGTTTGAGGATTTGTAGTTTGTGGAAGCCTTCTTTGATTTTGGTTGAGATGTGCTTTTTGAAGTTAAGTTCTGGGTCTACCCATATTCCAAGATCTCTCACGTTGTCTTTTAATTTGGTGTATGTGTTGTCGATTTTTATGGAGTTATTTGAGTTCAATCCTGAGTTTTTTCTCTCTAGCAGAATACATTCAGTTTTATCCATGTTTAGACATAGTGTCATGTGGTTTAGCATGTTTCTTATGGGGTATAGGTAGGAGGCCGAGAGTTTCATTGTGTCTTCGATGGTGGTTGTCATTGGAATGATTAATTGTATGTCGTTGGCGAACATATAGTATGTTATGCCGAGACTTGAGAGCAGTTGGCAGAGGGGAAGCAGGTATATATTAAAGAGTGTGGCGGAGAGTGCCGAGCCTTGTGGCACTCCGGTTTCGAGAGGTATGGCATCTGAGGTGTGGTTGTTAATGTTAACTTTGAAATATCTGTTTTTAAGGAAGGATGAGGATGTGAACCAGTTGAGAGTTTTGCCTGATAGACAGATGTCAGTCTGTTTATTAGGCTTCTATGGTCTACCGTGTCAAATGCGGCTGATAGGTCGAGTAGTATGAGGATATATCTTAGATTGTTGTCGAAGCCTCTTATTATTGCGTTTGATAGGTTGAGTAGCAAGGTTTCTGTGCTGTGATTTTTTCTGAAACCGTGTTGGGCAGGGTGTAAGATGTTGGTTTTGAGGTGCTCATTGAGTTGTTTCAGAGCAGCTTTCTCTGTCATTTTGGTTAGGAGTGGTAAGTTTGATATTGGGCGGTAGTTATTCGGGTCATCTGGATTGAGGTTCTTTTTTTTATTATTGGTTTAATAGTTGCGATTTTTAATATATCTGGTAGTTCACCTTCTTCAAGAGATTTATTTATGATGGCCGTGATGACTGGGGCAATGTTTTGTGCTATTTCCTTTAGGGCACGAGTTGGAATTGTGTCCAGATCGTGGCGGGCTGGGTTAAGTTTTCTTAAGAGTTTCTCTGTTTTGGTGGTCGATATGGAGTCTAAGTTGGACCAGGGTATTATGTTTTTGAAGGTAATCTGGTCATCCATGATGGTGGAATTGTTTATGTTTCCTGTTATTTTGCTGATTTTGTTTTTGAAGAAGAGAGCAAGTTCTTGGCTTATGTTTTTGGTTTGTGATGTGTGGTTATTGTTGTTTTCAGATATTAGGTTGTTCACTATGTTGTAGAGGGATTTTGAGTTGTTTTTATTTTTTTGCTATAGTAATCTCACTTAGGGCCTCATTTTCAAAGGGGTTTACCGCGCGCGATAAATTCGCAAATCGCGATAACGGCTGTTATCGCGATTTGCGAATGCAAATTCATCAGGGGGCAGAGTTGGGGCGGAGCATATGCAAAGCTATCGTGTGCGGCGAAACAGCCGCAGTGTTAGCGTGGCTGCTATCGCGGCTAATAGCTACAACCCTGTACTTCGCGTTACGGAGCCGCTAAAGGGTTATCGCGGTCCACGATAGTCCCGAACAGCCTGTTTCAGGCTCCCGGGGTGGGGGTGGGGGGGAGGGGGAGAGAGAGAGAGAGAGAGAGAGAGACTTACAATAGTGCCTGTGCCATAGACAGGTATTTGAGTTCCTGTGGGAGGGCCACCTACTAACTCGGGGTGGGGATTAGGTATGAGCGTCGGGGGTTGGGGGCCACTTTCGCATTCCACATGAGACCTACGGACAGAACAGTGGTCTCTAGTGCAGATTTGTTGGCCGTCGGAGTGAGGACGCTCACTCCAAGAAGAGATTTGGGCAACGTTCTCTCCACCTAGCTTGTTGTTGCCCATGTAGAGTGTCCATCAAGCTAGGTGGAGAGAACGTTGCCCAAACCACTTCTTGGAGTGAGCGTCCTCACTCCGACGGCCAACAAATCTGCATTAGAGACCACTGTTCTGTCCGTAGGTCTCATGTGGAATGCGAAAGTGGCCCCCAACCCCCGACGCTCATACCTAATCCCCACCCCGAGTTAGTAGGTGGCCCTCCCACAGGGACTCAAATACCTGTCTATGGCACAGGCACTATTGTAAGTCTCTCTCTCTCTCTCTCTCTCTCTCTCTCTCTCTCTCTCTCTCTCTCTCTCTCTCTCTCTCAGCCTGAAACAGGCTGTCTGGGACTATCGTGGCCCGCGATGATTGAAGTGGAAAAACCGGCAAATATCGTGCACTGCGATAAAACACTAAAAGAATCATCGCACACTGGGAAAACATCGCGTGCGGTGGTAATGTTTTCGCGAATGGCGGAAACATCGCCGCACGCGATGTTTCCCCACTGCACGAAAGAAGCCTCATTTGCATTGGTAACGCCCCCTAATGCGTTACCAATGCGATAATGGAAAATGAGGCCCTTAGTGTTGTTAATCATTTTTTTATATGAGGCAAGATGTGTGCGATATCTTTCCAATGTCAGTGGGCAGTTATTTTTTCACCATTCTTTTTCTTTTTTCCTTAAGGTGGATTTTAATTCTCTTAGTTGGGAGTTGAACCAGGGGTTTGTTTTCTCTCTATTGTTTTCTATCTGTTTTGTTATTTCAAGGTTTATTTTGTTGGCAGTTTCCGCTGTGAGTTTGAGCCATGATTTGGTGGCATTTGAGCCATGATTTGGTGGCATGATTTGGTGGCATTGTTTATGTTGGATAGGTCCAGATTTGTTAGTTGTTTTCCGAGTTCTTGAAGGAGGATGTCAGGTTGGAAGGGTGGTCTGTAGTTGAAGTAGAATGTTTCATTTGTTTTAGTCATGTTGATAACGTTTGCTTGGTCTTGCAGTTCAGGAGGTAGAGGTCGGACCATGGGACAAGTGTGTAAGATATTGATGTGTTTGAGAAGAAGTCATTTGTGAATATCAGATCCAGGGTGTGACCTGCTTTGTGAGTTGGGTTGTTCACCTGTTGTGTAAGATTTAAAGTAGATAGTACGTCTAGCAAGATTTGGCAGTTTTGTGATTGGGGGCTGCAGTCCATGTGGAGGTTGAAATCTCCTAGAATAATTGTTGGTTTCTTCGTGCTGATGTTTGTTATGAAGAATGGATATGTTGTTGTTTAGGAGTTTGGGGGGGGGGGGGCAGTATACTATGCAAATTTGCAGGTTTTCTGAGTCAAAGATGGTTACTTCATATTGTTTTGGGGTTGTGTGTGGGTTAGGTTTCATTGTGAAGTGATTTTTTTATGAATAATAGTAATCCTTCTTCTCTGTCGGATTTCCGGGGAATTGAAAATAGGTCATATTCAATGTTATTTAGTTGGTTTGTGATTACGTGGTCAGTATTTTTAAACCAGGTTTCGGTGACGGCGATGAAGTCAGGGTTTTTTTCTTGTATGATATCTGACAAGAGCATGAATTTTTTGGTTAGGGCTTGCGTGTTTATTAGGAAGAATGTAAGATATATCGGGGTAGATTTTCTAAATCTACGAGCGCACATACTTTTGTTCGCGCACCAGGCGCGAACAAAAATCTGGGGTTGGCGCGCGCAAGGGGGTGCACATTTGTGCAACTTGTGCGTGCCAAGCCCTGCGAGCGCTGCCCGTTCCCTCCCGAGGCCGCTCCGAAATCGGAGCGGCCTCAGAGGGAACTTTCCTTCTACCCCCCCCCCCCCCCCGCACCTTCCTCTTCCTTCCCCTACCTAACCCAACGCCCCCCCCAGCCCTATCTATCCCTTCCCCCTACCTTTGTTGGCAAAGTTATGCCGGCCAGAGGCAGGCGTAACTCTGCGCACGCCAGCAGGCTGCTGGTGCGCCATCACCCGACCCGGGGGCTGGTCCGGAGGCCTCGACCACGCCTCGGGCCAGTGACACGCCCCGACATGCCCCAAAAATCGCGTCGCCCACCTGGCACGCCCCTGACATGCCCCCCTTGCGAAGCCCCGGGACTTAAGCGTGTCCCGGGGCTTTCTCGCGCCGCCGAGCCTATGCAAAATAGGGGGGTTTTAAAACGGTTACGCGCTTACCTTATGCGCATAACCCTTTTAAAATCTGGCCCATCATGTTTTTTATCGCTTTTTTGATGGGGATATTGATGAGATATCGGTGTCTTTCAGGAGAGCTCTTGTTGTGAGTTGAGGACATCTTTGTTTGAATTTGGCATAATGGGTGGTTTTGGGGGTTTATTTGTGTGGGGGGAGTGGTTATGGTGTTTCGTCTGTTGTTTTGTATGGTTGGAGAAATAGATATGTTTTTGGGTGGAGGTGTTTCGTGGTGTGTTGGGTCGAGATCATTCTTGATATTTTGGTCAAAGTTGTTGTGTTTCGCTTCGCTGTTTGCTTGATTTGATGATGTGGTTATATTTGTAAGGTTTCGGGTGAGCTTTTTGGTGTTTCCTAGTTCTCAGTTTTCAGTGGAGTTGCGGTTAGTTGTTCTTGCTCCGTATGATAGCCTTAGTGTAGTTGTGTGTCGTTCAGTGTTTAGTTATTATTGTCTGTTGTTGTAGCCGGCTTGAGGGATCGTTAGTCTTTTGTCGGTTGTATTATGGGTTATCGATGTTTCTCCAGTGGGTCACGCCAAGGGGCATGCCCCTTTGTCATGCTCCTTAGACGCGCAGTGCCAGAGGCTCGCTCAACTCCTTTTTGTAGGGTCAGTGTCCCTCGCTGCCCCCTGGCTTTCGCTGGTGGGCGGATTTAGTTGGCTGGACTTCCTCCTGCAGGCCGGCTGGCTGGCTTCCGGTCGCAGCCTGGTGAGGAGGTGGATTGGGTCAAGTCCCGGCGTGGTGGTGGGCTCTTCCGCCCCAAAGGTGGGTCCGGTCGCCATGGGTCCAGGCTCTGAGGAGGTGGGCTGGGTCGGCGCCTGCCGGTCAGGATCGCGGCCCACTGGGCTCGATCCCGCGACTGCGACCGTGGAGAGAGCTGGCCGCAGCAGGGCCTATTGGGCAGGTGGCCGGGTCTCGGGTGGCGCCAGAGGCATGCTCACCTCCTTTTCGTCATGGTCTTGAATGGATTTTAAATATGAATGGAGATAAGGGGGGCCCTGAGACACCCCACATTCTAACTTCCACATACTTGATGATAAATCATTAATAAATATTTTGCCATCTTCCATTTTTGAATGAAAAAGCAAAGTTTCCTACAATGCAACAGACTCTTAAATTACCCAACCTATCTAATATTACATTTAATGTGGGTAAATGAGCTTTTGAAAATTGCTACAATAGTATGCTACATCTCTATTTTCCTTTGAAAATTACCCTGATCATCTACAGAACTAATAAGATTCTTGATCTATTCTATTCAAGAAGAAATTATCCTACACATCTTATTGCTGTTGAAAAGAAGGGCCTGATACTCAAAGTGCATTCAGCATTTGATAGACAGATAAATAGGACTAATCCGGCTATCTAGCATGCCGCTGAATATATCCAGTTGTATTCAGCGGCCACTAGATGGCCGGATAAGTCACTTATCCAGCAATATCTTACCCGCATAAAATGTGGGCGGGCAGTGGGCAGCCTAGGGCAGAATATTTATCTGGTTAACTTAACCAGATAAATAGCAATATTCACTCTTATCCGGTTAAATTAATTGGATAAGTTGGACCAGACATAGAGCTGGTCTAACTTAGCCAGATATAACTTATCTGGCTAAGTAGTGATTTGTGCGTGGATATTCAGCGGCATAGTCGTGTCTCTGAATACTCCTTATAACTTTATCCAGCTACTTTACACACCCAGATAGTTCTGAATATCAGGCCCAAGATGATTCATCAGCAGAAGAAATTCTATCAAATGATGATCTGATGGACCAACAAATCCCACACCCATTTCATAGCTTCCAGCTCCTGAGCACACCAAATGTGGTCCAAAATATGACCTACAATTGGCCTGATTTTAAAAGGGCCACTTGTGTAAAAATGGGGGGGTGGTTATATGCATGGCCGGGCCTTGTGCGCACTGCATGCATTTTTGGAAGGATCCAGCCATGTGCGTAAACCCCATTACACACAAAAGGGGCAGGCCGGGGGTGTGTGGTCTGGGCGGACTGGGTGGTGGGCCAGGAAAGCGCCATTAGCCGCTGTCCCACGTAAGCATGCGCCAACAGCCAGCTGCCACGTGAAATCTACTGCTGCTCCAAAGGAGCAGCAAGGTAAAAAAATTTAAAAAAAATCTAAGAGGTAGGAGTCGGGGAGGATAGGGGAAAAGGTAGGAAGGTTATATAGGGGTGTAAGGAAGTTCACTGGAGAAGCCCTACTCACATCGCCATGTGTTGCATTGTAAAATTCCCTCCTCCCCGTGCACACGAGTCGCGGGCTCCCGCACATGCGCACCGCCATTGGATTTTAGAACATGCGCACGCATGTTATAAAATCGGTGTATCCATATGTGCGTGCGCTGCTTATAAAATCGATCCCAATATGGGCAGAGGTCCACACTGGGCATCACAAAAACATAACTATCTCAAGGAGGAGTAGTTAGGTTTTTTTTATGCATAACTGGCGGTTGAACACAAATTGCATTGCTTAATTTACTGTAAAGAATGCCTAAAATTGTTGTTTGGAATATAGTAATTTGTAATAGTTCCTACCAGTCTGTGGAGTATTGTTTGTTGTTATTACCTTTGCTTGTGATTTTTACATCCTCTGCAAATCAAGAACACCATGAAACAGAAAACCAGATTAAAGGAGGACTACCACTGCAAATTAACTGCAAATTAACAATGTAATTACTTATTATTGGAAACTGGAATCTTGAATGGAAACTACTGTAACATTTGAAGAAGGGACCTATATGGTCTGAATAGCATGTATAGAGGCATGTTCATCAAAGCTACTTAAGGGTGTGACTACTTATACATATTTGTGCATACTACCAGAGATTCTCCTGTCAAGATTTTCATATGATGATAGTGCATTTTTGAAACCAATTTCTTAAATGCAAAACAGCATAACCAGATCAGAATTTCTATGGAATAGTATGTTCAGAATATCGGATCATGCTGTTTTATCAGATTATTCATTCCCATTTGTATCAACATGTTATGATTGCCTACCTATCTCATTTGCCATGTTTTACAGCACCACGTACAGATGAATGATATGGTCCAATCAGATAAACACAATAGACATTCTCTTCACATTTTCTACTGCACAGTGAGAAATCTGTAAATGAGCCACTCCATTCTTCAGAGTGTAAGATACCACCCTGATCAAACATCGATAACGTCAGTAATCTCTTCTCTAAAATCATTACATTTTGGCATAGGCATGCTCTCTATGGATATCTGTATTGTTTGTGAACATAATTATACAAGGATTTTTGCAAAGGCAAATAATTTTAACATGAACTGATTGGTGTGTGTGCACAGGCTTTGGAAAGCCATGTCATTTATATATACAGCAGCTCCCATCTGGATTCATCTCACATCAGTTTAGGGTGTAGGGATGATTGATCAGTCTGCTCTTTTACTTTCGGCATCACGCTGTTGGGCATTAATGATCTAACAACCCCTAAATAGAAAATAAAACATTATGAGTCTGAGATCATTTTGATAATGCTTTCCTATAGTAACACTGTTAAATGACTACTTTGTTATTTCAAATTTAGGAAACTGGCTTTACACAGGCTCTTGGTGACATCATTATGTCAACATGGAGAGTCTCCGGAAAGGGCAGTATTCACGGAAATGTAAAAATAATTTCATGTGGTATATACACCTTAACCCTGAAGGAGATTCTTCCTTAAGAACCTTGAAAGTATCTTTCCCTGCTTTTGGACGTCTGGCTCAACTGAAACCATCTTCAGTAATGTGATGACAGCATGAGCCTTCATTCACAACTACCTGGGGTTTCTCCCTTCCAGTTCAGTCCAGCATAGCAGAGACAGCCCTTGGCCAGGGGCCGCAAACCATGGCTTTCTCCGGAACCCAGCTAACAAAGACCTTGAGTCTGGCCACTAGGGGTTGTCATAAGTAATGGATGAAGGTCCGTCCCCCTCTACCCCTCCCCCCCCCCCCCCCAAGGGTTGTGAACTAACGTAATACATTTCTTGACTAGCTTTCCAGTGCTAATATCCTCTTCTTCAGGTCAGAATTCAAATACCTGTTGTATTCAAATACCTGTTGCTCATCTCTGCTGTTGTTGCTGCTGTGATTTGCCTGCCTGCCCCGTATTATTGAGGACAGCTGTTTTGTTCCCTACAGGTTTGGTTTGCCATTAATTGGATTGCCTATGCTTCCTGCTTGTTTGCTTCTCTACTGGGCTGGCCCCTCCCCCTCTGATGGCATGCTGATGCCAGGGGCGCACGCTCTGTTGTGTGCACAAAGGGGCAAGACAGGAGCGCCTTTGTGCACAAGTTAGTGCGCTGGAACAATTTATTCTCTTTTATTCAACTCCATTTCTTTTGAACCTTTTCTTTGTAAATTGGTTCATTGCCATTTTGATGCAGAGTGAGAACACTCTCTGTGATGTATGGCCATTAGGGATGTGAATCGTGTCCTCGATCGTCTTAACGATCGATTTCGGCTGGGAGGGGGAGGGAATCGTATTGTTGCCGTTTGGGGGGGTAAAATATCGTGAAAAATCGTTAAAAATCGTTAAAAATCGAAAAATCGAAAAATCGAAAAACCGGCACATTAAAACCCCCTAAAACCCACCCCCGACCCTTTAAATTAAATCCCCCACCAAATAACTTAAATAACCTGCGGGTCCAGCGGCGGTCCGGAACGGCAGCGGTCCGGAACGGGCTCCTGCTCTGAATCTTGTCGTCTTCAGCCGGCGCCATTTTCCAAAATGGCGCTGAAAAATGGCGGCGGCCATAGACGAAAAAGATTGGACGGCAGGAGGTCCTTCCGGACCCCCGCTGGACTTTTGGCAAGTCTCGTGGGGGTCAGGAGGCCCCCCACAAGCTGGCCAAAAGTTCCTGGAGGTCCAGCGGGGGTCAGGGAGCGATTTCCCGCCGCGAATCGTTTTCGTACGGAAAATGGCGCCGGCAGGAGATCGACTGCAGGAGGTCGTTCAGCGAGGCGCCGGAACCCTCGCTGAACGACCTCCTGCAGTCGATCTCCTGCCGGCGCCATTTTCCGTACGAAAACGATTCGCGGCGGGAAATCGCTCCCTGACCCCCGCTGGACCTCCAGGAACTTTTGGCCAGCTTGTGGGGGGCCTCCTGACCCCCACGAGACTTGCCAAAAGTCCAGCGGGGGTCCGGAAGGACCTCCTGCCGTCCAATCTTTTTCGTCTATGGCCGCCGCCATTTTCGGCGCCATTTTGGAAAATGGCGCCGGCTGAAGACGACAAGATTCAGAGCAGGAGCCCGTTCCGGACCGCTGCCGTTCCGGACCGCCACTGGACCCGCAGGTTATTTAAGTTATTTGGGGGGGGGTTCGGGAGGGTGGGGGATTTAATTTAAAGGGTCGGGGGTGGGTTTTAGGGGGTTTTAGTGTGCCGGCTCACGATTCTAACGATTTATAACGATAAATCGTTAGAATCTGTATTGTATTGTGTTCCATAACGGTTTAAGACGATATTAAAATTATCGGACGATAATTTTAATCGTCCTAAAACGATTCACATCCCTAATGGCCATGGCCATTATGGGGAGCTAGCCACTAGTCACCTCTTGCAGTGTGATTTGAGACCCTGCTCGGTTTTAATATCTTTATCTAGAAGTGACAAGAGCTGTCTGCTTGTTTAGTGAATGATCAAGCCATCAGGGAAGAGATCCTAGTGATATGTGATATGATTCAGGGTAACTCTCCTGAACTCTTTTGTAAAACAGAAACTTGGTTATTGAGCTCTGATACAGTGCTGCTTAAACAGCTTACTTTGGTAAACTATGAGGTATTTTCGAGACTGTGCATTGGTAAGTGAGAGGAGGGAGTTTATTGATAGTTGCGAAAAATCTCTGAAACTCTTTTTGGTAGAGATGGGCGAAATAGCTGATACTGAGATACTGTTACTCATATCTGCTTTGGATTGGAGTTTCTGTTTAGTTTATAGCATACTTAGCTATCTATCTGCTCATTACTCGCTATTTATACAACAATTGTTTGAGGCTAAAATTGACTGTAAGAACTGTTTAATTTTAGAAGATTTTAGCATTCACGTAGATGCCAATCTTTTTTCTTCTACTACAAAGGATTTTCTTGATTTCATACTAGCAATGGGATGGATCCAAGCAGTAAATGCACCCTCACATCATCAGGGTCATATTGGACCTCATTTATACTTGTGATAATTGTCCTGAAAAGGGTAAAATTCATCATACATGTAAGGAGGTCCCCGGGTTGGACTGTTATCTAATTCAATTTAGTGTTTTGCTGGTTGTAAGCACCTGCTTGTGTAGTAATATCTCACTGACTTGCTAATTTATCTACGGTTACTGAGATGGATTGTGATAAGGCACTTGTTCAATGGTTTGGTTCTCATTCATGAGAATTATTTTATATTGTTAATTCACTTGTTAACAGTAATGATCATGCTAGTTTGGATGACTCTACTAACTTTAGAGAGCACTCTCTGGACCACTATACATCTAAGGTCAATAAGGCGCTCTCTCAAATATCAAATTTTATATGTCCTGATGTCAGTGACATACAGATATCTAAAGGGGAAGAGTTGGGAGAGTTTTGATCCATCCTAAGCTTGAGAGGTAGATGAGGTAATTTCAAATAGGAAAACTAACCTTTGCCTGATGAATAAATGCTCTAACTCAATTATGAAAGCATTGCAGTCCAATATGAGTCCTTAAATAGCTCCTTTGGTTAATGCCTCACTTACCGAAGGCTACATGCTATCTACACCGAAGTCAGCATCAATTAGGTCAATTATAAAAAATCCAGCTTTAGACCAAATGGACCTTTGTAATTACCAGCCTGTTTCCTCGCTGCCATTTTTAGCAAAAGTCAAGAAGATCATCCTGAAGCATTTGAATTCATATATTGAGGATAATGAACTACTGGATACTTTCCAGTTTGGATTTAGAACTGGTCACAATATTGATTCTTTACAACTCTAGTTTGGGGGTCTTCCAGCAAGGATTAGATGTGGGGACCAGATTTTTTCTTGTATTACTTTCTTCAGCTTTTGATACCCAGAACCATAACATATTGTTGAAAAGTCTCTGTATTTGGTCTTACACCTACCGTACCTGAATGTAATCTGATTTGAAGTGCCTGAAAAGTGGAATATAAATAAATAAAAACAATACTAAAATGGTTTTCATCTTATTTGATGGATCATTACCAAAAAGTTGTCATATGACATTCTGAGACAACCTCACAGATCAAGTGTACTGGTGGTGTATCACAAAGATCCATTTTGTATGCTTTCCTTTTCAACATTTATATTTTTCTACTTTGTCATGTTTTGGCCAATTTAGGTGTCGGTTATAAGATCTATGCCGATGATATTCACTTTTATCTTTCCATTTCTTCCTCAGTCTCTGATGTACCAGCTAGGGTTGCTGCTTGTTTGAAAGCAGTAAATGACTGCCTAGCAGCAAATAAAGTAGCTCTTAATTTAAAGTCTGAAATCGTTTTGCTTGCCCACTTTCCTGTCCCTGGGATGCCTACAGTGTTGTTCTTGGAGATATTCAAGTTCCAGTCACTCATCAATGCAGGAATTTGGGGGTTTTGTTTGATTATTTACTTTCTTTTTGTCCCCTTATTAAGAACATTGTAAACTGTGCTTTTTAGAAAATTTGATAAATCTATAATGTTAAAGCATTTTTTAGGGGAGTTTCATCTCAGAACTGTCATTCAAGCATTGAGAATGACACCGAAGGACTACTGCAATGCCTTGCTATCGGGCTTACCTGAATCTTCTGAAAGCCCTTCAGCTTGTCCAGAACATTGCAGCTCAAATGATCATTTTATGCCAGTCCTTAAAAAAAAAACACCTTACACATACTACCTATAGAATGGCGAATAAAGTTCAAGGTATTAACCTTGATCTTTAAAGCTATTAATGGACTTGTTCTAGTTTGCTTTAATACAGTATTAAAAATTTATCATCCATGTCGTGTATTATGATCATTTCAAAATTTATTGGATGCTCTTTTGGTGTAGGAGATTAGGTTGGGAGAGTCTCATGAGAGAATATTTGGGGTAGCTTGACTCATGCTATGGAGTACCTTGCCGGAAGAATAAAAAAAATGAGGTTTCTGTACTTCATTTTAGTAAGAAGTTGAAAACATTTTATTTAAACAGGCATTCAGTAAGTAGTAGTACCAAACTGGGAACACTGTTCTGTGGCTAAGATATTATAATATAGGGCATGATTATTGGATACTGGCAGAGCTTCTATATTCTATATCACATTTGATGCAGTAGGCCGATTAAATGGTGGAAACATGTAGTGTAGATGTTTTGTAACATTTTTTGTATAATTGATTTTATGAATATGATTTGTAAACCAATGAGCATTGTAGATTGAATGGGTATACAATTTTTAAATAAATAAATAAAACTCTGTGTTGCTAGCTGTTTGTTCTGTCTTTGTGTCTCTGCTACAAATTTAGGATAAATATCACTGGGGAACACAATTTTCGTTGAGTTAGATTTGACAATTGTTTTTGACTAACTTTTGACATCTGAATCCAAAAATGACCCTGTTGTGCCTGTCTGTCGCAGACAGCTGTGTCCTCTGTCTCACCTCTTTTCTTTCTCTTTCCTCTCCTCAGGGCAAGATGGCTGCCTCCGCCTCTCTCCGCTGACCTCTCCGGCGTCCCCGGACCGGCATGGGCAATTGCGTTCGCCATTCTTACACTGAGGTCACTTAGGACACGTGCGCACCACCCTCTCTTTTGAATACGTCATGGCAGGAACCTCGGTGGCATCCCCCACCGCATGACGTCACTACTTCCGGGTACTTAGCCTCCGATCTCCAATCCAGCTATGAGTTAGTAAGGATTCCGCTCCAGCTAATTTCAACTCCTTCAGAGAGTCCGCTCTGAATACCCGCTCCTACAAACCCTCTGGGGTTACGCTTTCTACACTAGGGCGTTCTAGGTACCTGCTCCTCGGGGGCCTTATTTGCTCCTATCTACCCTCCAGGGTTATGTTGTTCCAGATAGGACGCTCAAGGCACCCGCTCCTCGGGGGTCTTGCTTTGCTCCTATCTTCTCTCCAGGTTTCCCAGCTCATCAGGATCTTAGGTACCCGCTCCCCGAGGCCTTGCACTTGCCTGCCTTCCTCCTGGGTTAACCTGCATCTACAGAGGATATCTTGGCTCCAGCACTCTGGGCCTTGCATCATCTCTACCTCCGATCTGCGGAGGCCACCTTTCCTACAGCTACCAGCCTTCGTGAGTATCTTCTCTCTTCAGTCTCTCTGCCTTGGCTCACCACAGAATAGATTCTCGGCGTACTCCGCTCCGCGGGCCACTACCGGATCTATCATCGCTGATTACGTCATCTGCGACTGGGTTCTTGGGCTACCCCGCTCTGTGGACCACTACTGGACCCTTCACGTTCAGCTTCTGGTGAGACCTTCTCTGCACTTGATACAACTCAGTGCCTGGACTGAACCTCATCATCAGAGACCTACTCCACTGGCTGAGGAACGCAGCCCGCTCCTAGGGACTTGCCAACTGCTGTATAATAAAGCTTTTATTCTCTCTGTGGTCATTACTGAAGAGTCAGCCTATTGCTATATTTTCCCCATGGGGCCCCTCCTTGATTGCTAAATCAATTTAGCAACCAAGGGTCCACAAACATGTCAAACTTATAACAGACCCCAGTTTTTCTCTATCACATCAACTTTTTAAGGTACAGGATACCCTCCCTTTGTCCCAAAAATCATACAAAATGTACATACAAAGGAAATAAAAGAAAAAAATACCTGTTTATACTGTTTATTTAGAGTTATTTTATTCATACTAAGGCTATATACTGTTACTGTAAGTCAAATTGTGTACAAGTAGTAAAGTTCTGCTACCAAACATACATATTAAGGTAAAAATTTACGCTTATAGCTTTTCCGGCAGTGTTCAATCTGTGGACAATCTCACCTGATGCTCCAACAATGGTCAGCCATCATATGTGCATCCCATCTACCCTGATACCGTGCCTCCATGACCTTCAAATCTTGGTGGAATCGTTCACCTTGCTCATCACTGACTGCACCAAGGTTTTTCGGGAAGTCAGCAAGATGGCTATGCAGAAAATGCACCTTGATGCTCATGTTGCAACAAAGCATTTTGAAGCTCTCCAAGAGTTTCTGGACAATTTCGATGTAATTCTGTTCTCGTGTATTTCCAAGAAAGTCCTTGATAAGGTTTTTGAATGACAACCAAGCATTCTTTTGGAGTTCTGAGATTGTCCCGATGAAATGTTCATCTTTAATGAGCTGCCGAAAGTTATCGCAGTTTGCAGTAATCCCTATGCGAAGCGCTAAGATAGCGTACTTTGCAATAAACAGCCTATTACCAGAAAACACACCTCTTTTCCTATTGCATGCGATATTTAGTGCATTTTGATAAATCCAGGCCTAAGTTAGGCTGTAGAGAAAAAACTTGGTGTGATAGAAGAAAACTAACTGCAGTTTTGAAATCAGCATGCCTATTTAAGTCTAAAACAGCTGAAAAATCGAACTCAACAGGAATTATGTTAAAAATTGTTCCCCAGTGTATTCTATCAGAGTCAAATAAAAGGAATTATAATCTATAGAGTTTCTAGTTTTGTCTCTGGGTAGTTTAATTTCTATGTTAATGCTTCTTTTTTTAATCCAAAAATCTTAGTTTTTCACTTTTTTTTAACAAAACAAAATTGAAACGCCTAATTAAAACTCCTTTTTAACAGCTTCCAAATGTTGGTAGAATGTTTTTGGGTATCTTAGTCACCACTTTGTGGCAAAGATTCTGAAAAATCACATGCATTCATTTATTATCAGACTATTTTTCAGGTTAAGGTTACTCAAAATGTAGATTTAGTTAACGTTAACTAGCTATATTCTTATAGATGTATACTCATTTATTTAGGATTTCTTTTAAGAGTGTAGAAGATGTGTGGACCCTTGCTGTTGTGATCAGGTGGGCTCAGCCTACAGAGCGAGCCCCATAGGCCCTCACCAGCAGCTGGTGGAACTACGCAGGAAAGAGACTGAACTAGGGCTTCACTTATACCAACCCTTTTCCTCTTAAGTTGAGCCTTTGGGTTCCAGCGGCCAGCAGGTCTTAGGGGAGAGTCTCTGTGAAATGGCATATGCAATGATCCAGGGCTATGCTAGGGTCAGAGACAGGCGACAAACAATGTCCAGTAAGGGTCAGAGGCAGGTGACAAACAGGAATGGTCAGTGTCCAGTAAGGTCAGATCCAGAAGTCATTCTGAAGGAAGGCTGGGAGATGAGAAGCAGGACTGACAGCAGGGAAAGCAGGAAGGCAAAAGGAACTGGATAAGACGAGGCAGGACAGGCTGGAGAACTGAGGCAATGCGGAGCTGAGGCGGCAAGGCAAAGCTGGAAGCAGGAACACTGGAGTCAGGAAACAGTAACACAGAGAAGCAACACATACTACACATAGGATGTAAGAGACTTGTTGCTGAAGCGAATTAGGGGCATCTGGAGAGCCCTTATAATAGGGCTATCACTGGTGATGTCATCAATGGGTGCCGCAGCCTTTTCCTGTCGCGAGCCCTCTAAATGTGCTGATGTCAGGCACGCACATGTGCCTAGGGAAGGGATCCCAAGGCAGCAGTCCCAGCAGTATCCTGCTGCATACAAGAATGCCGGGTCCCGCCTTGGAGAGGAAAGCCAGACAGTTCGCAGCGTAGGGTGTTAGTGTGGCGGCAGCCTGCAGGGATGTTTTGCAGGCCACCAAACGTAACAGACTGATTTTGACTTTTATTTGGATTTGCAATTTAGTGCTTGTAAAATGATCTCATTAAATCCATATGGATTTACTAGTCTGTAGCAGAGTAATTTGTTGAGTGTCAGTATGTAAAACGCATTAAATTAATCTGTCTCTTAAATTACAGTCAGCAAAGAGATCACATGCAATTGATTGTGGTTCACAATTATGACAATCCCTATAATAAAGTACAGCAGAATATACAGGGGAAGACTTTCTAGCTGCTTATTTGTCTATAAATTCTCTCTTTAGGGGCCTGGTGGTATTATTTCACATAGTCAGTGTCAGAAGTGCACACTAACAAATACACTACAAATGAAATTTTGTAATTTGAGAAGGAAGCTCATTCTGAGCTCTTTCTTTGAAATTATTTCCAGTGCATATATATGTAAATATAACACAAGTCCCCATGCTTAGAGTTCAGTCCTTTAAGTAATAATCCACCAACTGAGCTTTAGACTCATCAGTGGATTGATTTCACGCAACAAATGGCCTGTCTGGGGCAATTAAATTCAACTTTGAGTGTTCAGTCGCCAAAGACATATTCTCAGTCTGGGAGGTAAGTGGGGGAGGCGAGAGAGAGGAAGGGAAGATGGCAGATGAGGGAACAATGAAGGAGAAGAGCGCATTTGTTTTTCAAAACCTAGTGATAAAAGTGGAAGTGTGATAATGGGCAAGAAAAATATGGAAAAGAAGTAACATAAAAACTTAACTATTCCATCTTCCATCCCAGGGGCGGTTCTATAATGAGGCAGGGTGAGACAGCCACTTCAGGTGGCAGAATTTTGAGGCGGCAAAAAATGCCCCGCTCAGAATGCCCTGTGGTGTCTGCCTCACACTGCCTGCCCCTGCCACGGCTGCCTCCCATTCATACCTGTTAACTCTCCGGGTTTGGCACGGAAACTCCGGTATTCTGAATTGCCAGGTCTCAGGGTCAACACCCAAAAGGTCTGGGTGCCCCGCTGCAGAAGGCAGAAAGAGAAAGGGCCTGGAGCAGCGCACGCTTGGAGAAGGAGGAGGAGCATCAGCACCCATGCCCCCGGAAGAAAACGTGAAGCCTGGTGCAGCGCGGCAAGAAAGATGAGCAGGAGCGTCGCACTCCTCTGCAGGAAACTGAAGATGCAGGAGGAGCAGCAATAGTGTCGGGCCGCGCACCAAAAATAAAACAAGGGTAGAATGAGCCAACTCTACTGGAGGAGAAGGAGGAAGTGGAACGCATGTCCCACGGGCCAGGGGAAAGAGAAGGCTCCTGTGGTTAATGAGAATCGAGGTAAGAAGAGACAATGGGAGTGCATTGGAAGAGGGAAAGAAGTAAATGAGTGTGTTATGTGTGTATGCATGTATGGGTGTGTGTGGAAAAGAGAGGGGGGGGGGCGCCATCTCACCCCTCACCACAGGCAGCAGATGGCCTTGAGCCGCTGTTCCATTCCCTTTCACTTCCCCCTCCCTTGTTGACGTCTCTCTCTCTCTCTCTATTTTACTTTTTCTTCTCTTCCTTCTCACCTACATCCCCCAACTCTTCATTTCCTCCAGCAATTCAACTGTGTATGTTTGAACTGTGCACCCACAGCAGTTTGCAATAGGGGTATGCATGTACATATTTGCCTTTTTAGCGATCTTTTCTTCTGTTCGTGCTTTTGCTATCCTTCTTTCTTCATCTCTTTCCTCCTCGATAAATATTCTTCAGTGTTGTTCATCTTTTGGAGATCCTTTGTACTCTTTGAATGCTAATCTTTTGTCCTTTATTTTTTCACCCACCTCTTTTGAGGCTGAAAAATGAAAGGCATGCCACACAGACAGTACGTGTAGAGAGCCTTTCCTCTACATGCAACAGCTAACTCTATCCAAAATATAGAACTAAAAGAAAGACAGAGCACACACACACAGGCGCAAAAAAAAAACAACCCAGAAATGTGAGTTGTGGTCATGCATTTATATACAAGGTTGAAATGTGACATTCCCAATACACCTGCTGAAAAGCACCTGCCAAAACAACAAGCCAGACAGCTCATGAAAACAAGCCTGCAGCAGCAATCATGGAAGCTGTGGCACAGCAGATCTATTTAAAGCAGAGGTTCTCAACCTGTGGGTCACGACCCCTTTGGGGGTCGAATGACGATTTGCTAGGGGTCACCTAAGAGACCATCGGAAATATGGGTTTTTTGTCGCTCCTCGAGTCACTCCCTCCCCTCACTGGATGCAGTAAAAAAGTTCATTCTGCGCTCCCTCGCTCCCCGATTGGCCGGTACTGAGCAAAAGGGGCTTGCCGAAGCAAGCCCCTTTTGCCCAGCACCGGCCAATTGGGCAGCGCGCCCTCACTCCTCGAGTCACTCCCTTCTGCTGTAAATGTTGGAATGCATTGGAAGAGGGGTAGTCTTATACGGCGAGTATATCCCAAACTCTATATTTTAACTGTAAAAGTTGGGGGTCGTCTTATACGCCGGAAAATACAGTATATACAGTACAGTTACTTAGGCCTATGAACGAAAATAATTTTACGGTTGGGGTCGCCACATAGTGGGGAATTGTATTAAAAGGGTCGCAGAACTATAAAGGTTGAGAACCGCTGATTTAAAGGGAATTTTTTTTTTGTTTTTTGTTCGTTTGGCATGCCTGAAACACATCCTGTGGTAATTTCTCACAATTATCAGCAGCTTTTATAGAAGGGGCAAGAAAAAGGTTGTCATTTCCTTTCTATTTGGTATGACTAAGAACCTGATATGAAAGCTTTTTTCCTATTCTATGTCTATGAGAAACAAACTTAGTAAATCAAGGGCTATGATTGATATGCATTTGAGGTATACCAATCTGGCTCTAAGAGTATACCACCTGTTGTTTTGGGGTTGTTTTTTTATTTTTTATTTATGCTATTTTCAAAAATACAAATACAAACATTTGTTACAGTATTCAGATAATGTAATAGTTATAAATTCTAATACTGGCAATACAAACAATATTAATCTGATATTCAGCAGAAAATTCAGAAGGATAAATGAAATATAAGCGGATTTAAGGAAATAGAATAGTAGGATATTATTCTTCTTTCTATAACAATTGGAAATTGAGAGTACTTCTGGTTATATTACAATTGCCTCAAGTCCCACCACAGCAGATTATTGGGTGCAGGAATTGAGAAAAGCACGAAGTTGAGAATTCGAAAAATACGAAAAATATAAAAAATAAAATACATACCTGTTGTTTTATGCACATTGTTTAGAGATGCTGAACATCCCGAAGGAGAATCATTATGGCCTAGAGCAGATTTGGAGGCGCTGGCTGAGAGTACATGACTACATCCACCTAAGAGTTCTCACCTCAGCTGTGTGATAAGCTATATAAATACCTGAATTCCTGTATCCAGCATCCTCACAGATTATCTGTTAAGGGGAAAAATGGTGATGGGTCTGAATTAGTTGGCTACTGGGTCCTTTCATCTCTCTTTGGGTTGCTTTGGTTTTGATTATTTCACTGTTTTGGAAGTTTGGATAATTTTTCAACGTAGAATTTCTATTTCACACAATCCTTATAAATGTAAATAGTTAATACTTTGAAACTCCATCATAACAGTGGAAAACGTGTATTCCTTGTTCTTGAAATTTCCTTGCTCAGTACTTCATGCTAGAATGCAATTATATGGCAACTAAAGTACACTCTATAAATGGATAATCAGTTGGTGAATGTGTCACTGGCAGAGGAGGCACTCAATCAAAAGTGGATCTGTGGGTGGGACATAATAATTGTGATCTATCTGGGTTAAGTTCATTTATTTGCAATATTAGTTAATGGACTACAAATGTGTATTAGTAACCATACTGATAATTTGGCTAATTATTTTGAGACAAGCAAAATGTAAATATGTGGAACAAATAACACAAATTATTATTAATGGTATTGTCATTATGATTGCTATAGCACTGTACAGAGACACTTAAGGCTTGAGTTATATGCATAAAAATCCTCTTTTTTTGTGTGAAAGCAGCATTATGAAAATCTACCAGAGCCAGTTCTTCATGTACTTTTACACCCTGGGAATAGGTATTCCAAAGGGCAGGGTTGCAGCAGGGAAATGTCTTACACATATACGTGTATTTTTAAAGTACACATGTAAGTTACCATGCACAAGTTATGCCTTGCTTGGAGCAAGTGTAACTTTGTGCATGGACAATTCCATGTGAACCAGGCTAATTAAGGAATGATTTTCAAAGTGAACTTATGCTCATACATACTTTTTGAAAATCCTTGTATAGTCAGCATGTACACTAGACACGCTGATTTTTACCACTATACAGGGAATTATAAAATAACCCTCTCTGTGGACAATCCCTATCCTTGAAACTTACGAGCAAGACAGACAGACAATGGAAAACAAATAAGAGCCTTGGAGCTAAAATGGCAAGAACATAAGGACTGTCATATTTGTACAGGCAAGGATCTGTCAAGCCCAATATCCTGTTTCCAACACGGCCAATCCAGGTCAGAAGTACTGGCAGGATCCCAAATAATAGAAACGATGTTGCTTATGTCCAGGGATAAGCATTGGCTTTCTATAAGTCTACCTGATTAATAGGTTTATGGACTTTTCTCCAGGAACTTATCCAAACCTTTTATAAACTAAGCTACTCTAGCTGCCTTAACCACATCCTCTGGCAATGAATTCCAGAGCTTAATAGTGCATTGAATGAAGTATTTTTCCTAATTTGTTTTAAATATGCTACTTAGTAACTTTATGACATGTCCCTAGTCTTTTTATTTTTGAAAGAGTAAACAACTGATTCATATTTACCCATTCCACTTGACTAATTAATTTATAGACCTCTATCATATCCCTCAGCTATCTCTTCTCCAAGCTGATGAACCTTAACTTCTTTAGCCTTTCTTCATAGGTGAACTGTTCCATTCTCTATCATTTTGGTTGCTCTTCTCTGCACATGTTCCAGTTCCGCTATATCTTCTTTGATATGTGGCAACTAGAATTACACACAGTACTCTAGATGAGATTGCATCATGGAGTACTACAAAGGTATGAATATATTCTCATTTTATTCTTCATTGCTTTCCTAATATTTTCTAACATTCTGTTTGCTTTTTGACCACTGCCACATAATGAGCCAAGGATTTTAATGTATTGTCCATGACGACTCCTAGATTCTATTTCTGGGTGGTGACTTCTAGTATACAACCTAACATTGTGTAACTACTGTGTGGGTTTCTTTTCCCCATGTGCATCAATTTGCACTTGTTCACATTAAATTTCATCTGCCATATGGATGCCCAGTCTTCCAGTCTCGCAAAGTCTTCATGCAATTTCCTGCAATCTGCTTGTGATTTAACAACTCAGAATAATTTTGCATCATCTGAAAATTGGATCACCTCACTCATTATTCCCTTTTCCAGATCATTTATAAATATATTCAAAAACACCAGACCCCTGGGGCACTTTACCTTCCTGTATTGAAAAAACTGACTATTTGGTCCTACTCTCTTTCCTTTTAACTAGTTTACAATCCAGAATAAGACATTGACCCTGTCCCATGGCTTTTTATATTTCTCAGAAGTCTCTCATGAGGGACCTTGTCAAATGCTTTCTAAAAATCCAAATACACTATATCCAGTGACTTACCATTATCCACATAATGTCAAAATTGGTGAGACAAGACTTCTCTTGGGCAAGTCCATGTTGGCTGTCTCCTATTAAACTAGGTCTATCTATATGTTCTGTAATTTTATTCTTTAGAATAGTTTCTATCATTTCTCCTGGCACTGATGTTATGCTCCCTGGTATATAGTTTCCCATATCAACTTCACTAAGAATGCACAGGCCAATTTTAAAACGAGTGTGTGTGTGTGCCCATACACATGTGTATCAGCGCACAAGCAGAGATACACTAGAATTTTAAATGCAGTGCACATAAGTATGCTCCTAATTTTGAGGGGTTATTTGAGCAAACCTACTTCATGTATCTTCCATAGGACTCTGCTGGCTTTAAAACATGCTTGCATGAGGAACATTCCCAGTATTTCCAATTAGTTCACCAGTTTTTCCCATTAGTCCACCAGTTTGCCCAGGCAAAATTGAGGTCTTCCAGACCACTCTGGCTCTTCATCCTGAAAACTCCCCAGTTGATCCAGACCCTTCACCATGTCCTGTAAGCTCTAAAATGCAAGATCTAGACTTGCACCTCATCAGGAGCAGCAGTAAATATATGCAGCTAACAAGCCGACATGCACTGCAGCCTATCAAGTACATTTTGAAAGGAGCGCACGTGCACCCACAAATGTATGTAGTGGGCATGTGAGTAAAAATATACACAATTTGATACTGTGTGTGCAAGTACATGCATACCGTTTAAAATCTCCCTACCCACATGTATGTGCCTTTACGCACGTACTCACAAGGGACCGGGGAGAGAGAGACAATCTGACACTCTATATATTTTCCACTGTAAGAGGGGCGCTTTCAACTCAGGTTGGGTTTTGGGTGGGCAGTGTTATAAGGGTCTAAAGACCCTTGTGTCCTAGGCAGACAAATTAAACACCACCCCCACCAAAACCCACCCTGAGTTGAAAGTGCCCCTCTTACAGTGGGAGAAATATAGAGTGTCTTTAAAAGAGGCTCTCTCTCTCTCTTCCCCCATGTTCATGGGGGTTATGCACGTACGACTTGTCCCCACCCTGGAATGCCCATTCCCTGCCTTTTTATTCTTGACATGTGCAGAGGTATATATGTGCATTCTTCCCAGCTTCTTAAAATTCACATTGCTCATGGGTGACCCATGTATGGGGCCATTTTTGTGCAAGCAATGCTTTTAAAATCTACCTGTAAAGTTTTTAAATGGATACATTTCTGTTCCATAGACTCAGCAGAGGACTAGGACCCAGAGGCAAGTGAATATAAAGTAAGGACTTGTATGGTCTACAGACCCTCATCCTCTTATAATCTTCAATCTGAAAGAATTCCTCAAGCCAGACACAAAAGGCCTCCATTAAATGAGAATGTCCCAAGCTGCTGATTTAATGTCAAAGCTGCACATAAGCCAAAAAATCCTTAGCCACCAAATCGAATGTGTGCTGTAGTTCTTGAAATGTCCACAACTTCCCATCCACACTTAACACTTGGCTAAGATGCGTGATATCCTATACTGTGCAAGAATTAAAAACCCCATATTGATTTCCTGGGACAAGGTTTTATAATTCTATATTATGCTTACAGATACCCTATTGCAGGCAGGTTTTAAACACACAAAAACTAAATAGCTAATGCAGAATTGCAAGAAATGCAATTTAAATTCTTTAAATGAGTCTATATATCTTTGATTAGGGTGTTTAAATCAGGTTATGCGGCTACTGATATATGTCAATGTTACAAGCGCGGCCTCCGGAACCTGTTACGAACCGAGGGCTTGGAGGCCTTCGGATATTGTTACGAGCGCGGAGGCGCGGTCGTTTCTGAAACAGGAGATGTGAGCTCTTGGACCACGGCACGACTCAGGGAGGAGCCCCAAGACACACCGCGGGAGGTGAACTAGTGCGAGCATGGGTAACAAGGAGCAAGACAAGGCTGGAGCAAAGACAAGGAGACAGGAGGTCTGACTCCCTACCAGACCTGCACGCCCCAGGATGACCAACAACAATGTTGATCAATGAACAGTCCTCCGACCGTTCCAAGCCCTTTCGGACCGGCCACTGGGTAACGGCAAAAGGCGGCAGGCTGGACAGAGGACGAGGGCAGATGGAGTTCTTGGAACATGGAAGACTTTGGACGAAGACTCAGGCGAGGACTCTGTAGACAAAGACTCAAGGCATAGGATCAAAGTGCTGAGTTGAGACTGTGACGCAGTGCGCCCTACACAGTCCACCCGCGGGACTGGTTGCGGACCACGCTGGGCTCGAAGCAGACTCTAGAAGTCATAATGGAAGCTGATACTGAAACATGGATAAGATACTGAAGAGGCCTGCACTGGGGCACTCCCTACACAGTCCACTCACGGGACTGGTCGCGGACCATGCTGAAGCGGAGCAGGTTCGAACAGTGTCTTTGGCATGGACGGGAACAAATGCAAGGAACTCCGAAGACCGGGACAAGATTCAAGCACAGGATTCAAGATTCTGAAGGATTCAAAGACATCTCAGGATTCTCAAGACTTTGGATTCAAGCAGAAGTCTTCCGGAGGCTTGCATTGCGCAGGAGAAAGATAGCCTTGTACCGTGAGGTGCCCTACACAGCTCACCCGTGGGCTGGTCACGGACCACGACAATGGCATGCCAGGAAGGTGGACATCAAGGAACCAAGGCATGGAGGCAGAGGCGAAGGCAAAGACGACAGGAAGGACATGGGACATCAGGAGGTACAAGCGAAGGATATCAGGAACACAACGACATCTGGAAGCACGAACGAAGGACATCAGGAACATGAAGATAACTGGAGGCACGGACGAAGGGCATCAGGAACATGAAGACGAAGCCGTCAAAGCAGGAGAAGACCATGTAAGACCTGGACCGAAGAGAAGAGACAGACTACTGTGGAACCCAATCCGAAGGCCCTGAGTGACTGAAGATGAGGCCCTTAAATTGGACTGAAGCAGGAAGTTGTCATCAGGTGAGGCCCGGGACATATCCGGCCGTGGGCCCTTTAAATGTAGTGAAAAGGCACGCGCCGGTGCCTAGAGCAGGAAGCAGGAAGAGGAAGCACCTTGGACAGCGGCGCCCAGCTGCACGGAGGAACAGGGCCTCACAGCGACAAATTGCTGCGAAGCAAATGGAGGAAAGACGCAGGCAACATCTAGGACGGCCCCCCCCGACATCAGGGAGGATCCCGACGACAGCGTCAGTGGCTCCATGCTGCAGAGACAGGCTGGCAGCGGCTCCAGGCCACACGAGGAGCTGGAGGGCATCAGCAGCAGTGGCCCTAGGCCACATTGGAGGTTGGCAGCAACTGTCTTGCGGCAGGCCGTGACTGCCGTGAGACGGCTCCAGTGCTGGCGGCTAAGGAAGAAGGTGAGAGGCCTGCTCGCGGAGAGTAGCTCCGCGGGCAGGAATCGTAATAGTCAAAGATGTAAGACCAAAGCGGTCAGTTGGCCATGTTTTTTGGACTTGCAAAGCAATTAAAAAGTTCTGGGATGGGATTAAAGATTTCTTTGAATTGATACTTGGACAAAATATTGTTTTCTATCTAAAAGGGATCCCGCTTCCTTTCAAATTCAAGGTAAAGGTAACAGGATCCTTATAGCCAAAGCTTGTCTTGAAGGGAAAAAGAGCATTCTCATGATATGGCAATATGATGAAGCTCTGATTATTTGGATATGGAGGAATGCTTTCCACAATTTAATGCTACTGGAAAAAATAGCTAAGGCCAAATGGTTAAGTGCAGGCGGAACTTCCTGGAGCTTAGAACTGCATATCTTCATGTAGTACCTGCCAATATTCATAGTTTGGTATTGAATGACTTGCAATTATAGATTATCTATGAGATATCTGTGTTTTGGAGACCAAGTTTTGTGAATTAGTGAGTTCAATGTGAACTTATATTAATTAATCTATGATCTATCTTTACTCTATCTATGCCATTTACTCATCTCAATTGTTTTGTTTTAATTGTCTAGGTAGGGGAGGGTGGAAGGGAAAACTTTTTCTCTGTATAAGCTGTATTCCATTTCTTTGGTTTGTGGATAAAATGAAGAAAATGTATTTTACTGTTTGCATTGTATATGGTGGGCATATCACCGCACACTACATATTGGGGCGGATTTTAATAGCCCTGCTCGCGTAAATCCGCCTGGATTTATGCGAGCAGGGCCCTGCGCGCCGGTGCGCCTATATTCAATAGGCCTACCGGCGCGCGCAGAGCCCCGGGACTCGCGTAAGTCCCGGGGTTTTCTGAGGGGGGCGTGTCGGGGGCGGGGCCGAGCGGGGCGCCGTTTTCGGGGCGGGACACAGCGTTTCGGGGGCAGGCCCGGGGGCGTGGTTTCGGCCCGGGACGGTCCGGGGGCGTGGCCGCGCCCTCCGGAACCGCCCCCGGGTTGTGTCTAGGCGCTGGCGCGCGGGGATTTACTTCTCCCTCTGGGAGGTGTAAATCCCCCAACAAAGGTAGGGGGGGGGTTTAGACAGGGCCGGGGGGGTGGGTTAGGTAGAGGAAGGGAGGGGAAGGTGAGGGGAGGGCGTTAGCGAATTCCCTCCGAGGCCGCTCCGATTTAGGAGCGGCCTCGGAGGGAACGGAGGTAGGCTGCGCGGCTCGGCGCGCGCCGGCTACACGAAATCGGTAGCCTTGCGCGCGCCGATCCAGGATTTTAGTGGATACGCGCGGCTACGCACGTATCTACTAAAATCCAGCGTACTTTTGTTTGCGCCTGATGCGCCAACAAAAGTACGCCAAATCGCGCTTTTTGAAAATCTACCCCATTGTTTTCATTGTTTTGACGTTTCTTTTATAAAAAGTTTGAACATTAAATATGGAGTTACATGTGTAAGTGTTGGCCCCGCACTAGAATTGCATACTCCACCCATGTCCCATCCCTTTTCTGCCCCTTTATTTTTGGCGTGTGCACATAAATCATGTCTTTTAAAATCCATGTTGCTTGCGCGCAGCTCACATATGTGCGTATGTGGATATTTTTGTGTGAGCAACGCTTTTAAAATCAATCTCTAGGTCTAAAACAGCTCTCGTTGGTTCCTGGACCAGTTTTTTTCATGAAGCAGTCATTTATTTCTTCTAGTAACTGTACCTCCCTAACATGTCCTGATGTGATATTTACCCAGTCAATATTGGTTTAATTGAAATCTCCCATTATATCAGTACTGCCAAATTTGGTAGCTTCCCTAATTTCAGCTGGTATTTCATTGTCTGTCATTCTGGCCAGGCGGATGGTAGTACAAACCTAATAATATACTCGTTCCCCTTCGCACATGGAATCTCTATCCATAGAGATTCCACAGTGCATTTAGTCTCCTGCAGGATCTTTATCCTGTTTGATTCTATCATCCATAACATAAAGCGCCAACCCCATCACCATCACTACCATCACCACCAATTTAATCCACTCTAGCATTTTGATATCATTTGTACTCTGGTTTCACACTGTCCCATTGGTTTTCCTCCTTCTACCAGGTCTCTGAGATGCCAATTATGTCTTCCTCTTCATTCAGTGCTATTCATTCTAACTTTCCCATTTTATTTTATAGACTTCTGGCCTTTGCATGCATACATTTCAAGGAACATTTTTTGTTTGTATATATAACTAGGTATCCCCTATTATGGACACTGTATCAAATACTACTATTAAGAATCTGCAACTGGACAATTATCTTGGAGCTCAAAAATTCACTTTATTTCATATATTTATTTGGCATTGCTTATTTTTATATTTATTGCTACGTTAAATAGTTATACTTCTTATATATAAAATATTATATTTCTTTATTTATTTCCAGTTAAACTATTATCACTTTATTTAGTATTATGTTAAATTGTCAACCAGTTATACTGTTCCATATGTTCTACGGTTCCATGTAAAGCTCCGCTCTCTGTTGAGCAGTTCTTCGTTTTATGTAAACCGGAGTGATTTGTAGTCTCTACAAGAACTTCGGTATATAAAAATTATAAATAAATAAATAAATAAAATAACCTTCCTTGCAGTTGACAGGGATAATTGGAATCTTTTAACTCAATCTGCTCTTTACTTAAAGGTATCTAGGCTTCTCTTTCCTTTATTGGAATCTCTCTGTGGGGATGTTCTAACCTCTCTCTGAACTATGCACTGCTGAGCAACTGTCAGCTTTCCACCCAAGCAAAATGACTACCTACAGTTCTGCCATGTCCAAATTATTGTACTTTGAATACTATCTTTCCCTATTTCATGACTTTTTCTGGCTACCACGTCATCTATTTTGAACATAAGTCCCCATTGTATCTTGTCTACTTTTCAAATTCAGAAACTTTATTGGCAAGGCAATCTATACATGTGTTCTGGCTCAATAAAAACTTCCCAAGTTTCCTCATCCAGTCAGCTAACTTTCCTCCCAATCAGTCTTCAAAACAAAGATCTTTTAAGTTTGAAATCATTTATTGCATAGATAATTTCCTATTACTCACAATTGTTGCTTCCAAATGCATATGCTTCTAGCAGAGATATTTGTAGCTAGAGATAGGCAGGAGAAGGGAGTTGAAGTTTCTTGGGATGCAGGGTAAGAAGACGAGAGTTTGAAGCTGATTAGTCTTTTAGGATTAAAGCGGTAGGAGGAATGTAAAAAGCTGTTCATGTGACAGAGGTTACAAGCACGTGTGGCTTCTACATGGAGTGGCTGAGACTGACTTACAGTCTTGGAGAGTGATTACAGGAAAAGACCCCACAGGCCGGGGCCAGGGGCGAGATCCAATGGTGGCGAGCCTAGGATCCATGTGACACAGGGGGGAACATGAAGGGCAGTCCCTTCAGCCAATAAGGCACCTAAGAAGACCCAAGTTAGATTGAGAGAGCATGCAGGCCCTTTCCCAATGGGAGGAACAGAGGGGAGGGGGCTTCTGTTAAAGGCAAACTCCCTTTAAAGGCAGGGCTCCCAGACTTTTATCCTGGGTTACAGAAAGTGTCAGTGTCAAGAGTTCTCAGAAGGGAGGTGCTGTAGTAAACACAGGTGGGCTGTAATGTATACAGACACAAACATGTACCCTTTACTGGGGACAGAACAACATGTGTTGCCAAATAATGCATAGAGAGGGTATTTTTAAAGGCATTTCCATGGGAAAAGCAGTGCTTTACCTATGGAAAAGAGCTTTTTAAAAAATTGCCATCCCTGTATGCACAGGTAAACTTACACAGGTAGTGCCACTATACATGTAGCTTTACTCACATTTGGGTTAATTTTAAAAAAGGTGCGTGAGGGGAAAAAAGGGGTTATGTGCGCAGCAGCCCCTGCTATGCGCACAAGAGCCAGGCCTCTTCTAAGGGGCGACCCTGGGGGCGAGGAGGGGTGGGTAAGGGGGCGGGCCGGGGCAGCGCCATTTACTGCTGTCCCGAACTTTTGCGTGTCGGCCAGCTGCCGGCACGTGAAACTTACTTCAGATTGGGCCATGAAGTAAGCTAGAAGACAAAAGCAAGAAAAGGGCAAAGATAAGATTTAGGAGTTGGGGAGGAGAGGGGAAGGGAGGTTAGGGTAGGGGATAAGGAAGTTCCCTCCCAATCCGCTCCTTAATTGCAGCGGACTGGGAGGGAACTGGGGAAGGCTGGGATGTGTCGCCGCATGAATTTGGCAAAACTCTATACCCCCCCCCTCCCTTACGAGCACCGCAGGCATATACACTCACGAATTACAAAATCGGCGCGCAGCCCAATGATTTTATAACATGCGGCCCCTCACCGTTACCTCTCTCACCAAATCCTGTTCTTCACTGAGAATTAGATCTAAAATTTAGATCTAAAATTGCTCCCTCTCTCGTCGGTTGCTGAACCAATTGCTCCATAAAGCTATCATTTATTCCATCCAGGAACTTTATCTCTCTAGCGTGTCCCTATGATACATTCACCCAGTCAATATTGGGGTAATTGAAGTCTCCCATTATTACTGCACTACCAATTTGGTTAGCTTCCCTAATTTCTCTTAGCATTTCACTGTTAGTCTCACCATCTTGACCAGGTGGACGGTAGTATACCCCTATCACTATAGTCTTCCCCCGACACACAAGGGATTTCTACCCATAAAGATTCAATTGTGCATTTAGTCTCGTGTAGGATGTTTATCCTGTTGGACTCTATGCCATCCCGGACATAAAGCACCACACCGCCTCCCGGGTGCTCCTCTCTGTCATTGCGATATAATTTGTACCCGGTATAGCACTGTCCCATTGGTTGTCTTCCTTCCACCATGTCTCTGAGATGCCAATTAAGTCTATGTCATCATTCACTGCTATACATTCTAATTCTCCCATCTTACTTCTTAGACTTCTGGCATTAGCATACAAACATTTCAAAGTTTGTTTTTTGTTTGTATTTTCATTCTGCTTTTTAACTGATAGGGATAAGTTAGAATTTTTTAGCTCAGGTGAGTTTTTAGTTACAGGCACTTGGACTACTTTTCTTATTATTGGAACCTCGCTGTCGGGATACTCTAATTCTAATGCATCATTAGTATCCTTTGAAGATACCTCTCTCCAAACCATGCACTGCTGAGTGACTGTCGGCTTTCCCCTTTGTTCTAGTTTAAAAGCAGCTCTATCTCCTTTTTAAAGGTTAGAGCTAGCAGTCTGGTTCCACCCTGGTTAAGGTGGAGCCCATCCCTTCAGAAGAGACTCCCCCTTCCCCAAAAGGTTCCCCAGTTCCTAACAAAACTGAATCCCTCTTCCTTACACCATCGTCTCATCCACGCATTGAGACTCCGGAGCTCTGCCTGTCTCTGGTGACCTGCGCGTGGAACAGGGAGCATTTCAGAGAATGCTACCCTGGATGTTCTGGATTTAAGATTTCTACCTAAGAGTCTAAATTTGGCTTCCAGAGCCTCTCTCCCACATTTTCCTATATCGTTGGTGCCTACATGTACCACGACAGCCGGCTTCTCCCCAGCACTGTCTAAAATCCTATCTAGGTGACGCGTGAGGTCCGCTACCTTCGCACCAAGTAGGCATGTTACCAACTATGACGGCTGACCTAACCCTTCCCTCCTGGGCAGTAGGCCTTGGGGAGATGTCCTCGGTATGAAAGGACAGTGCATCACCTGGAGAGCAGGTCCTTGCTAAAGGATCCTTTCCTGCTACACCAGGTTGATGCTCTCCAATCATGAGACCTTCTTCCTCCAAGGCAGCACCAGGGCTGCCAGTCTGAAGTTGGGACCTGGCTACTATGTCCCTGAAGGTCTCATCTATATACCTCTCTGTCTGCCTCAGCTCCTCCAGGTCTGCCACTTTAGCTTCCAGAGATCGGACTTGTTCTCTGAGAGCCAGGAGCTCTTTGCATCGGATGCACATGTACAACTTCTCACCGGTGGGTAAAAAATCATACATGTGACACTCGATGCAAAAGACTGGGAAGCCCCCCTCTTGCTACTGGATTGCTGCCTTCATCTCAATTTTGAACAGTTCCTAGTTAAGTTTTAGGTTGTTATTGAAGTAGGAATGTGTCTAATTAACATCCTTTAAATGTATTAGTGAATTCCCTATATGTCTGGTAGTGGCGTACAGGGGTCTGATCAAACAATAACATTTTTTGTTTTTTTTTTGTGAAAGTGGCACCTGCCTAGAAATTAAAGGATGAGTTCACACAAGCAGAATAGCACTTTTTAATCCCAAATCCTGTGTGTTAGTATATGATACAATTAACAAACACACACAGCCCGTTAATCTAGTAGTGAATGCTTATCCATGCTAATCTCTCTGCTGCTTGTGTTCACACTAGACGTAGGTTGGCTGGTGAGCTCCACCTCAAACCAATGCCTGGAACTTTGGAAAACTCATGTAAAACATGCATTTCGTTTTTTTCACTTCCCTTTCAGCAGAACTGGTCAGTAAGCTGTACATGTTTATTATTACCACTGAGAATTTGGAATTTAAAGCACTTTTATGATTTGGGAAATAGAGATCGTTTGGGCTTCCTTAAGCATATAGAGCTTTTTATTGCTTGCTGCATGTTTAATGGAATCCTTCCAGCAATGATGTAATTTGTGTGAATTGCTGGTCTCTGGGAATCTGAGTTACCATGGTGATGGGGTATGGTGCCATCTGAAAAGATATTTGTCAGTTGGGCAGCGAGGTGAAAGGGGGGGTGGGGGGATGGTGATGAAAAAGACCTGTGATTTTTGTTGGCTTTTCCCATTACAGGAAGACGCGAACCTTTTTACAAAGTCATTTGCCACTTCACAGAAGGTATTGTCCATGGCAAGGGGAATCGTGAAAGCAATTTCCAGAGATAAAATGGTGTTTTATGCGTGGAAATGGACTCTGATTATTGGCCACCCTTTATCCAGGTAAATGTAGGCTCATTGCTTAACTTTCACCTGCATTGTTTTGAGACATTCCCAGGAGTGAGTTTGGTCAGAGAAGAAAACAATGGGTGACCCTTTGTATAATCAAAACTAAGCATGATATTTTTGAGGGGAAAATTGCTCATAGAGAAAGCAGGCATAAATCCCTGCAGGTAATTTTTCTAGGGACAATAATCAAAGCAAAGTTCTCTATACAGTTTTGCTCTGATTATTGGTACAAACCCCAGCGGTAAAAACTACTGCGAGCTTTGCAACAACATTGGTGGTTTGATTTTTTTGTTAAACACTTTTCTTTCCATATATGTCAAATTTCTACATCTATGTTGGTTTTGATCTTAGAGGCCTTGAACTGCTGACCTCACTGAGCCTTTGTGATTTGGCATTATGCGCTGCAATAATGCATATTTTTAATGCACTGTGGTAAATAGACCCCTTAATTATTTAAGAACATTAGAAAATGCCATACTGGGTCAGACCAAGGGTCCATCAAGGCCAGCATCCTGTTTCCAACAGTGGCCAATCCAGGCCATAAGAACCTGGCAAGTACCCAAAAACTAAGTCTATTCCATGTTACCATTGCTAGTAATAGCACCAGTGGCTATTTTCTAAGTCAGCTTAATTAATAGCAGGTAATGGACTTCTCCTCCAAGAACTTATCCAATCCTTTTTTAAACACAGCTATACTAACTGCACTAACCACATCCTCTGGCAGCAAATTCCAGAGTTTAATTGTGCGTTGAGTAAAAAAGAACCTTTTCCAATTAGTTTTAAATGTGTCACATGCTAACTTCATGGAGTGCCCCCTAGTCTTTCTATTATCCGAAAGAGTAAATAACCGATTCACATCTACCCGTTCTAGACCTCTCATGATTTTAAACACCTCTATCATATCCCCCCTCAGCCATCTCTTCTCCAAGCTGAAAAGTCCTAACCTCTTTAGTCTTTCCTCATAAGGGAGCTGTTCCATTCCCCTTATCATTTTGGTAGCCCTTCTCTGTACTTTCTCCATCGCAATTATATCTTTTTTGAGATGTGGCGACCAGAATTGTACACAGTATTCAAAGTGCAGTCTCACCATGGAGCGATACAGAGGCATTATGACATTTTCCGTTTTATTCACCATTCCCTTTCTAATAATTCCCAACATTCTGTTGCTTTTTTGACTGCCGCAGCACACTGAAATGACGATTTCAATGTGTTATCCACTATGACGCCTAGATCTCTTTCTTGGGTTGTAGTAGCTAATATGGAACCTAACATTATTTTTCCCTATATGCATCACTTTGCACTTATCCACATTAAATTTCGTCTCCCACAGTCAGAGTGAAATCCTCTGGACTTCTCCAACCGTAGAATTGTAGCAATGTAGTAAGAACATAAGAACTTGCCATACTGGGTCAGACCAAGGGTCCATCAAGCCCAGCAACCTGTTTCCAACAGTGGCCAATCCAGGCTATAAGTACCTGGCAAGTACCCAAAAAACTAAGTCTATCCCATGTTACTGATGCTAGTAATAGCACTGGCTAAGTCAACTTTATTAATAGCAGGTAATGGACTTCTCCTCCAAGAACTTATCTAAACCTTTTTAAAACCAGCTGCACTAACCACATCCTCTGGCAACAAATTCCAGAGTTTAATTGTGCATTGAGTGAAAAATAACTTTCTCCGATTAGTTTTAAATGTGCCACATGCTAACTTCATGAAGTGCCCCCTGGTCTTTCTATTATCCGAAAGAATAAATAACCGAGTAACATTTACCCATTCTAGATCTTTCATGATTTTAAACACCTCTGTCATATCCCCCCTCGTCCATCTCTTCTCCAAGCTGAACAGTCCTAACCTCTTTAGTCTTTCCTCTTAGGGGAGCTGTTCCATTTCCTTTATCATTTTGGTCACCCTTCTCTGTACCTTCTCTATCGCAACTATATCTTTTTTGAGATGCGGTGACCAGAATTGTACACAGTATTCAAGGTGTGGTCTCACCATGGAGCATTACAGAGGCATTATTAGGGGTGTGCATTCATTTCCTATGTATTTGTAATCCGCAACGTATAGGGCCATATTCGTTGTATTCGTGGGGAAGTGAAACGTATCGCGATTCCCCACGAATACAATGAATCTTCGCCGAATTATTCAGCCGTCTAAAGGAGCCAATTTAAACAAACCCCCCACCCTCCTGACCCCCCAAGACTTACCAAAACTCCCTGGTGGTCCAGCGGGAGGTCCGGGAGTCATCTCCTGCACTCACACCCTCGGCTGCCGGTATTCAAAATGGCGCCGATAGCCTTTGACCTACTATACCACAGGGGCTACCGGTGCCATTGGTCAGCCCCTGTCACATGGTAGGAGCAAGAAGGTCTAGAGGCAATATTTATTGAAGACCTTAGCTTGACATTATTCTACCTGGCATGGATTAGTATTTTCTATAGGATCTCCCCTCCCCTAACTTTCAGCAATATGTGGCCAAGAAAAATGGTGCAAAATACTCAAATAGTCAACAGAGTAGAAAGAACATGTATTGTACTTTCTCTTCTAAATTTTATTTAAATGGCCATGTCATCATTATACATAAAGTAGTCATGGTTATTGTACTTGCTGTATAACTGTCAATAACATTTTCTAAATGATTAGCATTAGTATAATATCACTTATTAGTTCCAGTCCTTCTTGCTCATAACCCAAGATAAACAATGGCTTTCCCAAGTCTTCTTGGCTAATAATGGCTTATTGACTTTTCCTCCAGGAACTTGTCTAAACCATTTTTAAACCCAGCTATGCTAACTGCTTTCACCACATCCTCTAGCAACAAATTCTACAGCTTATTCTTGCACTGAGTGAAAAAATGTTTTCTTAGATTTGTTTTAAATGTGCTACCTATTAGCTTCATGGAGTGTCCCCTAGTCCTAGTATTATTTGAAAGAATAAATAACCAGTCCCCATTAGCGGAACAGGAGTTGGACGACCTGTAACGCTGATAGAGAGGTTAGGTCTTGTCAGCTGAAGATCACAATGACATGGGGTGAGTGAGAGTTGAAGGAGGTAGGGTTGAGAGAGAAAGGAAAGGGATATGAGGGCAAGATGGAATGAGAAGAAAGGAAAATGAGAGAGGGAAGAAAGAAGAGAGAAGGAAGGGAAAAATGGTAAGGGGAAAAGAGGTGAAGTGAGAGGGAAAGGAACTGGGAAGAAGACAGAGTGAGAGGGAAGGAAAATGGGGGTAAAGGAGTGTGCCACCCCCCAACACATGTGCACATCCCTACATTGCAGGGAGAAGATGTAGATGGCAGGGATACCAGGGGTATGGCAAGGTTTTAGCCCCTGAGAAATCTAAAATTTTATTGACAATTCTTATCTGCTATGCCCCTGGCAACACTGCTCCCCGTCTCCCCCATTTTCCAGTTTTTAAATCAATGAAAGGGCCAGACATGCCCCTTCTGCTTATCATGTTCTCAGGGAGATACTGTACCTCCACCTTGCTCAGCAAACTCAGTCACCAAGATAGGAGCAGACCCCACCACAGCCCTCTGGGTGAGTTGAAAGGCACTATGTGGCCTGACCCTTGAAAACTTTGAGGAGCCCTGTATTATAATATCCTCTGTTTTATTTTCCATTTCTTTCTTAATAATAACTAACATTTTATTTGCTGTTTTGATTGCTACCATGCACTGGAACAAGGATTTCGAAATATCAAATTAATGACTGGAAGGGGGGACAGTAAGCAAATCCACGGCTCTCATGCTAAACATTCAAAAGGGAAACTTTGAGAAAATGAGAAAAATTATTAGAAAAAAACTGAAAGGAGCAGCTACAAAGGTAAAAAGTCTGCAAAAGGCATGGTCATTGTTAAAAAATACCATCCTAGAAGCACAGTCCAGATGTATTCCATACATTAAGAAAGGTGGAAGGAAGGCAAAATGATTACCAGCATGGTTAAAAGGGGAGGTAAAAGAAGCTATTTTAGCCAAAAGATCTTCACTCAAAAATTGGAAGAAAGAACCAAGAGAAGAAAATAGGATAAAGCATAAGCGTTGGCAAGTTAAATGTAAGACATTGATAAGACAGGCTAAGAGAAATTTTGAAAAGAAGTTGACCGTAGAGGCAAAAACTCACAGTAAAAACTTTTTAAAATACATCTGAAGCAGAAAGCCTGTGAGGGATTCAGTTGGACTGTTAGATGATCGAGGGGTTAAAGGGGCACTTAGAGAAGATAAGGCTATCGCGGAAAGATTAAATGATTTCTTTGCTTCAGTGTTTACTGAAGAGGATGTTGGGGAGATACTGTACCAAAGAAGGTTTTCATGGGTAATGTTTCAAATGTACTGAACCAAATCACAGTGAACCTTGAAGATATGGTAGGCCTGATTGACAAACTGAAGAGTAGTAAATCACCTGGACCAGATGGTATACACCCCAGAGTTCTGAAGGAACTAAAAAATGAAATTTCAGACCTATTAGTAAAAATTTGTAACCTATCATTGAAATCATCCATTGTACCTGATGACTGGTGGGTGGCTAATACAACCCCAATATTAAAAAGGGCTCCAGGGGCAATCCAGGAAACTACAGACCAGTTAGCCTGACTTCAGTGCCAGGAAAAATAGTGGAAAGTATTCTAAATATCAAAATCACAGAACATATAGAAAGACATGGTTTAATGGAACAAAGTCAGCATGGCTTTACCCAGGGCAAGCCTTGCCTCACAAATCTGCTTCACTTTTTTGAAGGAGTTAATAAACATGTAGATAAAGGTGAACCGGTAGATGTAGTATACTTGGATTTTCGGAAGGCATTTAACAAATTTCCTCATGAGAGGCGTCTAAGAAAAGTAAAAAGCCATGGGATAGGTGGCGATGTCCTTTCGTGGATTACAAACTGGCTAAAAGACAGGAAACAGAGAGTAGGATTAAATGGACAACTTTCTAAGTGGAAGGGAGTGGGCAGTGGAGTGCCTCATGGATCTGTATTGGGACCTGCACTTTTCAATATATTTATTAATGATCTGGAAAGAAATACGACGAGTGAGGTAATTAAATTTGCAGATGATACAAAATTGTTCAGAGTAGTTAAATCACAAGCAGATTGTGATAAATTGCAAGAAGACCTTATGAGACTGAAAAATTGGACATCCAAATGGCAGAGAAAATTAATGTGAATAAGTGCAAGTTGATGCATATAGGAAAAAATAATCCATGCTGTAGTTACATAATGTTAGGTTCCATATTAGATGCTACCACCCAAGAAAGAGATCTAGACGTCATAGTGGATAATACATTGAAATCATCGTTCAGTGTGCTGCAGCAGTCAAAAAAGCAAACAGAATGTTGGGAATTATTAGAAAGGGAATGGTGAATAAAACCGAAGATGTCATAATGCCTATGTTTTGCACCATGGTGAGACCACACCTTGAATACTGTGTACACTTCTGGTCGCTGCATTTCAAAAAAGATATAGTTGTAATAGAGAAGGTACAGAGAAGGGCAACCAAAATGATAGAGGGGATGGATCAGCAACCCTATGAGGAAAGACTAAAGAGTTTAGAACTTTTCAGCTTGGAGAAGAGAGGCTGAGGGGGGATAGATAAAGGTGTTTAGAACAGGTAAATGTGAATTGATTATTTACTCTTTCAGATAATAGAAAAACTAGGGGGCACTCCATGAAGTTAGCATGTGGCACATTTAAAACTAATCGGAGAAAGTTCTTTTTCACTGAATGCACAATTAAACTCTGGAATTTGTTGCCAAGGGTTGTGGTTAGTGCAGTTAGTGTAGCTGGGTTTAAAAATGGATTGGATAAATTCTTGGAGGAGAAGTCCATTACCTGCTATTAATTAAGTTGGGTTAAAAAATAGCCACTGATATTACTAGCAACAGTAACATGGAATAGACTTAGTTTTTGGGTACTTGCCAGGTTCTTATGGCCTGGATTGGCCACTGTTGGAAACAGGATGCTGGGCTTGATGGACCCTTGGTCTGACCCAGTATGGCATGTTCTTAATGATTCCAAGATCCTTTTCCTGGTGGTGATACCTAATATGGAGCCCAGCATAGTGTATCTATAGTTTAGATTATTCTTCCCTATATTTACCATTTTGGATTTGTCTAGGTTAAATTTATCTACCATTTATATGCCTGATACCTCAATCTTGCAAGGTATACTTGCAATTTCTCACAGTCAGCTCATAATCTAAAAAGTTTGAATAATTTTGTGTCATCTGCGAATTTGATGACTTCTCTTTTTACTTCCTTTTCCAGATCATTTAAAAATATATTACAAAACATCAATCCCAATAGAGATCCTTGGAGCACACCACTATTTATCTTTCTCCATTGAGAAAAATGACCATACACTCCTATTCTCTATTTCCTATCTTTCAGCCAGTTAACAATCCACAATAGAACATTGCCTCTTATCCCATGACTTTTTAATTTCCTGATGAATCTCTCATGACGGATTTTATCAAATGCCTTCTGAAAATCCAGATACACTATATCAACTGACTCATCCTTGTAAATGATGGATTTATGTCTCCTTGTCTGCTACCAGTTCTGGCCCAATCTGCTTATTCAGGGTCAGAACCGTGTGTGTGTGCAACAGGGACCTTCATACCTCCAGGAGAAACACTTAGGGATAGATTTTCAAAAAATGCGTGTGCACGTCCATGTGCACGAGCTACCAATTAAGGAGCGGACTGGGAGGGAACTTCCCAACCTCCTACCTTAACCTCCTTTCCCTTACCCCTTCCCCTATCCTAACCTCCCCCTATCCTAGCTACCCTTATTTTTTCTATTTTCACTTTTGGTCCTGCAAAGGAGCAGGAGCAAGTTGTGCGTGCCGGCACCCTGGAAAATGGCTGCTCTACCGAGCGCCTCTAGCCTCGCCCCACCCCACTCCCCAGACTGCCCCCTTTTAAGGCCCCGGCATCTACATGCGGCCCGGGGTTTATGCGTGTGGCTGGGCCCATTTGAAAATTGGCCCAGCGCGTAAGGCCTAGGATTTTTGCGCGCCAGGTTTTTAAAATCTACCCCTTACTGTGAAGCAGAAAAGACTGGGAGCTCTTCAGTGACTTCATGCAAAGATTTTTTTCTTAGAAAACTGGGTTAGAAAACAATATTATGAGGTCAATATTCAGCACTGGCCATTTAAGTAACTTTCCCCTAGGTTCATCAGAAAGTGTTATTAATTCATTGATAATGCCCGCGTTAAGAAAAAGGGGCGTGTTTAGGGAAATTTTAGAATTACCGCACCATGCAATACCATACTGCTTTGCATCGGTAGTATCGATGGTGTAGTAAACTTATCGCACCTTGTGATAATTCCTATTTTCCCACCTTGCGCTGAAAGAGAGAGAGAGAGGGAGATTATGTACAACGCCCTCAGAGTAGTGAAGTATTTATATCTCTATAGGAGGGCCATCTAATAGGTCAAGGTGAGGTGTTGATGATGGTTTAGGAGCCAGTTTCTCATGTAGAGTGAGATGTATGAACAGCACAGTACACTTCACTGAAGATTTGATGTCATTTGGAGTAAGGAAATTCTCACAAAGATGCCATTTCTACTGTGTTCTCTCACTCTATAACAGGGTAGCAACAAGTTAGGGTGAGATAACATAGTACAAAATTTCATCTTTGTGAGACTTTCCTCACTCCAAATAATGTCAAATTTTCACCAAGTTGTACTGTGCTGTTTATACGTCTCACTGTACATGAAAAACTGGCCCCTAAACCACCACCAATACCTTACCTCAACCTATTAGATGGCCCTTCTGTAGAAATATAAATAGTTGCACACTGTGAGGGCCTCTCGAGAGGTGGTCTCTCTCTCTCTCCACTCCACTCCTCTCTTCTCCTCTCCCCCTCCCCCTGCCCCTCCCCTTCTTCCCAAGCCCAGAAATGACCAAAATCCAATTCTTAAAATGTATCGCGAATTGTGTTATGGCCATTTAGGGCATATCACAAAGCCTAATGCCTGGAAAAAAGATGTAGTTATTCCCAGCATTAAAACCATGCGATAGCATGCATTATGATATCGCACGGTGCGATATTGCCCCTCATTTTCCTAAATCCCGCCCAAACTCCTCCCTGGTTCCACCCCTTCCAAAAATTTGCATTCGCGCCATGCGCTAGAGTTATTATCACATGCATTAACGCCATAATGTATTTTGATGAATGACCCGGTTAGCCGGATATGACTAATCTGGCTAAGTTACGATGTATATTCAGTGGCATGGCAAACCCACTGAATATACGTGTATATGTGCACACTTAGCCGGATAAGGCAACCAGGCTAAGTTTAGACCTGTTCTATAGGGCATCTAAATGTAGACGTACACTTATGTAGCTAACATCCAATTATCGATAGTTAGGCGTATAAGTTCTATATCTCACTCTACCCTTACACGCCTGCTTTTTATATGCAAAAATTTTAGCCATATAAGGGACTTGTATGGCTAAGCAGCGGCTGCTGAACATGGGCGCATAATCAGTGTGTTATGGTTATGAGATGTTGGAGTGGATTCTTGGGTACTGCAGTGATGGCCACTCCCATGGGGAGGAGCCCCATGAGGAACTGCAGTATCAGGCTAGACTCTTTGCACGCAAACACAGAGAAGTAGTTTTATTGTACAGCACGGTGGCACTGCCCGGGAAGTGGACAGCAGTGGAAGGTAGCTCCAGCAGTAGTAGTCTAGGGATCCTCAGCAGAGAGGACCCGTCTCACTCTAGAGTTGGTGGAGACAGCACGGTGAACAGGAACAGGTGCCGGATGTAGAGCGCTGAAGCTGTAGGTGATATAGACTGATAGGTTAGTACTCATTGAAGCAGAAGCTGTATCTTTGGAATTCCTGGCAGGCAGAAATTGTAGAGTGTCAGGCACCAGGTTAGGGAGAGCAGGCCCTCAAGGAATGAGTACCTGGTATCCCAGGATAGGCACCTGAAAGAAAGTAGAAGGGCCCCCGAGGAGTAGGTACCAAGATTAGAGATGAATTACCCCGAAGGGTGGAGAGAGCATCCTGCGGCAGCTAGGAAGCAGCAGAGCAGCTTAGACCGGAGTTAATCCAATCCTTGCTAACTCGATTTGTTAGCAAACAAAGGGCAGGCTAAAAACCAGGATGTGCTGATGTCACTCGGAGGGGATGCCCCTGAGGTTCCCACCTTAACGTGGATAAAGACATGGGTGGCGTGCGCGCGTGCATCCTAGGAGGCCCTCAGGAAAACATGGTGAACGCCATCTCTGTTGCCGATCCGGGGATGCCGGGGAGAGTGGCATGAAGAAGCGGTGGCAGCCAACCTCCCAAGGCTTGAGGAGAGAGAAGGAATAAAGGTGAATCACAAAGGTCGAAGCCGTCTGAGACCGACTGACGCAACACAGTGGTACTGGTTGCTACTTAGCCATATAAGTTCCACTTATCCAGTTAAATAGCACTGAATGTGCTTCTCATCATATACAGTCACATGGTTCTGATTGTGTACAGTGATTGTGCTCATTTATGACCAGCATAACAGGCATGGAAAAATATGGAGACTTGACTCACTAGTACTGGTTACATTCTATCTGGAAGCCCTTGCAGACCCACCCCACCCCACACAGGGTCAGGTGACATGGTTAGGAGAAGTATTATCTCCTTGCTGTCTGTTTAGAGGATGGTCCTCCAACAGTTGACATGTTTGTTAACTCCTTCAAAAAAATGTAACAAATTTGTAAGGAAAGATTTACCGTTGCTAAATCCATATTGGCTGTGACCTATTAATTTGTGTTGATCCAGATGGCCAGCATAACTGTTACCATTTTGCCTGACACTAACATTAGACATCAGTTTATAGCTTCCCGTATCACCCCTGGAGCCCATTTTTAAAATGGATGTTAAATTGGTTGCTCTCCATTCCTCAGGTTCCTGAGCTGATTTGAATGAGATTACTAGTAATAAGTCTGAAATTTCTTTCAGAACTCGGGAGTGTATACCATCCAGTCCCAGAATTATTTTTTAGTTTGTCAGTTTGCTCTATTACTGTTGCGGTCTCTACCGCTTCCCTCCACTTAGGGCTCAAACCCGCCTACCTCCGCTTCAGGAATCACCGCGTTCCGCCCGCTCTGGACCCCGGGGGCTTCTCTCACTCCACGTGGCGGCCGCCATTACGTGCCTGCTTCTCGTCAGTCTCACGCGCGCGAGGACGCCTGTCTTGAGCGCTCAACTCACGGAAGCCTGGCTCCGCCCGTGCTGCTGACGTCACACCCAAGCCCCGATATAACCAGCGCTCAAACTCTCTCTCATCGCCTTGCAACGAGGTTCACAACTCCATAGTTGTTCTTAGTTGCGTTCCTGGCGATCTCCACGTTTCCTGCTTCTGACTCCGGTCTGCTTTCGATTCCGCTTCAGCCTGCTGCCTGCCTCTGACTCCGGTCTGCTTCCGACTCCGCTTCAGCCTCCGGTTTGCTACCGACTTCGCTTCAGCCTACGGCCTGCTTCAGCCTCCAGTTTGCTACCGACTTCGCTTCAGCCTACAGCCTGCTTCAGCCTCCGGTTTGCTACAGACTCCGCTACCGCCCGCTGCCCTGCCTTCAGCCGGCCCTCGGCCCTGTACAGCCGGCCCTCGGCCCTGTACAGCCGGCCCCTTGCTTCCCGGGTACCTTGGACTTCCTATCCTTCCTGTTTGCTCTGGTCCCGGTCTAAGCCTATCTCAGCCCCTGGACTTTCTGCCTCTATTCCAAGTCCCGAGGTCCCAGCGCCCTACGGGCTCCTCCCGGGGGGTTCCTGGTTCCCGGGTGAACACCTCCTGCTTGTGGCTCCGCCCCCTGGCCTACCCTGTCACCCTAGGTGGGCCGGCCCAAGGGCCCACTATCTCGCCAGCAGTGCCCAACTGCAACAATTACATCTTCCCAGCTGCTTCGTGCAATCCAAATGGATGAGACTTTGGATTGTATAACATCAGAAATGGAAGAGTTTTTACTTGCATAGAATTTTCAAAAAATATACACACAAAAAAATATGAACCTTGATCCTGTTTTCAGCTTATAGAAATGTTTTATTAGGCTGTATGGTAGTGGTTTTGCTTGCCCCATAGTCTTCAATGGGATCCCAAAACAAATGCAAATAAAATTGTTGTTTTGGGGACACTGGCCATTCATTTCAAAATTAAAATGCCCTCATTTGGTTCAGATTCCTTGTTTCTTTAAATCAAATGCACATCCCTGGAATGGCACGCTGGTAAGCATTTTAATAATTTGAATAGCATCTAACAGTTTCCCATAGAAAGAAATGGGGGGAAAGGGGGATCCCATAGAAAGCAATAGGGATTTTTTGGAAGATTTAGTTCTTTGAAAATACTGATGTTTCTGGATTTTGCACTGGCCTGAGATATTCACATTTTCTTCCTGCATGCCAAATTTGGTGCATTTTCAGCAATTTTTAGAGAGTTATTGTGCCTACAGACAGACAGATGGATATCAATCCTTTTTACATAATTCTTCCCAAATGCACATATGTTGGAAAGCGTGAAAAGAATCTTAAATACTAATTGAATTATTTGTATTGTTTTGTGATACTGCTGCTTCTAGGCCTCCACCTGGGTCCAAGTTATAACTACTTTTGTGGAAATATTGTCTGGAGCAAGACCACATAAAATGAACATAAATAAGATTGGCAATTATTGATTTTAAAACAATGTATTTGCGAGGAGCTAGCTAAATCTAAAGTAGATAAGGCAATGGGACCGGATGGGATACATCGGAGGGCATTGAGGGAAATTAGAGATGTCCTGGCAGCCTCCGCCTGCTGACCTTTTCAAAGTTTCTTTAGAGCCAGGAGGACTGGCGAGGGGCAGATGTGGGCGCTATTCATAAATGTGGAAATAAGGAGGAGCTGGGAGCTACAGGCTGGTTAGGGTGAACTCTGTGGTGAGCAAATTAATGGAATTGCTGCTAAAACAGAGATTGCATGATCCAAGGCAGCATGGTATTACCAGAGGTAAATCTTGTCAGATGAAGCTCATCAATTTCTTTGATTGAGTGACTAGAGAATTGGATCAAGGGAGAGCGCTAGATGTAGTGTACTTAGATTTCAGTAACACCTTTGACACAGTTCCACACAGGAGACTTATAAACTGACTGTCCTTGGTATGGAACCTGGAATGACTGACTGGGTTTAGAAATTGGATGAGTGGGAGGCGACAAAGGGTAGAGTTAAATGAAGTTTACTCTGAGGAGGGGGTGTTACTAGCAATCCTGGGACTGGTTCTTTTCAACATTTTCATTAGCAACATAACAGAAGGTTTGTCAGGAAATATTTGTCTTTTTGCTGAAGATACCAAAATCTGCACCAGTGTAGACCGCCAGGAAGGTATGTAAAATATGAGGAGGGATCTAGAGAAGTTCCATGAATGATCTATAGACTGGAAACTAAGATTCAAAACTAAAAAATTCAGAGTAATCCATTTAGGCTGCAAAAATCCAAAGGAGAGGTACAGTATTGGAGGTGAAATTCTTCTAAGCACAAAAGACAAGTGGGATCTGGAGATGATTGTATTTGATGATCTTAAGGTGTCCAAACAGATGGATAAAGTGATGGCAAAAGCCAGAAAGATGCTTGGCTGCAAATGGGGAGGAATGATCAGTAAAAAAAAGGAGGTGATATTGCCCCTGTATCGGTTCCTGATGAGACCTCATTTGGAATACTGTGTACAATTCTGGAGGCTGCACCTTCAAAAGGATATAAACAGGATGGAGTAAGTCCAGAGGATGGCTACTAAAATGATCAGTGGTCATTCTAAAGCATATCTAAACATGTATACCCTAGAGGAAAGGTGAGATAGGGGAGATATGATAGAGACATTTAAATATCTCAAAGGTTTCCATGCACAGGAGGCGAGCCTCTTTCAATGAAAAGAAGACTTTAGAAAAGGGGGTCATGGGATGAGGGTGAAAGAGGGTAGACTCAGGAGTAATCTTAGGAAATATTTCTTTATAGAGAGAGTGATAGATGCATGGAATGGCCTCCCAGAGGAGGTGTTGGAAAAAAAAACAAAACCGGTATCAGAATTAAAAAAAGCATGGGATAATTACAAAGGCTCTCTGAGGGAATGATGGGAATTGTAAGGGCTACATAAATTGGATGGATGGGCAGACCGGATGGACCATATGATCTTTTTCTGCCATCATGTTACTATGTTTTAGTGATGTGCATTCGTTTTTCCTGAATTAGGCAATTTCATTGAAATTGCCTAATTCGGTATGGTTTGCGGGAACTGAAAAACAAAATTAATTTTTCGTGTTAGCACGCACTAACTTTGCCCATTAGCGCGGACTATCGTGAGTTAGCTGCACTAACACGAAAATCGGGGCCCCCGAAAAAAAAACCCCCCGAACCGTGGGAAAACTAAATTTCCAGTAGGGGACCCTGAATCGAAGCTCGAGACGACAGGGCTTAATGAAGCACATTATGATGTTTCATATTAGGGAAACCAAAAGTCATGGATTGTAATAATTTCTGTTTGTTGTTATCCTTGAGGGATTATGCTCGCTCTGACCAGTGGATGTATATACAGGTGCCTGAGATGCATTGGAATGAGTGCTTGTTTTATAATAGTTTCAGGACACAAACCCCTACAATATATCATATTTTCAGAATTTTTTTTAAAGTATTTTGATTTAAGGAACAATATTTGGTACCCAATGTAATTTTTTATATTCTGATTGCAGGTGTTATGTATGAACAACATAGTTGTTAGAGCTTTTATAGATGGCTACAAGTCACTTTGTGAAAATAAAAGTACAGATGGGCTGAGGGCTTATCCAAGTCTTCTATTCCAAAATGCATTTGATGCCTAGATTGCAGATTGTTTTCCAGATTGTAAATCAGAAAAAATGTCAATGATCACAGATCCAAGGAGATCTTTGCTTCTTTGTGTCTATATGTGTCTGTCTGTCTCTCTCTCTCTCTCTCTGTCACATTCTTTGTGACCCTAGAAAAAGGGAGTGTTTTCAGATTGTGAGCCTCCAAATCTTTTAGGATCAAAGGGATGCAAGCCAATTACATTGAATTACAGTCTTTGTCTTGTAATTTCAGGCCAGGTTTTCCACTGAGCAGCTAGAATTTTACAAAGCTGCTGTGAGAAACAAAAACAGTGAAAGACAGCGTGATATTGATCAGGTGGAAGATTCCCTAATTAGGCAGACACTGAAGGTTATATTGCTATTTCAGTTCTCATGCTCAGACCTTGGCCTTTCTCTACAAAATGGCTACATCCAGATGCAAATACCACCCTTAATCGAGATCAGTCTGGACAGCTTGAAAAGGTTTGCTAATGCCAAGACTGACAGAGAGGTTAAGGTAGACTGTTGTATCATTTCCTGCAGGAGCTTCTGAGATTCTAAGCCAAAGTCCATTCTGTGAGAGAGACTGAGGGGGCCAATGGTTGGCAACTGCCAGTCTCTTTGGACACCAATCTGCTTGGGTTTTCAGGATATACATAATGAATATGCATGAGAGATTTGCATGTATACTGTTTTAGTTGTTATGCAAATCTATCTCATGTATATTCATTTTGGTTATCCTGAAAATCTGTCCATGGAAATTGGAATTTGCCTACCCCTGAGAGAGGCCAGTTTTCTAAACACTATTAAGGCATAAACATGTGTTAAATGTCAGCATTAGCATGGCTTGTGCATTAAAGTGACATGTTACTATGAATGCATTACCAGTAGCTTGCTTTTTTCCTAATGTGCATTTTGCATTATTTAAATGAGCTGATTAAAATGCAAAATTATGCATATAGGGCGGATTTTAAAAGGGTTATGCGCGTAAATCCTCCTGTGCGTGCCGAGCCTATTTTGCAGTGGCGTAGGGGCAGGGCAAGAGGCAGGCATAATTTACAAAATAAAGGTAGGGGGGGATTTAGGTAGGGCTGGGGGGGGGTTAGATAGGGGAAGGGAGGGGAAGGTGGGGGGGGGGGCCGAAGGAAAGTTCCCTCCGAGGCTGCTCCAATTTCGGAGCGGCCTCGGAGGGAACGGGGAAAGCCATTTGGGCTCCCCTAGGACTCGGCGCGCGCAAGGTGCACTAGTGTGCACCCCCTTGTGCGCGCCAACCTCGGATTTTATAACATGTGGGCGGCTGCGTGCGCATGTTATAAAATCGGGCGTACATTTGTGCATGCCGGGTAGCGTGTACAAATGTAGGCCGTGCTCATAGGTTTAAAAATCTGGCCCATAGTGCAGTTTATGTTAATGAAAATTAATGGCCCTGGAGTAGCAATTGGGGCAGTAGTAGGTTTGCCAGTCTCTCAGAAATATATTACATTGGAAGATAATCTGGAATATTGTGACTCAGAAAAAAGATATGCTTACTAATCCTATTTCTTAGTTGTGCCATTTCACTGGAGAGGCCTCACTTATGTTCAGAAGTCAGGACTGGAGGCTTGTTGATCTGGGAGAGAAAATGGTGACAACAGAGTGTCAGTCCTCTATGTGGTGGCAATCATTTAGCATTACATAATAAGCTTGGATAGGTAGGGAATGCCACTAGAATTAGAAATCTACATCCGTTAAACTTCCCTAGAAAGAGATACATCTCTCTGCAAGAACTATTAGAAAACTCCTGGAAAACATTTTGAAACTTCCTTCTGAAACAATATCACCAGTATCTAAGATGTTTTATCTACCAACATCTAGATGACATGTAAAGCCAGAAAAAGATGGAATGGATACTGTTGTAAAAACAGACTATCTTGATTCATCTGAGAGTCTGGAAACTTCACATGTAATGGGAAAGGTGACTCAAAATGCAATAATTTTATTTATTTATGTATTTACTTTTGAAAATTCTATTCCATTCACATCTAATAATTAATGGTGGGTTACAAGGAAGCATATAAAATAAAACATAAGAACAATTATTATAACAAAGCTAAAAACATAAATAAGCTTAATAAAACATCTAAAATGAGATAAAAATCACATATGAAATTCAAACAACTCATTACTTGATCTGCAACTAAGTTTAGTCCTCATTCTGTCTCTCCAAAAGCTTCCTTATAATAAAGGGTTTTACTGCTTTTCTTTTTTTATAATTTGAACTTTATTGAACAGAATGAAACTGAAACAAACATAAGATAGACATCTTTTCACAATGTACACATGGGTGTTCTCAAGAGATAAACAAATATTTACTATTCAATGAGAAATTTTTCTTTGACTTTCTGTAATTTTTAAGTTTTGGAATTCTTTACAATTCCCCTAACCTTGGCTATTTACTGCTTTTCTAACATAGCATTATAGTAAATGACATAGAAAAAGATCCATGCGAATCATATGCATCTTTGCAAATGCAGATTTCACTATTGCTCAGATCTGCAGATTCATTAGCCACTGACTTAATTTTTTAAAATAAACTTTAATTACAGTATTAAAGCATATGAAAATTACAAGCACACAAGAACAGGAAAAATGTTTTTTCCCTGTTTTTCTCCTCATTCATTCAAACTCCTTTATAAATGAACACAGAAAAATGTATTATACAGTAATGGTAAATAAATATAGAGAATATAAGAAAAAGTTTCATTTGGAATTTGAAAATGGTGACAACTGGTCTCAAGTTCCAACATAGTGAAGAAACTGCAAATTGGGATACCTATTAAGACTACATTGAAAGGAAACAAGGAGCAAGGTGTGGAGAAAGATGAAGAAATAGCAGAAATATTAAATACTTCAGTTCAGTTTTCACTAAGGAAGGCATTGGAGAAGAACCATTGCTGGCTAGCAAGTGTACAGATGAGAGTGTGGTAGATACATCCCTGTGAGGAAGTCTATAGAAAACTCCCTCAGACCATCTTAAGGGACCGGGCACAGCTGTCTCACCTAATTTTACTTAAGATCCAGTTCCATAAAGAATCCTGGGTGAAGGGAGGAGAGCCCCTCACCAGTGTACAAGAATTCAGGGTCCAGAAGGGTTAGAGAGGGCAGGGACCTACCATACGCCAAGACCTGTTACATTTAAGGACTGAAGTTAAGGTAAGCTGCACTGATTGTTTTGATATTGTTTTTCTCCACTGTACATAAACTATACCTAAGGAACAGTGAGAATCTGCCTCCTTATTTCTCTGGCTGTCACCCAAGTTACCACAATCCCCATTTACAGAGGAGAGTGGGTAGAACTAGGAAAACTGAAAGTGGAGAAGGCCAGGGAACCAAATGAGATATATTCCAGGATACTGAGGGAGTTCAGAGATGTGCTGGGAGGTCCGCTGAAAGACCTGTTCAATAGATCCTTGACACATGAGTAGTGCCACAAGACTGGAGAAGTGCAGTTTTTGTCCTGCTTCACAAAAGTGGTAGCAAGGAAGAGGCTGGAAACTACAGCCCAGCTAGCCTTACCTGGACAGTGGGAAAACTGATGGAGAGACTGCTAAAGAAAATGATAATGAATTATCTGCTAGAGATGTGAATCGTGTGATTGATCGTCTTAACGATCGTTTTTGGCTGGGGGGGGGGGAGGGAATCGGATCGTCGCGGTTTTGTTTTTTTTTAAATCATGTAAATCGTAAATCGAGGGAGGGCGGGAAAACCGGCACACTAAAACAACCCTAAAACCCACCCCGACCCTTTAAAATAAATCCCCCACCCTCCCGAACCCCCCCAAAATGTCTTAAATTACCTGGGGTGAAAGAAAAGAAATAGATGCCTGTAGTCTTAAAACAATCCTTTATTGCAGTGGAGACACAAGGGTAGCCCGACTCTGGCCGAGTGTCGCCGTTTCAAAACGGCTGCCTCAGGGGCTTACAATAATCTTCTTGAATTCATTAGTTATATATCGACTAAGAATATAATGTGATCATATAAAGAGCTGTATGATCTCTTATGTTGCGTCTTGAAGCATTTGCGATAGCAGAACTCCACTAGCAAATGTTTGCCTTTATATGATCACATTATATTCTTAGTCGATATATAACTAATGAATTCAAGAAGATTATTGTAAGCCCCTGAGGCAGCCGTTTTGAAACGGCGAAACTCGGCCAGAGTCGGGCTACCCTTGTGTCTCCACTGCAATAAAGGATTGTTTTAAGACTACAGGCATCTATTTCTTTTCTTTCATCCTGACGGCTATTATAGATCGCCTTCCTTCGTGCTTTTTGGGTCCTTAAATTACCTGGGGTCCAGTGGGGAGGTCCCGGTGTGATCTTCCACTCTCGGGCCACGGGTGCGTTAATAGAAATGGCGCCGGCGCCATTTTGGTTCCTGTCCCTCGACGTCACGAGCACAGGAGATCGCTCCCGGACCCCCACTGGACCCCCAGGGACTTTTGGCCAGCTTGGGGGGGCCTCCTGGGGGGCCTCCTGGGGGGGCCTCCTGGGGGGCCTCCTGGGGGGCCTCCTGACCCCCACAAGACTTGCCAAAAGTCCAGCGGGGGTCTGGGAGCGACCTCCTGCACTCGAATTGCATTGCCGTATTGCAAAATGGCGCTGGCCATACAGCCATACGGCCGGCGCCAATATGGCATTATGGCCATACGGCCGGCGCCATTTTGTAATTAGCTTCCCTAATTTCTCTTAGCATTTCACTGTCCATCTCACCATCTTGACCAGGTGGACGGTAGTATACTCCTATCACTATAGTCTTCCCTGACACACAAGGAATTTCTATCCATAAAGGTTCAATTTTGTATGTACTCATGCAGGATGTTTATCCTGTTGGACTCTATGCCATCCCGGACATAAAGCGCCACACCTCCTCCCGGGTGCTCCTCTCTGTCATTGCGATATAATTTGTACCCCGGTATAGCACTGTCCCATTGGTTATCCTCTTTCCACCATGTCTCTGAGATGCCAATTAAGTCTATGTCATCATTCACTGCTATAAAAACCTCAAAACAAATCCTTCATGATACTTATATAACTGTTCTCTGTTCAACTCCCCAAACGTTCCGCTCCTTCCAACAAAAATTTTTTTGCCAAATTGTTTTGTTAATAGTTAATCTTTTGCACTCTTACATGAGGATTGGGGAGTTGAACAGAGAACAGTTATATAAGTATCATGAAGGATTTGTTTTGAGGTTTTTATAGTATTGTAAGGATCCTTCTTAAATTGTATTGGTGCCTATTGATAATAGGTTGATCATTCACTGCTATAGATTCTAATTCTCCCATCTTACTTCTTAGACTTCTGGCATTAGCATACAAACATTTCAAAGTTTGGTTTTTGTTTGTATTTTCATTCTGCTTTTTAATTGATAGGGATAAGTTAGAATTTTTTAGCTCAGGTGAGTTTTCAGTTACAGGCACTTGGACTACTTTTCTTATTATTGGAACCTCACTGTCGGGATGCCCTAATTCTAATGCATCATTAGTATCCTTTGAAGATACCTCTCTCCGAACCATGCGCTGCTGAGCGACTGTCGGCTTTCCCCTTTGTTCTAGTTTAAAAGGTGCTCTATCCTGCCTGCTACAGTACCTGCCAGGTTCCTGCCTGCTTGCTACAGTTCCTGCCTGGTTCCAGTACCCAAGTCTTGCTACTGTTCCTGCCTGGTTCCAGTTCCCGAGTCTTGCTACTGGTTCCAGTTCCCGAGTCCAGCTACAGTTCTCTCCGGTTCCAGTTCACCAGCCTGCCTGCTCCTGTCTCGGTTCCACCACTCGCCTAAGTCCCAGTGGCCCGACTCCCAGAGTGAGACCACAGCTGAGAAGATCCAGTAGTGGTCTCACTCTGGGTAATTCCATTGCTCAGGACTGTACTACTACACCTACAATTCTGTGGACATTACTTTTCCTTCCTGTATAATAAAGTCTCCACTTCTAGCTGTATTTTTCTAGAAAAAGGTTTCTAGTTAAGGCCAACATTGGTCTCCACCTTATACTCCACCTGTAATGGGGAAAAGCAAGCAATTTGCAACAGTTAAAAAAGGTTCCAGATTAGTGAATTGCAGAAATTCAGCACCATTTAAAGAGCAAAAGTGTGTTTGTGCTATCTGGGCATAGGAATTAGAGAAGGGACAAAGACTGAGTGGGAATTTGAGTATATATTGAGCTCGCATCATTTTTCCAACAGAAGATCTCGAATACGCTCGCCCTCCTCCCTTCTATTACTACACCTCTCACTTCAGGCGAGAATCCTCACTCCCTCACGAGAGCCAAGCTTGACAACTTCGAATCAATCTCCACCAGGGAGATTGAATCCCTCCTAAAAAGACAGAAACCATCTAGCCACCCAGCAGATAATATCCCGAGGAAACTCTTTCTTCTTATCCCAAACACGATTTCTAGACCTCTGACAAGTATTATAAACTGCCTTCTAACTCAAGGGATTTACCCAGACAGACTAAAAACCGCTTCCCTCAAACCCCTCCTTAAGAAATACAATTTAGACCCCAACGAATTAGCCAATTTTCGACCCATCTCTAATCTCCCCTTCTTAGCCAAACTAACGGAGAAACTGGTAAACACCCAGCTTTCAGAGTATCTAGAAGATAACAATATCTTATACCCTTCACAATATGGTTTCCACAAATCAAGCAACAAGGAAACCCTCCTCATTTCACTTACAGACCATATTATTATGGGATTAGACAAAGGCCACTCCTTTATACTAGTCCTGCTAGACATCTCAGTGGCATTTGACACCGTCAACCATTCCATTCTCCTGGATCGCCTAGCAGATATTGGTATCTCCGGATCAGCCCACAGTTGGTTCAAGTCCTTCCTCTGCAATAGAACCTTCAAAGTCAAAATCAATAATAAAGAATCACCCTTGACAATGTCCCCACTTGGTGTACCACAAGGATCCTCCTTATCTCCCACCCTTTTTAACATCTACCTCCTCTCCCTCTGCCAATTGCTAACAGATCTTAATCTAATTCACTACCTGTACGCAGACGACATGCAGATTCTGATCCCTATCACAGAATCTATCTCAAAAGCTCTCACCCACTGGAATAACTGCCTTCTATCTATCACCAGCCTTCTCAACAGCTTAAACTTGGTCCTCAATGCCTCGAAGACAGAGCTCCTCCTCATCTCTTCAAACCAAGATAACATCCTTCCACCATCCCCCCACAACACCCATATCACCCATAAGCATGTAAGAGACCTTGGGGTAATTCTTGACAATCGCCTAAACCTAAAGAGAATGGTCAACACCACAACCAAAGACTGCTTCTACAGACTCCAGGTTCTAAAATGACTCAAACCACTCCTATTTTTCTATGACTTCAGGACAGTTCTCCAAGCTTTGCTGTTTGCCAAAATTGACTACTGCAGCGCCCTCCTACTAGGCCTTCCCAAATCTACCACCAAGCCACTGCAGATGATACAGAACGCCGCAGCAAGATTGCTGACCAACACTAACCATGGAGAACACATCTCACCCATCCTCAGAAACCTACATTGGTTACCAGTGAATTTCAGAAGCCTGCACAAATCAATCACCCTAATACACAAATCCATCCACAATCAACTTCAACTCGACCTCGAAATCCCCTTCAAACTACATTCCTCCAACAGACCAACTAGAGAAATTCACAAAGGAACCCTGCAATTTCCCCCAACTAAACCCACACGCCTCACCTCGACCAAAGACTGAGCGTTCTCGATAGCAGGCCCATCTATCTGGAATAACATCCCCTCAGACCTCAGATTGGAACCCTGCCTCTTAACATTTAGGAAAAAACTCAAGACGTGGCTCTTCCGCCAAGCCTTCTCTGACCCCCCAGATACTCACTAGTTTGCCCTTATTCTATATCTGAACGATGGTCTTATTCTCTGCCTGAACGATGGACTCTGGTACTTCTAAGCACATTATGCTTTAACCTGTCTTCTCTATTGTATTATATTTATAATTACTGCCTGCTTTAACCTCTCTTTCCAGCTGATTAAGCTTCCAAGTTCTTACTCCTTGTTGAATGTAACTTTGCCTCTTCCACTTCATTTGTTTATTTACTTTAGTTGTTGCTCCAGTTTTTACCCTTGTTCGATGTAAACCGATCCAATATGGTTATTACTATGAAGGTCGGTATAGAAAAGTGTTAAATAAATAAATAAATATATTTGTCCATTGGCATGGCTACCAGGGCCAGCGAGTCCATTAGGCAAACTTCGGCAGTCGCCTAGGATGCTGAGCCGTAGGGGGCGCCGAAGAGCAGCCACATGGTGCCGCAAGTGGGGCCTATCCCGCTCACGGCAAAGAGAAATAGAGACTGTGTACTTCTTAGGGCCGCACACAGTGTCGCGCCCCCCCCCCCACCCTCCACCTGTTTCGGCGCTGTTTCTATTTCTCTTTGCTGTGAGCGGGATAGGCTCCACTTGCAGCACCACGTGGCTACTCATCAGCGCCCCCTACAGCTCGGCGCCTGAGAAGTACACAGTCGGCGCCGAAACAGGTGGGGTGGGGGGGGGGGCGGCAGCGCAAGGGTCGCCTAGAGTGCCCAATACTCTTGTACCAGCCCTGATGGCTGCCAATAATCGATGAAGGAGCTACTATCTGTATATCAGGTGACAAAAAATTGAGAATGGAAATGATGAATTAAACTAAAAAAAAACAACAAAAAAAAACCAAGCATAAAGTTTTAGTGTTTATTATGAACACCTTTAGCTATTTGTAATAATATACTCTAATAAACTTAATTATTGCTTTTTTTCATAATTTATTTTATGATAAATTGTGACTACTTCTAAAGTGATAGATGTGGGCAGCGTGTATACTAATATTTCAACATTTTGATTCAATATTGGAGACACTTTAAATTCATTGCCAGTTCATTGATCCAACTTTATTTTCAGTTCCCAAAAACTCAAATCAACTCCCTTAGTTCCATAGCAGAATTAGTTTGAATCCGACATGTGCTGTGTTTTTGCACATCATGCCTGCCTCATGGGAATATATTCATCTGGAAAACCTTGTATAAAGAAGTTAATATAATGAGGAAACTGGTAATCATTAGCAGATATATAAGAGACTCGGGTGAGTGAGGAGGCAAAACAGCTGAGCCAGGTCAGTGAACAGTTGAAAAAAAATTAATTAGGAAGCTCTGAATAGCAAATAAAACACAGTTTGGACATCATAATAAAAAAGGCACCCAAAAAAAAAACAAAACAACCCAAACCTCACTTCAGTGTTTCATAAAAAAGAGCCAGATCTTGGTAAAGGTCTGGCAGAGCAGAAATTAGCTTTATGCCTATAAGGCTCAATATTCAAAGAAATCCTTCTGAGACGTATCCAGTTAACTTAGAAAGGATATTCATCAGCACGGCTATGCACAAGGGGCGGATTTTAAAAGAATTGCGTGCCGATGCGATCGGGCCTTTACCCAGTTCCCTCCCAATCTGCTTCAATAAAGGAGTGGACTGAGAGGGAATTTCCCTAACCCCCTACCTACTTTGCCTCCCTTTTCCCCTCTCCTCCCTGACTCCTAAAACCCCTCTTCCTACCTTTTTTCTTTCGTGCCAGCCCCTCGGAACAGCGCCTAATGTCGCAGTCGTGGCTGGCCCCTGCCCCTTTTAAACAACCCAACGTGCATGGCCAGGCCATTTTCAAAATGTGCTCAGGGCGGCCACGTGAGTATCTCCCGGTTTTTGCATGCGCCAGGTTCTTAAAATTTACTCTTTTTAACTGTTTTTGATTAATTCTGACAAAGACTGCCATAGCATCAGATGTAAACAGATCAACAACCATTCAATCCACCATGCAACCAACCATTCACACACACTTTCCACTGTAAGGATATATAAGCATCTAAAAGCTTTTCCCAAATTATAGTATATCCAACATTTAATGGGTTGCTAACCAGTTTAGCATCTACAACTTCAGTGACCCTCCGTTATCTATTTGGCTAATCCAAATCTGCACCGATGGAGGATTCACATTCTTCCAACATTGTAATATTACCAATCTCACTAGAAGAAGTACAGTTTGTACGAATTTAACTACCCAAGTAATGCCACCTAAAATGAATACATCTCCAAGAAAAGGTAGCCTCAACCCCAGCACTCTCTGTAACGCATCCAGTACAGCCCTCCAATGAGCATAAAAATTATTGCAAAGGAGAAAGCTGGGAGTCAAGGTAGCTTTAGTGACTTTACATCTTAATCATTGATCAGATGGTAGCAACCCCATCTGATATAATCTCGCCACTGTATAGTAACTTCTGTGTATAATATAAAATTGCATCTCTTAAAGTTTAGCATTAACTGTTACCTTTTTCAAGTTTACAAGAATATTCCTTAGCTGATCTTTTGTGCCTATAGTACCAACTTCAATAGACCATCGATTTGCTAATTTGCCCAATACATTATATGACAATTTCTCAGACCTTATTTTGTACCAATAAGATATTTCATTATGAGTTTTGCCCATTCCTTGTAGTAGATAAGATATGGAATTAACATCCATGAAGATTGGAGAGACATACAATAGAGAGGACATATAATGCCTACCTTGCAAATAGGCATAGAAGTGAGAGGCTGGCAAGTTAAACAATCCATTTAACTGTTCGAAAGAAAAAATATATTTATCAGCTAGAGAATACAAATCAGATGCAAATATCAAATGCTTCTCTCTCCACAATTGAAAAACATTGTATTGCATGCCAGGTTCAAATTCACTATTGCCAATAAACAGCAAAAATCCTGACCTCTGATAATCAGAACCCCACCAATAGCATATATATTTCCAGACATGACGTACGGCCTGAAGCACTGGATAAGACTTTAGCGCCTTTGGAATATCTTTGTTGGGCAAATGCAATGCAGCCTATGGGGAAACTGGAAGCAATTCTGAATCAATCAACCCTGGCATAGATTACTGGAATTTATTAAGTTCCCATTCCTTTTCAAATCTAAATTGATAAGCAAAGTTGTAGAAGCAAAAATCGTGCAAACATATTCCACCCATACCACCTTCCTGTTGCAGCGTAGCATAGCTAATATGCTTAGCTTTGTTCCTCCATAAGAAGCCCAACACCAGAGAATGTAACTGCTGAACATCTTTCTTCCAAAGGCAACATTTGTAATTTCCATAATAATTTAGGAAAAAGAACCATTTTAAACATAGCAGCCCTACCAAATAACACAAAGGAAGTTTCATCCAAGATTGCAAGGTCAAGGGTATTGACTCAAATGCAGGGAATTGTGTTGAGGTGATAAATCTGCCTATAATCAGAGGAACCTTTAACCCTAAGTAAGTGAAACTCGTAATCCATTTCAAAAGAAAAACCCCAGGCCAGGAATCTTTAAAGGACAGTGGCAATGCTAACACATCTGACTTGGTATAGTTAATGATAATCGTGCAAACATACTAAAATATTGAAAGATTTGCATAATAATAGGCAAAGAAGCTACAGGTTCAGAAATAAAAAGAAGAATATCATCCAAAAAGAGTCAGATTTTTTGCTCATAGTGCTCAAATAAAACCCATGAAAATCAGAACACTTAACAAAGTTTTAAGGCTAATGGTTCTACTGATAGTACATACAATAGTGGGGAGAGAGGACAGCCCTGGCGTGTCCCTCCTTGAAGGTCAAAGGCATCTGAAATCAAACCATTAATAGTTATCTTAGCAGTAGGATTTGCATATAATACTTTGTCACTTCAAAAAGTTTCCTTGAAAGCCATACCATTCCAAAACCCAGAATAAATAATGCCATTGTACTTTGTTGAAAGCTTTTTCAAGATCCAGACTTATGAGCAACTTATCATTGCTAGCAGGTTCAGATGCAGAGGACCATAATGCATGTATTAATTTACGGACATTACAAACGCCATGCCTCCCTCTTACAAAACCCACCTGATCAGAACTAACTAAATCAGGAACAACTATGCTAAGCCTGTTAGCTAAGATAGATACAAAGAGCTTAAGGTCCACATTCAATAAAGAAATAGGATGATAGCTCTCTGATTTAGACAGATCTTTACCTTTCTTAGCAAATTGCATAATTAGTGCCTGATTGACTTCCCATAATAAAGATCTAGCTGCCAAGGCACTGTTGTAAAACTGCAATAATGGGACACTAAAATAAAAGAAGGATACGCCAAATTAATGTTTCTAAGGAAGTTAAAACCTTTATTAACACTAACAAATTTTCGAACTGTCTTACAAGCACTAATTTTTGCAAGCACTGATTACTGTAATGCTCTGTTATTGGGACTACCATATACGACCATAAGACCACTTCAAATATTACAAAACTCTGCTGCAAGAATACTTACAGATAAAAGGAAAAGAGATCATATTACTGAAACACTAGCTGAATTACATTGGTTACCCATAGAACAAAGAGTACAATATAAAGCACTATGTGCAATACATAAATTAATTCACGATGAAAAAGCAGAATGGCTTAACACAGCACTGCCACATAGAAATCTGAGATCAGTGAATAAAGCACTCCTAACTGTTCCATCTGTTAAGACAACATGACTTACACAAGTCAGAGAGCGGGCATTGTCTTTAACGGGACCCAACTTGTGGAATTCAATGCCTCTTGAAATAAGATTGCAGAGAAATTTTAAACTATTTAAAGGAAATTTAAAAACGTGGCTTTTTAAACAGGCGTTTTACAAAGAGAATGGAGAAAGTAAATGAAGGCAAGCATCATAAACTCAGTACTTAGTTTTACTATGTGCTTAGTTGTTATTTTTATCCAATATCTCACTGATAACTTGATCTAGAATTTGAATTGCAAGAGAGACCTACATGTAAGTTAAACTTTGACACATGTATCAAAAGGACAAGACAAACAGACTCATCATATAATTGTATATTAGAATACACTTTGTTACCGAATTATTTTGGCACTTCTATAACGTCTTACCTGGTTTAAATACTTAATGTTACTATATGTGCCTTCTTGTAAACCGTTGTGATGGTAAAAAACTTAATGATGGTATATAAAAGATTTTAAATAAACAAACAAACAAATAAATAAATCTTATAGAATTTATTTAAATAGGAAATAATCTCACCCCAAAGTACAGATTTATCCGCCTCCTACAACACCCTTGGAGAAATCTCAAGAGACATATTTTCATCTAAATTTTGTTGCTACCTGGATTTCAAAAATTCCTTAAAGGCATCATCATGGTACAAAGAAGAGAGAAAATGCCACCTTAGTAAAGCTGTCCTCTGTAGCAATTCTAGTTCCATAGTAATTGTAACATGATCAGGAATGGCCACCTTAATTCTAGGGAAAAGGAAAGCAGAAATGAGAAAATAATGAAGTCTTGAATGTGCTCCATTGGGCGCTGAGTAAAATATAAAATCTATCTCATCCGGGTTCAAAACCCACCAGATGTCCAACAGTTGCAATTCTCTTAGCAAAAAATAAATTCCCATCCCCTTACCCACTGGGCATTGCAACCTAGGTGGATTTGCATCCACATTGGGATCTGATACCACATTAAAATCACCACCCGATATCAAATCATGGTCCAAAAATTTACTAGTAATGGACACTAACTCAGAGAAAAAAGCATGACTATACACATTTGATGCATATATATTACCTAACAGATATGCTTTTATGTCTGGGTCATTATAAAATAAAAATATCAGCCATCATTGTCAGCAATAATTTTCTCGACCTGAAGTGGGAGATTCTTATGAATCAAAATCAGAACCCCACATTGGTGAGAGAATAAGAAGCTGAAATAGTTTGCCACACCCATCTCTCTTAAATTTGAGATGTTCTTTCAAGGTTAAATGTGTCACCTGTAAAACACAATTTAGGAGGCAGATTTTTTTTTAAAAGATTCAATATCTTTTTGCACTTTATTGGGGAATGAACTCCATCAACATTCAAGGATATAATTTCCAGGGAATCCATCGTCAAAAGCCCACACCTAGGGAGTCAGGCATGTCACCCACTATGATTTGTAAATAACGAGGAGGCATGCTTCCCAGCCTAAACACACCCCCTGGGAACAAGGAAGATGTTAAGCAGGTTCTGGCCTGCTTAAACTGAAGTTGCCAACAGTGATACTCGATGTCCTCCTGAGGAACTCGACCGTGCATACATCCTACATCTCACACATCCAGGGACCACACATTCACATAACACAATAAACAGATAAACCACTACAAGACCAAAAACACTCCAAGGGTCTGCATTCTATTCTTCCAGATGTCCTTCTGTAGAGAAGATACGCCTTGCGAGGGTAACCAAGTAGTCTTCCCCCTATGTCCCATGAAGAAAAATCTACCCTTGTGAGGAAATAACAGGTTATATTGTGCACAAAACAGGAGCATCAACAACTATATTGAATGACAAATAAAATAAAGATTCCCCCAATAAAACATAAAGTCAAAATAAGCAAGAGTTATAATCCCTGATTTGCTTGGAGATCTGTTATACCAGGCACATTTTCACAAAGCACAATCAGCAAGAATATAATGACTGAAAGGTATTATCCCTCATGTTCCAGAAGTTTGACCAGCTGGTTCCTATCATGCCAACAGAAATACAGGCAGATCCCCAAACCTTGCATGAAAAAGCAGATTTGAAAAAAAAACAAAAAATGAAGTCACCACTGCTGCCTGGCAGATTTCTGAAATAAAAGCTCACTATTTCTAAACAAAAAAAATATATAAGAATAAAAAAAAGAAAAGAAGGAATTGCCACAAAAAAGGAACTTCAACAGGTGGCCCAGCTAAATAAGTCACAAAAGAAGAGCAATAACAAATTATGACACTAACTTGCGCTCCAAAATTTTATACCAGAGTTTCACTCAGCCCAAAAGTAACTGCGCCAGAGGCTAAAGGTCAGCAGGAAAATCTCAAATGCTGTCAGGAAAACAATTCCTTTTTAGTTCCGCCCATCTGCTTCACTCTTCTAAAGAAGTCATAAACTTCTTAGCTTGGTCTTTTGTCTCCAGCAAAACTATCTCTGAGCCGTGAAAAACTTTAATAATAGCTGGGAGGAGAAACAAGAATCTGATAGTTCTGATAGAAACGAGAATCTGTTGTAGTTTGGAGCATATAGGGGTAATTTGTCTTTGAGCTTCAGGAACATTTTGGGAAATGTCATTGAACAAAAATAAGTTTTTGTCCTTTGTATTCCAGTACCCCCTTCCAATTTTTAAAAGCTTGCATAAGGCAAACTTTATTCGCAAAATTGAGAATATGGGCAGTGACTGGTCTGGGGTGCTGCATATTTTCCCTTACCAGACCAATTCTATGCACTCTCTCCACCACTATCTGCTCTGTTTCCAAGGAAAGGCCCAAGAATTCAAGAAGAATAACTTGAACAAAATGGAGATCATCTTCTTTGATCCTCTCCAGGAGACCAATGATCTGCAAATTGTTCCGCCTAGCCCAATTCTCTTGATCTTCAAGCCGTTCATGTTGCATGACATTATCCTTTTTTAAATCTGTGACCTGCGCCATAAGCTGTTCAGTGGAAATTTCTTGCACTGCCTTTCAATTTTACAGGTCAGCTAGAGTTTTTGTGTGTTTGTCCATATTATCTTTAATTTCATCCAGAGATGATTGTAGCTTGGAGAGATGATCTTCCAAAGTTGCCGAGACCAACTTAGAAATGTCTTGGACTATATATTCTTTAAGGTCATGTTGATCGTCCAAATTTTCCAAGACCAACTTAGAAATGTCTTGGACTAGATCTTCTTTAAGGTCAGTGATATTTTTCTCCAAATCAGCTGCCTCTGTTGTTTTTATTTTTTATTTTGTCACTCTCATGGATTTCACAGACATTACCGGTCTTTGGTCACGACAGATTCTCAGGGGACAATTATGAGCACACAAGGTAGAAAAAATAGCAGTTTGGGGCGCTTAAATATCAAAAATAAAGTAGGCACTCTCAGAACTCTCCAGAACGCAACTTCTCAGAAACCACACAAAACCAGAAGTTTCCCATATTTATTTATTTATTTTTTTAAATTTATATTCCACTTTTTGGCACTTGAAAGTAGATTACACTCAGGAACTGTATTTCCCTATCTTCAGAGGGCTTACATATAGAGGTTTGGATTCACTAAACCACAATGTTTTATTGCAAGAAGAGTCCCAATATTGTGTGTGTGGGTGGGAAGGGGGTGTTCCTGGGATATTTTGCCCCTCCTTGAAAAAATATTGCAGCAGTATCACCGCATTGTTTTGTCTCACAGTAGAAGTCCGTGAGACAAACAGTACACAAGAGGCCTTGGCAAAGGGCGATGACAGCCTCCAAAGCACGGGGCCACTATTGCTATAAAGGGCCCTGCGAGCGAAACAGAAATTGCCCTGATAAGTGAAAAAAGTGACCGGGCGTCTAACTTCACTCCCCTGCCAACCCCAGGCTGCCAATTGAGGCAGCCTCATCAAAAAAAGTAAAAAAAAAAATAAATAGATTAAAAGGTTCACGTGACATGACCCCCCCAGCCCAACCCTATCCACATAGCTTGAAGTGCCCCCAAAGGGTGGACCCCTCTACTTCTTTTCCATTACAAAAAGACAAAGGTTATGTCCCCCCCCCCCCCACACACTCAACTCCCAACTCATAAAATAAATCATTGATAGCAAGGTCAGCTTCCCCCGGACCCCCAAGTCTTAAAATAAATCATTGGTCATATAGTAGGCCTCCAAGACCCCTCTCCCACACCCCATTACCTAAAAGAAAGAATCACTGGTAATCAAAAATGGCAATGACTAGGTCTTACCTGTGTTACATGACAGGGGCAAGGTCTGAGCACCAGAGAACGGCAGCATGGCTGTGCTCCGATATCTGGACCTTGGCCCTGCCCTGTGACAGGGACAAGGCCTAGTCAGCACATTTTGGAAAACGATGCCAAATGTGCCCAGGGCTATGGGGTGTCCCAGGCCCTTCTGAAGACCAGTGATCCTTTCTTTTAGGTAATGAGGTGTTTGAGGGGTTCTTGAAGGCCCACAATTTGACCAATGATTTTTTTTTTAAACTTTAGGATCTGGGGGGCCCACTCTATGATCAACAATTTTTTATGAGTTAAGATTGGGGGGGATATGTCTTTTTTAATGGAAAGGAGGTGGGTGGCTACCCTTTGGGGGTTCTTTAATCTATGTGGATGGGGTTGGGTCGGAGGGGGGGCATCGTCTCGCAAACCTTTTAATCTATTTTTTTATTTTTTTTTTTACTTTTTTTTGACTGGGCCACTTCATTTGGCAGCCCCAGGTTGGGGAGGGAAGACAAGTTAGACGCTCAGACACTTTTTAAAATTTTTTGTGGCTATTTCATTTTTGGCCATTGAACCCTTTAAATCTACCGTGGAAGCATCAGGACCCACCTTAGGGGCTCAATGCTCATGTGGTAGATTAGAAATTTCCCAAAATATATAAGTCAGCCATGAGCCGCTTTGTATGGATTTGCAAAATGTATGCATTCAAATACCATGCAATGCAGCTCATTGTAATAAGGGAGGGAATATGGCCAAAAATATGGATGATATAATGAATATTGCTGTGATAGGGGTATGGAGGATAAAATGACTTGCCCAACATCACATAGACTGGATTTGATCATTGTTTCCCTGGCTTTGTAGTCCACTCTTCTAACCACTAGGCTACCCCCCACTGCAACACCTATTTCCTGCCTAACACTTGTCCAGTTAAATAATTATGCTGCTAAGTGTCAGCCGTTGGATATTCAGCCACTGCCACTTAGCTGGATAAGTCATCACTTATACAAGCTAAGTGAAGTGGCGCTAAATATCGGCCTTATAATTTTTAACTCCAATTGGCAAACAGGGTTGCTGCACCTCTGCTCATTCTTATTTCTGTTTCTTTACTTTCAGACATCTTAGAATTTTATCACTGAAGAAGTTCAGTGGAGCTGTGTCTTTAGCCAAGCAGTTCTTGTCAGCAGATTTTCTGTACAGATATTAGCAGGATGTCTGAATCTATCAGCACCTCTAGCCTTAAGCTCGGGGAATAGACTCTGACTTGGAGTCAATGATAGACACACACGCACATGCAAAACATTGCTGTGACACAAAAATATGTTATATCGTTGTCTATAATGAATGGTTCAGGCTATTTATATTGACAGCATTTTTTGATCCCCAAATATGAAGCAGTAGGGTTATGAACCATCTATTACTTTTTTAAATGAAACCTGACAGACTGACAGCATCTTTTGAACAGAATGACTACCACTTAAAGAAATGTTGAGATTTCAGTGACAATGAATTAATCTGCAATATTTCAGGTACTCTTTGAGAATCTTGAGCACACCTCTTGTCCTTTTGCTGATTTTGTGGGAACTGTGTCCATCAGTGTTGTAATCTGGCAACTTTGAGACATTAAATGAATTTCAATACTCCAATTAAGAGTTACTATTGAATATTTCATATGCAGATAGAGTGCAGTTCAGTTAATTTTTTCAAGTTATGTGTTTAGACATTTAATTCTACTTGGAACAGCAGTGCTGTGCTATTACCTCTTTTAATATTGCTTTATTGGCAGATGAAATAGGGATTCTGAATTATCAATGAAATATTTATTTTATCCTTGAATACAGCTTAATGTATTATATGATTGTTGCATTTGGCACTCCGTGGGCTCTTTCCATGAACTGCCACACTTACCCATCAGGCCTGGCCTTCCCCCTCATGCCAGGATGCCTCCAGACCGCCCCATCTACCAGCACAGTGGTCTGCCACACCGCGATGCAGCAGGACACCACCAACCCAGGCCGGTTCCACCCCCCCCCCTAGGGAACAGGTGCGCCTGATGCCCCCATTCTTAAAGAGCTAGTGGCGGGAAAGTCCAGCAAGCACCCTCTGATGACATTGTAACCCCTGGCCTATATAAGGCCACTGCAGACATCCCTCCAACACCTTGGCAACAGGTCTCCCTACTGCCTGGTAGGGTGAAGTGCCTCAGCTTTCCTGTTCCTGCATTCTCCAGTTCCTGAGTCCTCATCTTCAGTTCCTGCATCTTTGTTCTTCCATTCTTGTGGTCCTCATCTCGTTTGTCAGTCTTCAGTTCTTGCCTCCTGTGTTGCTCTTCATCTTCCTGCCCTTCCTCGCCATCCTGCCTTTCCCACAGATGGATGCTTGGTATTGACTTTGGCCTGATTTCTGGATTTCCTTGGATGTCACCTGCCACAGACTACTGCCTGACCACTGGTCCTCCTTGACCACTGCCTAACACCAACTCCAGCCTGCTTCCAGTTTCACTGGCACCATCCAGTGACTATGGCAAATCTTCCAAGCATAGACAGAGGCCTCACTTAAGAACTGCTGGCGCTGGCATCCATAGACTCAACCTGAGGGGAACGTGGGCTGGTATACGTAAGCTCTTGCTGGGCCTCTGCCCTCTCTGACTCTGCCTGCTGATGTTGTGGACCTGTGGGGCTTCTCCCAACAAGTTGTGCCAACTCCACCTCTGTCCAAGGGTCCACGATTCTATCAATGATTATTTCAATTGTGTTCTAGGAGTGACAGTTGATTTATTTAATTATTACAAATTTTTGTATTCTGCCTTTCTGTGTACCCAAAGTGGATAACAACATAAAAAGAAATGTTTTCATATATTATAAATTAAAATATGAATTAAAATAATCATAAGACACAAAGGGGCGGATTTTAAGAGCCCTGCTCGCCTAAATCCGCCCAAATCCGGGCGGATTTAGGCGAGCAGGGCCCTGCGCGCCGGTGAGCCTATTTTACATAGGCCTACCGGCGCGCGCAGACCCCGGGACTCGCGTAAGTCCCGGGGTTCTCCGAGGGGGCGTGTCGGGGGGCGGGCCCGGTCGTCGCGGCGTTTAGGGGGCGTGTCGGCAACATTTTGTGGGCGGATCCAGGGGGCGTGGTTACGGTCCAGGGGCGTGGCCGCGCCCTCCGTACCCGCCCCCAGGTCGCGTCCCGGTGCGCTAGGGGCCCGCGGCGCGCGGGGATTTACGTCTCCCTCCGGGGGGCGGGTGGTCAAGCATCACTAGAATGTAATGTTTACCATTATCAAATCCCCTCATGATGTTATCTGTAAGTGCAAGCAGAAGTGTCTCTGTGCTATAGTGTTTTCGAAAGCCATGTTGTGATGGATAAAGGATGTTATTGTTATCTAGGTGTTCTGCTAATTGCTTTTGTATAGTTTTTTCTATTAACTTTGCGATTAAAGGCAGGTTCGATACTGGTCTGTAGTTACTCAGGTTCAGTGGGTCACTGTTTTTCTTTTTTAAAATAGGTTTTACGATCGCTCCTTTTAGTGTGTCAGGCATGGATCCTTCCTCTAAGGATAGATTAACGATCTTTGTGAGTGTTAGCTACTTTTTTTATGTCTGTAGTTGTAATTGATACTTCATTGAAGGTCGACCATTGCATAACATCTCTTTCTTTCATTTTAATTACTTGTTTTGCTGTATTTGGGATTTTTGTTTTTAGGTTTTTGATTTTATCATTAAAAAAAATTGCAATCTCATTGCATCTATTTTCTGGAAGATCTTGTGGAGATTCAGATTTGTCATTGGTGAGGTTTCTTACTATGGAAAATAATGTTCTTGGGTTGTTTGCATGTTTTTCTATTTTAAAGCTATAGAACTGTTTCTTCGTTTTGAGAATTATTTGTTTATAATATGCTAAGTGTTTTCTGTATTTTGTTAGGTTTTCGGTAGTTTTATTTTTTCTCCATTCTTTTTCTTTTTTCCTTAGTTGTCCCTTGATTTCTTGTATCTTTTCGTTATGCCAAGGGTTAGTTTGTTTGGTATCTTTGAAATTGATATATTTTATTGGGTTTATTTCCTTGGCCAGTTTTCTAGTTGTTTGCATCCATGTTGTGGTAGCGGAGCAGCAGTTGGTGAAGTCTAGTTTTGTTAGATTTTCTTCTAGTTTGTCTTTCAGGGTTTCTATGCTATTGCATGTTTTTAATGCCAGAAATAACTATACCTTTTTTCTTTTGTTAGGCTATGTGATATGCCCGAAATGGCTGTAATGCAATTTGTGATAAAGATTGCAAATTGCATTTTGGCCATTATTGGGCTTGGGGAGGGGAGAAGGAGAGGGAGTAGAGTGGAGTGGAGTGTAGAGAGAAAGACCCTTTGGGAGGGCTTCACAGTATTCAACTATTTATATCACTATAGTAGGGCCAGCTAATAACTCAAGGTGAGGTGATGGTGGTGGTTTAGCGTTTTGGAGCCAGTTTTACATACAGAGTGAGATGCATGAACAGCATAGTACAACTCAGTGAAGATTTGACAACATTTGGAGTGAAGAAAGTCTCACAATGATGAGATTTCTACAATGTTCTCTCGCCCTGGCTTGATAGAACCCTGTTATAGAGTCCATCAAGCTAGGGTGAGTGAACATTGTAGATTTGTAGGCACTGCTTGCATTGTATGCAAATCTTTCATGCATTTTCATGGTGGATATCTTGAAACCCAGATCTGTTTGCGGCTCTTGAGGCCTGGAGTTGCCCCCCTTGTTTTAGACTCTGCCTTAAGTTTTGCTGATGTCCACTATGAGGTAGATTTTTAAAGTTATGCGCCGGCAAAAATGTGTTCGCGCAACCCGGCGCGAACAAATCTACACCTGATTACATAACATGCGTGCACTGCTGCGAGCATGTTATAAAATCCAGGGTCGGCGCGCACAGGGGGTACACATTTGTGCAACCTGCATGCGCCGAGCAACCTGCCTCCATTCCCTCCGAGGCCGCTCCGAAATTGGAGCGGCCTCGAAGGAAACTTTTTTCTGGCCCCCTGCACCTTCCCCTCCCTTCCCCTATCTAACCCACCCCCCAGCCCTAATTAACCCCCCCCCTTACTTTTGTTGGAGAAGTTACGCCTGCCTCTGGGCAGGCATAACTAATGCGCACCAGTTCTCCATCCCCCGCCCCAGTGGCTGTTCCGTAGGCCTCAGTCCTGCCCCGGAATGCCCCCGGGCTGGTGCCCCGCTCATGGCCCCGCCCCTGGAACGCCCATTTTTTCAAGCCCCGAGACTTACGCGTGTCCCGGGGATTGCGCGCAAGGGGAGGCAGAGTTAGGTTTTCCGGGGTTGCGCGTGTATCTTACGCACGCAACCCTTTGAAAATCTACCCCTTTGATTTCCTTGCCCTTTTATATAAGAAAACGAGGGAGCTAATGCATTCCATGTTCTGGAGCAGGGTAGGTCTCATATGCTATATGATACACTCGTTTCCACCTTGGTCTGACTTTGAAAGGAAAATATTTTTTTTTATTTGCTGACTTTCCAATTTGCTTGCCTCAACCTGCTTTCTAGTTGGTACATGGGTATCTCAACCCCTTTGTCTTTCAATTAAATTTATACATATATAATTTTATAAACATTTCCTCTAAACACTTTCTTTTCCCTTGAAAGCCAAAGATCTGGTGTGACTTTTTTCAGGTCAGAGATCAAACTGATCAGCCAAGGCTGCCAACCTCACTCTTTTTAATGAGGTTTAATTGGGCTCAGCTAGTCTGTGTCTCAAGCTAATTGATGCCTTAGATAGGCTGGGGTCCTGGCCCATCCAGTCTCTAGGACTCCACCCAAGGGCCTTGTCAGTCTGCTTGGCTGATAGAATGAGATCTATGTTAAACTTCATATTATGCCCTGTGGCTTCTTCTTTCTCCTAGTCTTGGGGCTTTTCACCTGGCCTGGATTAAAGCTACTTCTGCCAATGATAGGCTTGCATATGCCATCAAAATCCGATACAAATGATATTAGATGATTGCACACATCTAATATGCCCAGAGTTTTGACTTTTAGTGATTTTAATGCTTTATAACTTTAGATGATGCTAAGAATTTTCAGCTGATTACCCTTGTTTCTTTTAAATGTACCAATCATATTTGATAGTTCAGGCAGAAAGGGTAAATAAAAAATATGTTCATTCCTTTTTGAATATCAAACTAGATATTTTATATTCATCCTCATTCCTTAGAGGAAATGTCTGCAAATAGTAAGACAGGTTTACAACTATGCTAGGTTGATGCACTCTGGGTCATTTCGTTCACAGATAGAACAAAAAGGAGGTGAATAAATGCAAATAACCTGGAAGTCAATGTGTTTTGGTAATGTTTGAAATACATTTGTTACTTCACTTTTCAATTTCCTTTAGCTTCTGAGAGGGAATAAATTCCATGGGAAAACTGAACAAACAGCATAGTCTTGTCTTAAACTCGAGCCAACCATTTCACCACTGGAAAGTATTCTTATAAAATGTATGTCATATTTTGGCACCTGCATACACGTTCGAATTGAGCGTCCATTTTCCTAACCTGCACACAGCCACTTCTCCTGGGTGCCCTATACCATGGACACACTAGGGACGCACAATTTATCCCTAGTGCGTCCCTAGTGCTCATTTGCCTGTTGCATCAAGTGCCCAGGAGAGGTGATTGTGCACACATTTAAAAAAGTGCGTCCACTTTGGATGCACATTTTTAGTATCCGTATTGCATCAGCCTATCTGTGTATTAAATAACAGTTTTTCTTTTCTATACTACGGTGCTTAGCATATGCAAGGACTCTCTGTTCCCTTCCTAGTAGTCTCCATAAACTGCCCCTGTCAGTGGCTGTTTAATACTCGAAGAAGGCAAGAAGTTACCCACATCAGAGCAAAGCCCCTACGTTATGGGGAAAAATGCTTCTAATTATTTGTTTTCCTTTTGAGAGAGCACGGCATTTAGATTTAAGTGCTAGGCAACAGCAGGGAGCATTTCAATTTAACTGACTTTTTGGGTTAGCTAGGTTGAGGTGATTTTTTTTAAAGTGAACGTAACAGTTTTACAATAGAAAGCAAGCACTAAGAACATTTTAAAACGTATATAAATCTCTCTTAACTAGAAGTATGTCTCACATTTATACTTATTAACCATATCCAGAAAGGTTTTAGATCTTTTTATAAAACTCCCCACCTTCCCCCCACCCAAACAAAATATAGGCATACCGTATTTTCAGTCAGATCATACCATATGGAAACTAAGGAGGCTTTGCCTCTTGAGGCAAGGGCCGTATAACTGGGCAGCCGTGCTGTAGACAAGGGGAGGGGGTGGGGGGCACAGCCCAAGCGTTTGCTGGGCTAGGTGGGGAAAGGGTGGACAATAGGATTAGTGGGCCCAGTGCAAAACGGAGCAGGAGCCAATGAGACAAAGAAGGCGGCGTCTCGGAGCTCAGGTACTTAGAGGTAGTGCGGGGTGGGGGGAGCACATTTGCAGCCTGGAATCGAGAGCAACAGGCTGATCTCAGCACGGCTGTGCTAACAACAGTTTTGCTTTTACTTTCACTTTGCCTCCAGCACGGCTGTGCTGTAAGAGGAGCAGGAACGATTTCTTTGATTACATCATTGGGTAAAGTACAAAGATTTTGTGGCTTATAGGCAAAATGTTGAGAATATTAATGGTAATTTTGTGTTGCTAAGGTCTGGAAGGTATGCTCACCCCCTCCCCCCTTTTGCATTGAACTGGCTCTGCATTACCAGTACTTTATTTAATGAAAAGGCTTTGAATGCATGGCTGCTTCTGCCTGGAATGTTATTTTATTTAAGGAAATGCCTTAGCACATGGCTGGTTATATATATTTTAACTAATATATATTTAGTGAAACGCCATGGGCACATGGCCACACTTTACCTGTTATTATATATATATATTTTATGAACTCATGGCTGGCTTTCAGCACAATGCTTGCTCTGCATGTTGCTGTATTTATTGAAAGGGCAGCGAGTGCAGGGCTGGTTATCTTTCACTTGTAGCCTCTTAAGAAACGCCATTGAAGGGGTCTGCACATGGTGAATGCATAGGTGGTTAGAGCACATGGCTGGCAGTAGCAGGCTTGGTAGCTCAGTGGTTAGAGCACTGATCTTGTAGGCTTGCTTTACTTTAAAATCGACGTTTTCTATGTATTGCTTTACCCCTCGCTCTCTAAATTGCTAGGAAGTGGGCAGGCTTCATGTCTACCATGCTATCTCAACAACCTGTGGATGTGCTTTGTTATACCTAAGTAATCTGACAATTAAAAAGTAGCCAGCATCCCGTAGTTGGGAATTCTGATGATATGTCTATGGGACAGCGGTACGGCATTTGAGTGCTCAGCCAGGTTAACAGGATGTTTTTTATATTAATCCTAAAGGTGATATTTAGTATTCGGTTACCATTTAAAGGGACAGCTGTCCCATGTGCACGTTTATACTGAATTATAAGGGGTACAGGACCCTCAGCTTGATAGATATGATTTAGGCTGCGCTATGCAGCTCTATACAAAGTAAATTAAAATATTAATGAAAGGTCAGCTTACATCTTAGCATGGTATTGTGGTTCTTATTGTAAGGGCTTGCCAGCGGAGGTCAGCACATGGCAGCGGCCATTTTGGAGGTCAGCACATGGACTTTCAGGATTTTCTTTTACTATTACTTTTCTTTTACTCCCCAGGCGCCCCCCCCCCCTATGCGCCGGCACTCCCGCCTCCCCACGGAGTCCGGCCGCCCCTCGCCCCCCCCCCACCTTCCTCAGCTGCCCCCACCCCCATCCTATTCCCGTCCAGCCCCCCCAAACTTGCCCTGACTGCTCACATCCACCACTATCACCAACCCTCCCCCCACCTACTATACCTCGGGTTACCAATTCATATGCCCTCCCCCCCTCCCCCCCAGTTTGGGATCTAACCAATTTATATGTCTACACAGCATGTCTACCAATCAGTTTCCTATGGCTTCCGGCCCGTCCACACTTATGCCGGACCAGGCTCAGGCTCCAGCCAAGCGAGCACGGCGGAAGCCAAGAAAACTGCAAGAAAACTTCGCGGCAATGCCAGAGGTCGACAAAAAGACCAAGACACAGAGGAATAAGAAGAGAAAATTAACAAACAGACGACAACCACATAGCATCAGCCATTTGGGCTGCTATGCCGGAGCAGCCCCCTCCACGGGGCACCACCCCTGCAACACCGACCCCTGCAGCACCGACACAGGCAGCACTGCCACAAATGAGCTACAGCATGGGAACCGAAGGAGAGCTACGGCGGCTCATGGACCAAACCTTGGCAGCGGCTGCTGTCCATGGCACGGACAGGGTGAAGTCAATGCTGGCTGCGTTAACGCCTACCGACAGCCCATCCCCCCTGCAGTATGGCTCAATGCCCATTGGTCCACAGCAAGGTTCAGCGGGCAGCACCAACAGTTCAGCTGGCAGCGCCCATCCACCATCACGTGACCAGACAGCTGTCGGGCAACACGGGCACCCGCAAGAAGGACAGAACTGTGAGTACCCTGATCTAAACCTGGGCCAGGCTAATGCGCAGGTTCCCCCAACACAGCCCGGTTACCCACCGCTAACGAAGGGCAGTGAAGTGTGGCTGGGGCCACAAGGCGCTCCTAATGATATTTTTGCTGCTATGAAAGCAATATTTGATACCTGGCACGGGCAGGGTAATTCTAACACAAGACCACCACAAAACCCTGTTACTCAGGAAACAGGGCAGTCAGGACGACACATGGGGGAAACTTTACCTGTGCCACAAACCCCAGCCACAGCTACAGCCGTTGGAACAACGGTGTGTCAGGTAGGGACAAATGGGCATCATGCAGCCATGAACATCAATAACGCTTCACAATACACATGTACCGTTGGCTCACTAACTGCGCATGTGTCAGAAGCAATAAAAGAGAAAATATGGCGCAGTGAATATGTTGATATATTCGAGTTGCTCAGGAAAGAGGTGGGGGGGGGGGGGTTCCGATCCCAAATGCCACGAAGCGTGCAAACTATCAGCTAGGGACAAACCCTTCATCGCTAGAACGCTAGCAAATTGGTCAGCAGGTTTCAGAATTCTGTCAACCATTATAGGCCAGAAATACCCTGAAAAGTGTTGTTCTCTATTCGCTTACCAAGACGTTATTTGCTGTGCCTATCGCACTTATGGCGGTACGGCTTGGCTAGAGTATGATGAGCAGTTCAGAAGGAATATGGCTGTGAACCCCAGTTTAGACTGGGATCGCAAAGATATTGATCTCTGGCTCTCAAAAATCACACCTTACAGACCGGCGCGGGAGGTCATCCCTGGCTTCGCTGGTAATGCATACCATCCGAATACATGGTTAACACCTTGCCAACATACTTTTCCTGGTAGATTCCCATTTCGCCAAGGTCAGCCCTTTCGTCAAGGGCAAAGGTTTGGTCAAGCCACTAGATTCAGGGGCGGGGGGGGGCTCCCATCTGTCGGCTGTTCAACTCTGGTTTTTGCAGATTCACTGCTGCTTGCAAATTCAGGCACGCCTGTATGGGATGCGGTGCAGGCCACCCTCAGACAAAATGCACAAGGGGCGGTACCATCCCACATACAGAGCACCATTAAACTCATCAGAGCACCGACCCCCCATTAACATACATAGCTTACAGGTCGGTTTAATGGGTTATCAGCCCCAGGAGGCAAGATGGCTATACGAAGGGTTTTCCCAAGGCTTCCGCATACCTTTCATGGGGCCAGAAACCGCCACAGAGGCTAAGAATCTGTTATCTGCAAGGAAAAATGAAGAGATCATAGCACTAAAGATTAAAAAGAAAGCGACATGGGTAGGGTGGAAGGCCCATTCAATGACAAACCGCTACCCCATTTTAGGATTTCCCCTCTTGGTGTGGTTCCCAAAAAAGAGCCAGGGGAATTCCGAATGATCCACCACTTATCCTTCCCAGAGGGGAGTTCAGTGAATGATTACTTGGACCCCGATGCATGCTCGGTTGCCTATGCCTCATTCGATCAGGCATTAGACATGGTGAGGCATTGGGGACAAGGCGCATGGTTGGCAAAAGCCGACATTGAATCAGCCTTCCGCTTGCTTCCCATACATCCAAGCTGCTTCCATCTGTTAGGGTTTCAATTCCGAGGTAAATATTACTTTGATAAATGCCTTCCGATGGGCTGCTCTATATCTTGTGCCTACTTCGAGAGGTTTAGCACATTTGTGCAATGGGCAGTAGAGCAGGACATCGGGAAAGGAAAAATCATACACTATTTGGATGATTTTTTGTTTACCGGCCATAGGGACACACAGGCCTGTGCGCAAGCCCTCGAAGCATTCACCCGGAAAGCGGACGAATTAGGTATTCCACTAGCCAAGCACAAATCAGAAGGACCGTCACAAAAATTGTCATTTCTCGGTATCGAAATTGATACTCTGCAAATGGTCACACGCCTACCACCCGCAAAACTAGAAGCGTTACGCGCCAACATATCTATTACTGAACACTCACGCAAAATCACGCTAAAACAAATGCAGTCACTCATTGGTCATCTTAACTTCGCTTGCAAGATCATGCCCATGGGTCGCCCCTTCATTAGAAGACTGTCCCAAGCCACAGCTGGTATTCGCAAGAGCCATCATTTCATTAGAATCACCAAGGAGCTCAGGGAGGACCTCATAGTATGGAAAACATTCCTGGGGGAATATAATGGAGGGACCCACTCATGACCAATAGGGAGTTGCAACTCTACACCGACGCAGCATGGAGTGTGGGATTTGGGGCCTATCTGGCCGGCAAATGGTGTGCGGAACGATGGCCAGTCCAGTGGGAAGCCAAGGGTGTGCTCAGAGACATCACTTTTCTTGAATTGTTCCCCATTGTTGCATCAATACACATGTGGAAATCATGTTTCCACAATAGAAGAGTGGTTTTTTGGGCAGACAACATGGCGGTTGTACAGGCTATAAATTCGCTCACCGCTCACTCCCCCAGGGTCATTAGGCTATTGCGGGATTTAGTACTGCTCTGCCTGCGTATTAACCTGGTCTTTAAGGCTAAGTACGTACCGGGGGAGGTTAACTGCATCGCTGATGCATTGTCTCGTTGTCAGTGGTCTCATTTCAGATTCCTGGCCCCGGAAGCAGAGCATCAGCCATATCGCATCCCTCCTTGGATTTGGGAATTAGGGTGCCCGGGATCAGCTCCATATTGAAATCGGCTCTGGCAGAGAGTACTTGGAGAGCATATTCATGCGGATGGAGCTTGTTCCAACAATTTGGCCAAACAAAAAACACACAAGTTCAGGGAACAATGACAGAGAGAAATGTAACAGAGTTCTTACTCCACCTCAAGAACTCAGGTGTATCCAGAGCACAGGCAGGGCAACACGTAGCTGCTATTGTTTTCGTCTCCTAACTATGGGGTATAGGCACCATTAGCAACTCTTTTCTCATTAAAAAGAGATTAGAGGGTTGGTGGCGACAAGCACCAGTTAGAGGGGACACCAGAAAGCCTATCACACCGATGCTGCTTCAAGCACTGGTAAAAGAGCTCCCCAGCCTAGTTTGGGACAATTATGAGGTTAAGCTGTGGACTGTGGCTTTTTCACTAATGTTCTTTGGGGCATTTAGAAACAGTGAGTTGATCCCGAGGGCAAAGGTTACCACCAGGGCATCGGATGGGGGTCTCCCGATATAAAACATAAGGATGGTTAAGGAGGCAGTACAGATCTTTATTAGGCGAGCAAAGAATGACCAACGGGCAGTAGGTCGTTGGATTACATTATACCCCGCTCATATGGGGGAGATATGCCCCGTAAAGGCCGCAAGAGAATACCTCAAACTACGCCCGCCGGGGGGGGGCCCTTACTAAAACACAAAGATGGCAACGCGATAGCGCGTTACCAGTTCATCAGTATACTGCGCAAAGGATTGGAAAAAATAGGGGAAGACGCGGGCGATTATCACACACATTCATTCCGAATAGGTGCAGCATCCTTTGCCTGCAGCAGCGGTTTAAACGAAGATCAAATTAAAGCGGTAGGGCGGTGGAAATCCGGTAAATTCAAATCATACATCCGGCCCAATAAACATACGGCCCAATGAACAGTTTCACTTGGAAATATAAATGGCATATATTTACCATCCTGTTCCCCATAACCATTTTATTTTATCTATCATAGACTCGTCAGCTGGGAGCGCAAAAGTGATATGGATCATGGGGCACTCCTACATTTATTGGCCGCACATTAGAAACAAGAAAAAGACCTTCAGCGATCAGATGGGCATACCGCGTAGCAAGGCCAGCATATTCTGGCTGGGCAACCGAGGGATGAGGTGGGTCCAACTAATGCCTTGCATCCTCCAATACGCCAGGCAATTACCACGGCCTGATATTATCATCTTTCATTTGGGAGGTAACGATTTGGTCGCAGTCAAGAACATTGACCTAATAATCTCTATCAAGAAGGACTTGACTGCAATTAAGGCTATATGGCCAGACGTGGTATTGGTGTGGTCCCATATTATCCCCCGATTGGTATGGCGGGACGCGAGGTCGCATAAAGCCATAGAAAAAAGCAGGCGCAAATTAAACAAAGAAGTGGGGACCTGGTTGAGGGCAATAGGGGGCTACGTCATTACACATGAGGATATTTCTCACACATGCCCAGGCATGTATAGAACAGATGGGGTTCACTTATCAGATGTGGGGGTAGATATCTTCATTCTCGCCCGGCAAACGGCCACAGCAGCTTTAGTTAATTAGTGGGGGTAGGAAACAAATAAGGTTTTACTGTTTCCTACTTTGGCAGGGGCCCTCACCGGAGCATAAGGAGATGTGTCGCTGCATAGGGGGGAATTTTTTGGTGAAGGACTTTGCATAAGGGGAAAGCGGGGACATGGATACAACTAAGCATGGCGGAGACCGAGATAATGGCCGGTCTGGGGGTGACCGAGATAATGGCCGGTCTGGGGGTGGCCCAATGAAGGCCTGGCATAAGCAAGAACTGCGGCCCGCAAGGCCAGGGGTGGGAGTGAAGGGGTCTGAACGCTTCAACCTGACAAAGGACTTCATGTACCAGAATTCCCTGCTTCATGACTGGTTTACTTACAGTCTGCAATACAGCTGTAATTAGGACATTGAGAAACTCTGTCAGCACATTGCACATTTTCATTTTTTTGGCTTCGCTGTTCTTATTCTCTGATAAGATTTCACTGCTGTAACCTAGATTAGAACAATGGATGTATTATGTGATGGGCTGTATTACTGCAGACTCGCGAATTCCTTTCCAGAACTGCAAGTCCCAGCAGCCTCTCCTGCAGAACATGGGAGAAGTTTCACGAAAGTTCCAGGGTGTCGAGGGAGGGGGTCAGTAGCCCCTTCAGCCGGAATATGCTTGCTCAGCAATGCTTAGAACGCATGTGTAAAAGATAAGAACTGTAAAGTGCATAAGAGTCTGCTCCTGGAGGGGAGGGGCATGCAGTTGTACTGAGCCTTTGTCTTAGCTGCATCTTGCTGGCAATAAAAGTCTATCTTTACGGATCAGTTGTCTGGACCTCCTTACTGACTAAAAAGAGACGGTTACATTTGGCGAGCCAGCCAGGAGGTACCGGGGACGCTATTTTAGCCCCCCAGTTGGTCCAGGGGATTTTGTGGCGGAGTGATCCCCCAGACTTGCCTGGTGAGTGGCCACCGCTGAGTTCAGTGATCACGGAGCGGCAGTAGCCACGGAGGCGTTCACGGAGCGGGATGCCAGTGGCGGGTGTTCCCCTTCACGGAGCGGAAGGCGGATTGGCATTCACGGAGCGGGGTGCCAATGGTTTACCACCTTCACAGAGCGGAAGGATGGAGGGCTGCCGTCTCCAAAAGCAGAGGGGTGGGGAAAAACAAGGAAGTTTACCGGTGAGGGCATTGGCTAGAGTTAATGCCAATTGTGTTTAAACTGCTGCAATATTAGTGGATATTAATATTGTAATAATGTTATAATGCTATTTTTGGCTGTGGCCGTTTCTTCCACTCAATAAAGGATGATATGGTTTACCTTACTCGGCTGTCATGTGGTCAAGGGTGGGAGGGGTGGTCATCCGTAAGCTACGGCGTGCCCAAGTTATGAACAGCAGACTCAATTTTCACAGATTTTGCACATTTCCATTTGTTTTCCCTTAGAGCACAGTAAAAACCAATACCTTTTATAAAATAAATTATTCCTCCAAAGGCGATTCTAAGTTTGGTTTATTGAGACCATTCCCAAACTGAAAGAGTGAATAAATGTTTAAAACATAGGAGCTGTTCTCCTTTCGGTTTCCTCCTATTTTACTTTTTGACTGTGGGTCGTGTAGTGTGGTCTGGGAGGAATCAGCACCTTGGACAGCGATACCTTCCGTAAAGAGTTGGCTTTGTTGGAGTAAGTGCTAGAAACAGATAAGCGGTGCTGCCAGCTCTATCCAGAGAGCCAAAAGTGGTGGAGGGAAAGAAAATCCTTAGGAAGAGAGAGGCTATAAAAATTATTTTGGAGAACAGGACAAAATGATCCCAGGTCATGTAGTGCAAGAGAATGCAGCGTTTCTAAGCGAGCAGACTGTCTCTCTCTCTCTCACACACACACACACACACACACACACACACCTTTAAGCCCTCCCCTCTTCCATGAGGCTCGCCTCCCCTTCTCCCCCTCCCCCTCCCTCTTCAGCTCTGCCAGTCTCTCTCAGCCGCTGGGCTCTCCTCTTCCCTTCCTCTCCTCTCTAGGCTCCCCGGATCAGCAGCCATGGCTGACATGAAAACAGGCATCTTCGCCAAGAACGTCCAGAAGCGGCTGAGCAGGGCCCAAGAAAAGGTGAGAAGCCTGGTTTGGGGGCGCGAGAAGCAGAACCTGCCCGGGAATCGGGCGGGTCGGTGGGCTCTGCAGAGGAGTCCCGGGGCTGGCGCAGTGCTGTCATCGCTCCCGGGTGATGGGGAGCCGGGGAAGGGGAAGCCGAGGCAGGGACTTCGGCCCGCGGGGGGGGGGGGGGGGTGCTGGCGGCTGCAGCCGGCTCTGTGGAGGGAAATGGCGCTGCACTGCAGACAGCCCGGCGCTTTCCCAGCCGGCTCCCGGCTCCCTTGCACGGACTGCCCAGGGTTGCGGTGCGGTGCAGGAGCGGGGCTTGCCATGCCCGCGTTCCCCTCTGCCAGAGCCCGCTGCAGGCTGCCACACAGAGGGTGGGGGGCCTTCGGTGTCCCCCTCCCTGCTACCTTGGCTGGGCAGGGAATGTCCAAGCTTAGGGCACCCGCCCTGCATTCTTTCAGCCTAGATCAGTCGTTCATACGGTGAAAGCCGCCGGCGTGTGACCCTGACAGAAGAAAGGAAGAGGGGGTGGGCCATTATCTGAGCAAGACACTGAGCACGACGTGTTTGTGCACTTTACTGCAGCAGGATTAAAAAACTATACTGGGGGTGGTGGGGGGGAGAGGGGGGATTACAGTGTTCGGAGCCCTGCTGTAAAGAAGGGCTATCTGGCTTTCCACGTTGTACTCTACAAACCCAATGATATAGTAAATATATGCCCAGATGGCCTGATCCGGGCAATATGTCCTACAGAAGGTCAGAGGAAGATGTAGAAGTGAGCAGGGGGAGCCCTAATTAAAAAAATAAATAAATAAATAAAATCGTAATTTTAAAATTATGCTCATGGGCACATTTTGAAATGATTCTTATTTGCTACATAAAGCTTTCTGCTGAGTTAGGTTATCAGTGAATGCAGAACATTCGCTTACAGTAGGAAAGTGAGATGATTTAGTTCAGCATAAAGTGTAAGTTAATACATTAGATACATAGATGTACTGATTGGCTGGGTTATAAATTGTTAGCTATTACATCCAAATGAGATTTTATCTATTAGAAGTAAATTTGTATGCAGTCAAATTTTAGAGGATATTGTGCTCCATATTCTCTGTGAATTGTTACAGTTCACTTGTTCTTCTGCATAGATATTGTACAAATAATCGTATTTTCTACTTTTATATATTATTTCTTAAAAGTTCCTATATTTTGATACTTATGACAACAGAATGTTTTTATTCTGCAAGAATATTATTTTTCTTAGTTTTCTTCTTTAAAAGGGGACAGAGTTCAAGTGAATATATGAAAAAAGGTAGATTACTGTAAAAAGGCTGCTCCAGCCATTCTTATTTGTTAATAGACATAAAGGTTCTGCTTGTCACCATTGACACCCATAATCAGAGGTGTGCATGTCCTTTAATACTAAGGACAATCCCTACTGTAATGCAGCAGCAATCTCTGGCAGTTGAAGATGAATGTCTTTCATGATTGCATTATCCTTGAATCCAAAGTTGGCTGTTGAGATCATCTGGGATCGATAGACACTTTTGCGACATAGGCACCTGTTTCCCAGTGGAATGGATGGCCCTGGGCTTCTGATTAAATTTCTACAGTGTTTGGTTAATAGCTGAATAGGACTCTGAGCAGAGCTAGTACTTCCTACCAATCTCTGTTCCACCAAGACTAAGCAATATATACTTTAAGGGATCTTGTCTGAGTTTTTTGTTTCTTTTAAAATTAAAATATGTTTATCCTTATCAGTGAAAAATAGTGGAAAACCAAATTAATTCATTGATTATTGATTGCTTATTGTGCTGCTTCGTAACAGATCATTTTCTCTCTTCTGGAAATTAATTCAGATCCCCAAGGACAAATCAGCTTAGTGAGCCATAAATTTTGCTAACTGAACATTTGCGTCTCGTTCTAAACCAAAGTACTGTGTACAAATAAGAATTTAAGTATTTTGCAGATGTGAGATTTTTGAAAAGCCATTCTCAGATCTTGAATTTATATGACACATTACAAACCCAACTGTGTCAACTTAGGGACCTATGCACTAAAATAAAGGTTAATTTGCCTACCAAGATTATTTAGAGTGCCAAAAAAAAAAACAAAACCAAAAAATGGCTGTGCACTAGGAAGTCAGCATATACATTAAACCAGAGTCCATTTATTTATTTTATATTCTGCCTTTCAGGCACTTCACATTTAGATATTGTAGGTATTTTGCTGCCCCAGAGGGCTCACACTCTTAAGGGCCTGATTTACAAAGCATTTTTCCCATAGACATACCTGAGGAAATAGAGGACAAACTAACAGGTCGATACAGTAAAGTGTGCTCCGTCGGAGCGCACTGTCAGCCTGGTCTGGACGCGTGTTTTCCCTTACCCCTTATTCAGTAAGGGGAGGAAAACACGCGGCCCACCCGCGGCACCTAATAGCGCCCTCAACATGCAAATGCATGTTGATGGCCCTATTAGGTATGTGCGCGGGATCCAGTAAGTAAAATGTGCAGCCAAGCCGCACATTTTACTCTAAGAAATTAGCGCCGACCTTTGGGTCGGCGCTAATTTCTTCCAGCGCCAGGAAAGTGCACAGAAAAGCAGTAAAAACTGCTTTTCTGTGCACCCTCCGACTTAATATCATAGCGATATTAAGTCGGAGGTCCCCAAAAGCAAAAAAAAAATAATAAAAAAAAAAATTTGAATTCGGCCCGCAGCTGTCGGGCCGAAAACTGGACGCTCAATTTTGCCGGCGTCCGGTTTCCGAGCCCGTGGCTGTCAGCGTGCTCGAGAACCCGGCAAAATTGAGCGTCGGCTGTCAAACCCGCTGACAGCCGCTGCTCCAGGCCAAAAGGAGGCGCTAGGGACGCGCTAGTGTCCCTAGCGCCTCCTTTCCCTCGTTTGCACCGCGTCGCCTAATTTGCATGCTGGAGCATACTGGATAGCTCGTACCGGCAAAGGGCCGGTGCGTGCGCCGGGAGAGCGGGCATTCATCCGCTCTCCCGCGGTTTTACAGTATCTGGCTGTAAGTGACTTAACCACTAGGCTACTCCTCCATTAGTAGGTATGTGCTAATGTTAGAGTGTACCTATATGTAAATGAGAGAATGTATATAATTGAGGCTTTGGTAGGTACATGTAATAGCATGTTGTGGTCTCCTCTGCTTTTTACCATGGACTTGTTAAATCCTAAAAGTTAACTCCTGTCTCAGAGCAAGTGTTAACTTTCTAACACTAATGCTGCCTTATGAAAATCCATGCTAATTAGTAATTGGTTCAAATAGGGCCAGTCAACATGGAGGATTTCATCCCTCTACCCACTGATTTTATACTTGGGCCTATCATTTGCCTTTAATGGTTTTCTCCAGGGGCTAGATGCAGAAAAGTTTTGCAGTGGCGCAAATAGATGCTGCACTGTTAACACTAGCACAAAATCGTGTGTCTTTTTAGTTGGCACTGTTGAGAATATACAAACTAATGAACTTGGATACTGTCCCTTGTAAGTGGAAGGAGTCAGGATTTTATTGGTGGGTTGTCTGTGCAGTACCTGGCAAATTGCATGGATAAAATGCAGCAGAACAGGCACTTCAGACAATAATTTATAGCAAAACCTTGATAAATAATTAAAAAAAAAAAAAAAAAAAAACCCAGACTTGAAACAAGAGATTTTTATATTCTTTGAAGGGAAATTTGTAAAGACATTTCTACATGTAAAACAGTGTTTTTCTTGTGGAAATGGGCTCTTAGAAAACTGTGCACCCTATATGCGGGTAAAAGTACACACGAAGTTCCACAATGTGCTTACCAGTAGAGGAGGTGATCCTGGGGCAGGGTTAATTTGGGAGGAAAACAATGTGCATACTTTTGGATTTTCAAAACTCTGTCAAGCTAATTTTAAAAGGAGTGCACGTGTGCCCATAAACGCGCATATCGGTGCGCAGGCGGAGATATGATGCAATTTTAAATCGTATGCGCACTTGCGCACCTATGGTTTAAAATAACCTCATGCGCGTAATCTTAAAAGAGATTGCTCAAGAAAACGTACTTCACGTATCTTTCCTAGGACTTTGCTGGCTTTTACGCGCATATGTAGGCAGATTTTAAAACCTGCTTGAGCGAGGGACAACCCAGTTTTTCCAGTCAGTTCGCCTGTTTCCTCAGTTAATATCGAGATCTTCCAGACCCCTCTGGTTCTTCGTCCTGCATCCCCCACAGTTGACTCAGACCCCTCACCCTGTCCTGTTAGCCCTAAAACTCGAGATCTACAGACTTGCTCCTCTGGAGCAGCAGTAAAGTTATGCAAATAACAAGTTGATGCGTGCCGCGGTCTCCAGTTTTAAAATACAGAGTTATGCATGTAACTCTTGGCCCTGCCCCTTTTCAGCCCTATTATTTTTGACATGTGCACAAAATATATATGAGCGTAATCCATGCCTTTTTAAAATCTGCATTGCTTTTGCACAGCCACATACACATGTAATGTGGGCATTTTTGCGTGAGTAACGCTTTTAAAATCGATCTCTGTGTTGTGATCAGAAAAATGTACCTGGAGAAAAAGGCAGGTGCAAGTCTCTGTGGTAGGAAGGTGCTTTCATTTCACTTTGTTGTGAAAGTGAAACAAAACGCAAACCAAACATAATTTTGTTTGTGTTGGTTTTGATTCCGAATGGAGCAACTCCTACCCCCAACCACTTGCTCCATTCATGGATCTAAGGGGCAGGAGGGATCCTCCAATCGCTCCTATCCCACTGAATTTCCATTTCAAAATGGTGCTGGCAAGCCCTGCAACTGACACCATGTTGCTGTATGGAGGGATATCTGAATCTCTGTACAGAGGCATCTCCTTACAACAAAATGGTGCAAGCCTCAGGGCCTACTGGCACCATTTTGAAATAGAGAACCCGGTGGGGCAGGAGCAACTGGGGATCACTCCTGTGCCCTAGACCCAGAGATGGGATAAATAGTTGGGGGGGGGGAGGTTTCGGGGTGTCTCGGAGGAGGGTGGGGGTGGAGTGAAAGGGGCTTAGGCAGACCCAACGTATTATGTCTTTCTGTTTTGTTTCTCATTTGTTTCATTTTGAACACATGATGTGAAATGAAGCAGACAAAAAAATGAAATGTAAAAGAAAAAGAATGAAAAACAAAAAAGTGAAAAAAATCTCTAGTGCCCATCCTTACTCTGTGGGTACTTTTTCCTTAGGCAACACTGAAAGTGAAACTATGTGCCTGGTTTCACTCTGGAAACTCAGGTCAACTCTACAGGTAAAAAGGATCCAGGAACTATGCAGCGTTGTGGGTAGTGGTAAAACTGCCTCCTTAATTAATACTTTTGCTATGAGTTGCTGCTTGGCTTTCCTGCCTGATATATCCAGGAACATTTTTTTTCTGTTTCACCTCATCTGCTGTTGTCTGCACTCAGCAATCTTCTGTGCTTGAAGGTATGCACTACATAACAGTATTTCAGATCTGTACTCTCTGATGCTAGATAGCTAAAGTATTCCCTATATGATGCAAACTGAAAAGCTTTTTATATATGATGAGTTTAGGTACCTTGGGCAGTAGATCTGGGCGTAGGTAGGGTAAAAAAGAAAAAAGATTGGCACTGAAACACATGTACTAGTGACATATTCCAGCAAGGAAGCAAACCTGAGGTCCAGCATCAGGTTGTAGCTAAGGCAGTTCACAAATAAAGATTTACTGCAGCTTTAGGTCTGTGTGATACCTGAAATTAAGGTGAGCTGTATCATTTGTTTGTTTTTGTTTGCTCTTAATTTTTTCACTGTAAATAAATTGCATAAAAAGGAAATAGCCAGAGTCTGCCTCCTTATTCTTTCTGGCTATTTCCAAGCTGCTATCATCCAAGTTACCACATATGGTGGCAGCAGTGGGATTTCTTGCCTAAGCAGGAAGCACGGGCAAGAGCCCACAACTGCAGCAGCAGAAAATAAAAACCTGCAGCGTTGGGTTTTTTCTTTCTCCTGGGATCTCCCAGTTCCACTCACCCTCCCTTCATACAACAGACCAAGGGAGCTAGCTCCACCTGTACAGTCAGAGTTCAAGAAGTGAGTCAGGGTCAGACAGGCCAGCAGGTTTTTTTCCACTCTCCTTTCCTTGGAGAGTGACCCAGTTTGAGAGGCAGCTCAGAAAGAAACAGAGGTGGAGCAAGTGATCCATATCCTTACTACAGGGCAGCAGCAACTGCAGAATGCCCTGCAAACTCAAATTAATCAGCAGCAGGCACAATGAGAACAGGTGCTACAGCAGCATATGGTGATAGCCCAGATAGCACAAGCTATGCAAACGCAGTAACCAGTCCTCCATTCTTGTCACTGGCACTACCTAAGATGATCCCAGCAGAAGACCTCTATGGTTTTCTGAAAAACTTTGAATGCTCAGCTGATTGGCAGGTTGGCCAGAGGACAGGTGGGTTACCTCTCTGGAGAATCTACTCACTGGAAGTAGTCAAGATCCCTTTCAAATTGCTAATCTGGAAGGGAGGGCCACATAATAGGAAGTCAAAGTCACCATTATAGAGTGAGTGGGACTTACCCCGGAATTCTACTGACAGTGGTTTCAGCGGGGAGTTCTTCGGGCTGGTGAAAACCCAAGGAACCTGTTCCACAAACTCAAGGGTGTTGCTTGAAAGTGGCTGTGTCCAGAAGGGAAGCAGGAGTGGAAGTAGCCATAGTGGTTCTTCTAGAACAGTTCCTAGACAGCCTGGAATGGCTTATGCAATAGTGGGTCTACCAACACCTGAACCTTATGCTGGAAAAGGCACTAGAAGTGGCAGAGGCCTATTACCAGGCTCAGGCCATTCCCAAGTCACCACAGTTCCCAGAGTAGCCACTCAACACAGGCTACTTAACAGAATCCTAAGAGCCAGAGGCCCTAACATTCTAAATTATGCCTCAAGGTATCTGGAGGCAGTGCTTCTACGGAATATGAAGACTCCGGCAGTGGTGACTGCCCAAATAGAGGATTTTTTCATGACTTGGGCTACCCAAGAAGATCCAGATGGATCAGGGAACCCTGTTTGTGTCCAAGGTAATGAAACACCTCTGCACCTTGCTCAAGGTAAAAACACTGCACATCTCAGTGATTCATCCACAGACCAATGGCCTTATCAAGCACTTCAATCAGATGGTCAAACAAATGCTGAGGAAATTTGTGGATGAAGATGGCAAGAATTGAGATGCATTGCTAACTTATGTGCTGTCTGCAGACACGAAGTGCCACAGAACTCCATGGGGTTTTCTCCTTTTGAGTTGCTGTATGGGAAGAGACTGAGAGGAATCTTGGATATAGCCCCTTGAGACTTGGGAAGATGAAAGGAATCCTGGGCAGAACCTCTTTGACTACGATCTCCGAGTGCAGGATCACCTAATGATGGCTGGGGAGAGGGCCCACCTATGCTTAGAGAAGGCTCAGGCTACCCAAGTCAGAAGGTACAATCCCCCCAAGGTCCAAAGAGTATTCCAGCTGGGGGATCCTGTCTTTGTCCTCCTCCCATCTTTGGAAAACAAGTTGTTAACCTATTGGCAAAGATACTATGAAGTTTAGGAGAAAACAGGGCCCATGGATTACAAAATAGCCCTGCCAGATAAATGAAAGAAAACTAAAATCTACCATGTCAACCTCCTAAAGAAGTGGGTTGTCCAGGAGTGCAGAGTGATTCAAGAAGGAGAGTTTGGCCCTAAGTGCAGTTAGTGTAGCTTTGTTTAAAAAAGGATTGGATAAGTTCTTGGAGGAGAAGTCCATTACCTGCTATTAATTAAATTGACTTAGAAAATAGCCAATGCTTTTACTAGCAACAGTAGCATGGGATAGACTTAGTTTTTGGGTACTTGCCAGGTTCTTATGGCCTGGATTGGCCACTGTTAGAAACAGGATGCTTGACTTGATGGACCCTTGGTCTGAACCAGTATGACATGTTCTTAAAGCACCAGAGAAGGTCCAGTGATTAGCTGAAGCAAATAAGGCCTTCAGGGCTCTGAAAGAGGTGATATGCTCTGAACTGGTCCTGATAAGTCTGGACTTCACCAAACTCTTCATGGTGCAGATTGATGCTTCAGAAGTAGGTTTGGGAGCTGTCATAGTCCAAAAGAAGGATGATCAAGAACATCCTGTGGTGTACATTAGCCGGAATTTGATGCAAAAGAAAGGCATTACTCAATAGTTGAGAAAGAGGTCTTGGCAGTCAAATGGACCTTAGAGGCCTTGTGTTCCTGCCTGCTGGGAGAGTAGTTCACACTCATAACAGACCACCAACTGCTCCTATGGATAAATAGAAACAAGAAGTCCAATGTGAGGGTGATATGGCGGTTTCTGGCCCTAAAGCCCTTCAATTATTGAATATGACATAGAGCAGTAAAGGAAAGCGCCAATCCGCATTTCCAGAGAGGTGTCCCTTGTAAAGGCAGATGTTCACACCAACAAGGCTGAGCAGAGGGGGAGAGTATGTGATGGAGTATATAGAAAACTCCCTCAGACTACCTTAAAAGACCAGGCACAGCTCTCCTATCCGGTTCTCTTTAAAATCCAAACCTGCTGAGAATCCTGGGTGAAGGGAGGAGCCCCTCATCAGAGCTGAAGAAGTCAGGGCCTGGAAAGTTTAAGCAGGCTCCAGGGAGCAGGAAGATGGCCCCTGTATGAGAGAACTTGCTATGTTTGAGGACTGCTTGATACCTGAAGTTAAGTTGAGCTGCATCATTTTTTTTTTTTTTTTTTTTTTGCTTTGCTCTTCATTTTTCACTGTAAATAAACTGCACAAAAGGGAAACAGCCAGAGTCTGCTTCCTTATCCTTTCTGGCTGTTTCCAAGCCCTTATCACCCAGGTTACTACAGTTGGAGGAAAGCGATTAAGGGTATATAGTAGAGATGTGCTTTGGGTAAAGATTTCATGTCGGGCTTCATTTTGGGGCCACCCCACGGGAATTTCGTATTTCCAGCAGTTCGGGGGGTTTTTTTTTTGGGGGGGGGGGCAATTTTCGGGTTAGTGCACACTAACTCCCATTAGTACACACTAACTCCCGTTAGCGCGCACTAAATAAAAAATGAATTTTTTTTCTGAAATTTCGGAAAAAATTCAATTGTTTTTCGGTTCTCCGGAACCATTCCGAATTAGGCAATTTCGTTGACATTGCCTAATTCGGGAAAAACGATTGCACATCCCTAGTATATAGCATCATTCACTGAGAAGAACATGCCAGTGTGTATTCCTGCCTTAATTTTAAGGAAGTAGGTAATGAGCCATATCCAAACTGCAGCAAGTTATGTGAAGCTGGGGAAGTTACTCTGGCTGGATACTGTGTTTAGGAGGGCTCACAGGTAGGCTCGCCTGCTAAAGGCAATATAGCTGAAATGGACCAGGGCTTTCTTATGGGCATACAAAAAAAATATTACAAGGAAAGTATTTTTATAGTCAGTTCCAGCAATTTGGCAGTACTACTGAAAGCCATCCAAGCTCTGGAGACCAAGATTGATTTGCCAATTTAATTTAATGGAGCAAAAATAAGATCTAATTCCCAGACTGTCACAGAAGTGGATGTGGAAGTTAAGGGACTAAAGCAAGAGATGATCTTGGTTAATCAGCAACAAGACTGCATAAAAGTTGTTCTAGTGCTTTGGTTTAAAAGAAAAGCAAACCTCATTTTTATTCAGATAGAATGACATTTTGGTTAATAAAATGAGATCTAAAAATATTAGAATAATTGGCCTTACAGAAGAAGTGTAAAAGACCTTTGTGGGTGATCTTAGTGATAAAATTACTGCTTTATTGTCTCCGATTTTGAATGCTGAATTTGATACTAACTTTGGACTGGATCCGAGTTATATAATTATTAATACAAAAGAAAAAATGATGTTGAAGAAAGCTCCACATTATTGGAGTCTATCTGGGTAGATAGCAGTATGTGGAAATAGGGAAGCAATTTTACCATCTGCAAGAAAAGTTCAAACTAACCCAAAAAAAAAAAAAACCCAACCCTATTCATTGGCAAGGTTAAGAGGAGAATAAACTTTATATATTATGGTCTTAGAATACACATTTTCCTCTATTTTTCTAGAGAAGTGTAAAAATAAAGTTTTTTTTTCCTTTGAAAGAGGAAATTTAGTCTGAGATTGCTACTTTACAGCCTACAAAATTAAGTTTGACCCCAGGTGCAAAATGTCTATTTTATGCCTATGATAAAGCCAAAAAGTGTTGGGATAAGGATCCACCTAAAATGGAAAACCCAGATGATATTGATGGGCTATTTTTAAATGGGGCGCTATCAGACTTCCCTTTATTGGAAGCACCAACTGAACCAGGATTTGATTAAGAGCATCATCTGTGTGGTACCCAGAAGCTGTTGTTATATTCTGATAAATAAGCTTTTTCTTAAGTTGGTATCATTTGAACTTCACTTTTCAGCATTGCCACTTGCAGAAAAACTTGCATAGGATTTATATTAATTTGTATTGTTGTACTTATTGGGGACAATTTTTAGAAGCTACCTAGATGCAGGGCCCATGGGTGCTTTTGTACCTGTGTCCCTTTGTACCCGAGTTTCCACTTAAAACGAGGGGCATTGCATCGAGCTGGCAGTGAAGCAGAGCTGGGGAGGGTGTGGCAGAGTGTCCATGAACAATGAGAGCGCATTGAAAGGGTAAGCAAGAAGCAGCGGGTACCATAGGCCATTTGGGAAACAACTTTGATGTATATTGGTGGAAGCTGGGCGTAGTGTTTGCTGATTCTGAACTGCACACAAATTGCTTTTCTCAGATACAAATTTTAAAGAAAGTTAATAGGGTGCGCTGCGGTGATGGGAAAAATATCACTTTGAAGATTATACGTGAACTGGGGCACACCCTTCTATTTAGTAAAAGTCTGGTTTTGAGATTGAAATGTCAGTGGATGATTTTCTTTTATTATCTGTAATTAATAAAAATAAATCTTTATTTTTAATATTTAAATGGAAGGGAGTGCCCAGGCCCACTATTACTTATAATTGAACAAGACATCTGTGTCTGAAAGCTAAGAGGTTTTTTTATTTATTATTATTATTATTTTTATTTTTTGCTGGGGGAGGGGCAAGTTTTAGAAAAATGCAGGGCCTAGAAAAGCAGAACCTGCAATTCAGTGTGCCCGCATAATTTTGAAACAGTGCATTTTTTTGCCTTTCCACACTATGCAGCAACACTGTGCAACAGATGATGTCGGGAATACGTCAGCCAATTCGGCTTGTTTGATTAGCTGTCAGTCCTTCAGTTCTAACAGTTCATCTGTAAGTTAATGGAGTATCATATTTATTAATCATATTTATATTTTATGAACAGAACATCAGATTTGCACACTGTTCTCGGTACAGCATATTCATTTTTTTTTTTTTTTTTTCATGAAACTGGGGTCGTATTTCCAGGTTTGCAGCAGTGTCCTGGAGCCTCTAGTGCTTTTGTTCCATACATTTGACCTGTTGCTGGAGTTTACACCATATTCTCCTTTGCATACAACTGTAACACCACTGCTCAGAACTGTTACTGGCTTGAACTCAGTGGGGCCGATGCAATATAAAGCGCGGAAAGTGGGCGCTGAAAAGTCAGCACCCGCTTTCCTAACGTGCGCGTGGCGCGTTGGAGTGTGGGTCATACAGTGCGCTCGGCTGGGCACATTGTATTGCATCAGCGTCAGGGTTAGTGGGGGGTGGCAAACAAGACGGCTGCCCTGGGTGCAGCACCGCAGGGGGCATCAGTGGTGTCCTTCCCACCTTATATTGTACATCTGTGTAGGGAAGGCATCAGCCTGGCCATGCACGTGGGAACAGGGAGGGCTGCAGGGGCCACCCCTGACAATGATAACGACTCTGCCTCTGCTAACCTCCCTCTCTCTCTCCCCTCTCTCCTCCTCCTGTGCCTGTGATCAGAAGGGTGGATGCAGTAAAAACAACTCCTAATAACCCTCCCGCTTCAGCTACAGCTTCCTCACAGGAAAAGTTACATTTTAAAGACTTAACTTCCTGCAAGTTTAAAAAGGCCCTTTTTTTGCTTTTGGTATGCACCCTGCTGACCAGACCACCATTGGGACTCAGGAGGGACTGCCATTGCTGCTGGGCCCAGGGACTGTAGCTCCCCTTTGAAGCTACAGAGCATTGCATTTCGGATCACAGCCATAAAAATGTAAGTTCAAAGTTGCAAAATGCTCTGAGTGACATAAAAACAGTGGCAAACCCAGAAGCCCTGCTTAGCTGCCTTAGGCCACCGTCACCACCCTCTCTTTCTCTCGCGTCGCTCCTGCCTGCATGGAGCGGCTGTGTCTGCAGTACCACTCTTCCCCTCCAGGTTTGCCGAGGGCTGCCGTGCAGCTCTTCAGGGACTTCCCCAACTACATCTGTCCCTCGGAGGTGGGATACTGACTCTCTTGTATCTGCCGGCCTCTTTCCCTTGTCTGGGTGCTCAGAGTAAAAATATACAAAACAGGGTGCCACGAGCCTTTGCCAGCTCAGGGCTGAATGGGACCCCCCCCATAAAAGGGGCGCACTGCCTTGCTCTAACAAGTTAGTAAATAGAATAAATCAGACATGTTTTACATTTACATCTTGGGCTGAAGCCCATCTGCTAGTCATGGGAATTTGATAGAGGAGGCGTGGCAAGATCAGAAACAGCATGGGGGCGGGGAGGGGGGGAGGCAAGGAAGTTTGAGAAACTGCTGAAAGAAGGAGAGACTGAGAGAGGCTGGGCAGAGTGTGGGGAAGGTGAGAGAGAGAGAGAGAAGCTGGGCAAAGGGGGGGGGGGGGAGGGCAGAAAGAAAGCCTGGGTATCCTTTGGAGTTGGAAGAGAATAGGCTGGGCAGAATGCGGAGACTCAAAGTCAAAGCGTGAAGGTAGGGAAAAGAGACAGAGGCTTTGCAGAGTGTAGAGAGATAATGACAGAGAGAGGCTAGGAAGAGATTGGGGGAGAGACTGAGGGGCTGGCCAGAATGTGGAGAGGGAGTCAGAAAAAGACTTGGCAGAGTGTATGGGTAGGGACAGAGGCGGCGGTGGGGCAGAGCATAAGAGAAGTTGAGCAGTGTATAAGGATGGGGGAGAAGGGCTGGGCAGAGTGTGAAGAGACAGAGAGAGAGAGAGACTAAGAAGCGTGAGAGGCTGGGCAGAGTGAGGGAGTGGGGAGGAGACAGAAGCTGGGCCGAGTATAACAAGTCAGGCTGGACAGAGTGTGGAGGTAGAAGAGAAACAGAAACATGATAGCGGAAAAAGACGGTGTAGCCCATCTAGTCTGCCCATCCTTCCAGAGAGAGAGGCTGGACAGCAAGTAGGGAGTGGTGGAGATAGAGAGAGACTGAGCAGAGTGTTCAGAGGGAGACACTGGGCAAAGTGTGGGGGAAGAGACAGGCTGGGCAGAGTATGGAGAGACAAAGACTGAGAGGGAGGTTGGGCAGAATGGTGGATGGGGAAGACAGAGGGACAGAGAGGCTGGATAGAGTGTGGGGAGACCCCACTCCTGCTTTTGTGGCTGGCACCATTTTGGCCTCAGCAGATTTTAAAAGGGGTTGGGAGGGGCCTAGGAAGTCCCAGATGAGTAGGTCCAGGCCCTGGATTAGGTTCCGATTGTGGTGGGAATAAGGATCAGAGAGGCCTCGGGAGGCCCAACCAGGCAGGCCTGGGTCCAGAAATCAATTTTGGAAAGTAGGGCGAGGCTTCCAGAGCCACTGGAGACCCCTTTATTCCCAGCAAATACAACCCCCCCAAAAAAATCTTTGGGTAGTATCGTAGGAGGCCATTTTTATTTATTTTGGGTTTATTCCTTTCAGAGCAAACTGAAAATGGCCTCATTCATTGTATTTTTTGCAGTCACATAAAACAAATGCACATCTCTATTGTCAATGATCTTTGAAAAAGATGGTTGCAGTTCAGAGAAGGGATATCAAAATGGTATAGAACCTGTTCCATAAACTTTGCACAGACAGGCTTAAGGAACTCAAAATGTACTTGATTAGGAGAAAAGGAAAATTGTAACATGATAGAAATATTCAAATCTCTAGCAGGGCTCAATAAAGTACACCAAGCAGGCCTGAATTTTCCCCTAGGCAGAACAGGCCTAGGGAAGCCATGCTTAAAAGAGCACCTCCTTCATCTTGGTTATGCTTTCTATAAAGCTCCATTTGGCCTGATTAGCAGTGTCCATCTCCTTAAAGGCATAGGGTTTGGCTGGTGGCCTTTGAATCACTGTACAATATAATCAGTCAGCCTGTTCTTGCATCTTTAAGGGGATGGGTGATGGACGCTGAGCAGGGCCTTTGAGAAAATGCTACCATGACAGAGGAGGAGATGTGGCTTTCAGCACAGTGCACGTTTGTAGGAAGACCCCCCAATCCTCACCACTTCAGCATCCTTGGAGGGGGTCCCCTTCATATACCTAGGGGCACTCGAGAAGTAAATCTGGCCTCAAGAAGAAGGTAGCATTTTCCATGAAAATTAAGGATCATAATACAAAGCTGGAAGGAGAGAGGCTCAGAGAAAATATGAAGAAATATTTTACTAAGAGGATGGCAGATGCCTGCAATCTATCAGGAGAAGTGATAGTAACCAAAATTGATAAAAGATAAGCAAGGGTAAGACAGACATGGAGGGCAGTAGGGATGTGCATTTGTTTTTCAAGAATTAGACAGAGATAGTGCATAGTAACTGGTTGTTAGTGCGCACTAAAGCCTATTAGTGTGCACTAATGCACTTCATCGAAAATTGCCGGAAAAAAAAAGAACCATGGGAAACTGAAATTTTCCGCAGAGCACCCGATTTGAACCGATATGTTTAAATGAAAAACATCTCTAGAGGGCAGTGTTTCGGCAAGAAGAAGGGAAAAGAAATGGAGGTGCCTGGATCTAGGTTTAGTATGGAAACACGTTACCCATCTGATTAGAATGGCAAGAGGGAGATGGCAAAGTTGACTTGCTTGTAGAGGAAGTTAGGCTTTGGTATATTATTCTCAGATATAACTAAGCGATGGTACCAGGGCACCTTGGTTAAACTTCCCAGCTACCGAAAAAAAAGATAAAGAATATCCTCTAAAACAGTGGTTCCCAAAACTGTCCTGGAGGACCCCTAGCCAGTCAGGTTTTCAGGATATCCACAATGAATTTGCATGCAATTTTTATCCCATGCATATTTATTGTGGCTATCCTGAAAACCTGACTGGCTGGGGTCTTCCAGGACAGATTTGGGAACCTCTGCTCTGATAGTTGGGAAATCTCTGCAGTGGAAGGAAGGGTGGCGACTAGAGCTAGAGTAGTATATACAAGGACTGTGGTGGACTTTTATTCTATCAAACATAGCAACATAGTAGATGATGGAAGAAAGACCAACTGACCCATCCAGTCTGTCCACACTCCAAGGATATTTCCCAGCTTCCAGTCATAAAGCATGGCTGCCTGTGGGATATCATTCTTTATCCAAGACAGTGTTTGTCATCTTTCTCCATTGTATTTCAACATTCTGGATGGGAAAGCATTCAAGATTACCATTTTAAATCACCCCCAGCATGCCTTCTCTTCCATTTTCAATGACAAGGTCCCACAATAATCCAAACGCTACCAACACTAGTACAGCTGTTACGCAAATATCCAGCATTCTTGGTCCCCGTGACCTTTTCAGACAATACTCCCACCACAACCATCACCAAACTAATCCAGTCAACACATGGAATGAGTAGCCTGCCAGACATATTTGGCTATGTGAGTGTCTGCAGTTCTACTAGGCTTTCTAGTTATTTCCTGCACTTGCAGCCTGCTGGACACATTTGGCTGTTAGTTTGATTGCATCATTATAGCCTGATCTAAATAGCTACTATTACTAGTGAGTCTCCAAGGTCCCCTATGTAGACTGCCAGACAGACTCGGATATGTAGTGCCTGTATTTCCACTGGGAATTCTAGTTATTGCTGTTCTACCAGTCCTTCGGGGTTATGAATATAGGGAATCAGAAAGGCAACTGGATAAACTGGGTGAGCAAAAAGGTCCTTACCTATCAATATCTCTTAAGTTACTATGTGCAGTTCTCTTATAATTACAGAATATGAAAAGTGCTTATAATCTGAGCAACAATATAGTATCCCTCCTTTTCTACACAATAGATATGGTCATAGAAGTTCCAGATTATATTTAATTTTAGAAATGCAATGGTAGCATATACCACAGATATCTTATTTATACAAGCATGTAATTCAGTACTGCCTTTCTAACAATGCCAGCTTGTAAACTAGTCACACAGTTCTGGTAGAAAATTAAGATGAATATGCTTTATACTTGTATGGAAAGGAATACTGTCAGTTAACAGATCTATCAGTTAGTTGGCACCTTATTTATTAATAGGTAAGTTGTGTAGAGAAATTGTCTGAGTTTATCCCATGAGGCACTGGTAAGGGTATACAAATGAAAAATGTCATTGTTTTTCCTTTTTTTTCCATTTTATGTCATTTCACTTTAGTGTGCACCAAACTTTTTTTTAGGGTGCATTAAAACCTATTTAGTGCATGATAACATGATTTAATGTGCACTAAAACAATTTAATGCATGCTAATTTTCTTTAGTGCATGCTGAAACATTTAGTTCACATTTTAAAAAATGAGCACGCATTAAACAAAACAAAAGAAATGATAGCACATCCCTATAATCCAGTGGTTTGTACTTCATGCTATCAAGTAAGAGATGATTAGAATTTCACTTGGAGTTCAGGTGGTAGGGAAAAAGTGATGTACTGCTCTAATCATCTGTCGATGACTAGTGTCTGCATTTAATATCAGCATGGGTACCATTGGTCATCCAAGGTGGTGGCTTGAAAGGAAGACATGCTTGGAACCTCTCAGATACTATTGGCTGCCTTTTCAATTTTACAGGTTTTCCTGTTATTAATATGGTTACGAGGAAAGGGAAGATTGGTGGGGGAGGGTTCTTCTAGTTTCCCAGGAAGGAATTTTATCCAGCAACTGGAAATTGACAGCTTTGGTTAAAGCACTGAAACTGAGATGGCATCTATGCAAGATGAGTTATTGAAATGCAGAGATAAGGGAATTCCTGTGGTGATGATCCTGTTGGATTTGTCTAATGCTTTTGACTTGGTTTACCAAGATTTGCTTTTGGTACAGTGTCAAAAACTAGGCTTAGGGGGTAAGGTTTGGGATTGGTTATCTTCTTTCTTGGCAGGACATTCCTCTGTGGTACGCATGAGGGGAGTCTCATCAAAACCATATAGCTTAGATTGCGGGGTTCCGCAAGGATCCCCTTTGTCCCCGTTGTTTAATGTTTTCTTGCAACCATTAGGATTGCTTATTCGGGAGGTGGGGTTTGAAGGTTACATTCCTTGAATAAAATTACTGGTGGGTTAAAGAACATTTTGGAATGGTTTGCTTCTCAAAAGCTTTTAGTAAATGTAAGTAAAACAGAATGGTTGTGTGTAGGGAAAGAGGTAGTACTCAAGGAATTAAACAACTTGAGGATAGGGGATGTTGCTATGAAAAGAAGCTAGAAAGTAAGGAGTGTTAATCAATGAGGCTCTGACTATGGATTTTTATATCAGTTCGATGGTTCCAAAAGCTTGGCTTCGACTCAGACAATTAAGAAGACTCTGAACTTTTTTAGAGGTTTTGGTTTTCAGATTGGTGGTTCAGGCATTGGTTTGCTCAGTATTAGATTATTATAATGTGGTACTGGTGCATCTCCCTAAAAAGAGTCTTCAGCATTTGCAGGTGGTACAGAATATTGCAGCATGTTTGATTTTTGGTCTCCCGTGTAGGATGAGTTCAACACCATTATTAAGATGCCTTCATTGGTTACCCATTGAAAAGCGAGTTAATTTTAAACTCATGTCTTTGGTGAATAAGGCACTAAATGGAAGGGGTGCAGATTATTTACAAGATAAGATCAGGGGTTACATTCCTACCCGCAGTCTTCGTTCAAAATCAGCAGCATTGGTGTTAGTTCCTTCAAGACAAGATGTATATAAAGTCTCAAAAAGGAAAAAGATATTCTCAGTTAGTGGTCCAGAGTTGTGGAATAGAAGAAATGAGAAATAAAATAAATAAATAAATTCCTGGCATGGATGGTAGTTAGAGTGCCTGGTGGGGAATCCTTGATGGTGGGAGGATGAGCAATTCCAAAGTCAGAACTTGAGACTTATTTGAACCCAGTTGCTGTGCAGTTCCTGCTTCTCCTTATGCTGGAGTTGATGGTTGTGATGTACCATCACTCCTAATGATTCCAAGGGAAGTGACTTGTGTAACAGTGTCTGGAGATGAGCTTTCAGCCTCTCTCACAGGAGCTCAAAGTGGAGAGCAGACAAGGGAGAACGATTTGGAGAAGCATCTGTGGGAGAATTCAGTGGGCCAAGCTATGTTCGAAAGGACAGATGTGGTGAGTCCTCAACGGGAAGAATTTTGTTGGCAATGCTTGATTTTCTGTCAGTAAAACCTCTCTTTGTTAAACCAAATGTTATCACAATGAATTTCTGTTGAACATGATGGCATCTTTAGAATATGCAGTTTCTTCCCTGGCTACATTAACTGTTGATATTCATTAAAAAATTAGAGTTCAATGAGGAATTCCTTCATTTTCAATGGAATAAAGTTGTACACCTTGAGTAGCATATGGATTAAGTTTCTTCTGTCCAGACTGAGATGACATAAAGAAATATAGTGATCATTTGTATGATTGAAAATTTGGAGGATTTCTCTAAACACTTGAATGTCTGTACTTTAAATTTCCCCAGAATGATTACAAAAACTCGTATTGGTATTTTTAGGGAATTCTTGCTGGAGATACTACATCCCACCTGAGGGAGTTCTGCCGATAAGAGAGACTTTTTTTGCTGTCCAGTGGAACTTCTGGTGAACAAGGTCAAAGTTTCCCCAAGAAGAAGGCCATTTAGCAGCTGATAGTTTGAATATTACACATAGGCCTGGATTCACCATTCTAACGCAGAATGGTGAATCCAGAGAAAACAGGGGGGGGGGGGGCCTGCGAAAGCCGGCAGCCATCACACCACTGCGGTGTGCCGGCTGCTGGCTTTCGCACTGAATAGCGACACCATAAAAGGCGTAGTTATTCGGCGGACTATTGGCGACGATAACGTGTCTTACCTTATCGCCACCAGCGAAGACATCGCGGAGTCCGCCCCGACACCACCCCAACTCCTCCCCTTGCCGCCCTGACTCTGCACCGACTCTGCCCCTAACAAGATATCACATGCGAAAAGGGACTTTTTGCGTGCGATAGCGCTTATCGCACGCGATAAGCAATAGAAAATGACCCCCATAATTTGGAGAGATTCGGTCATGAAGAAGAGATGCATAGAGCAGCATTCCTTGTTACTTTTGTCTTCCCTCAAGACATGGACTCTGTTATGAAACTTTTCTTTCGTAATAGATCAACATTATTTCATGGTCAAAATGTTTGGTTGTTTCTGGAGATTTCATGAACTACCCAAGTTTGTAAGAAGAAATTTCTAGACATGCACCAGGAAGCTATAGCTCTGGGGGCATTGTTCATAGTCCAATTTCCATGTAAATGTATATTGCATCTGAATAATGTGAAGTATATCTTTAATGAGCCTTCACAGCTTCATTTTTTTAGACTCTACAATGTCCTAGAGATTTTGAAACGATAATTTTTGGTGAAATCTGCATTTCTTAAGATTCTCTGAATTCGTTTTCCTTTTTTTGTTGTTTTCTTGGTTTGTTCTATGTTCAAAACCTGCTTGGATCTACAATATGTTATGGTTCCAAAAGACATATGTTAGATTTTCTTCTTTTTATATTTATTATATTATGTGCATGATATCTAATATATCAAGTAAATTTATAGTGTTAGAATTGAAATAAAGTAATTAAAAAATTAAATAAAATAAGATCAACAAGGGCTAGCATTCAAGACAGCTTTTATCTTCCACTCTGTCCACAGACATTGTAGAAGTAAAAAATATGTGTAGGATGAGGAAAAGCACCCAAAGCTGAGTGTGATGGCTTCAAGGACCCTTAATACTGTACATCTTATGAAATGGTGATGTTTGGGGGCTAATGTATGAGACAGAATTTTAGAGCTGTTGGACACATTTTTGTATGAAAAAAAGATTTCTGAATCTGATGTTGTAGCTGCATGCAAGGGAAAAGTACTGACCTGGTGATTCTGAGCTGATTTCAATTATTTCAGGAAGGAATTTTTTTTCACTACTGAATTATCCTGTAGAGACAATCAGAAGTAGGCTCCTTTTTCATCTAAACAACTTGGGTGAGTTTGGAGAGTTCCAACAATTAGTGAAAAGTAACAGAGGATACAAATAAGGAACAAAAGAACCCAAACAAACATATGTACCTTTGTTTTCTATGCTTGGGCTGAACTCTGCAAAGATAAATGTCATAACTCATTCCTTTCCTCATTGGGTCTAGCATAAAATTCTGTTAGAAAAACAAATAGTAAGGGGGTGGAAAAGAAGAGCTGTGAAGAAATCTTGATTATTGATTTTTAATCTAGCAAATGTTCCTAGCTTTTCTGAACCTGTTTTCTTTTTAAATTACTTTACCTCTTGCTTTTAACTTCTGTAATTATATATATATATATATATATGGGTTTGTTTGTTTTTTTTAATGAGTATGATGGTGTCTAGACTTTCACAACCAAGGTGCTAAGGAAATGCAAAAGCAAAATCAAGGGTGAAAGTGAGAGAGGTCCCAAGATGGCAGCTCACTTTATGGAAGCAAAAGACCCTGGGAATTGGAGTCCTAGGAAAAGGGTGCACCGGGACTCCAAACCCTGCCCTGGAAGTGTCAAATAAAAGAGGAGGGAGAAGAAAAAGTAGGCCACATGGAAAACAGAGTCCTAGGCATCTGATAGGCTTCACCAGCCAAGTGCAGGCTGGAGAGGAAAAGGGAGAAAATGTCCCTCTCAGGTAAAGCCTCAGGGGGAGGAAAGGCTGGGAGGGAATGTAGGGGAAGCTGAAGTAGCCATCAGATAGAACTAGTTTTGTTTTGCTCAATTCACTTAAGTATAGCTGCACCGTAAGAAATCATCTCTTTAAATAAAATTTACCTATTGGAAAGTGACACCAGTGATTTCAAGGTTATCTCAGAAACTCAGGCAAATGCTCAGTGCACAGCAAATGTGTAACCTTAATAATGAGATTTCTGTTAGATGTTTTAATAGTAGAATGTTCTCAAGGCGCTTATGTTCTAAAATCTACTCCATAATTTTTAATTGTGAGTGCATGAGGGTGAGCCTTTAAAGTTCACCTATGACGAGTAATACGCTTGACTAGCAATGGGTTCCAGAGGAGAGAGGGTAGACCTGGGTAGGGAGGAATATCAGATTTTAAAGTTTAGATTACTGGAGGGAGTTGAGCTGGGGGGGGGAGGTCAGCACAGTAATTGTTCACACAGGGCAGCAAAAATGCTAGCATTGACCCTGCTTCCATCACAGTAATTACAGTGGAGAAGCACTGGTGTGGCAGAAGTAAGCTTTGGCAACAAGCTGGGAGAGAAGTGCTGGTTTCTTCTTGGCCTGGCATTCTGGTTGGTTGCCCATTTCACCTGCCCCTTTGTAAGTCTCAGTCTCTATCCAAGCCTAAAGCCATGGGGCCATGCATCATATACCCTAACTAACAAAAGACACTGATGCCTTCCTGCAAGATGCGTACAGCTATTACTCCAGATCCCTGATGGAAATTGGAGAAATCAACCACAAGGATACGCTGATATATTCACCTAAAAAGGAATTCCCAAAGCGAATAACTGGGGCGTAGATTTTAAAAAACTGCGCCCGCATGTACTTTTGTTCGAGCGACCAGCACAAACAAAAGTATGCGCTTATCTTTTAAAATCCTGGGTCAGCGCGCGCAAGACTGTGCAAAATCGGCAGCCTATGCACGCCGAGCCGCACAGCCTGTCTCCATTCCCTCCGAGGCCGCTCCGAAATCAGAGCAGCCTCGGAGGGAACTTTCCTTCCACCCCCCGCACCTTCCCCTCTCTTCCCCTACGTTGGACAAGTTACGCCTGCCCGAGGCAGGCGTAACTTGTGCACGCCAGGCTGACCGCCGGCGCACGATTCCCCGGCCTGGTAGCAGTTTCAGAGGCCTCGGCCGTGCCCCCGAAATGCCCCTGGGCTGGAACCATGCCCGCAGCCCTGCCCCCGAATGACGCGCCACCACGACACGCCCCCCAGGAAAGCCCTGGGACTTATGCGCGTTCTGGGACTTGCGTGCGCCGCCAAGCCTATTCAACATAGGCTCGGCGTGCGCAGGGGGAACTGGGGGCAGGTTTTTGGGGGGTACACACGTATCTTAAGTGCGTACCCCTTTGAAAATCTGCCCCTGGGAGATTAGAGATTTAGGATTTACAGGAATTTGTTAGGGGATGGGTATTAATGTGTTTTAGAAGAGAAGAGACGGCTGAGGGGGGATATGCTAGAGGTCTTTAAGATCATGAGAGGTCTTGAACGAGTAGATGTGAATTGGTTATTTACACTTTCGAATAATAGAAGGACTAGGGGGCATTCCATGAAGTTAGCAAGTAGCACATTTAAGACTAATCGGAGAAAATTCTTTTTCACTCAATGCACAATAAAGCTCTGGAATTTGTTGCCAGAGAATGTGGTTAGTGCAGTTAGTGTAGCTGGGTTCAAAAAAGGTTTGGATAAGTTCTTGGAGGAGAAGTTCATTAACTGCTATTAATCAAGTTTACTTAGGGAATAGCCACTGCTATTAATTGCATCAGTAGCATGGGATCTTCTTAGTGTTTGGGTAATTGCCAGGTTCTTGTGGCCTGGTTTGGCTTCTGTTGGAAACAGGATGCTGGGCTTGATGGATCCTTGGTCTGACCCAGCATGGCAATTTCTTATGTTCTTATAATCTCCTAATCATTTTATTATGTATTCTGATAGTATGATTTGTATTTATATGTTGCTTATATTTATTATGATGAAATTGGGAGGGAGTATTATTTTGTAGTTTTGTATATTATGTGATGTACCCTATCTCTTTCCTAGTAAGAGTTGGGGATATATAGGTCTGTATTAGGGATTGTTTACATTATTTTGTGTGTGTTAAACTATTCTGTATTGATGCATTGTATCTTATATGATGTAAACAGCTTTGGGCCCTCTTGTGAGGATTAAGGCAGTATATAAGCTTAAGAATAGAATAGAATACAATTCCATATGTTCCAGTCCTTCCGCATTGACTTGATTCATACAAAGTGATACTTTCTGCAGAATCCTGATGTATTTATTTATTTGCAAGATTTATAAATCACCTATCAAACATTCCCAGGCAACGAACAGTTATATACTCATAATCATATAAAATACATCCACTTAAAAACAAGCCAATAAAACATCAACCACCTTCTCTTCCCCATATACAGACAAATTACAATTACTAAATGATGGGAGAAAGACGACAGCCGCTCAGAAGCATATGGTTTGGAATGATGAATCTTTGAGGTATACTAAGAGAACAGGGAAATTAGAGCATCCCAGTAGAAATGATGCAATAAAAGCTAAAGTGGACAAGGTGCCTTTAAGTAAAAATCAGACAGAGCAGAAAGATTTCAAATCACCCCTGTCAAATGATGAGCAGGTTGTTAATACAAACCAAAAACATACTTTGAAATGACTGTATACAAATGGTAGAAGTCTAAAAAATCATGGGAGAGTTAGAGTGCATAACACTGGATGCTGATTGTTGTAAAGGGCAGATGTAGAAGAGGTGTCGTAGTTACCACCTTCTGCAGTGGCTCAGGATGGCAAGGTTGCAGGCTAAGTGTGAGCAGTCTGGTGAGGCTGGAATGGAGCTCTGGACTGAGGTGCTAGCTGGTATAGTGCTCTGAAGCAGAGTGCAGGTAACCACAGGAACAGACTGGAACTGGGTGTGGGTAAGAGTGGAGTGACAACAGGTATATGTGAAACTGGAACGCTGGAATAGATAGGAATTGAGTGCAGGTAAGCGTGGACTGGAACAGTAGGAACAGACTGGATCTGGGTGCAGGTAAGAGTGGAGTGAATGCAAGTATACGTGGAACTGGAACAGGAACTGAGTGCAAGCAAGTGTGGAAGTGGGACTCTGGAAACAGGGACTAGGGCAAGACAGGACAAACCAGGACAAGGACTATACAGAACATAGAACAAGGAAGCCGAAGGCTGCATAGGTAAGGCAGAGAGACCTAGAAGCTAGGAAGAGACTTAGGGCTAGTCCAGGTCAGGAACAGAGAGAGGCCTAATATAGTAGAGTCCTGGGAGTCTCAGGGCTAGGCCAGTTCGGGAAACAGAGAGAGAGACCTTGGGTAGGCCACAAGGCAAGGAAGGAACCAGAAGGCCCTAAGGCCACAGAGAAAGGCTTGGAACAGAAGGCCAGATGGCCACAAAGCAAGCTGGGGTCAGAAGGCCCAGTGGCCAGGAGATAAGGTAAAGCAAGGCTGGAGTCAGAAGGCCTGGAGACAACGAGACAAAGCTAGGAATGGCTTGAGAAAGCCACAAGGCAGATGTGGCTAGAGCAGGGAGCCATGAAGGACTTGAAGCTGAAGCACTGAGGGGAAGGACAGAATGGATTAAGTAGGGCAGGAGTCTGGGTGTGGTGCAGACAGACAAGGGAGGCTGGGATAGCCAGGGGAGATAGCTCCTGGAGGTATCCTGCTGGCATGGAGGATGAAGCACAGGCTGAGGATTGGAGCCAGAGTATGCTGGAGAATAGTTTGGAGTCGAGCTCACTGGGGTCCTCTGGTGGAGGGGAGGCCCTGCAGTGGCCAGAATCACAACAACGCGGTAGATATAATTGGCATCACAGAGACCTGGTGGAAGGAGGTCAACCAGTGGAACACTATGACACCAGAGTACGAACTATATTGAAATGATAGGATGGATCAAATTGGTGGAGGGGGTGGCACTATATATTAGAGAGGGTATTGAGTTAAACAGGATAAAAGTTCTTCAAGAAACAAAATGCAATGTTGAAACTTTATGGATAGAATTTCCAGGTGAAAAGATGAATAAAAAGCAGTGGGGGTGGATTATTGTCCACCTAGCCAGAATGAACTAACAGTGAAATGGTAAAAGAAATTAGGGAAGCTAACAAAATCAGCAGCACAGTAATAATGGATGATATCAATTACCCCCGTATTGACTGGGTGAATGTCACATCAGGACATGTTAGAGAGGTAAAATTCCTAGATAAAATAATGATTACAATATGATCAAATTTGACTTAATAACTGGAGGGAGGACACTAAAAAAAAATCTGTGACAGCATTTAACTTTCAAAAAGGTAACTATGATAAAGAGAGGAGAATGGTTAGGAAAAACTGAAAGCAGTTGTAAAGGTTAAAATTTTACATCAGGCATAGAGGTTGTTTAAATATTCCATCTTGGAAACTCAGACCAGATGTATTCCACGCATTAAAAAAGGTGGAAGGAAGGGTAAATGACTACCGCATGGTTAAAAGGTACGTGAGAGAGGCTATAATAGCTAAAAGAACATCTTTCAAGAAATGGAAAAGGGATCCAAATTAAAAAAACAGGAAACAGCAGAAGCACTGGCAAGTTAGAAGCAAAACATTGGTAAGGAAGGCGAAGAGAGAATTTAAAAAGAAGCTTGCTGTAGAAGAAAAAACTCATAATTAAAACTTTTTCAGGTACATTTGAAGTAGAAAGTCTGTGAGGGAATCAGTTGGACCATTAAAGAACCAAGGAGTAAAACTTAAGAATAACAAAGCCATAGCAGAGAGACTAAATGAATTCTTTGTTCTGGTTTTCACTGAGGAAGATTTAAGAGATATACCCATGGGAGTGAGAAGCCTGTATGTGTGTGAAAGAGGGAGAGAGAGCATGAGGGAGAGAAGAGCCTGTATGTGTGTTTGAGAGAGAGTACATGTGAGTGTGAGAGACTGGGGGTGAGAGAGAGGGAGAGAGAGAGTATGTAGGAGTGTAAGCTTGCATGTCAGAGAGAGAGCATATAAGAGTGAGAGCCTGTGTGTGTGTGTGGGAGTGGGAACCTACGTGTGAGAGAGAGCATGTGAGAGTAAGATCATGGGTAAGAGAGAGTGTGTGGGAATGGTAGCCTGTGTATGTGTGAGAGAGGGAAAGCATGCAAGAGTGGGAGCCAGTGTGAGCGAAAACATATATGTTAGAGAGAGCCTGTATGAGGGAGGAAGGAAAGAAGACAGGAGGAAAGAGAAGAAAAAAAAATAAGAGACCTTGAAAAGGGAATTAGGAAAAGATGAAAAAAGAGACTGGGAACAACTGATTAGAAAAATAAGATTAGACGACAAAGGTAAAAAAAAATATTTTGACTTTTGTTATGATATGGTATGGCAAGGTTCTAGATGGTTTTTAATTATATTTTTGTAGGGGTTTGTGTTACTTCTGGCAGTGGAGGGAGTTTGTTTTGCTATTACTGAGGTAACATCAGAATCTGAATAAATGCATTTTGCATGTTGGGTTATAATTGTTGTGCCAGGAGGTGGACCCTTGGCCTAGTGCAGGATTGGTAGGCTCCCTGGTCGGACCCAGAGAGCGCCTGCCAACAGGAGGCGGCGCACAAGAGGAGACAGAGGCTAGCTGGAGCTTCGCCACTAGCAACCCTAGGTACCCCCGGGTTGAGCCCTTGGGTACCCGGGTCACCAGGTCTTATGTGGGCCTCGCAGGATCTCCTTGATAGGAAGTTCAGGAGTGTGCCCACCATGATCAAGGGTGCGCGGTCGATACTCAGGCCAGAAGTCCGGAGTGCCTGAGGAGGCCAGAAGAGAGTCTCTGAATGAATAGCAAGGATCAAGGTCAGATTCAAGGAAGCATGGTCAGCCAATGCAAGGGTCAGAGCCAGTAATCAGTCCGTGGATAGTCAGCCAAAGCAGAGGTCAAGTTCCAGGAGACAGTCAGACATGGTCGAGTTCCGGCAGAGGTCAGTTCCAGGCAGCGTGCAGTCACGGTTGTGGAAACAGGCAGAGGGTCAGAGGCAGGCAGCGATCAACATAGTCAAAGGGAAGCTGAGGTCAGTACCGGGAAGACAGTCCAAAAGATACTACCTGGGGAGACGAGGAGACAAAGGACGCTGGAACAGAAGGATCCACCCCTGGCCCTTTAAGGTTCCGAGCTCAATGCCATGGAGGACGCTGAGCCACGCTGTAAGGCCTGGCTGTTGGTCTATGGAAAACAAATATTTTATTTATTTAGATTCTGCTTTCCACACTTTTTGCACAGCACTTCAAAGCAGATTACATTCAGGTGCAGTAGGTATTTCCCTATCCCCAGAGGATTTACAATCTAAGGCCTGGATTTTCTATTGTCGCACAGCTTTGTGAATCCCACAGTAATGGGGGGCAGGGGGTGCTATTGGGCGGCGATAACGGGTCTTACCTTATCGCTGCCAGCTAAGTGTTCACCACATCTGCCCCAACTCCCCCCCCCCCCCCCCCTATCAAGCTATCGCACGCGAAAAGTCCTTTTTACGTGCAATACTGATAGAAAATGACCCCCTAAGTTTGTACCTGAGACAATGGAGGGTAAAGTGACTTGCCCAAAGTCACAAGGAGCAACAGTGAGACTCAAACCCTGGTTTGAGTCTCACTGTTATATATATATATATATAGATTATCTGTAGATTGTCATGACAGAAAAATCATGTTGAAAGCTGACAGGGAAGCCATCGTCAATATTTTCATTAATAGCCTCAACTCTGCCCACAGATTCACCCAAATATAGAGGTACATTTTTATTTCACCCTGGCATTCTAAGAGTCAACTATATTTGCTCCAATATGAGGCTGGCATAAGCCTGAGCTAGAAAGCTGCTACTGCCATGGCAGCACAGCTCCTATTACTTTTTATAGCTGTGTTTTTGACACTTTTATAATGTATTTTTAAACATGGGAAAATAGGAAAGCTAGGATGATCAAAGCCTCTTCTTTTGATCTCTCGGATACCACACACACACACACTTTTTTTTAAAGTTATCTTTACTTTTAACCTCTTTTTTAAAACTTTTATTTCCATACCATTCAAGTGGACTAACATGGCAACCACATTTGAAAGAGTGCCTAAAGTGGTACCCTAAATTTCACATATCCTATGTGCTATGGATAGTTTTGGGGTTCTCTTTCAGGATCCTCATTGTTAGAGATTTTAAAATTTGGCAGATCAAATACTTTGAAACAGACACAAAGGGTCTTAATGGGGGCACAGGTTCCCTCACCCATTACCAGCCATAGTCCTCCTGTAAATGTAAATTCTGCCGTTTGTTTCCCTTCCTTGTTTTCTCACCTTGCTGCCACAACACTGCTACATCACCCACTCCTCCTCATGCCTTGATTTTACAACTCTTTACAGCTTTGATAACAAACACCACCAGCCACCACTGTGATCGCACCTGCAATTTACTCGCATACTTGGGATACTTCAGCCTTAGCTCATTTCGCATTGACCTGATAGACAGCATAGCACCTTTATTTCTCAGTATCCGAGTAGACTACTAAGGCAGCCACACAAGTCCAACTTTCGACGCAGGCAGAAGAGCAGTTTGACTCACATTATCATAATTCCAGCATATGTTTTTGATTAGAATGTGTACCATCTGTATTTCAGATGTGGCCTGGTGTGTTCTGCAAATATGTTTTTGCCGTTTCGGGGTTATCATCAAATTGATAGATACGTTATGAGTATTAGACATGAGGAGGGCCTACCTGCCAGGAACGGAGTGAGAGCTACGGAAGACGCCCTGAAGTGAACGTTTTTCAAGCAGCATGACTTTTGAGGAGTCCCCCTTTAATTGATTTTTTTTTCCAACCATTATGGGGGCAATTTTAAGCAGTCTGGGTCATGTGCAATACCTGCTTGCACTTTTATTCCCATAAACTGTAGCCAATCTTTAAAGGGAAATCCCTCGCACTTCTTCCCTTTTGAAAATTAACAAAATGTGTGCACTAAAATCACCCACATACTTTGCATCTGCTATTTGTGTAGCGTGGAGACAGAAATGCCTGCACACATTTGAATGCTGGTCCCCTTCCTCAGCCTGACCAGGCCCATGAGATCGCTTCTTTTTGTAAGCTGGCTAAATGTACCCTCACTTTGCAAGCCTGGCCTACTCTTCGCCCAGCAGAGAAGGGAAATTTTCGGACAGGCCCATTTTATCCAGTTAAATCGCTCTTTAGCCAGATAAACTGCTTTTTACTGGGGCAAATGGATTGGAAGCTTGCCTTCAGAGTACATGCTTTTGTCAGGGATGGACAAATCAGTTTGGATTAAATCTGAACTCCATCCCCAATGAGAGGATTTTGATAATTAGAGTCAAAACTGGGATAGGTCATGCTTTAAGTAGAATAAATACTAGCCATTCATGGCTCAAATCAGATAAATATGAGCCACTTGCAGGTCAAGTTGAATGTCCGTCTTCACCCAGTTCACATCACATACAGTATTTCTGATTCAGTTGAGAAGGGAATGTTTTCAGATTCTCAGATATATTTGAAGTATTTCAAAGATCTGTTGTCTTAATGACTACCTTAGATACTTTGAATCTGTAACCACAGAAATCTAAACCAATGCAAGCAAATCTGTGTTTTTGCAAACATCTCCTCTCTCTCTCCACCACCACCAAATAAAAAAAAAAGAAAAAAACCCTTTATGGTCTGAATCAAACCAGATCATTGAGTAAATTCAAGTCAAAAGTTCACAGATCAGAACTTTAATTCAAATTATGTTGAAGTTGATTCAGCCACTCCTAAACTTTTAGATATTTATATGGTCAGTAGAAGTCAATTATCTTCTTATTAGAAGTGTTGCTTCCTGTGGATTCTGGAATAAGGAGGAATCAAAGAATAAGATAATTATAATTATTAAATACAAATCATTTACTGGTGGTTTCTCCATTGTAATAAAAAGAGTACAAAACAGTTGATAAATAAGTGTGCATGATAAACTGGGTCGTTCACCAAAATGTATTATGGCATTAACACATGCAATAATACATTAACGCATGCATTAAACCCATAATGCATGCAATAATTGTTACCACATGGTGTGAATACAAATTTTTTGGAGGGGCGGGATTGGAGAGGGGTTTGGGTGGGATTAATTAAAATGAGGGGCAATATTGCACTGTGCGATAGCATAATGCATGCTATTGCACAGTTTTAATGCCGGAAATAACTACACCTTTTTTCCTGGCGTTAAGCTGTGCGATATGCCTGAAATGGCTGTAACGCAATTTGGTTAAAGATTGCAAATTGCATTTTGGCCATTTTTGGGCTAGAGGAGAGGGACTGGAGTGGAGTGGAGTAGAGAGAGAGAGAGCCTCTGGGGAGGCCTTCACAGTATCCAACTATTTATATCTCTATAGATGGGCCAGCTAAAAGTTTGAGGTGAGGTGTTGGTGGTGGTTTAGGGTTTAGGGGCCAGTTTTACATGCAGAGTGAGATGTATGAACAGCACAGTATACCTCGGTGAAGATTTGACATCATTTGGAGTGAGGAAAGTCTCACAAAGTAGAAATTTCAACTATATTCTCTCACCCTAGCTTGATAGTACCTTGTTATAGAGTCCATCAAGCTAGGGCGAGAAAACATTGTAGAAATCTCAACTTTTTTAGACATTCCTCACTCCAGATGATGTCAAATCTTCACCGAGGTAAACTGTGCTGTTCGTACATCTCACTCTGCAAGTAAAACTGGCCCCTAAACCCTAAACCACCACCAACACCTCACCTTGAGCTATTATGAAGACCTTATAAATAGGCTCTCTGTCTCACAACAGGTATCTGTCTAGGCACTTCACGAGCTGTGAAATAGAAGTATAGTGGGGTGCAATAACTTTACCGCACCCTGCGATACTACCTATACAAAGTGCTATGTTAGCATGTGATGTGGTAATTCTACAATTACCAAAAGCATGCCACTTTTTATTACCATGGGTGTTAGCCATGTGTTATTATAGCATTTTGATGACTCTATGGTAAAATTTGATCCCCGAGTCATAATAATATTTAATAATATTAATCTTAGTAATGGCCATTTAGCTGGTTAGACTGGTTTGATGTACTTATAAAAGCTATATTATAAACTGAATTAAAAAGAAAGCCCATGTAACTCAATGTTTTCTTGTGACAGATTCAAACAGAAAAGTAGAAGCATGATTCTCTTATAATGGCTGGTTATATGGATATATGCATCCTCAGTTTTCACATTTTTGGTTTCCATTCTTTTATTGGAGTTTTTTTGTTTTTCACTTTCGGGACTTTTATTTTTTATTTTTTTCATTTTTTTGGGTTCATTCATTTTCAGCAAATAGCATGCACTGTTTGAAATAGTGCATGCTATATGCAAATAGGGAGGGTAACTTTCAAACGACCATATATATACGTATATGGACGCACATAAATCTACTATGTATCTTATAACCTGTGAGTATGTGCAGTTCATAAAATACACATATTTATATTCCCCAGCTTATGTACTTATGGCTGCTTAAATGCAAATACTTGTAATGCATTGAAAGTGCATACCTTTCCTACATGTTTTATCAACATATGTGCATATATTTTATGTGTGAAAAAATATAACTTATAAATTGGGGGTTTCCACAAATATGTGCAAGCCAGCATATTTTAAAATATACGTGTATAACTGAAATCACCAGTTTGCCATTCCATCTCCAGGTCATTGAGACCCTCCTAATTCTTCACTCTATACCTCTTCTCCCCCCCCCCCCAGTCACCCAGACCTCTCACACAACCAACAGCAGACAACAGATGAGTGTTACATCAATTACACCAGGTTATTAGCATGTGTAAAATTGCGCAAATAAGTTGCCAAATGTATTCAGATACATTTTTTATAAAATCGCAATTTCCAAGTATGCCTCTTAGCCCTGCCCTGGAATGCCCCTAGACCGCCCCCCTATTTTGCACAAGTAAATGTGCATGCGAAACTGAAAATACACACAATTTCCTGATGTTTATAAAATAGCATATATGTGAGTACAAGCTCCTGACACACATATATGCTACTTTGATGCATACAAAATTGAATTTTAAAAGCCGGGTGCATGCCAAAATCAGGAGATATGCAGGCATGGAGGACATGCACGTGTCCACCTGATTTTAAAAGCCGCCTATTGCACATCTCCCGATATGTGAATATCTCACTTGGAATGAAAACGCGGCGTGGTGTGGGTGTGGCATGGGCATTCTGGGGCGGGGTCAAGAAGTGCGTGCAAGTAATTGCGCACCTGGGTGCATGCTAGGTCCAGTGCTGCATAACTTTACTTCTGCTATGGAGGAGGTATAAATTAAAAGACACCCCCCCCCCCCCACGCATCCCTGAGTGGTTTAAGGGATCTGGGATAACTGGGAGGAGTGCAGGCTAAAGAATCAAGGGGGGAGGGGGTGTCGAGGATCTAGCTCTAGTCTGGATAGAACTGGTGGATGAACTGGTGAAACTGGTAATGGTATGGACGTGAACTTATTATAAAATTCCCCCAGTTGCATGGCTTGTACCCGGATGTGCATGGCTGTGAGTGCCAAGTTGCAAAATAGGGTGCAAACATAGACGCACCTAGGCTCTTTTATAACATACGTGCCTATATTTTTCTAACAATGTTATAACATTGCTCCGTCCCTGGGCGCACGCTGACGCATACATGTCAATGTGTGCCTACACACTCCTTGGCAAGTTACCATCCCTACACCTTTGAAAATTCACTCCACAGAGCACTATTTGCTGAAAACAAACAAAAGATAAAGCACAAATGTGTTTTCCCCCTCATTTTCAGTTTGTTTGAAATGAAACAAAATAGACTCATTAGTCCCCTTGTGCTCATTCATTTCAAATGAATGGACAGCTATAGCTAGTTAGACTAAGCATTTGTCATGTAGACACATCAAAGAAGGGATGCTTTGCTATATTTGGCTCAATTACTTGTATAGAATGGTGCACCACTCCTAATCACTCAGAAGAACAATGGCAAAATGTAGTTAATAGATGTGTTATAACCTGAGCAAGTTATGAGCATCTTAAAATAAAGTCTAGGGATGAATATGAGATGATTGAAATCTACAATAACTTGATCTCTCCCTTATGTTTTGTCTTGTTTCCAAAGTTCAAAATAAGTACAAGCAATTACATTCGACAAAGAGGTGATGATCTAGGGTAAAATCTAAAAAATATTTTAACTTTCAGTTTTTTCTTATGAAGCCTTAATGCAAAGTGTTTATGATATAGTAAACTGCTACAGTGTATTGAACTGCAGTCTCTAAAGTCATATTTTGCTAAATGTAACTAATCTAAGGATTACACACTAGGCCTGAGGTACTAAGCATTTTTCTCCTAGACATAAAATGGGAAAAACCCTAGAGTGTTTCAAATGCTAGTTGTGTAGATGTATGTGCATTTGAGTATATGCAATTAGTCAGTCGGTATGTGCCTTTGGGCAGCACAATCTAAGACAGGGACAGGATGACAAATTTGGTCATTTGTGTGCCCCCAACATTTTGACCGTAGGCATTCATTCAGCACTTAATAAGGACATCTTGTAATTTTGTAACAACAAATACAGAACATTTCAGATTTCTTGAATACCTTAGCACTGCAGGAATATAGAGCTGGACGTTGAATTAAGGAGAAGGTAAAAGGAATGATGCTTTGAAAAAAAATTAAAATTATTAATTTAGGCATTTAAAGGTCTACTTACTGAAGTACATTAATGCATGTTAATTGTCCACATTAACATATTACTGTGTGTTAGAGATGTGCAAGCAAAAAGTTTTCGTTGCGTACGCGATAGGTATTCGTGGGGGGTCAATTCCATTTCATGCGGAAGTATGGAGAATTCAATAAGTTGTCGATCTGTAAATACGTTACTACTAAATTAACTACAACCCCCCACCCTCCTGACCCCCCCCCAAGACTTACCAAAACTCCCTGGTGGTCCAGCGGGGAGTCAGGAAGCCATCCCTGCACTCGTTTGCGGTTTCCTCACGGCGCCGATAGCCTGTGTCACAGGGGCTGCCGGTGCCATTGGTCAGCCACTGTCACATGGTCACCGGCACCATCTTGTACTCCTACCACGTGACAGGTAGGTCATGTGGCAGGAGGTCGCTCCGGGACCCTCGTTGGGCCCAACCGGAACTTTTGGCCAGCTTGGGGGGGCCTCCTGACCCCCACAAGACTTGCCAAAAGTCCAGCGGGGGTCTGGGAGCGGAGGCGCGGAAGAGCACGTGACGCCGGAGCGGAGTGACGTCACGTGCTCCTCCGACGTCACATGCTCCTCCGCGCCTCCACTCCCGGACCCCCGCTGGACTTTTGGCAAGTCTTGTGGGGGTCAGGAGGCCCCCCCAAGCTGGCCAAAAGTTCCAGTTGGGTCCAACGAGGGTCCCGGAGCGACCTCCTGCCACATGACCTACCTGTCACGTGGTAGGAGCACAAGATGGCGCCGGTGACCATGTGACAAGGGCTGACCAATCGCACCGGCAGCCCCTGTGACACAGGCTATCGGCGCCGTGAGGAAACCGCAAACGAGTGCAGGGATGGCTTCCTGACTCCCCGCTGGACCACCAGGGAGTTTTGGTAAGTCTTGGGGGGGTCAGGAGGGTGGGGGGTTTAAATGTTTGTTTAGGAGGCTGAATAAAACGGATATCTGTTGAATATGTGGGGAGTTGCGATGCGTTTTGCCTCCCCACGTATTTTTCAGATTGCAAAAAATAAGTTGCGGATTTCAAATACGTGGAAAACGGATGCACATCCCTTTGTGTTAATGATAACATGTATGCTTACAGTAATGCTTGCAAAAGAATATTGGCCTAACACAAAAAAATGCTAGTGTGCTTCATCATATGTAAAGTTTTGCAAAACAACTTATTACTATTAAAAAAGGCAAACCTTTCCTTTATCTTTATTTCCTTTCCCCTTGTCTTTGCTCTCAAGGGAGTGAAGGGTGTGTTGTTTGCAATACTGTAACCTCCCAAACCTGTTCCTATTGTTGTCATAGAAGTGACAGCAGACAAGGACCATTATGCCCATCTATTCTCTCCGAGGGCATCATCAGAATCCATCTGATCCCTAGTCTTCCCCTCAGCTCCTCCCCACTAATTATCCTTAGTTAGTAGACTGCTCTCTTTCCACTAGCTTGGCTAATATTTTGCACTGAAATTCTCATCAATATTATCAACTTTAAATATTTCAGTAAAGATGCATCATGTGATATTAAACAGTTCCCTGTGGGCCTTATTCAATAAAGGTTTTTTTTCCATTGGTACAGCATGGGGAATAAAGGCCTTTTAAGATTTGGCCTGAAGTGTTATTCCTAGATATCCTTGGTATTTGGTACATTTTGGTTATCCTAACAATGGTCAGCCTGGTTTTGCATGGATGGAAGGAGCCAAATGACCGCTCAGCTCTTTTACTTGCAAAAACTGCACACAACAAAGCAGATATTAGATGATGAAAACACAGGGGCCTGTATCTTTAGGAAGAGAATTGTTAAATGCGAAAATGCTGTTTCATTGGCTATTGGAATTGGAGAGAACTACTCTGAGAGAACCACTCAAACTGCATCATATGTGGTCTCTAGAAAATCCATGTTTTCATTTTAATTACAGATAGAGAACAGATGCATTGAAAACATGCGTTTAATTTAGCTGATATACAGTAGGATAATATTACTCCTGCTGCAAGCGATTTGGGCTGTGCAATCTGTGAACTTCATGCTTTACACAAATGTTATGCACATAGTGCTATGTAAACATTTGAAAATGTTAGAGCATGGAATGTATTTTGTATCTGTTTCTATCAGATTCATGTACACTGTTTATGCCTGTTTTATGACATTGATGACATAGATTATATGAAAAAAATATTCTCTCCAAGGTACAGGAGCAATCCTAGGATCTGAAAGGAAAATATTAGTGTGGATTTTAATGAAGGTGTTTCATTACAAGAACTAATTTACTTTTCAAGTAAAATGGGCTCCCAAGCTGATTTGTATGCATCCAGGGATTACTGTTATTTGTGTTTGGTTTTATTTTTCTGTTTTTATCTCATTTATTTAATTTTATTATTATTCTGTCTGCATATGTGATATGTTTTTAACATGTTGTGCTGTGCTTTAATGCTGATATGTTGTATGCTGGTTTGATCACTGCCATGGAAAAGCAGACTACAAATATTTAAATAACTAAAAGGGTAATAATAATGTACACATCTTTCCTCCTTTAGTTTAGCAACAACTGAGGGTAGTTTTGATATAACACAACAGGATCAGTAACTTGTTACTGTCCTTTTAAAAAAAAAAAAATTGTAAGTAAAATGATTAATACAGGACATTGACCAGTGCTTTGAGTTATACTGCAAGCATTGGTCATTATCTCAGTGACTATCCTAAAAAAAACCTTATACAGCCTGCTACAACCCATACAAGTGCAAGACTCCGCGGTCTTGTTTTAGGTTTGTTAGGTATTTTGATATATTTCTGATGCCTGATTTGACAAAAGAATTACATTTTGAGGAACAATTGGATGGGATGAGCTTTAATGCAACCACAGCCAACTGTTACTAACATTTATGCAAGATAACTACAAATAACTGGCACTTTTTGTAATATGGAAGCATTGTTGAGGGTATGTGTCTAAACAAGATGTATTTCTGTAACATTAACAAAAGAAAATGTCATTTCCTGCATAGCATGTGCCCTTTGGGGAGCATCATGCATCTTGGTTGACTGTATATATGCAGATATTTGTAATATTCTAAATACTTTATAGAATTCTAGTAAGTGGGGAAAAACTTGTAGGCAGCCAAAGATATCTTTGTTTATTCCAATTGTCAAATTTTTCACTCATTTGCTACATACATTATCTTAAAAATCTACCAATAGAAATAGCTCTTTGTAGGGAACATACAGGGGCCCGTACACTAAAGCTGCTTAGTATGCGTGCTAAGGTCATTTAGCGTGCACATTAATTATTGGTCTATGCACTAAGGGATGAATTTTCAAAGTTACACACTTAAAAATGAGCATGCATGCAAGTAAGAAGCCTATTTCTTATGTAATCGCTATTTTATAACAATCAAAAGTATGTGCCTACTGTATGATTTATATATGCACATATGTGCCTGTAAAAAAAGAGGCACTCTAGAGATGATCTGGTGTGGGGCTAACAGTTACGTGCATAAGTTGCTATTTTAAAAAACATTCACACATGCACATTTGGCAACTTGCATAATTTTACACCTGCTAATTATCTGCAATAACTGTTAGACTTGTTTAATGCACATTATTGGCTCGGTTGGAGGTCTGGGTGAACTGATGGACTAATTGGTAAACTGGTTCATTTCAATTACATGCGCATATTTTAAAATTTGCCGACTTTCAAATGTAAATTGGGTTTTTGACGAGTAAGTCCTGTTTAATCATCATACACAAAATATATAGGCATATAGTTTTAAATAGGTAGGATAAGTATTTGCATTCTGAGGGTAGTTTTCAAAAGGAGTTACGCACGTAAACGTAACTACTGTTGTAGCAATTTTCAAAAGCCGTTTACGCGAGTAAAGTGCACTTACATGAGTAAACCCTATGGACAATTCAATGGCATATAGTGTAGCAATTTTCAAAAGCCCACTTACACATTCGGAGGCTTCTGCATGAAGAGGCATAATGGCATTGCTGCCCCAGCACTACAGAGTGCATGTAGAACGGGGATGGTTGGATGGCATCATCTTGAATTAGGGCTGGCAGATTTCCATCCCTGGCATCAGTGAGGTGGGTTTGCTCTGGCTGGCCAAGGCTGCTTCTGATGGCAGACCTCTAAGGCATGCACTTTTGGTCAGGTTCTTCCTCTCCAGAGAGTCTCTTCTCTTTCGTCACCTCCTCTCCTGAGTTTCAGTGAACGGGTTTTCAGGCTGCAGGGAAGGGTAAAGTCCGTGTGTATTTTTTACTTGCAGACTTTAGGTCAATTTTCAAAAGGAAAAAGTTCCCTTTGAAAACTGAACTGGTAAGAGAACCGGCACAGATTTGCACCCGTTACTTGTGCTTCTGCTTTTTCCAGCAGAATTTAAGTCCATAATTTTTTAAAGTAAAAAGTGCAGGCTGAATTTTAGAAGAATGGCGCAAAAAGGCAGGTAGGGGGGAAGGAATTATAGGCTGGAAAATCCCCTCCCCCCCCCCACATACACAGATGCCACTGGTGGGCTGTCGGACCTGGACCAGCTCTTCACCCAGCCGCCAACTCTGATGTCACCAGGTGGCAGGGTCTGTATCATTTGGGGTGGAGAATGGATGAAAATGAAGGGAGAGAAGGGATCAGAAGGATTGAAAATGGAGAAAGAAAAGGGAATTTAAATGGGAGAAATTCAAATGGTATCAAGTAAGACAATTGATTTCTATTCAAGGGAACTTTGCTAAAGAAAAAATCTACCTTATAAATGGCCTGTGACCGACGGCCCGCAAATGCGCAGTAGAGACCAGCTCTACCGCGCATGTGCGGGCAAGCACGTCGCTCTGAGGCAGCTTCAGAAAGAAAAAAAAATGGCGGCGGCGGTACCGGCAGCGGGCGGCGACGGCGGTAGCGAGCGGCGGCGGTAGCGAGGGAGGGAGAAGAGAGAGAGAGGGAGGGACGGACTGAGTGGGAGGGAGGGACGGAGAGAGAGAGTGGGAGGGAGTGACTGAGTGGGGAGGGAGGGATTGAGTGAGGGGGAGAGACTGAGTGAGAGGGAGGGAGTGGGACTGAGTGAGAGGGAGAGGGGGGACTGAGGGAGGGAGTGGGACTGGGAGAGAGAGGGAGTGAGTGGGACTGAGTGAGAGGGAGGGAGTGACTGAGTGGGAGGGAGGGAGGGATTGAGTGAGGGAGTGGGACTGAGGGAGAGAGAGGGAGGGAGGGAGTGGGACTGAGGGAGAGGAGGGAGGGAGTGGGACTGAGGGAGAGGACGGAGGGAGTGGGGACTGAGTGAGAGTGAGTGGGACTGAGTGAGAGGGAGGGAGAGAGGGGGGAGGGAGTGAGTGAGACTGAGTGGGAGGGAGGGACTGAGTGGGAGGGAGGGACTGAGTGGGAGGGAGGGACTGAGTGATAGGAGAGGGAGGGTGGGGAGGAGTGGGTGAGGGAGGGGGTGGTGAAGAGTGAGGGGAGAGAGAAAGAGGGGGAGGTGAGAGACAGAGGGATGTAGCCCGTTTTAACGGGCTTAACGGCTTGTAATAATAATAAATCACCCCTTGTTGCACAGTTTGTAACATTTTTTTTTAAATTGCTTAATTGAAGGCAAGCGATCCTTAAGTTAATACATCTAGAGTTGTAGTTGGTCCACCTGAAGAATCAAAAAAAGAAACCTTCACCATCAGCTCTCATTACCTCCTACCTCCTCACCTCTCCTCCTTCACCTTTTTTGATGACTGCTTTTTAGATGGCCCTTACTAGTAACGGCTAAAACAATATCCACTGTAATAGTCTTTACATGCTATTGGAAGTTTTTCGTATCGTGTGCACACTAAAAAGATCAGTGCGTTGCATGTTGAGTGATGTTTTAGCATGAAAGTTAAAATTTTAGAGCACATTCACCCTAGGCCCCATAAGTTTTGTAAAAGCTTCAGAGATTTTTAGGATTGTTTTAGAGAGAATCAGTTTAGGGAGGTCCTGCTGTTAAGTCACAGAATCAAAATGTCTGTTCTGCTGCAGCTGTAAATTTAATCAGCCTGCTCACCAAATGCACTGTCTAATTCCTGTTTAATTTATCGTGCATGATTTCATACCGCACTTAACTAAAATAAATCATGGCCAAGCTTAATGGAAGCAAAATATTCCATGGGGGAATATGTGTGTATATATCTCTCTCTCTATATATATATATATATCTATATCTATATAAAACATGTGGCAGTGGAACAATAGGGTCTTTGCAATAGGATAAGGTTTTGTGATGCTGAAAGAGATGTGTGCCAGCAATGTGCATCCCTTTGTCTATCACTTTGTCAGGGCTGGTGCAAGAGCATTTGACACCCTAGTCAAACCTTCAGTCATGCACCTCCCTCTCCCAACTTACCTCTAGCACAGCGCTCCCTCCTATTGTTGCAGTGGCTCCAGAACAGTACTTCCGTCTTTGACAGTATTAGCTCTGGGGCAGCCTCCTTCTGGACCTTGTGCTAGAATGATTTTGCCACGCCCAAAACCCTTGTACACTAGATCACTGCCTAGTTTGCCTAATGGAAGCACTGGCCCTCACTCTGTAAATGCTGTCATTGTTCTAGGCACTTCAGCAGCCGAGCTGCATTTTTCTTTTAAATTTAGTTGAGGAACAGGAGGAGATGGAAGAAATCAAACCTTTAAAATAAGACAGATGCATTAGTTAAAATTTTAACTGATTTTAAAGTTTAGTTTATTTCTTGGGATTTATACATTAGTTACTGTAAAATATGAGAGCGGTGTCTTTATCCAAGAGATTCATGCCATGCAATTTAGGCAGCCAAATTATTTTAACTGTGCCATCCATCTGCTCAGTCTGCGGGGATGGCTCATGCATTAGAAGTTAGCTCTCATAAAACAATACGAAGGAACTTGCTAGTTGAAAATTGGGTACAGTGTTAGTAAGAATTAAGGCTTGCAGTAGGGTGGATGCACAAACAATCAAATACCAAATAGTGGCACAATATTTACAGTAGAGGATTAGATGGTGGCTTGAGATCCTTAGAACTGCTTGGGAGAAGGGGGCAGCAGAATGAAAGGGAGAGTTCAGATTTTGCTAATGGACTTACTTTGGCTTAAGAAGATTTTGTAATACCTATGAACAACTCTCCTTGTCTCTTAAAAAAAAAAGAGCCTTTAGAAGTCACTGATATGCACGAGCATAGCACACTTCTGAGTGTTTATGAACAGGAAAACAAGGACAATAACTTTAAAATAAGCACGCGCATGCTCACATACACTGGAATTTTAAATCGTGCGCGCATTCTGCGCAAGTGTGCGCACATAATATAAAATACACCTTCCTTGTATATGTGTGCTTCAAATTTTAAGTGCTTACATGAGGAAACATTTTTCTCATATCTTTCCTTAGGCTTTTACATGTGAAAGTGAGCACATTTTAAAATGTGCATGTGAGGAAAATAACCAGATTGACCCCAGTTAGTCCACCAGTTTGCCCAGTCTCTAGGTCATCCAGACCCCTCTTCTTCTTCAGCCTGCACTCCCTGACCACTCACCCAGTCAATGTTTGGCTATAACTCGTTTTATTCTGACTTACACCTGAAAAAGAGTAGTAAATATGCGCAGGTAACAGCCCAATGTGCACTGCGTTTGCTGGTTTTAACATGGGGATTAATGTGCATAAATGTTAACCCCCAAATCTGCCCCTTTTTTTTCACATGCTCTGTTGCTTGCACATGTACACACACACACATATGTAATTTGCCGGTTTTAAAATAAGAGTTGCTTGCGCTCGGCCCATATACTCGTGTATGTAGCCCTTTTAATGGGAGTAACTCTATTAAAATTCATCTCAAATTGTCCAAATGTAGGTTTTGTCCATTCATGATTAAATATTGCAATGGTCTAGAGCAGTGGTTCTCAACCCTGTCCTGGGGACCTCCCCAGCCAGTCGGGTTTTCAGGATATCCACAATGAATATGCATGAGAGGAAATTTGCATACACTGCCTCCATAACATGCAGATCTCTCTCATGCATATTCATTGTGGATATCCTGAAAACCCGACTGGCTGGGGGGGTCCCCAGGACATGGTTGAGAACCACTGGTCTAGAGACTATGGTAAAAAGTAAGTTTCCCAGTGATTTCATTTCCCTACAAAATCAGGAAGAGAAAACAAATCTACAGAAAGAAATTGCGCTGGCAAAAATTTGGGCAAAATGCACTGTGGAAATCTTGCCCGTTTCTTACATTTACAACACATTTACAGAAAGGTTCCACAGTACTGTTTGCAGAGCGTTACTGGTGTAGCCTGGTGTCTGGGGGGACCTGAACAGCCCCAGGTTCTTCACTTAGGAAGGATAAATTTCAAAGAACTCTGCTTGGCCCCATATATGCGCAGATTCACTCAAGTATTTTATAATCGGCGTGGATTCATCTATGGTCCCAAACATACATGTGCATACATTTACGCATGTAAACTCAGCTGTGCATTATGGGGTAAACAACCACTGAGCAGCTAGTTAAGGTAGCTGGATACACATATCTGGCTAACTTAACCAGGGTATTCAGGGGCACCGCCACACCGCTGAATATACCCAGATAAGTTAGAGTTATCCAGCTAGCGGTATCTGGCTAACTTTAGACCTGTCCTATGACACATCTAGAGTTAGCTTGTTGACTTAACCGGCTAACTCTGCTCCTTCCCAGAATTCCTACCTCCTGCCCCAGAAATGCCCCCGAATTACCCGGCTAAATTCTAGGCAGGAAATTAGTTATTTGGCTAGAATTTAGCTGGATAAGCCTTTTAAATATTTGGCTAACTTTCCTGTTATCCAGCTAAATGGCTTTTGAATATCTACCCCTTAATTTTTACGTAGAAGCGTGAACTTCTAGTTCTTCAGGGCGGGCTCATTCCATGATGGCCCACCCTGCATGGCAGCCCAATTTTACAACCAGAAACATATCTAGGCTGGAATCCCTGGTGGTGGAGAATGAGGAACATCTTTTTCCAATAAGGGGGATCCTCTAGAACAATCAAGTGCTGTGCCAGGCCTAATGCAGCTTCCAGGCCAAATTTAATCATGGAGCCTCCTATCTTCGCAAGGTAAGTGTCCAGTGGGAAATATGAAGGAGGGTGCAATGAAGGGTGGTGTGGGAGGTAGGTGGGTAAGAGAGGTTAGCGATGGAGAGCTTGGGAGGGTTTAAGGAGGCTACGGGGTGGGGTAATAGAGGAGTAGGGGGGTTGAGTGAAATGGGAGTATAGGCCAGTAGGTGCCACCAAAGCCTTACTGCATATATATAGATGAACAAAGGCACAGCAGACAAAAGGTATTTTGGGGAAATGATGCTTCCTTTTAATTAGAATGTCACCCGACAGGCTACAGTGAACTAACAGCATTTTATTCCTACTTTTCCTTTATATAGATTGAAGGCCTGGCGATCTGTGCCACTAGGAGGAAGAGTGGCTTGACCAGTTGCATGCCTGGCTAGAGGAGGCCAGAAGTAAGCTCAATACATGCCCATCACAGACAAGTGGAATGTTCTCTCTATTTCCTGATTCCATCACAGGCTCCACTATTGCCGTGCTATTCAGCTAGATTCTCTCATGCACATAGACATCTAAACTTAAACATTCTTGGGTCATGGCCTTCCCTGTCATGAAACACAACATAACAAAAGCTATGATCCCAAACAATCCATGCAGTTAATCGTGTAAGTACACAGCATAATGGTTGTAAGCAGACCTCATATCAAGGCATACATATTCATTGCTATTTAGCAAAAGGTATACCGAAAATATAATCATAGGTCTTATTATGTTTCTTTAAGCTTATTTTGTTGCTAAAGTGCAATAGTGCATAGTCCATACGTGACCTATATTTCGGTTATTCCAAAAAGGTTTTGACTTAGCTTCATAGGCAAAATGGAGAATCGCCAGAGACATGGTCGTGAGATCTTACAACCGGAGAGCCCGACACGGACCACGTTTTGGCGTCAGTGGCCTTCGTCAAGGGCGAATAGTATGTGAAATAGTGTGCGTAGCATATCAGAATAGTAATGGTAGAATAGTAATAGTAATAGAATAGTAGAGGAGAACCATTACTATTCTGATATGCTACGCACACTATTTCACATACTATTCGCCCTTGACGAAGGCCACTGACGCCAAAACGTGGTCCATGTCGGGCTCTCCGGTTGTAAGATCTCACGACCATGTCTCTGGCGATTCTCCATTTTGCCTATGAAGCTAAGTCAAAACTTTTTGGAATAACCGAAATATAGGTCACGTATGGACTATGCACTATTGCACTTTAGCAACAAAATAAGCTTAAAAAAACATAATAAGACCTATGATTATATTTTCGGTATACCTTTTGCTAAATAGCAATGAATATGTATGCCTTGATATGAGGTCTGCTTACAACCATTATGCTGTGTACTTACACGATTAACTGCATGGATTGTTTGGGATCATAGCTTTTGTTATATCTGCTTACCTTATCGCTATTCCCTGCTCAGTATTATTGCACTAGAGGATATAATAATTTTTTATTATTTTTTTTTTTATGAAACACAACATGTCATGGACTCTCAGGACCTTATTTGAAGCAAGTAATATAACATAGTAACATAATAATGATGAAAGATAAAGACCAAATAGTCCATCCAGTCTTCCCAGCAAGCTGCGTATGGTAACTGCCGCCCTGTGCAGGTTACCCCCATGTTTCTGTTATGGGTAGTAACTGTCACTTCGTGCAGTTTACCACCATGCAGAAATGCTACACCTAAAGTTAACATAGGTTACCCCTTTTCTTCATTTTCAACCTTAATCCTTTAGGGATCTCAGTGTTTATCACATGCCCTTTGAATTAATGTACTGTTATCATCTTCACCAGCTCTTCTGGGAGGGCATTCCAGGCAACCACCACCCTCTCTGTGAAGAAGTATTTCCTGATGTTGATTCTGAGTTGTCCCATCTAGAGTTTCATATCGTGACCCCCCCCCCCCCCCCCCATGGAAAGGTCTGATGTATACCTTTGCACCTCCTCTCCTCCAGGGTATACATATCAAGATCCTTCAGCCTTTACTCACAGATCTTCTGAATCAGAGCCCACACTGTTTTGGTCATCTTCCTCTGGTCCACTTCCATGGGTTAAAGGACAAGGTGTTAGAATTTTCTCCTTTAATTCTAACTAGCTATGCAAATGCCTCCCTTCCTAAGAGGATTCATTTCCTTGTGCCTGCATCATGGTCGTTAATGGCTTGAAATACTAGACACACTGCTACACAATTACACATATCTCTCAGTCACTGAGCAAACCTCTGAACCATTATCAATATCTTCACTGCATGCAGGACAGGATGCTGCTAAGAAGCCCACATATTTCAGGGAACCTTTTTATAGCCTTGCTACCCCCCTAGAGCAGATGGGTGTTCAACTGGTAGGGTAATTACCCGTTATCTCTAACTCTTCCATTAATGCTATCAATACAGCAGCTAATTCAACCTTGACCTCAGCAGCAGATGAAATGACACACACACATTTATCTCTGTTCACAAATAACACCATCTCTGAGGAGGAGGAGGAGGAAGAGGCAGAAGATAACCTCAAGTGCTCGGCTACTTCAGTTTGAGCAGCAGTAGTGCCCGTTGCAGAGGAATTCCTGCTACCACCACCATTACCAAAGTGGGCCTTGCGGAGGCACAACAGTCATTCCCCCCACCCATGGGAGTCCCTGGGCCAACTGACCAGTTAATCCCTCTTTCCTTTCCAGTAGGGCCTCCTCCCTCTTCTTTCCTGGGACCTCTGAACACAGGTCCCGAGGCTGCTCAGCCATTGCTGGATGAGGGAGGTGATCAGCTCACTGGTGACCTTCTACCAGATTCTGCACTGCCCATCTTGGTTGTAGAAAGCACCTCAGTGGCTGGAACGCCTGCTTCAGGCCAGGAGGCCTGGTCTCTCGTAGCTAACAGCCAGGTAGGTTGGGGGAGGAAATGAGGATGGGGGTGTGAGCTGAACTCAGAAGGCTGGTGGAAGTGGCGGAGCACCTCACTCAAACGGGCTTCACAACTGCTGTTGAGCTGATGGGGATGAGGTGACCATCACAGCCCACAGCCTTCTAGGCCAATCAGGACCTTGCTTCCTGAGGTTTCTGAGCCCCTTTTTAAAAATGAAAATAGTTTAGTCTGTAGTTTTTCCCACCCTTTCTCCAATAGTTTAATTTATCTGTAAATACTTTTAGAATTTTAAAATATTTTTATAATGGTTTTTAAAAAATATTTTCAATTCAGTGTATACAAAGGTCCATGTCCACCCTGAGTTAAGCCCCTTTCAGGACAATGTACTGCAATCACTCTCTCACACACCTACTGTAACTTGCCATGCAGCTCTGTCCTGTAATCTCTATCCTCCACTTATTTACCCTTATAGTAGCTTATGTGTAACTTCTGGTTATTTGGGTATGCAGGCTATATTTAGCTCAGCTCAATGACCTTCCTGTGATAGACAACATTTCAGAGCTTTAAATCTACATTTACCTCTTATCTCCTCAAAATGCCTGAGATGTGAGTTCATCCAAGCCTCAGGCATAGGTATAGTCTCTAGAGCAGAGCTTTCCAAACTTTTCATGTTGGTGACACACTTTTTAGACAAACATAATTTCAGGACACAGTAATTCAGTCCACTAGCAAACCAGAGGTTGTATGCAGTGTAACAAAGGAAAAAAGAAACATCACCCATCCTTATAAAACAAATCAAGAAATATAAAATCATCAGCAGTAAAACTGTACTAACAAAAAGAACATATTTCGAAACAGCTGATGAGTGGAATATCCAATAATTAAAAACTCATATAAAACATTTCCAGATACCAACAAAATATTTCAAAATAGCAGACACAAAGACCCAGTAATGAAAAATAATAAGGATACAAACATTTTTTTGCTCTGCATACCTGGGAACGTTTGATATCCAGGTGTCCTGAGATTGTTCTGAATTAGCAGGAGGCGGGGTGGTTTGCTTGGAACTTTCTCCTCTCTGTCACATACCAGCGCTCTCTCCCCCACTGGCTCTCAATGACACACCTATACACACATGCTCTCAGTACTCACATATACACATGATTTTTCTCTCTCACTTATATAGGCTCTTTACACACATGCTGTCTATCTTTTCACGCTTACACACACACAGGCTTTCAATCACACACATACATGCTGTCTTTTTCTCTCACACACAGACTCTCATTCACATGCTTACAAACATGTCTTCTCTTTCTCTCATTTACACACAGGCTCTCAATCACATACTCACATGCTCCCTCACCTAAATCAGCTCTCAATCACAAACAAACACACATGGTCTCTCTCTCTCATTTAAACACAGGCTCTCAATCACATACTCACATGCTCCATCACCTAAACCAGCTCTCAATCACACACAGACACACATGATCTCTCTCTTACTTATACACACAGGCTCTTAATCATACATACACATGATTTCTCTCACACACAAAGGATCTCAATCATACATACATACTCTTTCACACAAACAGGTTTTCAATCACAAACTTACACATACAGGTTCCCAATGGTAAACTTACATTCATGCTCTCTCTCTCTCTCTCTCACAGGCAGGCTCTCAATCACAGACATACTCTCTTTCACATGTACAGGCTCTCAATCATTCACATACATGCAATCTCTCACTCACTCACACACACACAGGGGCCGCCCCCCGCGGCCCGGAAGAGGAAGTGGAGAGTATCGGGTGAGTGCGCGGCAAGAAGAGGCCACGCTAGTGCACTCGGCATCGGCCCGAAGAAAAGAAGACTGCAGCGCGGCTCGGAGGAAAATGTTCAACCGCGGTCGATGGGACTCCGCCTCCGCAAGGGCTGAAAATGAAGAGGTTAGCGTTGGGAGGAGGCTGCTGCTGCCGCGAGTTCCCGGGGTGGGGGTGAGAGAGAGTGATGCTCGCTCATTCACTCTCTCTCACCCCCACCCCGGGAACTCGCGGCAGCAGCAGCAGCAGCCTCCTCCCAACGCTAACCTCTTCATTTTCAGCCCTCGCGGAGGCGGAGTCCCATCGGCCGCGGTTGAACATTTTCCTCCGAGCCGCGCTGCAGTCTTCTTTTCTTCGGGCCGATGCCGAGCGCACTAGCGTGGCCTCTTCTTGCCGCGCACTCACCTGATACTCTCCACTTCCTCTTCCGGGGGGGGGGGGGGCGGGAAGAAGAGAGCACGCTGGTGCCGCTGACTCCAGCTGTCCTGCCGCGTTCCGCCCGGGCGGAGGAGGACCGGGGAGCAGCTGGGTCAGCGGGAAAGTGTGGCGATACTTGTCTGCGAGCCAGATGCAGCATATCTGGCTCGGAGCCATGGGTTCCCGGTCCCTGCACTTGCCGGTGTGTCACGTGCACCGGGCTTGCGCGACACACCGGCACACCTCAGGCGACACAGTAAAGTGTTGCGACACACACTTTGGAAAGCTCTGCTCTAGAGGGAAACATCTTGTATGCTTCCCCACTACTAAAAGCACTGCATGGTGAGACAAGCAGCACATATTAAGTGGCCTTTCAGCAACAGCACAATTTCTAGCAGAGAAGAGGTATATAGATGTGTAGGTAGGATCCTCATTCACCTGAAATTGCAGCAAGTTATAATCATTCAGTTCTATATCCCTATAGTTGCTGATGTCAATGAAATGAAAAACAATCTTACCTACAGTGATGGAGTAATACAGGTATTTGAGGTTACTATTGCACAAAGCCTAACCTTCTCCCTGCTTACACTGGCTATTCTCTCCAGTAGGGCCCAGGTAACCTCCACAAAGCTCCCAGCTTCCATCTGCAATTCCCTTCATAAACTTGCCCATGCTTATATCTCACAAAGAGCCACCTTTCGATGGAGATCTGCCCACCAAAAGACAGGTTTGATAAAGTCCTGCTTGAGGGCTGTCACCCAGAATCTCCCAGCTGAGAGCTATCAGGGACTCCTTGATGTTTCCATTACCTCGTACCCTCACCCACCTACACTACCTGTAAGCGGGGAGGACCCTGACACAACAAGCCTTCAGAGCTTGGCTGCCATCTGAAGCTGGGTCACAATGTCCCTCAGCTGCTTCCCATCCAGACATCAAATACACTACACAGAGTTTGTAGGGTAAATGTCACTCTTGAGACCTGGTAGAAATTCTTGCCTGATGTTTTTTGATACACAGGATCCATACACTTTCTAAAAAGTGTATTCATTGCTGACTGAAGGCTATCTTCCTTATAAATAAAATGCCAGGTATAAGGAATAAAAGCAAGGGCCAAAATATAAAAAGTCCTGGCTTCAGATAATGAGTTCATTAGCTACACATGCCTTGCTTTCCATACATGTTACAGTTCTACCCGCAATGAGCCGCAGGCAGCCCCTCCACCCACCCGCTTTTCTTCACGGCAGTCTGCCGCTGCCGCTGTCCCCCCGTGGCCCAGAGGTCGCGGCAGTTTCCTACCTTGCTTGGCAGGGCTGAACCCGCCGGGAGTCGTCCTTCACGGCTGAAGCCGCCGTCGGGGGTCCTAGATGGCAGGGAAGCCGTCCCTGCTTCTGCCTGTCTCTGCCTCATTGTCTTCTTGTGGCTCAGATGCCACCTCCATCCTTGGGGCCTGCCCTGAGGCTCAACCTCTGCTCTTGCCTGATGCCATCTTCGTTGTGGCCTTGTGCCGCTGCTACCAACGCTGGAATCCTCTTTGTGTGGCAGGGAAGCCGCCTCCTCCTGTTGGGGCATGCGCAGAGGCTTGCTCCTTTGGTTCCCTCTGTGCGGCAGGCCGCCGCTGTCCATGGTGCTGTTCCTTCCTGCTTCCTGCTCTAGGCGCCAGCGTGCACCTCTTCACTACATTTAAAGGGCTCGTGGCAAGATATGCCCCGGGCTCTACCTGATGACTGCTTCCTGCTTCAGCCCTATTTAAGGGCCCTCCCCGCCTTTGTTCAGGACCTTCAGATCAGGTTCCACAGCCGTCTGTGCCCTCTTCTTCAGTCCAGGTCTTCCGTGGTCTTCTCCTGCTTTGACGGCTTTGCCTTCATGTTCCTGATGTCCTTTGTCTGTGCCTCCAGATGTCTTTGTGTTCCTGATGTCCTTCATCCGTACCTCCTGATGTCTGATGTTCCTTCCTGATGTCTTTGTCTTCGCCTCTGCCTCCAGTTCCTTGGTTCCTGGATTTCCACTTTCCCGGCGTGCCCTTGTCATGGTCCGTGACCAGCCCACGGGCGGGTTGTGTAGGGTGCTTCATGGCACATTGTCATCTTCATCTCCACAGTGCTAGCCTCCGGAAGACCTCTGCTTGTCCCCTGTCTCTTGAATCCCGAGTTGTCGGACAATCCTGTAGCTTGTATCCTGTCCTTGTCTTCAGAGTCCCTTGCATTTGTGGCCAACCATTTCTAAGACTTTGTTTGAACCTGCTCCATGTCAGCGTGGTCTGCGACCAGCCTCAGGCGGCTGTGTAGGGCGCACCTCGGTGCAGGCCTCTTCGGGATCTTCGCCATGTTCCAGTCTCATCTTCTCCACACCTCGCCTAGAGCCTGCTTCAAGCCCAGCGTGGTCCGTGACCAGCCCCGTGCATGGGCTGTGTAAGGCGTGCTGCGTCGCAGTCTCAACCCAGTACTTGATCTTGCTCCTGTATATTTTTGCCTGCTGTACCTTGCTCCTGAACCCTCGTCTGCTGTACTTTGCTCCTGAACCCTCGTCTGCAGTACCTTGCTCCTGAACCTTTGTCCAAGAGTCTTTGCCTATGTCTTCGCCCAAGAGTCTTCCATGTTCCAAGGCCTCCGTCTGCCCTCATCCTCTGTCCGGCCTGCCGCCTATTGCCATTACCCAGTGGCAGGTCCGAAAGGGCTTGGAATGGTTGGAGGACTGTTCATTGACCAACATTGCGTTGCTGGTCTTCTTGGGGTGTGCAGGTCTGGTAGAGGGTCAGACCTTCAGTCTCCTTGTCTTCACTCCAGCCTTCTTCTACTTCTTGTCTGCCCGTGCTTGCATCAGCTCACTTCTCGCTGTGCTCTTGGGGCTCCTCCCTGAGTGGTGTAGCAATCCAAGGGCTCGCATCTCCCATCAGAAGCGACCACGCCTCTGCGCTCGCAACAGTACACCCAACATATTGCTTATGGACATGGGTTAGCTGCAGACCCAATGTCGGCAGGGACAGGCAGAGCTGATCCAGGTGTTACCCCCATTGAAAGCTATAGGGATAAACACTGGACTGGCTATAACTGTCTCTTATGACATGGAGCCTGAAGCTAACCCATTTATAGAGCAACTCTTATCTATACACACTTATGGGAAAAATATAAAGTCAATTTTAAAAGCCCTACACATGCCAAAGCCAAGAGATACACACATGTGTCAGGCCAGTATGCGCCACACTGATTTTAAAAAGCGTGCGAGTATGCATTTATTTCCTGGTATGTGCATAAATCAAAAGGTTTTAAAAAGGGGTGTGGCTTTGGCGTGGTCAGGGCAGAGCATGGGCAGGTCATGGGTATTCCAGGAAGTAGCCTTGAAATATGTGCGTAATTATTTATGCTCACAAGCACATGCCGAGGTCCCCTAGTGTGTAACGTTACTTCTGCTATGGATGGTGTGTAAGCATTAAAATAAAAAAAACAAGGCAAGTACGCAGGGTTTAAGGGTTGGGGTTAAAAAGGTGAAAGGGAGGCTAAATAACAGGGTGGGGGGGGTAAGAAGTCCTATCCGCTAACTGGGTGAACTGGGATGATAGGGCTATTGTGTCGGCGCATGTTGTTTTAAAAATCCCCACACTTATGTGGTAGAGCCTGCATTTGCTCACACATGCACGTGTTCATATAAAATTCTGCACACCTGAATGTGCATACAGCTGATTTTATACCATGCGCTCATGTTATATAAAATAAACCCAGCCACCAATCCCCTTGACCCAATCCCTGTAAAACCCTCAAACTAATCCCAGACATCATTGCCAGACCTATAACAGACATAATTAACACATCCCTTGAACAAGGCAACTTCCCTGAAGCACTGAAATGTGCAGTAATCAAACCCATACTCAAAAAACCACAGCTCGATGCCTCCGACCCAGCCAACTTCAGACCCATATCAAACCTACCATTCATAACAAAGATCCTGGAAAAAATCGTAAACAGCCAACTCTCCGAACACCTTGAAACCCAGAAACTACCGTACCCCACACAACACGGCTTCAGGAAGTTACTCAGCACAGAGACTCTCCTTCTAATACTAGCCGACACAGCTCTTAGAGGCCTAGCCACCAGCCACTCCTACTTTCTGATATTACTGGACATATCTGCTGCCTTCGACACCATCAACCATGATATCCTTTTAACCAGGCTAAGGGAGATTGGACTATGCGACACCACCATAAAATGGTTTGGCTCTTACCTATCCAACAGAACATACAAAGTAAGACTCAACACCAGTGAATCAAAGCAATTCCCCCTCTCACATGATTTCCCACAAGGATCATCACTCTCATTCACCCTTTTCAACATTTACATGCTCCCCCTTTGCAAACTCCTCTCGGAACTGGGTTTCTCCTACTACGTCTATGCAGATGACGTCCAGATCCTACTCCCCATGAAAGAAAACATACAGAACACCCTATTACAATGGGAGTCCATCTCAGCTCAAATACAAAAACTACTAACTCAGATATCACTCACACTCAACCAAAAGAAAACCAAAATACTATACATATCAAACAAACCACCCACAAAGAACATTCAAGACCCCCCAACCACACAACCTAACACCCAACTCGTATCAATGGTAAAAGACCTGGGCATCACCTTAGACTCAGAACTGAACCTAAAGAAACACATCAACACAGTAATAAAAGAGGGCTACTTCAAACTGCAGGAACTCAAAAAACTCAAACCCCTTCTATTCAATCACAATTACCGGTCAGGCCTCCAGGCCCTCCTATTCTCCAAGCTAGATTATTACAACTCCCTTCTCCTTGGACTCCCAGCAAACACCCTCAAACCTCTGCAACTACTACAAAATGCAGCAGCCAGGTCTCTCACAAACAGCAAACGCTCCGCCCACATCACTCCCATCCTTAAAGACCTCCACTGGCTCCCTATAACCTACTGAATACAATATAAAGCCCTAACCCTCATGCATAAGATAATTAACAATGAAAAGATAGACTGGCTAAAGGACACCATCCACACACACCACTTGCAAAGAAACCTCCGATCCAAAAACACTAGACTACTAACTATCCCTTCCACCAAATTGGCCCACCTCACCACAACCAGAGAACGCGCCATCTCAACAGCCGGCCCCTCACTATGGAATGAACTACCCACACAACTCAGAACTGAAACCTCAACCCAGACTTTCAAGAAGATCCTAAAAACATGGCTATTCCAGAAAGCCTTCCAGCCAGCAAGTTAATCTCAACCCCAGTTATACATGATCATATCACCCAATGACCTACCATGTAAACCCCCCTCCACAATCATGACTAAACACAATCCCCTCATCACCTCCTCCACCCCTTCCACCTAGTCCATTTTCAGGTACTTAAACTGCCAATCACAGACCAACTCCCCCATCAAGAAGAAAACGGCACCACTACTCCATCTTTCATGCCTTTTGTACCTCTCAAACTAAAGTTCCAAACTGTTTAATCAAGTTATCTCACTCGCCATCTTAATTTTACAAAAGTTCCAAAATGTTAAATAATGTACTATATTTCATTGTAAAAAAATATTCCGCCTTTCAATTATACAAAAGTTCCATAATGCACCATTTTTTAAGATGGCACTGGCCGTCCATTGCTCCTACCGTGTGATAGAGCCGGCCAATGGCACTGATAGCCCCTGTCACATGGTAAGGGCAAAGGGCCACCGGTGTCATTTTGTTTTCTAGCAACCGACGTCCCGAGAGCAGGAGATCGCTCCCGGGACCCCCGCTGGACCACCAGGGACTTTATGCAAGTTTTGGGGGGGGTGGGAGGGTGGGGGATTGTAATTACATCTGAAGGGTTGGGATAGTTTGGTTGGTTTTTTTTGTTCGGGATAGCCAAAAAAAATAGGCCCGAACCGCAGGAAACAAAATTTTCTGTGGCAAGCTGATAACGAAGGCCGAACCAAAAGGTTTGGCCGAATCACATCTCTACTATCTATATAATCCTTTTAGGAGATTATAAAATGGTGCACAAGATTTATAGATCCAGCAGACAAGAGCTTAAAAAATGTCAGTCCTTTCTGTCCATGCCTACTGGTGCATTACAAGTGCTTCATGATAGCTTCTCACCTATGGGAATGCTTGATAAAAAGTTTATGGAGTATCAGGAAATGGTAGAGTAGGGACCATGGAGCTGTTCTCCTTGTCAAAAAAGGAAGATCCAGTGAGTAAGATGAGAGAGAACAATATGCACATATACAATATATACATAGGATGTATATTGAACATTTGTATACTATTGCTTTTTGCAGAGGAGCAGACAGGCCATGACTCCAGTGCTCCCAGACCCAGTGGCCTTGGATAAGCAAGGCCTTGGATGGGCAAGGCAGCATTAATGGGTGCTGCCAAAGCCCTGAAGAGGAAAGTAAGGAGGAGGAGGGGCCAACAGATTTGCAAAGCATTGCCAAGCTTTCATGGAGGGGAAGGAGGAGGAGACCCATGCTGCAGATACCCAGCCACACACTCCAGATATCTGGTGGCATGCTGTTGAAGAGGGGGAAGGAAGGCAACCTGAGGAAGACATCTTCTCTGGTAGAGAAGAAGAGGTGCTGTTCACTCCAACTAAGAGATGCATGCTGGAAATCAATGAGTGAGTGGCAGATGTGATAGCAGGCCTAAGACAAGACACCCAGGCCCTGAAAGTTGTGGTCTGGGAGGAGCTGTAAGGTGTGTGTGTGAAGAAATACAGGCCCAGACAGCTGTGTGAAAGGAGATGCTTCAGCGGATGAAAATCTGTCAGTCGTTGCCACTATGGGTCTCTGGATGCATCTCCTGCCAGCATTTTCTGCACCACCACCCTAGAAAGTGCCTCCTCATGTGATAGTTCTGCCTGTCCCATTGGAAGTTTCCCTTCTTGCTCAATCACCAGCCATGATGGTTCTGTCTCCTCACAAGTCAACACCATCCACACTGATGCAGCATCCAGCAACTGCCACCATTGCAGAGAGGGCTTCCTCTTTGAGGGAACAGGTAGGATCCTCACCCTCTGCTGTAATGGGGATATCCTCACCTCATGCAGCTGCTGAAAAGGAGAGGCCAAGGCCATCTTTTCACCAGCCTAACATCCCCTCTCTGGAGAAACACAGTCCTCCACACCCCTCTTTTAATAATCAGCTCTTGCCACTGCCCCCAGTTTATGTGCCCTCTGAGGGCACCATCAGTAGGAACACCAGACTGGAACATTGAAGTCACTGGAGGTTCCTCCCCAAAAGAAAGGATGCCTAAGGAGGCATTAACATTGTATTTTTTTCTGCACTGATAACACTATGTAAATAAATGCACCATCACTGTTGAAAATTTCTTTATATCAGAGTTTATCTTTCACGTAGAGTTTGCTGGTGAGTCTTGTGATATATTATTTTCTGCAATTCCTCTAAACGCATGCCATATGCCTCCTTCTCCTCTTTGTCTAGATAATCATCATGCTGCTCTGGAGGAGGCAAGCCTTTGGTTTTGGCCAGGTTATGAAACATATAGCAGGCTAGAAAGATCTCACAGCCCTTTGTGAGGTTCTTGAGAAGACATCCCCCAAGACCTGTCCAGGTAGTGGAAACGTGTTTGAAGTAGGCTGCCCTGGTCTGCCGGTGTGTCTTGTTGAAGTGAACATCTACTGTGGTCTGTCGGTTAGCTAGTGGGATCATTAGCTACATTTTGAGTGGATATCCTCTATCACTATAGGGGAAAAGGCAGAGAAGTGCAGAGTTAGATATCCCTTAGTGTTAGACACCAGGGCAATTCTTTAGTTGAGGATTGAGCAGGCCTCCTGGGCTAATGCTGTAACTCCAACTAGATAGGAGAGAGAGAGAGATTCAAAGATAATGATTCAGCAGAGCTGAAACAAATCTGTTCATCAGGAAGATGTAATAGGGCAAATTGATAAACTAGAGTAGCAAATCATCTGGACCAGATGGTATACATTGCAGAGTTCTGAAAGAACTGAAAATGAAATTGCAGACCTGCTATTAGTAATTTGTAAGCTATCATTAAAATCATCTATGGTACCTAAAGACTGGAGGGTTGCAAATATAACACCAATTTTTAAAAAGGGAAACAGCAGGCCAGTGAGTCTGACATCTGTGCCATTGAAAATAGTAAAAACTATCACAAAAAACAAAATTGCTGAACATATAGATAAGCATAGTTTACTGGGTCAAAGCCATGGAAAGTCTTGCCTGACCAATGTGCTATATTTTTTGAGGGCATAACAAATAAATGGATAAAGATGAGCCAACTGATATAATGTATCTAGATTCCCAGAAAGCATTTGACAGAGTCCCTCATGAGAGGCTTCATAGGAAATTAAAAAGTCATGGGATAGGGGGCAATGTCTTATTGTGGATTGGAAACTGGTTGAAAGATAGAAAACAGAGAATAAGGCTAAATGGTACATTTTCCCAATGTTGAAATGTGAATAGTGGAGGCTTCTTTTCTGGGACTACTGCTTTTAAATATGTTTATAAACAACCTGGAAATGGGAACAGCGAGTAATCAAATTTGCTGATGGCACAAAATTATTCAAAGTTGTTAAATCACAAAAGGATTGTGTGAAAAATTATAAGAGGATTTTGCAAAACTGGGAGAGTAGCCATGCAAATAGTAAATTAAATTTAATGTGAACAAGTGCAAAGCAATGCACTTAGGGAAAATAACCCAAATTATAGCTACACAATGCACCATTCAGGAAAAGGATCTAGCTGTCATTGTTGATAATATCTTGAAATCTTCTGCTCAGTGTGCAGCAGCAGCCAAGAAAGCAAATAGAATGCTAGGAATTATTAGGCAAGGAATGTAGAATAAAACAGAATATTATAATGTCTTCGTTATGCTGATGTTACAAGGTGAAACATTTAAAACTAATAAGAGAAAATATTTTTTACTCTATGCATAATTAAGTCCTGGAATTCATTGCCAGAGGATGTGGTGAAAGATAGTAGTATAGCTGCATTTAAAAAAGATTTGGAAAGTTCCTGGAGGAACTTTCCATTATTAAGGTAGAGTTGTAAAAATCCACTTCTTATCTCTAGGATGAGCAGCTTGGAATCTATCTACTCTTCGGGATCTTGCCAGGTACTTGTGACCTGGATTGGCCACTGTTGCAATCAAAATACTGGGCTTGATGGACCTTTGTTCTGACCCAGTATGGCAAATCTTATGTACTTCTGCACTTATTTTTTAAGTTTTTTATTTATTTAAAGTTTTTATATACCGACGTTCGTTAATAACATCACTTATGTAAAAGAGAAGAGGTTAGTTGCTGTGTGATGACAGTGAGAACTGCATTCCTACATTAGAAGCTAGCCCCCAGTGATATACCCTGCCTGGAAGCAGTCATATATTCCTGACTGCGAGAGGATCTGGGCATTTATTTATATATTTATTTATTTGTGGCATGGCTTTTTTTATAATTGACATTCAGAAAAACACTGATCACAGCAGTTTACAACATCACAAAACAAACATTAAATCATAAAACAATTGAAAAAACAATACAGTATTATTCAATAAAGCATTGCCTAATGAACCACATTCTCCGGATATCTTTGGACAAGAGATACTGATGAGGGGGAAGGCAGAGAAATGGAAGACGCCTGCTATTGAAAAGGTATCTTTCACTCCAGCTGAGAGCCGCATTCTGATCCAAAATGATAGTGGCATAGCTGCATGTAGGCTTATGGCAGGACATGCAAGAGGCTGAAGTATGTGTTGCCGGAAGAGCTGCAGGATATAGTACAGGAGATGCAGGGTGCTGCCAGAGGAATTGCAGTCTATGACATCTCTCTGGAGGGAGATGCTTCAGTAGATGCCTCCATGTCAGCCGTAGCCAGCACTTGAGCATAAGGGAGGGAGAGAAATTGTTGCATCAATAAATTCCTGTTGCTAAAAAGAGTGAACAAAAGAACTTTTGTGTCTTTATATATTTTACAATTTAAGGAGATTGATAAATAAGTATAACATAAGCACAGCCCCTTCTCCAATTCTTATATACTCTGCAAACTTTGTTTAGCTGCACCACACTTGTATTTGCCAGACATGGTAGAGAGTAGGATATCCCTGTGTAATATTTTAAGTTCCAGTGAGGTCATACCTGGAGCATAAGATCTCCCTGTTTTAAGATGACTATAGGTGATTTATAGAAGATTAGAATGTATCAATTGGAGTTGTAAAAAGTATATTGGATTTTAAGGAAAGTGAGGGTGCTTTAGGTTATGAAATCTTCTGTCTAATGAGGCTGTGACGATTGGATTTTATTTATTTATTTTTTACAGGAATGTTGCATAGTTTTGTGACCATAAGGAAGGGTACTAAGAAAGATGGTGAGATAGGACAACAATAAGTAGGATACAACACCAGAAGAAGGTTGAACACAAAGAGGACAATATTCAAAGGCATTCATAAATGCCAATTTATGAATGCTGCTGGCACTTATTTGGATACATTTTATCTGGTTAAGTGGGAGGCATTTCAAGTGCATTCTGGGAAGGAGTTGAGCTAGCCAAATAATTTATTTGGCTGATATTTGGTGTTTGCCAAATTAGTTATTTGGCTGTCTCTTGACATGGGCAAGTAGAGAGAGAAAGTTATCTGGGCACAGTTTCCTGGATAAAATTAAACATGTGCGGCTATATTGAAAGAATATACTGTAGTTGGATAAGATCTGACTCAAGTGATGGAGAAATTGGAGACGAAGGACCCATGCTCCCACCCCTCCAAGGCTCCCCCAATTTTTTGAAAACATAGTGGACGGAAAGGCTCGAGGAGATGGGCCAGCCCACCACCTGCCTCCCCCCGATATGACTGGTGGCAAATGTAAGAGTTCTCCCTCCCACTCTCTTCTCAACCCCCTCCCACCTCCCACCCCGATGGTATCCCATGAAAAGCCCCGGGGCTGCTGTACAAGCTTACTGCCTGCAGTGGCATCATGCGTTGCCTTGACTAGCCGGGGCCATTTAAGGGGATGCCAGCAGGGGCAGGAGTGTTGGAGTTGGCTTGGGAGGGGTGGAAGTTAAGGAGGTGGTGTATGAGGGTGGGATGGAGGGGAAACCTTTACATTTGCCACAAATCGTTTCACTGGAGGGGCTGGCCCGCCTCCTGGGGCCTTTCAGCCTGCCATGTTTTCAAAAGATTTTGGGGTGCTTGAGAGGGTGGGGAGGCATGGACTCCCCAGCCTTAATTTCTGCACCACACCGGGATGGGTGAGCAAGGCTGCCGACCAAATTTTTTTTTTTTTTTTTTACATTGGTTGGAGCTTATCCAGCTTTATTCTATGAATATAACTCTTTAAGCTTAAAGTTATCTGGATAACCTTACCCGGATAAGTTTAAACCTAACTGGCTATATTCAAACAGCTGGTTAGGAAGCCAGAGAGCTTTAATCATTGTTATTCGGGGGGATAAGTTATCTGTTTTAAGGTTATTTTGAATATCGACCTCAAAAGGTACAGATCTTTCTTTTAGTCTGCCAAATCTCTGGAACTGATGAATTAATGAAATTTCATATATCAATGAGGTTACGTTGCCATTGAAAACTAGAGCGGCAGAGGAAGCAGGAAAAGGAACGACCAGCCTCAAATTGATTAACAGGGAGCTGAAAGCTCTTCGCTGTGTTTAGGTGCAGTTCTCCGGGTGGCAAGCTCGACCTTTCTGCTCTGTATTAGCTTACACAGACAATGACAGTCAGAGGGGCAGTACAAGTCTATTCATCAGCAATCCTATATTTTCCTGATATCACATGACATTCATCCATGGCAACTGCACCTTTGGCAGCAGACATAAATAAACCTCCATCTCATGTCCAGTAGGGAAACATTTTATACTGACTTTGCACAGAAATTGACAGGAACTCATCCATACTCGCTTGCCTCGGCACCCTTGCCTGCAAACACCACATGAGTTCAGAGTGCTTAATAGATCAGCCTGGGCCGTCTGTCGCTGTTTTTTTAATTTTCCTAATTTTTCTTTGCCTATGAATGCCAATTAGCTGTTCAGTGTTTGGAAAAGGCGAGCAGCTGCATTACTCCCTTTCATTAGGAAGACTTTAAATTGCATTTGTCATGTTTTCTTTGATGCATGGTCAGGTGAATATGAGTCATAGGCAAAATTCAGAGTTTGCTAGAAAATCCATTTTTATGTACAGAGGTCATTATGTGGTGTTTTTCTCTTTGTTTTATAAATATTTCTATTTCAAGGTAATTTTTGCAGTAGATATATATACTGTATATATTTTGTTTCCTCACTCTAAGAGATTCTCAGCCTGTAGATTTGGCCCAAACGTTGGTCCCAGAATGCTTTGGGATGAGTCATTTAAACAAGAGTAAAACAGAAGAGTTAGGCTGCAGTATCATGCTGTTTTACGTATTTAAGGCACAATTGTGAGCTCTGCATCTGGAACTGTCTGTACTCTGTAAATCTGTAATATTCTTATTTGTAGAAAAAGCTGAGATTTGGGGTGATCTGAATTTAGTCATTGCTATTAATGTATCCCAATAAGGAAAAAAAAGGCCTGGGAACTGAGGTGGCTACCTAATCCTACACAGCCACTGTTTTATATTCTTGGAGCATTCTTCAATATTAAGTTGTGTGTTTGGAACGAGGGGGATATGATAGTCCAAAACTGGAAGATCCCCCATATCTATATAATATGTAGACATATGGCACTTTTACTCCAAGGAGATCAGTTTATGATATTGTTATTTCAGAATGAAGGTAAATGAGAATAACCCCAGCTTCATCTTTATTGGAGATTTGAACTAAGAAAATGCACTTAATCGCATACTGTCAAATCTCACCCATTTCTCAGATATTTAATTGCTTGATCAGATTATTTGTATGTAATATGGATGTTCTGTGGATGATTAACAAATATGCTAAGGAATGCCTGGAAAATACTTTACAAGGTTGAGCTGAGATTTTCCCCATGGCAACCAATATCCTCTGTCACTTCTTTGGCGGCTCCTGAGCATCATTATCTGCAGTCGCTGTATAGTGCAAGGACTCACTGGGAATCTGCAAACTAGCCAAGTTCTTAGCTGCCATTGTAGTCAAGTTAAAATATATTTCCAAAGTATATCCATCAGTGTTCTTGCCTCCGGTTTCAGGCTTTACCCTCCACAGAAATGCTTGATCAGTTCACTCACTTGAACTGATTAAACTATAACTACTGTATTTTAGTTCCTCAAATGTTGGCGCCCATTGAGTAACCTTCAATAGAGAGCCAAAGCTGATACTTGCAGGTGTTTTGTGGGGTGCTTATCCTCTAGTTATCTTAGATGGCTGATTTTTCTTCCATCAAACCTTCATTTCTATTTATAGGTGCATCACTGCATTAAAACTCTGCAGCTTCAAGGATGTCAGCCTTAGAAGAATTAGCAGTTCTCCTCTTCTGCCATCTGCGAAATATGTGTGGAATGGGGGTAATTTTCAAATCCACGTGCACTCATGAAATCCAGTTTTTTTTGCATGTAAATGGCTCTTTGAAAATAGCCCCAGTTTATATGAGGTTCAAGGTATGCATGTAATCCGATTACACATGTACTTTATGCACACAGGGCAGAGGATGGGGCGGGAATGGGTCTTACATACAAACTTTCGAAAACATTTGTGCATAAGTTTACACGCAGAAGTTATGCTCTGCTAGGAGCAGTGTAACTTCCTGTGTGCTACTCGTGCGCCTACTAGGGGACTTTACCCCTGCATTTTCAAAATCACTTTGAAAATTAGCAATAAAGTCTGAATGTAATAGGTAAGCACAGACTTCACCACTGTGTAGGGTGTTCTAAAAAAAGTATAGTCTCTCCACAAAAGCACTAAGTACCCTTCCTACACTGCATCCAACAGTGGCATATCTGAGGAAAGTTTGGTATGGTTATTACTAGGCTGTATGATCATAGCCTAAAGAGGTATGGAAATGTTTGGAGTTTAGGGCTTCATTCACCTCCAGCAGTTTTGGCCTGGTAAAGGTGAATCAAGCAGATAGCAGCCACATATCCCCGTTTATGATAGTAGATAATCAGGAAAACCCAATATTCAACCACTCGACTCAGAAATTATTTTCAGGGGATCCACTAAAGAGCAGGCAGGAGGCACAGACCTCCTGCACTTTCTGTACTCATTGCTGCTCCCACCCCCTAAGGATCTTGCCTAGAAATATGGCCTCCGCTGTGCCTGTGTAACTCTCATTATTTTCTATGGGAGAAACACTGTTTCTCACTTTCCTTTTCTCCGCATGAAAAATTATGGAGCCAGCTCATGCCATGCTGTTTACTTTTACTCTGATTCCATTGGCATAGCATCAGAAAAGTCTCAGCAAGATGTTTCAAAAAAAGTCCTTTTAGGAACAATTTCTGGCTGCTTTTAAAGAGACTATAGCACAGTGGCCACAGCACATTAGGGATGTGTAGACCAAAGATTTTTGTTTCAATGGGAATTTTCATTCTTTTTGGAGGCACTGCTTATTTGGCTCTATCCATTTAGAATGGACTAATAATTGGCTTTTTTCCCCAAAAAAACACATTTGTTTCAAACGAAAGCACTTCCCTACAGTGCACTGCAGCAGTTGTCTGTTGAAAAGTGTCTTCTTTTCTAGACCCTATCTGCTGCAAAAATGTCACCATATTATCCACAGATACTGCACAAGTTCCACTCCAAATCCCTCCCCCTTTTCATAGCTGTTTCTAACAAACACACTCAAAAGTGTAAGCTATCTGGACCTGCCCTGTAAGCACACACTCACTCTCCTGCACTCCGACGCATCAGTGATGATATATATACACCACTAAGTCTAAGAAAACCAACAAAAATCATGTGAACCAAAAAGACATTTTTATTCATATAGAATGGAAAATTACATTTTTCCCCTTTCCTGAGGGATGGATAAACAAAACATAGTAATGACGACAGATAAAGACCAAAGGGTCCATTTAGTCTACCCTGCAATTTGCGTATGGTAGTAACTGCCGCTCCGTGCAGGTTACCCCCGTGCAGAAATCTTACACCATCCCGTTCTTTAAGCCTTTAGGGAGCTGCAGTAGGGGTGTGCATTCGTTTGCAACGTATTGACAATCCGCAACGTATATGCCACATTCGTTGTATTCGTGGGGGGGTCACAAAACATATGGCGAACCCCCACGAATACAACGTATCACTAACGAATAACCCCCCCCTCCTGACCCCCCCCCCAAGACTTGCCAAAAGTCTCTGGTGGTTCAGCGGGGGTCCTCGAGCGATCTCCTGCACTCGGGCCGTCGGCTGCCAGTATTCAAAATGGCGCCGATAGCACCTGTGACATAGAAAGGGCAAAGGCTATCGGCGCCATTTTGAATACCGGCAGCCGACGGCCCGAGTGCAGGAGATCGCCCCAGGACCCCCGCTGGACTACCAGGGACTTTTGGCAAATCTTGTGGGGACTCCTGACCTCCCCAAGACTTGCCAAAAGTCCCTGGTGGTCCCTGGTGGTCCTGGAGCGATCTCCTTCACTCGGGCTGTTGGCTGCCGGTATTCAAAATGGCACCGATAGCCTTTCCCTTACTATGTCGCAAGGACCGACCAATGGCACCAGTAGCCCCTGTGACATAGTAAGGGCAAAAGCTATCGGCGCCATTTTGAATACCGACAGCCCAAGTGCAGGAGATCGCTCCAGGACTCCCGCTGGACCACCAGGGACTTTTGGCAAGTTTTGGGGGTTCAGAAGGGTGGGGGGTTGTAGTAAATTAAATTTAAAGGATTGGGATGGGGTTTTTTTTGGGAAACAAATACATATGTAACTAATGAACAGATCGGGGTCCCCCGGGAACGGATGCAACAGATTTGGGTCCCGACGAATACGAATATCAAATGGGACAAATCAGTCCCTGCTGCACATCCCTAAGCTGCAGTATTTGTCCCATGCCCTTTTGAATTCATTATGGATTGGATTTTCAAAAGGTTATCAGCATCAGGCCTATTTTCAAAAGGCCCAGTGATGCGCATAAAGCCCCGGGACACGTGTAAGTCCCTGGGCTTTACTAAAGGGGAAGTCCGGGTGGGGGTCAGAGGTTCCTAGCACAGCGGCCATTTGCTGCTGTGCCAGGGATCGTGCGCTGGCCAACTTACTTCAGTCCCAGGGAGCGTGTGCACATGTATGCCGTGTGCACTCCTTTTAATATCTACCCCTAACTGTTCTTGTCTTCACCACCTCTTCTAGGAGGGCAATCCAAGCATACACCATCCTCTCCATGAAGAAATATTTCTTGATTTTAGTTCTGAGTGTTCCCCCCCCCCCCTCCCCCCGGAGCTACATATAGAAACATAGAAATGACGGCAGAAGAAGACCAAATGGTTCATCCAGTCTGCCCAGGGAAGCTTTCACACTTATTTTTTCAGACTTATCTGTTACTCTTGGCCCTTATTGGTAACTTTTTGGTTCCAATTTCCTTCCCCCCTGCCATTGATGCAGAGAGCAGTGCTGGAGCCGCGTCAAAGTAAAGTATCTAACTTAATTGGTTAGGGGTAGTAACCGCCGCAATAAGCAAGCTACTCCCACTCTTATTTGTTTACCCAGCCTGTGCAATTCAGTCCTTGTTGGTTGTTGTCTGAATATAAATTCTCTTTTCTTCATTCCCTCTGCCATTGAAGCAGTGAGCTGCGCTAGATATGTATTCCAAGTGAAGTATCAGGTATAATTGATTCAGGGTAGTAACCGCCATAATAAGCAAGCTACTCCCACTCTTATTTGTTTACCTAGCCTGTGCAATTCAGTCCTTGTTGGTTGTTGTCTGAATATAAATCCTCTTTTCTTCATTCTCCCTGCCGTTGAAGCAGTGAGCTGCGCTGGATATGTATTCCAAGTGAAGTATCAGGCTTATTTGGTTTGGGGTAATAACCGCCGCAACAAGCAAGCTACTCCCCCGCTTATTTGTGAATGCAAATCCTTTTTTCCACAATCTCTCTTGCCGTTGAAACATAGAGCAATGTTGGAGTTGCATTAACCATGTGTGTGTTTATTGAAATAAGGGTATTAATCACCAGGTAGTAGCTGTCATTCCTTCAAGTCACCCCCATGCCTCTTCTCCTCATTCACATCCTCTAGATTTTATGGATCCACAATGTTTATCCCACGCCCCTTTGAAATCCTTCACAGTTTTGGTGTTCACCACTTCCTCCGAAAGGGCATTCCAGGCGTCTACCACCCTCTCCGTGAAGGAATACTTCCTGACATTGGTTCTGAGTCTTCCTCCCTGGAGTTTTAAATTGTGACCCCTGGTTCTGCTGATTTTTTTCTGATGGAAAATGATTGTTGTTGACTTTGGATCATTAAAACCTTTCAAGTATCTGAAAGTTTGTATCATATCACCCCTGTGCCTCCTTTCCTCCAGGGTATACATGTTTAGGTTCTTCAATTTCTCCTCATAAGTAATTCGCTGAAGACCATCCACATTTTTGGTCGCCCTTCTCTGGACTGCCTCCATCCTGTCTCTGTCCCCTCGGAGATACGGTCTCCAGAACTAAGCACAGTACTCCAGGTGAGGCCTCACCAAGGACCTGTACAAGGGGATAATCACTTCCCTTTTCTTACTCAATATTCCTCTCTCTTAGTGACTCTTAGTTCTACTATTTCCTTTCCAAAGGAAAGGTTTGAAGTTTGTGCATCATTAATACTTGTCAGGTATTTGAAGGTCTGTATCATCTCCCCTGCACCTCCTCTCCTCCTTGATGTATATATTTAGTAGGGATGTGAATCGTTTTTTGACGATTTAAAAAAATCATCCGATATTTTTTAAATCGTCAAAAATCGTTAGAGTGCGCGATACAATATAAATTTTCCCGATTTATCGTGAAAATTCGTTACTCCTGTTAGTATCCACTAACGGGAGTTATTTGGGGGGAGGGTGGGAAAACCGGCACACCAAAGCAAACCCTAAACCCACCCCGACCCTATAAAACTAATCCCTTACCTTCCCCCACCCTCCCGAACCCCCCAAAACGTTTTACGAGTACCTGGTGGTCCAGTGGGGGCGCGGGGACCGATCTCCCGCTCTCGGGCCATCGGCGCCATTTTGGCTGCCACTCAAAAATGGCGCCGATGGCCCGATAAAAAAAAAAACCCCACCCGACCCTTTAAAATGACCCCTTAGCTTCCCCCACCACCCCGATCCCCTCAAAACATTTTAAAATTACCTGGTGGTCCTGGGAGTGATCTCCCGTTCTTGGGCCATCAGCTGCCACTCATAAAGATGGCGCTGATGGCCCTTTGCCCTTACCATGTGACAGGGTATCCGTGCCATTGGCCGGCCCCTGTCACATTACCATGTGACAGGGGCCGGCCAATGGCACGGATACCCTGGCATCTTTATGAGTGGCCGTCGGCCAATGGCACAGATACCATGGCATCTTTATGAGTGGCCGTCGGCTGCCACTCATAAAGATGGCGCTGGCCAGCCAGTGCTCCTACCATGTGACAGGGGCCGGCCAATGGCACGGATACCCTGTCACATGGTAAGGGCAAAGGGCCATCGGCACCATCTTTATGAGTGGCAGCCGACGGCCCGAGAACGGGAGATCGCTCCCGGGACCACCACTGGACCACCAGGTAATTTTAAAATGTTTTGGGGGGATCGGGAGGGTGGGGGAAGCTAAGGGGTTATTTTTAAAGGGTCGGGTGGGTTTTTTTTTTTATCGGGCCATCGGCGCCATTTTTGAGTGGCAGCCAAAATGGCGCCGATGGCCCGAGAGCGGGAGATCGGTCCCCGCGCCCCCACTGGACCACCAGGTACTCCTAAAACATTTTGGGGGGGTTCGGGAGGGTGGGGGAAGGTAAGGGGTCAATTTTAAAGGGTTCGGCCTCACTAAAAAAAAATTAACGATGTGAATCGGAACCGATTCCAATTCACATCTCCACCGATCAGATTTTTATCTCCCTCCAGCTGAACCTGATCATTAAGATGATCGGGCACACGATTCACATTCCTAATATTTAGGTAGATCCTTCAGTTTCTTCTCATAGGTCTTCTGAAACAGATCCTACACCATTTTGGTTGCCTTCTTCTAGACCATTTCATATCTCTATCCTTTTCCAGATATGTTCTCCAGAACCGAACACAGTACTTCAGATGAGGTCTCACCAAGGATCTGTACAAGGACATTATCACTTCCCTTTTCCTGCTGGTTAAACCTCTCTCTATGCAGCCCAGCATCTTTTTGGCTTTAGCTATTACCTTGTCGCATTGCTTTGTTGCCTTCAGATCATCAGACACTATCATACCAAGGTCCCTCTCCTAGTCCGTGTGCATTAGTCTTTCACCGTCCATCACATACAGCTCTTTTAGATTGCTGCACCTCAGATGCATGACTCTGCACTTCTTGGCATTGAATCTCAGCTGCCAAATCTTTGACCACTCTTCCAGCTTTCATAAATCACTTTTCATTCTCTCTACTCCTTCAGGCATGTCCACTCTGTTGCAGGTCTTAGTATCATCCGCAAAAAGGCAAACTTTTCCTTCTAACCCCTCCGCAATGTTACTCACAAAGATTGAACAGAACCAGTCCCAAAACCGATCCTTGAGGCACTCAACAAAACATCATTCTCTCATCAGAGCAGGTTCCATTTAACATTATACATTGTTTCTTGTCAGTCAACCAGTTAGTAATCCACTCCACCACCTTGGCACCCACACCCAAGCTTCTCATTTTATTTATGAGCCTCTTTTGTGGAACCATGTTGAAAGCTTTGCTGAAATCCAGTTCTCTAACACCCAATCAAAAAGACAATCAGATTTGTTGGGCAGCACCTTCCCCTGGTGAATCCATGCTGCCTTGGGTCCTACAACCAACCGAATTGTAAATAGTTCACTATTTCCTTCAGCAGAGTCTCCATTAATTTTCCCACCACCGAAGTGAGGCTAACCAGTCTGTAATTTCCAGCCTCCTCTGTGCTACCACTTTATGAAGCAGGACCACAACCACTCTTATCCAGTCATATGGCATCACTCCCACTTCCAGGGATCTATGGAACAGGTCTTTCAGCAGACCTACCAGCACTTCTTTGAGCTCCCTTAATATCCTAGGATGTACCTTATCTGTCCCCATGGCCTTGTGCAATTTCAAGTTCCCTAGCTCTTCCCTTACATTTTCTTCTGTAAATGGGGGTTGCATCTTCTCCATGACCATCCTTGGTCTTGTCAGTCAGCTATGGGTCCTTCTCCAGAGTCTTTTTTTAGTGAACACCAAACTGAATTATTTCTTTAATGTTTTCTGCTATTTATTTGTCTCTCTCCAAATATTGCTCCTTGTCACCTTTCAATTTTACTACACCACCTTGGGCCTTCTTCCTTTTTCTGATATCTGAAAAATGTTTTGTCACCTTGCTTTAGCTCTTTGGCAGTCCTTTCTTCTGCTTGACCTTTTGCTTTCCTGATTACTCTCTTCATCTCCCTCAGCTTCACCAGGTATTCTTCTCTCATTTTGTACTTAATGCTGTTCTTTTTGCCTTTATTTTTTCAGCCACCTCCTTTGAGAACCAGATCCATTTCTTTTTCTTCTTCTTTTTGTTTATTTTTCTAACATATATAGATTTGTTGCCTTTGTAATAGCTCCTTTTACTTTGGCCCACTGTTGTTCCATCTCCCCCATTTTCTCCCAGGTTTCTAGTTTTTCCTTCAGGTATGACCCCATTTTGACTAAGTCCATATATTTGAAATTCAACATTTGCATCCTTGTGTGACCTCTCTAGATCCTATTTGCGATATCAAACCATACTGTCTGATGATCACCTACATGGTTATTAGAAACATTATCCCCCATTTGTGAGTACTAGATTGAGTATCACATCCTCCCTTGATGGTTCCATTACCATTTGTTTGAGCAGAGTTCCTTGAAGGGCAAGTACTATCTTTCTACTTTTTGCAGATTCAGCATTAAGGATACTCCAATCTACATCTAGCAGATTAAAAAATCTAACAAGCAGCACCTCTCCCTTCTTTCCCACCTTTGGATATCTTCAATCAGATCTTTGTCCAGTTCTGTTTGAGTCAGAGGCCTGTAGACCACACTAGTGTAAATAGAAGTGCCATCAACCTTTTTCAGGAGAGCCCATAATGCTTCTTCCCTACTCCACATCCCTTGCATTTCAGTTGCCTGGATATTATTTGTAACATAAAGAGGTACTCTCCTCCTTTTTTGTCCTCTTTGCCCTTCCTTAATAAATTGTAGCCCAGGATGATCGTATCCTGATCACGAGACTCAGTGAACCAGGTCTCTGTAACAGCAATGATGTCAAAGTTCATTTCCACCATTAGGACCTGCAGCTCTGGGATTTTATTGCCCAGACTACGAGCATTTGTGGTCATAGCTTTCCAACATTTCTTCCTTGGTTTGATGCTCATCCTAGTCACCTTTTCTGCTTTTTTGAGCTGTTTGAATTTGTTGTTTTCTCCTCCCACTTCCTGTGTTACTTGGGGGTGACGCCAATTTCATTGGCCACCTGCTGCCACCCCCCACCTTCTAGTTTAAATGCCTGATAATGTATGATCTGAGTTTCTCACTTAGCATCCTCTTTCCTGCCACCGACAAATGCAGGCCATCCTTACCATGTAGCCTTTTACTGCTCCATACATGGCCCCAGGCTCCAATGTATCCAAAACCACATTCTTTATACCAGGTTTTGAGCCAGGCATTGAAGTTATCTATATGGCTCAGCCTTCCTTTCCCTTTCCATGAATAGGTAATACTTCTGAAAAGGCAATAGGCTTTGCCATATGTCTAATCTTTTCCCCTAAAATTTGGAAATCTTTCTGTACTGTATGGATACCATTTCTGGTGAGGTCATTGGACCCTGGATGAATGATAACATTCATATCAGAGCCCCTACTTTCTTTTATAATTGCCTTGTTTATCTGGGTTGCATGTCAACCAGCCGAGGATCCTGGAAGGCATTTAACTGTTGTGTCCCCATCAAAATGAGTTCCCAAACTGATTCCTCTGATGACCGAGTCTCCCATCAGAAGAAGCTTTCTTTTATGGCATTTCATCTTGTTAAAGCGTTTTTTTTGAGTGCATTGGGTGACTACTTCCCCTTCAGACATCATTTCATATTCTGTTGCTGGGGCTTCTTCACTTTCCAATGCAGCAAATGCATTATGTAATGGTAACTGCAGGGAGAGTGGCTGTCTCTTCATCACATACCTAGTTCTGCCAGAGCTCAATGTAATTCATTTTTTCCTGGATTTCTGAATATTGGATGTCTGACTTCTCTGTGGGGATGGAGACAGATATGCAGGATGTTGCACAGTTGGGGAAATTGGGTGTCACAGAGTAACAGGTCTTGTTCCCACCAGAGCCTGCTGTAAACCATTTATGTTTGGGTTCCTCAATCCTCTATAGGAGTTAGGGGGAGATATTCTGGATTCTGCAAAGAGGGGAGGTTTTGTGGAAATCTGAACAATTCCGCTTTCAAATGATTCGGCTCTTTTTTCATTGCAGACAACTGAAAGCAAATTGGACAACCCTTAAATCTCCAAATGGTAGACCTTAGGGCATAAGCGCCACAGATGTTATGTTGAATAAAAGACATTCTTCTAACGGTGACTAATATACAAGTTGTGAAATTGGTACTTAGGCCTTATATTATTCACATAACCTAAACTGTTGGAAAAACTATTTAAGAAAAAAACACCCTAGGGGTGGCTGTGGGTCGGGCAGGGTGGGAAGAAATAAACAGCTCTTGAAGATACCAGCCCTTTTTTTCCTTTAACAAGCACAGTAACTTAAAGACTAGCAAGGATTCTTAAAATTCTATTAACTAGCACAAATTTAGAGACAGATTTCAAACCATGCAAAGACAGAGAATGTAGAAAAAATAAATGTAAGCAATAAAAGCTCTCTTTAGTATGGCTAACTTAAAATAAAATAAAATTTCAGATTTATCTGAACAGCAAGGTCAACTAAATGTGAGTGTGTCTCAGTAGAGCCACCTACACATAGGAAGGATGGTATTGGGTTTCTTGGGCCTCTGGGTGGTATATTAGTGAGTCCGCCCTCCACCTTTGGCTTCCACTTCCTCCTTCTGCTCTTGGAGGCAGAGCATGAGCTGAAGGAGAGAAACTTAGTAGGGGAAAGGATGTAGAGAATTGGATTCAGAAGTGCTTTCCAACATAAATTTGTGTAAAAGAATGCCAGCAGTTTAGTGCTCTTGGAATATTGGTGATCACTCCGTTCCACCTCTCCTTCCCTTCCCCATATTTCATAGCTTGCAGTCCTACCACAGAATATGGGAAGGGGGAAATGTACAATCCCTACTAATTCCCGAACCTGATCTTCTGCTGAACTTGGAAAGGGGTTATCCTACATTCCCTTTCCTTCTGTGATAGGACTTACTATAATACTGAAGCATTTTTTTTAACTTGGAAAACAATTCCAATGTCAACCCTCAAGAGCTGTAGGTACCCTATGGCCAATATGGTCTGAGCTATGGGCCCTCTTGCCAGAAGGGTGCCCTGCCAGAGGAGGAGAAACAGGAGGGGAGGGGATAGATTAGCTGCAGAGTAGCTCTTCTTTAGTCTGTTCTGCACTGTTCACTCCAAATTCGCCCATGCCTTCCTGTTCACTGCAAGACAGGAAAGGAAGGTCTGTATTAGGGAGTAGAGTAGCTCTTTTCTTCTCTGCTCCAGCCTCTGTCTCACCCCTTCCCTCCTGTTCCCTGCAAGCTTCCTGGTTGGGAAAAGGCTGGAGTTAGGAAGCAGAAGGCTGTGGTCTATTGTATGAGATTCCTTACACAAGCTCTGTGTGCCTATGACTAGATAATGAGAGAGAGTGTGAGGGTTGGTCCTGGCAAGGAAAGGGGGAGAATGCATGAGTCAATCCTGGGGGGTGGGGGGGGGGGGAAGATACAGAGAGAATATGGTGTGAAAGAGTAGGTGTGGGGGGGGGGGGGGGGAGGTGCAAGAGAGTTGATGCCTGCACCCCTTCCCCCTCCCAATCCATACTGAATCTCAAGGTGACCACAACTCAAAAGGTCCCAGGTATGGAGTTTACAGAGAACTGGCTGGGTATGGGATGGGGTTGCAGGGAGAGTTTGTTGTTTCATAATACATACAAACAGTGGTGTAGCCAGACCTGATTTTTTTGGGTGGACACTAGGTTAACATGGGTGGGCTGTAGGCATGCAAGTCTGAGAACTACTAGTTGTGTTCTTATTGATAAATAATGCCATATACTGAACCTTACAATGGTTTTCTAAGTAGTTTGCAACAGCCATTATGCATCATGTATGAAACTTTAAAATATTTTACCTCAATTATTTCAAGTACTTACCAGCATTAAAAATTCCTTATTAATATGTATTAATTTATTTTATATTTATTGCAGTTTATAAATGCACAAGTATACAATGTAGAAAGCAAAGAAAACAATCAGATCCAATCAATCATGTAATAAAACAAAAAATAATGTATTATTTTATGAATCCTCTTTGCAGAAAGCCAGAAATCATCATAACTACAATAAAATATCATTAACCATCAGAGCAGGGGCACAGAAGAGCTAGAACAATTCACATTACAACTAACATGAAGAAAAATATTCAAATTCTGGTGTCACCTCAGCAAAAAATCTCTCTTCACTTCTGTTTTGTGAAGTAACACAAATTCCTGCAAAGAAAGAGATGTCAGTCACAGCACTGACTCTCAGGACTCAATAACCTTATGAAAAAGCAGCAATGCAAATACTACACCAGGCCCTAGAACATTAATACATCACCTACTGGAGTAACAGAACAAGTTGGATTACTACAGAGAAACTACATGCGAGCAGAAATACTGCACTTCAGTAACACACACACACACACAGACAAAACAGAGACCAACCCTCACCTAATAGAGAAATAAGAGACTACAAATTAGAAACAAACATGCAGACAAAAGACAAAATCAAAATAGAAAGCCTGAGAAACTACTCTGAACAGTGGAATACTGAAGAAAGAGCAAAATATAAAAATATAAGAAATGCACATTCCCAAAGGTGGCATATTCAAATTGTTAAAATCTCAAAATATATATTATTTTACCTTTGTTGTCTGATCGTTGTAATTTTCTAATCAGTTGGTCCCGGTCTATTTTTCCCATTTTTCCCTTGTTGCTCATTTCCTAATTCCTTTTCAATGTCTCTCTTCTCCTACTGTCTTTTTCCCTTCCTCTCTCTCTCACACACACACACTTTCTTTCACAGACTCCCTCACACATACAAGCTCTCACTGTTATATGCTCTCCCCCCAAACAAGTTCACATTTTCTACACACACGCACAAGCTCTCACTCTGCATACTCTATCATACACACAAGCTTTCACTTTCTCACCCCCCTCACAAGCTCCCATTCTAACCCCCACACACACACCCAGGCTCCCATTCTCACTCACATACACACATTCAAGCTCCCATTATCACCTAGGGATGTGTAATCATTTTTCCCGAATTAGGCAATGTCAGGTTCTTTCAGGGTGAAAGTCACCACTCTCCCAATGGTTTGGTTACTGAGTCCCAGGTACCAAGCACCATCAGCTCCCAGTGGAAGAAAAAAGTCTCTGAACCCAAAAAGGGGAAAAATCAAGCAAGAGACTGGAAGGGTCTCTTACAAGAGACTAAATACTCAGTAGAATCTATATGGGTAGAAATCCCATGTGTGCTGGGTAAGAGTATAGTGATAGGAGTATACTACGGTCCACCTGGATAAATGGTCAGACAGATGATGAAATGCTAAGAGAAATCAGGGAAGCTAACCAATTTGGCAGTGAAATAATAATGGGAGATTTCAATTACCACAAGACGCTGGTGCAGGATTAGAGTTTAATCACCAAGAAATGCTGTTAGAGTGTTTACACAATTAAACATCAAACACATATAAGGATTTAAACTGGCAACTCCATGAATTTCAAGTAATACTTTAAACTCGGTCCCCCGACACGGTCCCGTGTTTCGCCAGGCTGCGTCGGGGGGGGAACCAGGGATACATTCAAATCTAGAGTGTAAAAACAAATACAAGTCAGTTCAAAATAATTGGTGAAGCTAGGCTACAATGTGACATACGTTTCACAAAAGTACATACCTCTAAAATGTCACCCGGAGCGCGCAGGCTCACACAGGTGACAGCTATTTAAACGGAGGAAAAAGGCGCGAACGTGACAGCTTTCGCGAGAGCTGTCAAGCACTTACTTGACAGTTCCCGCGAGAGCCAGACAGCCAGAAAATCTCGATGGATATATCCCTAGTAAAACAGGTGCCACTCAATTTCTCTATTGAGGCCCTGGGGGGCAACCGTGTCAAGCGTAAAGATCCACCTCTGCTCCCTCCGGCCCAAGGCCTCAGGGAAGTCCCCACCCCGAAGGGGGGGACGGACAACCTCAATTACTGAAAAAAGAAGGTCGGAGACGGTGTGACCAGATTGAATCCAGTGCGAAACCAGGGGCTCATCTACTCTATGAAGGCGAATGTTGGAGCAATGCTCAATCATACGGGTTTTTAACATCCGGGTAGTTTTGCCAACATAGAGTAGAGAGCAAGGACATTTAATAATGTATACTACCCCCTTTGTACAACAGTCTGATGTGGAGCGAAGTGTAAAAACTCGCCCCGTGCGAGGATGTATAAACTCAGGGGCCAGTGTGGTATGACTGCACATGGTGCAGCGGCCACATGGACCATGTACCCCCAACACTATCAGTCCAATCAACTAAAGGGGATGTGTGGACCAGCCGGTCCCGCAGATTTTTACCCCGTCTGAAGGTAAAGCGTAGAGAACTGTCAAATAATTCAGTCATGGCTAGAGATGCCCAATGTCTCCTAATCATCGTGGAGATTGCTCTCCCCAGAATCGAGAATGGTAAAATGCAGTTGTTAGCGTCATCTTCTGCGGGGGTGGACTGGACAAATAGCCATTCACGGGTAGAATGCAACGCCCTTTTAAAAGCGCGTTTAACTACTCTGTGCGGGTAGCCACGATCTATAAAACGTTCACTCATCAGGCGCGCTTGCGCCACGAATTCAGAACGAGTGGAGCACAGTCGGCGTAAACGTAAAAATTGTCCAGAGGGAATATTATCCCGCAGAGCGCGGGGATGGCAACTCTGGTACTGAAGAAGGGTATTCCGGTCGGTGTCTTTACGATACAGAGACGTGTCAAAGCCATCTACCCCTGAGGTTATAGTAATGTCCAGGAATGCTATGGTCCGTGGATGAATACAAAAATTGAATTGAATGTGTATATTAACTGAATTTAGCCAGTCTAAAAAACAGTAAAACTGAATGTCGGTCCCAGTCCAGATGAGCAGTACATCGTCAATGTAACGACGCCATGCAAAAATGAACTGAGACCATTCAGAGGGATAAACATTTTGACACTCAAAATGGTCCATAAATAAGCACGCCAGACTCGGGGCCATAGTGGCCCCCATAGCTGTGCCCTTAACCTGTTGAAAGTAAGCGTTCTGAAACCGAAAAAAGTTATTGGTAAGCGCTATCTCTGCTAATTGAGTTAGAAAAAGAGTCGATACGCGATGTGGATGAGGTCGTTTATCTAAAGTGTCTGAAATCACCTGTAGAGCCTCATGTTGAGGTATGTTAGAATAAAGAGAGACCACATCCAACGTGACCAGAAAGAACGAGTCAGTAGGGTAACTTAGTTCCGATAGCAAAGTTATGAGATGTGTAGAGTCTCTCACATAGGATTGAATCAGTGGCACAAAAGGCTTCAGAAAACAATCCACAAATTGTGACAATGGTTCAAGGAGAGAGCCAATACCAGCGACAATAGGTCGACCAGGCGGGTGTGTCAGAGTTTTATGTATTTTGGGTAATGTATAGAATTGTGGCATAATAGGAAAAGGTGTAGTCAAAAACTTTTGCTCCTTAGCAAAAGTAGTCAGTAGCGTCAAAGAGACGCTACTGACTACCAGTCAGGTTATGTGTATAAATGGATGAATCAAAAACCCTCCAAGAAGGTTACTTTTGCCGAGGATACTTCCTCAGGGGACTCTTCGGCAGAAGACTCTATGGCACAACGGCATCGCGGCGGTTCCCGTCGAAACCGGGCTCCCCCTTCGGCGGATGCTCAGGAACCAGCAGGGCCAGCTGGGGATATATCATCTGGACAATTTTCCTCTTCCCGTTATTCGTCAATCGCTGCCTCTTTTTTAGATTCTGGCCAGAATCCACGGAACACCCGCAGCACGCGATCGCGGGGGACTGGATCAACGCAGCGCATACAGAGACCGGTACGCATAACGCGAGCACAAGCGGACCCTTGGCAGTGACTGAGGAAACAGTTTATAATTTATCCTCTCGAGAACTATCAATGAATGAATTGAGTGTGTTACGAAAGGGACTCTCCTTTGTTCCCACGATTAAGGGGGATATGTTTGATGTATTTACACATCTTCATCGTTTTTTTCGGTTACTGAGGCTTAAACTGTTTTTTAAGGATACTGCACCCTCTGTTGATTTGTCAGTGGTACGTCCCAGGTCTCGATGGATCCCTCCCGGCCCCATTGATGTCACGCTTGGGGCTTTTGAACGTCTAGTGAGTATGGGTGTACACAATATATTTTCCCATACTCCATTCGTTCGGTTTAATTTGACAAGGGCTGAGTCAAACGCGTTAGCCACTCTGTCGAAGGACCAGTCCATTATTATTAAACCGGCTGATAAAGGAGGTGGTATAGTGGTCCAGGATCGCTCTGATTACGATGGTGAAGCACTTCGGCAATTGAGCGATCCATCTTTTTACAAACCACTATTGACTGACCCCACTGAGTCATTGAAGAATCAGATTAAACTTATAGTACAACTTGCCGCTGACCGACATATGATTACTGCTAAGGAGCAAAAGTTTTTGACTACACCTTTTCCTATTATGCCACAATTCTATACATTACCCAAAATACATAAAACTCTGACACACCCGCCTGGTCGACCTATTGTCGCTGGTATTGGCTCTCTCCTTGAACCATTGTCACAATTTGTGGATTGTTTTCTGAAGCCTTTTGTGCCACTGATTCAATCCTATGTGAGAGACTCTACACATCTCATAACTTTGCTATCGGAACTAAGTTACCCTACTGACTCGTTCTTTCTGGTCACGTTGGATGTGGTCTCTCTTTATTCTAACATACCTCAACATGAGGCTCTACAGGTGATTTCAGACACTTTAGATAAACGACCTCATCCACATCGCGTATCGACTCTTTTTCTAACTCAATTAGCAGAGATAGCGCTTACCAATAACTTTTTTCGGTTTCAGAACGCTTACTTTCAACAGGTTAAGGGCACAGCTATGGGGGCCACTATGGCCCCGAGTCTGGCGTGCTTATTTATGGACCATTTTGAGTGTCAAAATGTTTATCCCTCTGAATGGTCTCAGTTCATTTTTGCATGGCGTCGTTACATTGACGATGTACTGCTCATCTGGACTGGGACCGACATTCAGTTTTACTGTTTTTTAGACTGGCTAAATTCAGTTAATATACACATTCAATTCAATTTTTGTATTCATCCACGGACCATAGCATTCCTGGACATTACTATAACCTCAGGGGTAGATGGCTTTGACACGTCTCTGTATCGTAAAGACACCGACCGGAATACCCTTCTTCAGTACCAGAGTTGCCATCCCCGCGCTCTGCGGGATAATATTCCCTCTGGACAATTTTTACGTTTACGCCGACTGTGCTCCACTCGTTCTGAATTCGTGGCGCAAGCGCGCCTGATGAGTGAACGTTTTATAGATCGTGGCTACCCGCACAGAGTAGTTAAACGCGCTTTTAAAAGGGCGTTGCATTCTACCCGTGAATGGCTATTTGTCCAGTCCACCCCCGCAGAAGATGACGCTAACAACTGCATTTTACCATTCTCGATTCTGGGGAGAGCAATCTCCACGATGATTAGGAGACATTGGGCATCTCTAGCCATGACTGAATTATTTGACAGTTCTCTACGCTTTACCTTCAGACGGGGTAAAAATCTGCGGGACCGGCTGGTCCACACATCCCCTTTAGTTGATTGGACTGATAGTGTTGGGGTACATGGTCCATGTGGCCGCTGCACCATGTGCAGTCATACCACACTGGCCCCTGAGTTTATACATCCTCGCACGGGGCGAGTTTTTACACTTCGCTCCACATCAGACTGTTGTACAAAGGGGGTAGTATACATTATTAAATGTCCTTGCTCTCTACTCTATGTTGGCAAAACTACCCGGATGTTAAAAACCCGTATGATTGAGCATTGCTCCAACATTCGCCTTCATAGAGTAGATGAGCCCCTGGTTTCGCACTGGATTCAATCTGGTCACACCGTCTCCGACCTTCTTTTTTCAGTAATTGAGGTTGTCCGTCCCCCCCTTCGGGGTGGGGACTTCCCTGAGGCCTTGGGCCGGAGGGAGCAGAGGTGGATCTTTACGCTTGACACGGTTGCCCCCCAGGGCCTCAATAGAGAAATTGAGTGGCACCTGTTTTACTAGGGATATATCCATCGAGATTTTCTGGCTGTCTGGCTCTCGCGGGAACTGTCAAGTAAGTGCTTGACAGCTCTCGCGAAAGCTGTCACGTTCGCGCCTTTTTCCTCCGTTTAAATAGCTGTCACCTGTGTGAGCCTGCGCGCTCCGGGTGACATTTTAGAGGTATGTACTTTTGTGAAACGTATGTCACATTGTAGCCTAGCTTCACCAATTATTTTGAACTGACTTGTATTTGTTTTTACACTCTAGATTTGAATGTATCCCTGGTTCCCCCCCGACGCAGCCTGGCGAAACACGGGACCGTGTCGGGGGACCGAGTTTAAAGTATTACTTGAAATTCATGGAGTTGCCAGTTTAAATCCTTATATGTGTTTGATGTTTAATTGTGTAAACACTCTAACAGCATTTCTTGGTGATTAAACTCTAATCCTGCACCAGCGTCTTGTGACACTTGCTTATGTGCAAGGCTTTGCTTCTTCTCTTTCAGATTTCAATTACCCCAATATTGACTGGGTAAATGTAACATCAGGATTTGCTAGAGACATAAAGTTCCTGGATGTGATAAATGACTGCTTCATGGAGCAATTGGTTCAGGAACCAACAAGAGAGGGAGCTATTTTAGATTTAATTCTTAGTGGAATGCAGGATTTGGTAAGAGCGGTAACGTGGTGGGGCCACTTGGCATTGGCAATAGTGATCATAACATGATCAAATTTAAACTAATAACTGGAAGGGGATAATAAGTAAATCTAGAGCTTTAACACTAAACTTTCAAAAGAGAAACTTTGATAAAATGAGGAAAATAGAAAAAAACTGAAAGGTGCAGCTGCAAAGGTTAAAAGTGTTCAACAGGCATGGACATTGTTTAAAAATACAATCCTAGATACGCAGTCCAGATGTATTTCACACCTTAAGAAAGGTGGAAGGAAGGCAAAACGATTACCGGCATGGTTAAAAGGTGAGGTGAAAGAGGCTATTTTAGCCAAAAAAACATCCTTCAAAAATTGGAAGAAGGAACCATCTGAAGAAAATAGCATAAAACATAAGCATTGTCAAGTTAAGTGTAAAACATTGATAAGACAGGCGAAGAGAGAATTTGAAAAGAAGTTGGCCATAGAGGCAAAAACTCATAATAAAAGCTTTTTTAAATATATCCGAAGCAAGAAACCTGTGAGGGAGTCAGTTGGACTGTTAGATGACCGAGGGGTTAAAGGGGCTCTTAGGGAAGATAAGGACATTGCAGAAAGACTAAATGAATTTTTTGCTTCCATGTTTACTAATGAGGATGTTGGGGAGATACCAGTTCTGGAAATGGTTTTCAAGGGTGATGAGTCAGACAAACTGAACCAAATCACTATGAACCTGGAAGATGTAGTAGGCCAGATTGACAAACTAAAGAGTAGCAAATCACCTGGGCCAGATGGTATGCATCCTAGGGTACTGAAGGACCTAGAAAATGAAACTTCTGATCTATTAGTTAAAATTTGTAACCTGCCATTAAAATCATCCATTGTACCTGAAGACTGGAGGGTGGCCAGTGTAATCCCAATATTTGAAAAGGGCTCTGGGGTGATCCAGGAAACTATTGACCAGTGAGCCTGACTTCAGTACCGGGAAAAACAGTGGAAATATTCTAAGGATCAAAATCGTAGCGCAAATAGAAAGACATGGTTTAATGGAACACAGTCAACATGGATTTACCCAAGGGAAGTCTTGCCTAACAAATCTTCATTTTTTTGAAGGGGTTAATAAACATGTGGATAAAGGTGAACAGGTAGATGTAGTGTATTTTGATTTTCAGAAGGCGTTTGACAAAGTCCCTCATGAGAGGCTTCTAAGAAAACTAAAAAGTCATGGGATAGGAGGCAATGTCCTTTCGTCGATTACAAACTGGTTAAAAGACAGGAAACAGAGAGTAGGATTAAATGGTCAATTTTCTCAGTGGAAAAGGGTAAACAGTGGCGTGGCTCAGGGATCTGTACTTGGACCAGTGCTTTTCATTATATATATAAATGATCTGGAAAGGAATACGATGAGTGAGGTTATCAAATTTGCAGATGATACAAAAAAAGCGGATTGTGATACATTACAGGAGGACCTTGCACGATTGGAAGATTGAGCATCCAAATGGCAGATGAAATTTAATGTGGACAAGTGCAAGGTGTTGCATATAGGGGAAAAATAACCCTTGCTGTAGTTACACGATGTTAGGTTCCATATTAGGAGCTACCACCCAGGAAAAAGATCTAGGTATCATAGTGATTAATACTTTGAAATCGTTGGCTCAGTGTGCTGAAACATTCAAAAAAGCAAACAGAATGTTAGGAATTATTAGGAAGGGCATGGTTAATAAAACACTATGCTCTCATTTTGTTTGATATTATTAATGGTATTGGTATTAAGAGAAAATGTTGTAAAATGATATTTTGCCAATAATTCGATATGGAAATTACCAATCCATGTTTTTTCAATTGCAAACCATTCACTAAGTTTGTATTTTTTGAAAATTATAAAGAATTAAAAAAGAAAAAAAAACCAACCCCCAGAAAATGTCATAATGCCTCTGAATCGCTCCATAGTGAGACCGCACCTTGAATACTGTGTACAATTCTGATCGCCGCATCTCAAAAAAGATATAGTTATGGTGGAGAAGGTACAGAGAAGGGCAACCAAAATGATAAAGGGGATGGCACAGCTCCCCTATGAGGAAAGACTGAAAAGGTTAGGGCTGTTTAGCTTGGAGAAGAGACAGCTTAGGGGGGATATGATAGAGGTCTTTAAGATCATGAGAGGTCTTGAACGAGTAGATGTGAATCGGTTATTTACACTTTCAGATAATAGAAGGACTAGGGGGCATGCCATGAAGTTGGCAAGTAATACATTTAAGACCAATTGGAGAAAATTATTTTTCACTCAACGCACAATTATCTCTGGAATTTATTGCCAGATGATGTGGTTAATGTAGTTAGTGTAGCTGGGTTCAATAAAGGTTTGGATAAGTTCTTGGAGGAGAAGTCCATTAACTGCTATTAATCAAGTTTACTTAGGAAATAGCCACTGCTATTAATTCCATCAGTAGCATGGGATCTTGGTGTTTGGGTACTTGCCAGGTTCTTGTGGCCTGGTTTGGCGTCTGTTGGAAACAGGATGCTGGGCTTGATGGGTCCTTGGTCTGAACCAGTATGGCAATTTCTTATGTTCTTAAGGGTGGGTGGGAATAAAACTTCCTTGACTCTAAATGAGGAGATAGACCAAAAAGACAGTTAATTTAAAGTTGTAATTTCTCTGCATCGGGTCACTGTCAGGTCTGTCTTCAGAGAGAGAGAGAGAGAGAGAGAGAGAGAGATAGCATCCTGCTGGTCTACCCTACCCCATGATCCAGCCTTGAACACAGGGATGCCCCAAGCCATTGCAACAAAGGAACCAGGCTCTCACAGGGAATTCTCCAAAATAGATGAAAAGAGTTAAAAGTAATCAGAAAGGAAGTCCAGCACGCAGGCTGACCTCATGGGAGATTCCATTAGCTCCTCTTAGTCCAAAAAATTACAGAATTTAACAGACAGGCAGCAGAGAGCAAACTAAAATCCACAAGGATTGATGGTGGTTGGGGATGATAAACAACTAGCATACACCATTTTCAGCTCCCTCACAGGGGAGTAAAACCAAACCTTAATTCCTAGTTTCTGCAATGAACCTCCCCAGTAAAATGGTTTACTCCTTTTAGTGTGGGAAACCAATGGTTCCCTACACTGTATATGTATATCTATATTTATCTTACATCATGTCATTTCTATGTCTAACTGTTCATTATTATCAATGCTCTGCCTAAGATGTGCTTCTAACCTTTTTTTTAAGCATACATGTTTTTAGTGATATGAAAAACAATTGTGCAATATGGGGTGGGTGTGTGTGTATGTGGTGGTAGTGGGGGGTGCCTATGGTTGTTGGGAATGTGAGGGTAATGAATGTGTAAGAAGGGTGTGTGGGGGATATAGATGAACTTGTAGCACTAGAGCAATTGTCAGTATAGTAGTAGTATTAGTGTCTGTGTGGATGGGGGTAATTTTTAAAACATTTATATGCCTTTCATGACTGGCCAGCCATATCAAAGCTACATGTGTGCAAGCTGTAACTGTTTCCTATAGAAAGCATTGGGGATTTTTTTTTGTAGACTTGATCCTCTAAAAGTACAAACAAGATGGTTATAGTTTTAAAGAATGTATATTTACCTTTTCTTCCTGTTTGACAAATGTGGAGAATTTGTATTTCTTTTTTGTAGCATTATTGTGCCTACAGGCAGACAGGGATTGTGTGAGGTATCTGTGGGTGTGATTGGAGTAGTGTTTGTGAAATGGATATTTGGGTATGCAGAGGTAGTGAATGCATGGGATAGAGGTGCGTATGTGGGGATATAGAGGGTTTGGAGGTGTGTGGGTGGAAGGTGTAGTGCGGGCATATGCCGTGTGTGAGTGTAAGGGTTTGTGTGTGTGTGGGGTCGGAGTTGTGTGTATGTGGGTTTTATGAGTGTGTGGAGGGGAAGACTGTACTTGGATATGTAGGTGTGTGTATATGTGTGTGGGGGCATCTGTGGAGGGTATTGGTGCATATGTGTGAAGAGGGGTGTGTACATTTGGCAGTGGGTGGATGGGGGAAGTGAATGTGTGGGAGACATTTATGAGTGTATTAATGGATGAGGTTATGTGCGAGTAAGTCGAGGGAATTTGTAGTGGGCTGAGGGTGTATGGGAGTGCATGGGTGTGGTAATTGGAGTAGAGTGTTGCGTGGACATGTGAGTGTGAGGTGTGGGTCTACATATGTAAGGCATTGTATGTGTAGATGGGTGTGATATGAGCGTGGCCTTAGGAGTGTGTGGTAAGTCTGAGGAGGGGCGTGCATGGGGGTTTGTATGTGGTGTGGTTGGATATGGGTGTAGTCATGTTTGGAAGGAGTGTGTGGGGAAGTGTGCATGCATGGGGGAATGAATATGTGGGATATGGAGGTTTGGGATGTATGTGTGCATGTATGGGTATGCTGAGTGTGGATGTAGGGTGTCTTGAGTGTGATAGGGATATGTGAGTTGTGTGTATAGGTGTGGGTGTGTGTGGGCATGTGTGAACATGTGTGCATGGAGCATGCAGGTGTGTGTAGGATGTAGCTATGTGTGGCAGGGTTGTGCTGGTATATGTGGGTTTCATAGGAGTATGGGGTATGTAGCTGTGGAGTTGCGGGGTGTAGTGGGTATGTGAATCTATGTGTATGTAACGTTGGAAAAGTGGCCTGTGGTGGTTTTTGATGCCATCCATCATATGCTACTTCAGTTATATTTTCCTGTCTTTGTTTGCCTTGTTGCTCTGGGCCAAACTGCTTGTAGAGTGAGGGTGGGAAGCTTTTGGAATGGAGCACTCATCAATATTCAACAGCCTGTGCCTTTTTCCCATAGAAACCAATAGGGATATTTGTTTGGTTGTTTGGTTCTCTGAAAATATTGATCAGATGTTTCTAGATTTTGAACTCGGCAAAGATATTCATAGTACTTTTCTTGCATGCCAGATTTGATGAATGTCTGTCCCGGTATTCGAGTTCTTCTGCTGACAGACAGAAATGGATCCCTGGTACATAATTCTTTCCAATATAACATATGTTGGAAAAAATAAACTAGGATAGACACTAAAGATACCTCACAGACAACATGGAAAGGAAAAGCTGCAAAGCAGATAATCAGATGGCACATTCAATACAACCACACCTCCAATATGAGGCAGCTCTTCACTTCCACAGCAAAACCTTAAGAAATACATGCATGCATGCCTCCACTGGTGGCACGCCTGCTCTGCAGGGCACCAGTCCTTTGGAGAGGCTGCTGCATGATCTGGCTAGTCAGGGGAATGCAGTGGAAAGAAACACATAGGCAAGGGAGTAACAGTTATACTAAGAAGCAAGAACAAAGAATGCAAAGTCAGGATGCACAGAAGAAATGAGACATACAGGGCAAAATTGTCTAAAGGTCAGTCAGGAATTAGGCATCTAACTTTCAAGTTTAAGCACATAAGGAATTTTCAAAGTACAGGTTTTGTGGGTCTGTGTTAATCAGATGCTTAAGTTTAAGTAGGTGTCAGAGGGATGGGTTCATGTTTGATGCAAAGATGTAATCTCCCAAATGTTAGATGTTTAAAAGTAATGCCTGATTCTGTACCACATTTTCGAGTAAGTGTGAAGGAGTTTTATCTGAGAGAGAGGTTATTTTTTGTTAAATAAATCACTGTAGCATTAATTAACACCTTCCAAAAAATATTGTATTTAACTGTTTAGGTTATAAGGATGTCTTTTGAATTCTACAAAGTGTCTTACTAGTTCCCATACAACCTCTGCCATTTCCATTTAGATATTGTTGATATTTTGCGATTTATTTTCTTTCAGTAATTATATTTCATGATTTTAATCACTTTTCTGTTGCCCATATCGATTAAATTCGCACTAAAGACCGGATTTTAAAAGGGCCGCGCGCACAAATACTGGCAATTTCGCGTGTGGCTGGGCCCTGTGCGCATTTTCTAAAGTGGCCAGCCATGTGCGCGCACACAAGTGCTGGGCCCAGAAAAAGTGGAGGGCCAGGGAGGGGTGGGGCGGAGGCTGGCCAGGACAGTGGCCATTAGTTTCTGCTCCAAAGGAGCAGTAAGTAAAAAAAATTCTTACAGTTAGGAAGGGGGTAGGGGTCGGGGTGGAGAGGGGAATGGGAAGAAAGGTTAGCAGGGGGGTAGGGAACCGGGGGAGTCCCGATTGCGGCGCTGTGCAAAATATTTAAAAATTCACCCTCCCGCACCCCACCCTCTGATGCACATGTGCGTGCGGCCAACAGATTTTATAACGCGCATGCCAGCGCGCGCATGTTATAAAATCGGTGCAACATGAGAACTTTTGCAGGAGGGAGGATTCATCTCTCTATCGTGGAGATCTAATTCTGGGTGTATTTTTTTAGCATTCTTTTCTTTCTTTTTTTTATATATGACTTTTTTCAATAATATAAGAAACAAACATTTCTCGAAAGGAAATAATTCTCACAGTGGTCAAACCATTAACAGCCAATTATTGGAAACACACACAAAAAAAAAAGAAGAAAAGGAAAATGAATAACAAGAAAAAAGAGAATAACCCCATGGGAGCTCAAGTCCACAATAAGGGAGGTGGGTCTAAGTCAAACAAAAATCACAGCTCTCTATTCTATAAATTTCTCTTGTTACCCTGGTTTAAAGAAAATGTACTGGATCTCCTTAAATTTAACAATACATTTAGCAGGAAACTTTAGAAGAAATCAGCCCGCAAGGCAATCGGGCACTGCTGATTTCCTGGAAAAGATCTACATTTGTCATGAGCCCAGTGACTCAATCAGGAAATATGCTAATCTTTTGGCCAAAGAATAAGGAATCTCTATCATGAAAAATTCTGCAGGGCCCAGTCTTTGCCTAGTTCCAAAGCAAACTTCACTAAGTGAGTCATCCTTGTAACTTGAATCTCCTGTGAGTTTTCCTGTGATACCGTCATCAAGTCCAAACCATCTGGTGTTAAAACCATTGTCTTCTGAACTTTCCTTCTCATTTATGTTCTTTTAATAAGGCGGTAGGTGGTAGGCTTGATATACTGTTGGAAAAGCTTTCACTGAATATTTCAAGAATTCAACAAAATACTTTTTCAATATATCAAGAAGGGTATAAAGCAGGACTTTTAGGAAAATTAGTAAATTGCAGATTCCTTCTTCTAAACAGGTATTTTAACAGTTCTGCCATATTATGTAGTGCCTGGTTATCCTTAATGCTAGCTACAGTGGCAGTCTGGAGAGCAAAGACTTTACCTTCACATTTCTGAAGATGATATTCATAGTACACATAAGCTTTATCATACCCTTGCAATTTAGCAGAGGATCCAGTTCAATATTCACAAAGCTGAGTGACACAGCCTGTGAAAGGAGTTTCCATTTGGGAGCCGAAAGCCCAAGCTTCTCCCAGTGACACACTTGGAGGAGGCTTGGATAAAGAGGAAAGATCAAATTTAACTGGGCCAGGAGCAGGGCAGATGTTCAAACCAGTTATTGCTACCAGTTCTTCCTCACCTTCAGTCTGAACACCGGCACTTCTCTCTTCCACATTCCCCCTTTGCTCTGTCTGCACTGCCAGCTGCAGTTGGCTCACAACCATAGGGATCTCGTGCTCACTTGGCGATGTCAAAGGCAGCATCTAACTAGTACCTTGCATCTCCACCAGCTCTCTGTTCAGTTCTTTTCCATTATCACTTAGCACCAGGAGTCCCTCAGGATCATTGCTGGTCATCTCCATACATAGCGGAAGCGAGGAAGAGCTCCTCATGGAGCCCAAAGACATTGAACTGAGCTCCATCTGCCCTCCTGGCTTCTACACAGCACTCCTGAGGCACCAACCAACGCTGGCAGGTGAACAAAACTATCAATAGTACCAACAACTGGAGAGGAAGTAGCAGGTAAGAATGCACCATCCCCTTCCTTTTGCCCCTTTTGCCTATTGCCTCGATATCCATATTCCCAAAGCTTGTCATGTCACATGGAGTCTTCCGGCAAAAGTGCACCATCAACCATCTTGGTTCCAACCACTTTTAGCACACTTTCTGAATTTTTCACTGATACATATTACTGACTTTGACATGAAGACAGCTAGAATATTCTATTCTTAACTTTCAAATTACGTACTTAACCATGGTGATATGGTTTGTTCTTTTATTTGATCTGTATATTTGTTCTGGAGGGCATCTAGAAATGAATCTAAAGGAGGTTAATCTCCATTTAATCATCAAGTGTCATCTTTGCTGCGAAGGTTGGTGACTAGGATGCAGCAGTTCTTCCTATGCTCAACTTTCCTCTTTGTTTCATCCATGTTTCTAGATCTTGACCATTTTTTGTTATGTCATCACTGCAGACTGCTGCCTGACTTCATTTCTTTCTTTTGCTCTTGATCATGCCTTTCAATACTAAATTAACTAATTTGCCTCCATTTATTAGCCAGTCATAAAATCAGTATGTCAGATTGTGCTCTAGAAAACTGAATGAAAGTGTGACATTAGTTAATTGACTGCTGATTTCTATCTTTATAGAAATGTACAATTTTAAGCCAATTTTAAAATGTTGCAAACCTTTAATTGCATTCTTGTGATAAAGAAATGTAATGAATACAATAAAACAGGCACACATACATTTTTTAAGATGGCGCCAGCCATCCATTGCTCCTACCATGTGACAGGGGCCGGCCAATGGCACTGATAGCCCCTGTCACATGGTAAGGGCAAAGGGCCATTGGCACCATTTTGTTTACTGGCAGCTGATGGCCCAAGAGAGGGAGATTGCTCCCAGGACCCTCACTGGATCACCAGGTACTTTAGAAAAGTTTTGGGGTGTCGGGAGGGTGGGGGATTCTAAATAATTAAATTTAAAGGGTCGGGTGGGTTTTTTGTTTTCAGCTCAGGACAGCCAAAAAAAGTGCTCAGAACCGTTGGAAACGAAGATCTCCTGTGATGGTTCTAGAAACACGATACCGGAAATGAGTCCAGTACTGATTCACATCTCTAATGCTAGTGTCACCGCTCAAGCCTCCAGGCGGTTTATGTTCCAGTTTGCCTCTTCCTTGGTCCATTGTCCCTGGGCTGTCAGCTCCTGACAATGCGCTCCCCACCCTCGGAGGCTCACTTCTGTCGTGAGAACGATCCAGCTCGGTGGGGATAGGCTTACGCCCTTGCTTAGGTGGATTTCCTGTAGCCTCTATAACAGGGTACCATCAAGCTAGGGTGAAATCATATAGTTGAAATGTCATCTTTGTGAGACTTTCCTCACTCCAAATGACGTCAAATCTTCATCAAGGTGTACTGTGCTGTTCGTACGTCTCACTCTACATGCAAAACTGGCTCCTAAACCCTAAACCACCACCAGCACCTCACCTCGACCTATTAGATGGCCCTCCTCTAGAGATATACTTAACTACTATGAGGGTCTTATAGTCTCTCTCTTCCTCTCTCTCTCTCTCTCTCTTTCAAAAAGAGTAAAATTACAAGTGTCTTTTCCAACCAAATAGTGAGTCTGGCTTTTTTTTTTTGCACCTGCCAATCAGGAAATTTTCATCTCATTACACACAGACTGCAAGCATCAGAAGCAGAACGCCAGCCCTGCCTTCTGCTAATTTATGCCTCCATTGCTCTCCAATAATATCTGCTTATTTCATTGTGTGATTTGATAAGAAATCCACATCAGAGCAATCTTGTGATTTCTGAGCAGACAGTGTTAGAAATAAGAGGGGGCAGGGGAGGAGAGAGGAAAACACTTTTAAACATTTTTGGGGTTTTTAAGATTGCTTGGGTTTATCCAGCTGCATTGGCCAGAGGCGAAGCACGGAGACAGCAGTGTATTCTGAATGGGCATATGCAGGCTTTTGGGGGAGTTCACTTAGGGCCAGATTTTAATGCCTACATGCGGGCGTAGATTTGTGCGCGCAACCTGGCACGCACAAATCTACGCCCAGTTTTATAACATGCGTGCACAGCCGCGCGCATGTTATAAAATCCAGGGTCGGCGCGTGCAAGGGGGTGCACACTTGTGCACCTTGCATGTGCCGAGCCCTAGAGGAGCCCCGATGGCTTTACCTGTTCCCTCCAAGGCCGCTCCAAAATTGGAGCGGCCTCGGAGGTGTTGCGCCTGTCGGTCACAGATGCTGTGACCGCTCTGTCTTACCTCTTTTATTCCTCTCTCCTCCTCCTTGGGCAAGGTGGCTGCCTCCGGCGTCTCCAAATTAGTATGGGCGTCCCAGTCCACCATGCTCACATCCGTGGCCTCCAAGGGCGCGTGCACGCACATCTCCTGCACTCAAATACACGTCATGGCGGGAACCTCGGGGGTGTCCCCACCGCATGACGTCCGTACCTCCGGGTATGTCTGGCTTTCACTTCCGATACCAAATCAAGTTAGCATGACTTCGGTTTAAGCTGCTCTGACCGCTCTAAGCTGCTCGCTTAGACGCTGCTTCGCTCCAAGGGCCTCACTCCTCAGCTCTAGACACCTGCTCCTCCGGGGTTCTCTTGCTTCCATCTTCCATTCGGGGTTCTCTAACAAAGACAACTGCTCCTCGGGGGTCTTTCTCTCTTTCTACCTTACAGGATATCAGACATTCGGCACTCGGTCCTCAAGGGCCTATCTGCTAGTATCCTGCACCTCGGACCTTCGGTCCCACTCTACCATCTTCAGGAGGACATCTATTCCTGTGAGTACCTCTACGATCCGGTGCTCCAACTTCACCTACCATCAACGGCATTGCCGGACTACGGGCTTCTGCCTATCATATCATCTGGGTGAGATTCTACATCCGGGGCCTGTTGAACGTATTGTCACTTCGTGGACCTCAGTGCCTGCCTACATCATTATTACAGCAGTACAATAAAGCCTTCATCTATACTGTCTGTGTTCCTTCACTCCAGCCTCTCACTGCAGTTCCCCGAGGGGTTACTCCCCGTGGGCGGAGTCATCACTACAGTGACCAAGAGTCCACAATGCTCAAACACAACAGGAGGGAACTTTCCTTCCGCCCCCCACCACCTTCCCCTCCCTTCCCCTACCTAACCCCCCCCCCCCCCCCCATACCTTTGTTTTATAAATTGCGCCTGCCTCCAGGCAGGTGTAGGTTGCGCGCGCCGGCCGAGTGGCCCTACGAAGGCCTCTGGCCACACCCCCGTCCCGGACCGCCCCGCCCTTTTTTCAAGCCCCGGGACATATGTGCGTCCCAGGGCTTGCGTGCATTGCCGGGCCTATGCAAAATAGGCTTGGCGCGTAACCCCCCTGCGCGTGTAAATCTAGCTGGATTTACGCGCGTAGGGCTTTTAAAATCTGCCCCTTAGAGAATATTCTAAACATTCTGTTCTAAATTCATTCTTTCTGTGAATATTTACAAAGGCAACTTGCAACATGTCCTGATCCTGTGGAAATAGAATCTTGAAAATATTGCTGCAATATTGTTCTTGGGTTCCAGTAGTAAGAGCCTTTCTTGTCAGAGATGTTCTGTGTTTTTAAAGGGAACTATCAGGCGATTCAGTAAACGTTGCGGGAGAGCGGGCGAGCGCCCGCTCTCCCGGCACGCGCACAGGCCACTCTCCCACTAGTGCGTCCCTAGCGTCTCTTTTTTGACAGGAGCGGCGGCTGTCAGCGGGTTTGACAGCCGACGCTCAATTTTGCAGGCGTCGTTTCTCAAACCCGCTGACAGCCACGGATTTGGAAACCAGACGCCGGCAAAATTGAGCATCCGGTTTTCAATCCGCGAGCCATGGGCTGATTTTAAATTTTTTTTTTAAATTATTTTTTACTTTGGGACCTCCGACTTAATATCGCTATGATATTAAGTCGGAGGGTGTACAGTAAAGCAGTTTTTTACTGCTTTTCTGTGCACTTTCCCGGTGCCGGCAGAAATGAACGCCTGCCTTTGGATAGGCGCTAATTTCTGAAAGTAAAATGTGCGGCTTGGCTGCACATTTTACTTAGTGAATCGCTCGGGAATAACTAATAGGGCCCGCAACATGCATTTGCATGTTGCGGGCCCTATTAGTTGCGGGGGGGTTGGACGCACATTTTCGACCCCTTGCTGAATAAGGGGTAAAGCTAGCGCATTGAAAACGCGCATCCAAATGCGGGTTAACAGTGCGCTCCACCGGAGCGCACTGTCCTGTATCGGCCAGTATGTTATTTTAAGAATTGCAATGATGATTGGAATATTCAATTGCAAGCATTAGTTCATATAAAACAACTTCCCCTTCATCCATACTCCTACAATGCAGCTTTTTAAACAAGGAGCCAGAAGTGTTTGTGAGAATGGGATCATAAATTGGTTAATTTTTATTTTTATTTTTAGATTTTTATATTCTGCTTTTTGCACTTTTCAGTACTTCAGAGTGGATTACATTCAAGTACTGTAAGCATTTTCCTATCCCCAGAGGGCTCATAATCTAATAGGGTCATTCAACAAAATGCGGTATGGCGTTAGCATATGTGATAATGCATTAACGTGTGCAATAATCATGTTACCACATGACACAAATGCAAATTTTTTGAAGGGGTAGGATTAGAGAGGGGTTTGGGTGGGATTAATTAAAATGAGGGGAAATATTGCACCCTGTGATAGCATGATGCATCCTATTGTATGTGTTTAATGCTGGAAATAACTACATCTTTTTTCCTGGTGTTAAGCTGTGTAATATGCCTGAAATGCAGTTTGTGATAAAGATTACAAATTGTGTTTTGGCCATTTCTGGGCTAGAGAGAGAGAGTGAGCCTCTGGGGAGGACTGCACAGTGTTCAACTATTTATATCTCTATAGGAGGGCCAGCTAATAGCTCGAGGTGAGGTGTTGGTGGTGGTTTAGGGTTTAGGGGCCAGTTTTGCATGCAGAGTGAGACATACGAACAGCACAGTTATTAGGTTTCGGCTCCTGAGGAAGGAGGAGTTAGCAATCTGTTATGAATCGGCTCCTGAGGAAGGGAGGAGTTAGCAATCTGTTATGATCTACTCCTCAAGAAGGGAGGAGTTAGCAATCTGTAATGAATCTGCTCCTGTGGAAGGAGGAGTTAGCAATCTGATATGCTCAACTCCTGTAGAGGGAGTAGTAAACAATCTGTTAGGGTTTAGACTGTGGAGTAGCAATCTGTTATGAATCTGTTGCTGAAGACTCCTGATGGAGAAGGAGTAGCAATCTGTTACCAGCAGAGTACTTGGAGAGGGCACTCAGCTGTAGAGGAATGTAGATAGGTGGATTCTTGGGCCGATGGCAGATGACTACGCCCCCAGGAGGATATCCTGAGAGGGACCACTGGCTAGGCTTGAGTACGGAGACAGACACAGATAATTCTTTTATTAGACAGGTTAGTAGAACCACCAGAGGTGGCAGTAGTGAGCTGATATGCCTGGCAGGGCTGAAGTCCCTCAGGTAGTGGAACAGCGATCCCAGGGTTGCTGAGCTGTAGAGAAACTATAGATAGTGAGTAGACAGGGTATGCTGTGTTCATAGCCAGAACTGGATGACAAAACTCACATAAGGTCTTTAGGAAGCTCAGTAGCTGGAAAGGGTTAGGTCCTCAAGGAGCAAATACTTGGTTCCAGGGAAAGCTCTGAGAGAGTGATGGTAACTCACAAATGTCTGTATCTGCGATAGCTTCCAGGCAGTAGAGAATCTTCAGAGAGTTCAGGAACATGGGCCCTCGAGGAGCGAGTACCAGTTCCTATCTGAGGTCTGAAATAAAGAAAAGAGAGCGAGGCCCCCGAGGAGCGGGTACCCCTGGTAAGTCCGAGGAGGCAGAGTAGCTTGGGAGTAAAGCCGAAGCAATTTCCCTTTGCTAACTCGCTTCGTTAGCAAATACTGAGACCTTTTATATTGGAAGCGAATGACGTCATCTCAGGGGACACCCCCGAGATTCGCGCCCTTGCTGGTACGTCAGGAACTTGGCGGATCCACAGCGTCGTGCTGGTCCGGGGACGCTGGAGGGAGACAGCAAGAAGACGCCGCGACTGCTAACCATCCATCAGACCCGGAGGGAGTCGCCACAGAGGTAAAGAGTTCTCTTGCCCTAGCTTGATGGTACCCTGCTATAGAGTCCATCAAGCTAGGGTGAGAGGACATAGTAGAAATCTCATCTTTGTGAGACTTTCCTCACTCCAAATGACGTCAAATCTTCACCGAGGTGTAATGTATATTAGTACGTCTCACTCAGTATGTAAAACTGGCCCCCTAAACCTGAAACCACACCTCACCTTGAGCTATTAGCTGGTCCTCCTATAGAGATACAAATAGTTGAATACTGTGATGGCCTCCCCAGAGGCACTCTCTCTCTCTTTCTCCCTCTCTACCTCCCCCATACTAATAGCTACCTGTCTGGGCACAGTGCAATAACTTTACCAGCCCTGCGATACACTACCTATGCAAAGCACTATGATAATGCAGGTGCAGAAATTCTAAAATTACCATAAACACACCCCTTTTTCTTACTACAGGCATTATCCATGCATTATTATAGCATTTCGATGAATTTAGGGGTAAGTTTGTACCTGAGACAAAGGAGGATAAAGTGACTTCCACAAGGTCACACAGAGTGACAGTGGGACTTAACTGTGGAGTCTCCGGTTTGTAGCCCACTGCTCTAACCACTAGGCTACACCAGGAAGTTCCTGCAGGCTGGTGTAATTACCTCAGATTTTTCATCGCTGACTTCCCGGCTCCAAAAGAAGGAAGTTCATCATAGTGCCGGTGAGAAAGAATCATCTTTTTTTACCAGTGCTAGCGAGACAGTCACAAACCATTGTCCACCACTTGATAGTATAATGTCTTTATCAAATAAATGCAAATCCAATATTTTCCCGTCTCATGGGACTGTTCTTCCCAGCAAACACGCCAACAATGCATAGATTTGACGCCAGTAAGTGTGTAGTTTATGGCACTTAGTAAACATCTGGCATAAATCACCTCTAAGATAATTGCATTTGAGGCATTTGTCTGACTCTCAAAAGTGCATTCGCACACCTTTATTTCTAGAAATATAAATACGATGTTTTATTTTACATTTTTCTCTCTTAAATTGGCAGGCAACAATAGTAATATGAAGCCGAAAAGGCTTGTATAATATCTACATCTTCTAAGTCAAGCCCCAAATCCTCACTCAGTTGTCCCATTAATTTCTCTAGATGGGATATTATAAAAGTTTTTTTCAGAAAAGATACCCATATCCCAATTTTATTAAACTTAGGAATGGTTTCAATGAAAAGTTCAATATCATCAGAAAAGGTTATGAGGCCAACATCTCCATGACAGGTTTTTAAGCTATAATGCCTAATTTGCAAATATGCAAAAACATTTCTTGGTGGTATTTCCCATTGATCTTGCAGTTGCTGCAGAGAGCACAGACATCCCAACTCACAGTGAATCAGATGGCAAAAGCAATAAAATCCTTTTTGTTCCCAATAATGGAACGTTGATATATTAAGATGGTAACTTTCAAACCGGCACATGGGCACACATGTGCGCCAGCCCATGCCCAAATGTTTGACCATTTTTGTCATTTGTTGGAAACAAAAACTTTCCAGAGGGGCTTAAAGGTAAATTTTAAAAGCCCAGTGTGTGCATTAATTAGGGGATGCATGTATATGTCAGGGGTCATGTGCGCCGAGTGGATTTTAAAAACTGCCGAGATACACCTGTATCTCCTGGAACACGCACATCTCAAAAGTTTGTAAAAAGAGGCGGGGAGTGGACATAATCTGGGTGGGACATGGACTTTTCAGAGCAAGAAGCTGAGATGTGTGTGTAAATACTTTTACGCTCCAGTGCATGATGATGCCCCCTGACATGTAACTTTACTTCTGCTATGAATGACGTGAAAGTTACAAAATAAAAAAAAATAGGCAGATCTTCAGGGTTTAAAGGGAATAACTAGGGGGAATGAAAGTTATTAAACTAGGGGGGTTTGAACATAGCCGCATTAATATTCATTTTATTACATAATTGGATCTGATGTTTCTGTTAACCTTCTGTTACTTTTTACATGATGTGTAAAATAAATGAATATAGATTAATAAGGTATTTTTAATGTTGGTAAGTGCTTGAAATAATAGAGTTAAAATGTTTTAAAGCATCACTCATTATGAAACTACTTAGAAATCCATTGTCAGATGCACTCTAAGGCATTATTTATTGATAAGAGTACAAATAGTAGGGCCTAGACTTGTATGTCAACTGCCCACCCATGTTAACATTGGGTCCCCCAAAAAATGTGTTTCTGACTATGCCACTGGGTACAGGGCACGCGCAAGAAAAGAATGGCAGGCATAGTAGTGAAAGGCTGGCAACCTTATTAAAGGGCTTTACCAGTTCCAATGAGGTGCCACAGTTGGACCAGTTCTCTACTTTTGCGGCTTGCTTGGAGTTGTACATGCAGATAACGGTGCGTATCCCTATTCTTTGGAGCTGCCACTTGAACCGGGCCAGACTGGACTTTTCCACATATAGTGCATCAGTTCATCGCAGCGACATTCAACAGATCGCATGGACGAGATGCTGCCTAGTTGTCATTGGCACTTTCCTTCAGTAATTATTTTGGTGGGCAATTTTTTTCAGGTATGGTGGACTATGCTTTCCTGGTATAAATGTTGGTGCAGTAGGCCACGCTTTGGTGGAAATAAGGGGAAGCAACAATGCGAGGTAGACACACCACCCATCTGCTGTCTAATCTCATGCAGTTATTACGGCGCTTGCCCCATTTCTGGTGGATACGTGTTCCTGTGTTGATCCCATTTTCTTCTCACAGGTCAGCACAAGGCAGGCCACCCCTTTGCAAATGATATTTCTCAGGCCAACACATCTGCATTTCCTTGAAGAATTCTTCCTTATTGTCTCAGTTCTGTCAGCTCATGTCCAAACACTTTTGGACATCTGGATCGGGTAGACCAGGGGCTACACCTTCCAACGCTGGAACGTTAGCATCTTCTGTGTGTCATATTTTCTTTTTCCTTTCTTTCTTTAACAGATCATTTGTAGCATTCAGGAACCGGTCATTCAATACAATTCACCCATGGCAGTAGCACGGGTGTCTCTTGGGTCTTCAGACAGCACACACATGTCCAGTCAAACACTGGCAATGTTATGAAATTTGAAGTCAACTTTGGGTCTTGTACCTGGGCAAATTGGTAGATAAATTACAGCATTTTAGGGTTAGTGGCTTTTCATGCCAGTTTCTTTTCCACAAACTGTTGCCACAGCAAATTACCTTGGTTGCCAGACATGACAGTTCTGTGAGTGTGTATCCAGGAGTCATCACAGATTGCATAGGATATTGTGGTTAATCTCCCCATTCTGGTAGGTGGATGTAGGTGCGAAGTGCACACACCCCTATTCTAGTCCATAGAGAATGTAAGTAAGCTTTAGGGATCTCCAAAAAGCAACCCTGTAACATGGTGGGCACATGGTCTCCTTGAGTTCAAAGATGTGACTGTATTATTTTCTTATTGCAAGGTCTTCAGCCTCATTGCTATGCAATTTGGCAGATATATTCTTGCAAATCACAAAATGTGTGTGGACATCTTCCCCTCCTTAACCTTGTAATTTATGTTCCCATTGCTTTTCTTTATAGGAGTTCCGTTTTGCATGTGAGATAAGCTGTGGCATCCTCTTCTTATTCCCACCATATAATTTGGGTTCTCACCATATAATTTGGGTTCTCTGCCCCCGCACTCAAAGATGGACGCATCCCCATAGTCCATGTTTCCTGCATGAGTTTACTTCAGCCCCTTAGAGACATATGCTTGTGATGGAGTGACCCTTTTTCTCCTGTTTAACCTGTGCTAGATGCCTGGTTCACCTTAAATCCCATAGAGGGAGAGATCTGTATGGGCGGGACCCTGCTGGGCCAGAAGAGCTCTGTGGGCGGGACCCTGCTGGGACATTAGGAAGCAGAGTCCAGCTGGGATCTGGAGGCCGCCATGTCTCTGGGAGTAGGAGCTCCTGACCCTCTCGGGGAAGTTTTGTTGTTATAAAAGTATTGAAAAGATAGGTAGTTATTGTTGATATTATTTGCTTTTATGTTAATAAAGGTTGAAATTGTATGAAGAAAAGCGGGAGTCAATGTGGTTCCTGACTCCAGACACTAAAGATTGCTCAATCATTTTCACTATGCTATTCAGCTTTGTGGGGTGGAAATGTGCTTGCTGGATTCTTTATGGGTCAGGAATTTCAGGGACACTATATTTCCCTTTGATTATTACTGCATGCAATACATACTTCGTAATTCAGGACTTTGAGAGGGGGCTTGCACTGGTGTGTGGCAATATACAGCATGTTCTAGCATTTCTTAATGGAAGCGATAGCTTATCTTGGTGTCACTCTGCAATTATCCTCTGGTGGTTTGTAGGGGCTGTGCTAGCTATGCAGTAGTTTGGCAATATTCCTGAATGACAATCGCATTGCTGGTTCCAATATGCAATTTTCCTTCGTCATTTGCTCTCCCAATAGCAAGATCTAGTAATAGCATTATTATTCTGAATGACAATTGCATTGTTGGTACCAATCTGCAGTTTTCATCTGTTGATTTGCTATCTCAACAGCAATATCCAGTAACAGCATTCTTATGGCTTCCTAGGTTTTTCACCATGAGCCTAGTTGGGGTTTTCAGCTTTAGGCAGCATTACGGAAGTTATAATACAGCCGCAGCTAGGTTGGTGAAGTGCCCATGGCAAGTGAGGTGTCCCTACCATGGGGCTTGTGGTGAGATTGACCGTGTTCTGGGATGAATGACATGTGCAATGTTTTTGAAAGCTGGCAAGACAGAGAAGACCAAGTAATGTAGTTTCTGCTTCTACGCTGCATCGGTGGGTGCGAGACGTGTTGCTGTCAAGTCTTCAGCTTTAATGGCCGTGATTGGCCTGTGCACCACCCTAAATTCTGTTGGCATGTTTAATAATGAATGACCCCTGCTCTTTTATGGGTCAGGGCCTCATTGCACCGCAGAGAACTTTGCTGGTGATCAAGGAGGATCCATTTGTAGGATAATCTCAGGGGTGAGGCTTCACTGCCCCATGTCCCCCAGTGTCGCTACATCGTTCTAGCTTGATACTATGGAGCATTGGGTAAATTGGGGTGAGGCTTTGACAGCCCTGTGCTCCCAACGGCGCTACACTGCAGTGGCATGACCCTATAAAGCAGTTGGTGAATTGAAATTTAGCAGGTCATCCTGGAGATTGCGAATATGATAGTCAGGGCTGGCGGAAGCACTAGGCGAGCTAGGCCAGGGACTAGGGGCATGAGCGGTGGCAGCAAAGAGGAGAGTGGGGATTCGAATCTCCACTCCTCTTTGCCGCCGCCTCTAGCAAGAGACTGGGGGGAGGGGGTGTGAATGGGGGGGGGGGGGAGCGACGCAAGGCAGAAGGTGCCTAGGGCACCTAATCCCCTTGCACGGGCCCTGATGATAGTAATTAGTAAAGGATGCTTAGTAATTATGCATTGACCCGTGCTGCAGCCATATCCATCCAATAAAGAACCTGGTGTGACAGAGTTCTCTCTTACAAATGCAATAGGAGCAGGGGTGGGGGGAGGGGGGCAGAGAAAAATGGGATGGGAGGTTACTCCTGGGTAGGCGAGGAGGCGGTTCTCCACAGCTGAGACAATTGTGAAACTAGGTCTTTATAAATCTAATTGCCAGATTATGTTTTCAAAGAACTGCAGTTTAGGGGAGAGACTGGTTTCATAAGGGAATACCGATGAAAGCAAATCTGTGTGACACCGTGAAAAACCCCAAACCTGTGAGCTTATTGTAGGGCGTGCTGGATAGTTTACTTTTTGTCCTCCTCTTCAGTTAGGCAAGAGGTAGGAGGTTACATTTGAATGAGAGGAAAATATGATAAAAAAAAATTATAAACCTTTATTTAGTATAAACTTTTTTATTTAGTTCAAATGTCTAATTACTTTGTAACGTTCAGCAAAAGTTCACATTTCCTTCCCTAGTCTAGGATAACTGTGATGTCAAATATTTGTGATGTTATCCTTTAAAAAAACAAATAAAAATCCCATGCAACGAAGAACACCAAATCAGGTTTAAGCACAAGTGGCAACTAGAGTGCTGCAAATAACAGCTGTTGGGGCCAATATAATAAAACCAATGCTAACATTGATGTCAAATTTTAGCGTGGGTTTTACTTATCGTGTGTGTTAGAAACAGGGTTCCCCACAGGATGCAGTAAGCTAATGGGATTCAAATCAAACAGGAGCTACAAAAGCATGCTAAATGAAAAAAGTGCACTAAAATGTGAGCCAACCTGAAAAATCTACACCAATGCAGAAAAGTGCTCTAAAAAGTGCTTTACAGCTGGAGTAAAGAAGTAAGTGCTTGAAGTTGGAAGTAATATGACCAAAAGGGCCTTGCATGCAAGACTGGTACCGGGCATCCCAACTTGGGCATAATCTTGATGCAAGGCCATATGGGCAAGTTATGCCAAATGAAATCAAAGGGTAAGCTCAGTAGCAGGCACCTACAGTCAAATAGTATGCAATTTGATGCTGAACATCCCTAATAGCTGTAGTTGCCCATTCTAGAGAGCTTACCCTTTGTTTTCACTTGGCATGCCTTGCCCAAATGGCCTTGCATGTAAGATTATGCCCAAGTTGGGATGCCCAGTGCTAGTCTTACATACAAGGCCATTTTGGTCACACTCCTTCGAGCACTATAGATTTTCAGGTTATCTTCTGGGGTGGAGTAAAGTTAACTCGCATTTCTGGTGGCCATGCTATTCTATTGCTGTGCCCATGTGGTAGCGTCTATTTCTTTCTGCCACACTGGGCCTAGCAATAGTATAACTTTGGCCATCAAAAATGTGAGTTTATTCTACCTCATGCCAAAGGAGGAGTTACATGTCTGGTGTAAACTCTCTTGGGCTTGCACCTACACCTGGACACAACATAAGCTCCCTGGGGAAGGCATATTCAGCTGAATAGTATAAGGTGAGTTTTAAAATCCCAGCATGCGCATTAATTAAGGGGTGCGTGAATAAGTGGGCTTGCGTGCGCCGAGCAGATTTTAAAAGTCGCCCAGATATGTGTGTATCTCCCGCAGCGTGCACATCTCCAAAATTTTCAGAAAGGGGCAGGTGAGGGTGTTTTAGACCGTGAACCAGAGATGTGCTCGCCTGGGAGGGCACCCAGATCCCCTGCCGCATAAGTTTACTTCTGCTGTGGAGGAGGTGAAAGTTATAAAATAAAGAAAAATATACAGATCTGCGGGGTTTTAAGAATTGGGGATAACTGGGGGAAGTGAAGGCTATTAAACTAGAGGGGTTTGGAGGATCTGTCCCTTAACTGCGAAAACTGGGGATGAACTGGTTTAACTGGCAATGGTGGTGGTGCGCACCCCTTTTAAAATCCCCCAACTTACGCAGTAGAAGCGGGATTTGCGCGCGCCCACTTAAAATTTGGCACACATGTGCGTGCGGCCAGACTATGTTATAACATGCGCGCCTACGAGCACATGTGTTATAAAATGGCCGTGTCCCTGGGCGCGGGGCCAACACACGTGTGCAAATGTGTGCCTGCGTGCCAGTTTGAACGTTACTTTGGTGTTGTCCATCCTGACTTTGGCGTGTTGTTCAGCTGTAGATGCTTTCCCCAGGAAGCTAACGCATTGTTAAGCTGTAGGTTCGGCCTCAGAGAATTTACATTGGAAATTTAAGTCCTCTCGGGGTGGGCCCAATAATAGACAACACTGGCCACCAGAAATGTGAGTTTACTCCACCTCGGACCCAGGAGTTTAGTTTCCAATGTAAACTCGCTGAGGCAGGTACCAGTGACAGGTTTTTTGTTTTCGTGAACAACTGAACGGTACAATACATGGTGCTAAAGTGTGTTTGCTATTCAGCTGTTGGTGCCCAGGCAGACAGCCTATGCATTCCTCATCTAGCTTTAGCTGCCTTCTCCGGAGAGCTTATTCTTTTATTTTACTTGCTATTCCTTGTCAAAATGGCCTTGAATGAGAGAATGGGCCCGAGTCAGGATGCACAGCACCAATCTCACATGCTAGGTCATTTTAGCAAGGCATGGCAAGAAAAATCAAAGCATGAGCTCTCTTGAATGGGCAACCTCAGCTAAGCAGTATGCACTTTGGCGCTGTGCATCTGACTTTGGCATCCTGATCAGCTGTATGTGTGTGGAAATTAGAAGGACCTAACAGGTTTAAGGCCAATATATTTTAGATAACAGGCTAATCTTGGAGACTGTGTAAGTAGTTCAAACGTCTACGCAGAAGATATTGTTTAAGGCAGCACCTTACAGAGCAGGTCGCTTTAAGCTGAAATGAAATTAATGTAGACTGTAATGTTCTAGAGAAAAGGGGAAAAGTTAATGCAAGAAGATAGAGAAATGAAAGTTAGGAGACATAATCTCATGACGCTCTTATAATAAGGTTGATTACACCTTTGGAGTTTAAAATGCTATGCATTGCGGATTATTGATAGGAGGTAGAAAGATAATGAGCTAATTAAATATGCATGATTTAGGTATGAAAGAGGAACTGATTATTAGTCTATATATTGTGATTAGGCTTATGCGATAGGTCGAACATGATGATTATGCCTATTATGGAGTTTAATTGGCTTTGCTTAAAATAGATATAAATAATTGGCATGTACCTGTTTTTAACGGAACTGCTTTAGATTTTTGAGACTCTCATTGTGCATAATTAAAAAATAAATAAAAGAACAAGGAATTTCTAACTGCAGCAACTTTAGGCACTGGCTGTCATTTTTTCAGTCTATTGCAGGAGAAGTGAAAACAGACCATGGAAGTCTATCAAATAGATTTTTGACAGGTGCACCCCCAGAAAGTTCATGCTTTGTTAAGCTGGCTGTGAGAGCCCGCTCCAGAGAGCTTATGCTTTGATTTTACTTGTCATCCATTTACAAAATGGCCTTAGATGCAAGAATTTGATCTCTGGAGTGGTCATTTGCAGCTAGCTGAACAGAGTGTAAGCATCTACAGTTAAACAGTGCGCCAGAGTCAGGATGGATGGCACTGGTGTACTGTTCGGGTATAGGTGCCCGCCCAGAGAGCTTACACTGGAAATTAAACTCCTGGGTCCAAGGTGGAGTAAACTCTCATTTCTGGTGGCCAAAGTTATTCTATTGCTGTATCTAGGCTGATGGAAGTGACTAGACACTGACTGGGCTGGGCACAGCAATAGCATAACATGGCCTCCAGAAACATGAGTCAAGTTTTACTCCTACTCTTACCCTGGAGGTAAATTTCCAGTGTTAAGAAAATGTGCTTTAAGCTCTCTGCCCTTTAATGTACCTCCCTGCATTGCTGTGCATTAGCTAATGCCTTCTTTTACATGGGATTTGCATGCACCCGTGCTAATCTCAGCGCTGGTTTTAACTCTTGTTTTAGCACACAGTTTTTAGGAGTTAAAACCCCTGTTACATACCAGAGTTAACTTACTCCAGAAAAATTGCACACTAAGGCCTGGATTCACTAATGCCGCAGGGCTTAGTGAATCCCGGCGCTAATGGGGGGCGAAGCGGGGGGCAGTCCTGCGTGAAATAGGCAGCGAAAAATGCTCCTTACCTTTTCGCTGTCGGCGCCGTCTTCGTGGAGTCTGCCCCGGTGATGCCCTGACTCCTCCTCTTCCGGGGCCAACTCCGCCCCGCTGTAGCTAGTGCAGGCCTGCGCTAAGCTTTCTAGCTATCGCACGCTTGAGCTACCAGCGCAAGCATGAGATAGCCTTAGAAAATAAGGCCCTAAAACAGGAGTAAAAACCTGTGCTAACATTAGTGTCCTTTATTATATTGGCCCCATTATTAGTCAAATTTGGTATATACCCATTTGTCTCAAAGACACTCTGCAAGAGGTTCATTGTAAACTAAGTAAATGATTAAAAAAAAACCTCATATGCATAAACACTGTAAAATGTAATAGCATCAAAACCAAAAAGTATTATTATAAACACTGGGGCGGATTTTAAAAGCCCTGCTCGCGTAAATCTGCCCGGATTTACGCGAGCAGGGCCTTGCGCGCCGGCGCACCTATTTTCCATAGGCCTGCCGGCGCGCGCAGAGCCCCGGGACTCGCGTAAGTCCCGGGGTTTTTTGTCGGGGGCATGTCGGGGGTGTGTCGGGGCGGGGCCGATCGACGCGGCGTTTTGGGGGCGGGACGCGGCGTTTCGGGGGCAGGCCCGGGGGTGTGGTTTCGGCCCGGGGCGGTCCGGGGGCATGGCTGCGCCCTCCGGAACCGCCCCCGGGTTCGCGTCTCGGCGCACGGGGATTTACTTCTCCCTCCGGGAGGCGTAAATCCCCGGACAAAGGTAGGGGGGAGTTTAGATAGGGCCGGGGGGGTGGGTTAGGTAGATGAAGGGAGGGGAAGGTGAGGGGAGGGCGAAAGAGAGTTCCCTCCGAGGCCGCTCTGATTTCGGAGCGGCCTCGGAGGGAACGGAGGCAGGCTGCACGGCTCTGCGCGCGCCAGCTGCCCAAAATCGGCAGCCTTGCGCGCGCCGATCCTGGATTTTAGCAGATACGCGTGGCTACGCGCATATCTGCTAAAATCCAGCGTACTTTTGTTTGCGCCTGGAGCGCGAACAAAAGTACGCGAACGCGCCGTTTTTAAAAATCTACCCCACTGTATTTTGCATGATCCAATGTAAAAAAAAAACTAACAAGAAAATCAGGAAAATAGCAGTGTAAACAAAACATAACTTAAAGAAAATATTGGTAAAAAAGAAAAAAGTCTACATCAATTTTCAAAAGCTTAGATAATTATTGGTTTAAAGTAAACATCTAAAATTGGAAAATTGTATTAAAGAAAAAAAAAAGAATTGTTCCATGCTATGAGAGGGCTCCTGTATATTTTGTCCATGTTTTGTATTCCTTTTGCAAGATTTTAAGATATTTTAATGAGAACAGGATCACTTGTAATAGTTTTACTGCTCTTAATACTCGTGATACTATTGTGTTTTTATGGCATGACTTGCACTGAAATGGGAACGTTTGAGAATTCAGCACAAAATACAATGAAATCATAAAAATGTATTAATTCAAAATGCAGCCACTCACCGCTTTTTTCAAGATTATTGTAATAGTATTGTAAATACTAAAAGTTATTCTTTCATCTCTTATATGCCACATCAGCAAGCCTGCCGACGGCCCTCTTTAATTTTCAAACTGAGGCCGCCCGGACTTTTCAGTCATTTGCGGACTAAGAGTATCAACACTATCCAAAAAATATATCTCTCTCAACGGTGATGTCACTTATATCTTGTGTCGCCTTAATTCTGGCTCAGTGACGCTGAGCTCCCCACAACAATACTTTTATTCAGGCTCAACTCTACTTGAGCTCACAAGTCTAGCTCGACAACGGCCGATGATTCGCGGGTAAATGCTTCGCCAGGAGCTGTCCATATCTAGCATTTTCAAATTACTAATTCACCGCGTCATTTTTTTAACTCTGTTCATGTTCCTATATAGTAAAAGAACAAGTTCAATTGTAAACATGTATCGACTTGCATATTGTTACTTATCTTGTGTTGGCAAATGGTTCAACCTTTAATCAGGACGATCTTAGTCTCAACAAGCTTCAAAAGAAAAGGAACAGAGACCGTCTATGTGTCAGCTGTCATCTTAAAAATGGGAGCTGTCCAATCAGGAAGCACATGGACGTGATGACATCATTCTATGTAACCTGTATGATCAACTTCTTTGCAGTTTAGTAGATAGCTACCATAATGTCAATATGGCTGAAGTAGCAGCACCGTTATCTCTGAGTCGAACAATTCACATTAAAAAGGGACATTGCGTCAATGTCCTACAAAGATAACTATGTTATACATCAAAAGATTATGCAGTAACAGTTTGCAAAGATCAGCAATAATGTGGGCCTTACTGGTTACTCAGTGGCAGTAATGTGCTCTGCTTTGCAGAGAACCTAGGTTTGATTCTTGGATCAGACTTCTACTGGCCAGGGCTGAAAATGCTACAGAGTCAGGATTCACAGCTCCTGGGAGGGAAGGATCCTCTGCCATCCAGTAGTAGCTGGATTTGGTTCATGACTGCAGGATTCAAGAGGGATTCCTGGTGCATGACCCCAAGCTGAGAACTGGCATGACAATGACTGGGAAGAATAAGTTGGGAGGTGATATAAAATAGAAGGGACAAAATATTAAATGCAAGGCTGGAGTCATGAGCTGAGAAATGTGCTTTCTTGGTCTTTTGTCTAAGACTGAGAACCCATGCAATATGAAGGGGATGAGCACCCTACCACCCAACCCTACTGGCAACAGGAAACCAGATCCTAGCTAAACCAGGCCACTTAAAACTATTCTCTAAAAAATACAAAACAGTTTACAAAAGTAGGCATTATCAAACCACCAGAGTAAAGCTGCAATTTTGACTGAATAAAGTCTTGTTTTCTACATTTGCTCAAGGAAAGGACACAAGACCTTCATTAATGGGGGTCAAATGTTTATGTCTTTGTTTATTATGTGTTTGGAATCAGTCCTATGAATATTCATAATGTGATTCCTGAACTCCAAACATTCTGGAAGCATTGACTGGTACACAGACCCTCCAGTCCTGTAGTGATTGCACTGATTTGGGGAGGACACATTTCTATCTGATTTCCATTCTCTCTCTTTTTTTTTTGTTTTGTTTGATTATCATTGAATTGATTGCATTATCTTGACGTGTCCATAGCATGTGGGCTTCAATTAAGTTAATCTTAAGGGAAATAAGTCTGCTCTAGATGAGCAAAATTCAATTATTGTAAATCTTAAACTTCAAGATGAAGACTGGACTTGTTTCTCATAAGTCGTTTTGCTGTTCAAAATTTACCCGTGAGATTGAGTTAGAATGATAGATGGATATTGCAATTCAGATATTACTGAGTACGTTTTCAAAGGGGTTATATGCAGAACATTAGTAGAAACGTATGTAAGTAGCCTGTATTTGCATATATGCTATGTTATAAACATTGAAAGTGCATGCGTATTTTTGCTTTCATGTGCACATATACCAGTGCAAAAAAGGGACGGTGTGGGGCATTCCAGGAGGAGATCAAGAGGTCTGCACAGAAGTTGCTATTATATAAGAGATTTACACATATAAATTGTCCAACTTATTTGTGCAATTTTACACTTTCTAATTAGCTAGTGAAATTGAGCTCAGACTTGTCTGTTATCTGCAATTTTTGGGTGGGAGGCCAAGATAAGAATTTAAACTAGATGGGGGGGAGGAGAGTAACAGATGGAAGCTGAATTGGGCTGTCACTCCTAATAAATAAATTACATTAGTGAAGAAACAAACACACAAAACTGAGTATTTCACAAAGCTATTGATAAAAGCTGGGATGACAAGGGTGTAGTTATGATGACATACCTAGAGATCTAGGCATCATAGTTGATAATACATTGAAATCATCGGCTCACTGTGCTGTGGCAGTCAAAACAGCAAGCAGAATGTTAGGAATTATTAGGAAGGAATGGAGAATAAAATGGTGGGTGTCATAATGCCTCTGTATCGCTCCATGGTGAGACCGCACCTTGAATACTGTGTGCAGTTCTCATTACCTCATCTCAAAAAAGATATAGTTGCACTGGAGAAAGTGCAGAGAGGGCGACCAGGGCGACCAAAATGATAAAGGGGAAATAATGTCTTCCCTCTGAGGAAAGGCTAAAGAGGCTAGGGCTGTTCATCTTGGAGAAGAGAAGGCTGAGACGGGATATGATAGAGGGCTACCAAATCATGAAAGGACTTGAACGGGTAATTTTGAATTGATAATTTACTCTTTCAGAAAATAGAAGGACTAGGGGGCACTCCATGAAGTTAGCAAATAGCACACTTAAAACAAATTGGAGAAAATTCTTTTTCACTCAATGTACAATTAAGCTCTGAAATTCATTGCCAGAGGATGTGGTTAAGGAACTTAGTGTAGCTGGGTTTAAAAAAGGTTTGATTAAGTTCTGGAGAAGTCTATAAACTGCTGTTAATCAATAGGGAATAGCCACTGCTTGTTACCAGCATTAGTAGTTTGGGATCTGTTTAATGTTTGGGTACTAGCCAGATACTTGTGACTTGGATTGGCCACTGTTGGAAACAGGATACTGGGCTTGATGCACTCTTGGTCTGACCCAGTATGGCATATCTTATGTTCTTATGACATACAGAAGAAAGACAAAAGAAAGAGAAATATCTGGTAGTTTAACGAGTTAAATTTTCAAAGAGTTACTCATGTAAAATGAGCATATACGTTGAAAAGTAGCCTGTACTCGCATACATGCTATTTTATAAGCATCAAAACTACGTGCATAATATTGGTTTCAGGTGCACATTTACCTGTGCAAAAGAGAGGCGGTCTGGGGGTAATTTGGAGTGGGGCCAAGAGGTACGCATGCAAATTGCTATTTCATATGAGATTTACACAAATACTTTAGGTAACTTATTCATGCAATTTTACACCTGCAAATTATCTAGCGCAATTGATTTAAAACTCATCTGTTATCTGCTTTTGTTGGGTGGGATATCTGGGTGAACTGGGGGGAGTTCTGCGTGAAGTACTAAGAGGGTTTCGGTGAAATGGAGATGGACTAGATGAGCTGGTAGTGGTATCATCAAACTTGTGATTTCAAATATGCGTGCAAGACATAAAATACCTGGATTTATGCATACATGTTCTGTTTTATTATGCATCTAAAATATACGCATGTATGTTTATAAGATAGGAAGGAAAAGTAAATGCTTTCATTGCAGTGGAAATATACGCACATTCTGAACCATTCATGCGTACTTTCAGAGCATAAATAACTGGTATTTTATAAATTGCGTATCTCTCGCTATGCAGTTTATAAATCTCTGTGTGTCCACTTGTGCGCACACCTGCAGTAACATGAATAGGTTTAGAAGCTACCCTCCTTGTGAACATTATAAGGTGAATTTTGAAAGCCCACCACGCGTCAAAACCGGGAGATATATGCATGTCGGGCCAGCGTGCGCCAAGCGGATTTTAAAAGGTGCCTCGCGTACGTGCGTATCTCCCAAAAAAGGGGCGGGATGTGCGCCGGGGTCTCCTGCCACCTAACTTTATTTCTGCTCTGGACGGCCTGTAAGTCATTAAAAAAAAAAAATTAAAAAGATTGGCGAGTTTTTAAAGGTAGGGGCTAACAGGGGAAAAGGGAGGCAGTTAAACTAGGAGGGTTTGGAAGTCCTCTCTCTTAATTGGTCGAATTGGGAACAAACTGGGAAAACTGGTAATTGCATCGGCGCGCGTTTCTTTTAAAATCCCCCCACTTACGTGGGAAGAATGGCATTTGCATGCCCAGGCATGTGCCCACTTAAAATGTGCACGCGTTCAGCCTGTTTTATAACATGCATGTACATACACGCATATGTTGTAGAATGACTGTGCCCATAGGCGCGAGACAGCAAAAGCACACACGTGTGTGCCTGCGAGCCTGTTTAAAACTGATCATTTATGGTTTTGTAGGAAAAATACACAGTTTTTTTCACTGTGATTCTTTTATCCAAGAAAAAAATGTTTTCAGATAGTATAAAATTCATTTTTTGAAAGTCTTATGTAACTTATATCACTTTAGTATATTTTATAGATGTTAGAATGAGCTATATTTTGTGAAGATAATTAAAGAGTATGTTTTTATAAAGCTAAATGTTTGCAGATTACACTTTTAAGCACAAATGCTTTTACCATTGGCAACTATGACATACCCAGTGTACACTTCAGCCCTTCTTTGGACCCATTGACATTGATTATTCTTATATTGATCCAATATATATATATATATATATATATATATATATATATATATATATATATATATATATATATATACAGCCTATGAAGATTCTAAATTGTCCTGCAAAATGCTTATGAATTATAAAAGTGCATATATCCCAAAGCTCATTCCAAACGTGACTACTCTGCAGTATTGTTTTGGCCTCAGCATTTTATGATACACAAAAGACTTTAGTAGCTTCTCACCTTAATGGTAGAATAACTGCAATGAAGTACCTAGAGTACTATTTGGCTTTTTCTTAGACCTATTGACATTAATTATTGTTACATTGATCTAATAAACCACTACACACATCTTACATTGATCCAAAAAACATTCTAACATAAGTATCATTGAGTTATAAAGGCCGAGTAACCAAACTGCAAAGCCCCATGTTTGATGACCCACCATGGGACCAGCTGGGCTACTCCTGCTCCCCAGCTGCCACCCTCTCCATAGGGCAAGCCAGGTCATCATCTTCAAGTCTGGTGACTAGGCCCCCACCATGTTACCAGCTAGGCTGCTCTCTTCCAGTGTGGCTGCACTCAGCTCACACCATGCAGCCTTCCAGGTCAATCTGGCACCTTGCCACTCACCAACCAGGTAGGTCTGGTCTGCCCCTGCTATGCTGCCTACGTGGGCAAAGGGCTTCCTTCTCTCTCAGAGCAGCAACATCTTGAATGTAAGCTCCTTCTCATTGCTGGTATCCACCTTTATCAAAACCCTTGGCTTATATATCTACCAAGCGGCAACAGATACCCATGTTTTTTCTGCTTTTCTGTACACTTTCCCAGTGCCAGCCGAAATTAACTCCTGCCTTTGGCAGGCGTTAATTTCTGAAAGTAAAATGTGAGGCTTGACTGCACATTTTACTTTCTGTATTACGTGGGACTAACTAATAGGCTCATCAACATGCATGTGCATGTTGTGGGCGCTATTGGTTTTGGGGGGGGGGGGGGGTTGGCTTGCATTTTCCACGCGCTATTACCACTGTATAAGGGGTAAAAATAGCGCGTGGAAAACGCGTGTCCAAACGGGGGCTAACAATGCGCTAGGCCTGAGCGCACTTTACTGTATCAGCCAGTTTGTGAAGAAGCATTCCTTTACTTTGAAGATATTCTTTAAAATCCTCCTTTACGAAGTTCCCTTATTTCAAAACAGGAAGTAAAACATCTTTTGTGTGTCTTCTCCAAATGTGCCACCTACTCAGTATTCTTCTACCCACCTATCATTATGTTTCTCAGAATTATAAAAAAAACCAACCCCAAATCCTAAATACTTTAAAGAATAGTTTGTGAGGATCCAATTTAAATATGGCTGCTAGTGAACATCTGCGATTCTTCAGTTTTAAGCTCCACCTTTCCTTCTGCATTATAGAATGTGAGTTCCTACTGGTTATAAAGTAAGAATGAGGACAGAGGCACCCACCCTGATATTATAGATGCACTGGGCAGAAATGAACCATAAAAATAAAGGACAGAAGCTTATAGCTGTGCTGGAATTGATCAAAAGAAGAAAACTGAACCAGAATTAAAAATGAAAGTAATGTGTAATATATGTGATGTTTATTGTACAAGTACAATGGTAGTCCATTGAATATACTCAAATTATATAGAGAATGTGATGCATTGCTGATGCCGGTACTGTTCTTGTGTGTTTCTGCTTCTGTTTCCCCCCTAAAACAATTATTCAGAGCAGAGAAATATATTCAACTTCTTCTGGAGGTGAGGAAAGATCTTTTAATGGTTGGTTTGTGTCTACTGCATTAAGAGCTATCAACTCTTAGCACATATGCCTTAAAGCAGCAGTCCACTTTAGGTAAAAATGTCTATGAATGTATACACTTATATGTATGCAATTATTATAAATTATATCTATATACATCTAGTGATATAGTTAGTTACACCTAATGGAGGTAATTTTCAAAGGAGTTACGTATGAAAATGAAACATACTATTGTAGCAATTTTCAAAAGCCATTTACACACACAAAGTGCACTTACACGGGTAAAACCTATTGACAATTCAATGGCATATATTGTAACAATTTTAAAAAGCCCACTTATGTTTGTAAAGTGCATTTATACATGTAAAACCCAGTTTTAAGTCCATAAATCCTTTAGAAAATTACCCCCTAAATGTATAACTGCATTTTTTTGGGTCAGTCTAAATGATCAACCATGACTGAACGTATACTGGATTATTGCCTCTAAGGTGTTGAATGGCTGCTCTGTAATCACAGGAACTTGCTTTTGGATTAGCAGGGGACTGGAACACTGCCAAGGAAGGAGCTCGACATGTACCATGCCCCAAATTACAGAAAATATATATTAATGATGTAAATGTCATTTTTGCCTTTTAAGGGTATATTGTATTCTTTCATGCATGAGCCAGCAAGGTTGGCATGCTGCTTTAATTTCTATACAAGTGAAGAGAAGAAAGAGGGAAAGTATCTGAAAAAAATAAGGGAAAAGATCACAATTTAATTAATTTGTGACCATTGGCCTTTTAGAATTAAAAAAAATGGCATACTCCTATATCCTTTGGCCTTTTAGAATTTAAACAGCCAGTTTATTCCTGTGTCTTTTTGTCTTAAAAGAAAAGGATAATTTTCCTTGAGAAGGAGGTGAGAGAAACTGTTACTGGTTTGCCTAGGTGCTAACAAAATTATTGTCAGAAAGGGAGAATAATTGAGAGGTTAACTGGCAAATTAATTTCAGTGTGAATCATCAGAAGAGTTGATAGAAGAAATTTGCCTTAGAAACACAGATCTATAGCAAGGTAGGAGCTCAGTCACCCTCAGTTCTGAGCAAGTGCTGTGAGGAGAAGCTGCCTATGCTGATGACTAAACTGGATCTGTAAATAAATGTTGCCCTGCGGGAGAAGTTTTGTGATTTAAAGCAAGGGGGAAAAAAGAGAGATTTTGGAGTAAACTGATTATTTCTGTATGCTTTGGGCTTTTAAAATAAAAAAAAAAAAGCTGATTTCGGTGGTCTCTGGGGTTTTAGAATTTTAAAAAAGCAGCTTTTTCTTGTATCTTTTGGTCTACCCTCCCCAACTTCCACAAAAGCACATTCTCAGATTTGTTGACTGTTATACCAGTTACAAGGATAAGAAGGAAATGTTCACAGTCATTTATGGATTTAGATAAAACAAGGGAGTTAACCGTCCCTTATAAATAAATTAACTGCTATCTCCTTACCGGTCACTGACAGTTAATATAAAACACACTTAATAAATTTAAGGCAATTTGCGTTAGATTAAGCATCCCTACACCTTTAGCAGCTTTAAATAACGAATCAATAATATTAAGATGTAGACAGCAGTCCAGCAGTGAGATGGGGGCTCTTCAGTGTTTTGCATAAGTGCCGGATGTATAATTATTTACCAGTTGGTGAGAGGATGAAAGTGTGCACCTGCTGAAAAGAGCTCTTGGCTTTCAGAGAATGAATCCAGTCTCTGAAGGCTAGAGTGGCAGCCTTAGAGGAGCTGAGGCAAAGAAGTATAAAAAGGAGACATTCAGGGACATAGTAGAGTGGTTGGTCCTACTTCCAGTCTGGCAGCTCCTGTGCTGCCTTGGAAGAGCAAGGTTACCTGCTAGAACATAACCCTGTAGCTAGGACCTTCCCTCCAGAGAGTATCCTCTTGCAGTAAGGATATATCTCCAGGGACATGTGCCCAGGAGGGCAGAGGTCAGATGGCTGCTGTAGCTGCGATCCATTCATTAGGAATGTAGATAGCTGGGTGGCTGGTAGGCATGACAGGATCACTCGGTAACTTGTCTGCCTGGTGCAAAGGTGGTGGACCTCGCCCATCATCTAGATAGGATTTTAGACGGTGCTGTGGAGGAGCCGGCTGTTGTGGTACATGTGGGCACCAACAACATAGGAAGGTGTGGGAGGGAAGTTCTGGAAGCCAAGAAAATTGAAATCAAGATCCTCCAGAGTAGCTGTCTCAGAAATCCTTCCCATTCCAAATTCAGGAGCTGAGAAACAGACAGAACTCCAGAGACTCAATGCATAGATGGAGTGATTGTGTAGGGAAAGGGGCTTTAGATTTGTTAGGAACTGGGCAACATTTTGGGGAAAGGGGAGTCTATTCCAAAAGAATGGGCTTCTCCTTAGCCCTGAGTGGAACCAGGCTTCTGGCGCTAATGTTTAAAAAGGAGACAGCAGCTTTTAAACTTGTCATGGGGGAAAACCGACAGTCACTCGGGAGCAAATGGTGGTTGGAAGTGAGGCATAATGGGGAAGTTAGAATGGCCCACTAGAAAGGTAGTGATACAAGTCAAAGTAGCCCAGGTGCATTTAAATAAAGAGCAGGCAGAGATAAATGATTCCAAATTACCCATTTCAACTGATAAGGTTGTGAGTAAAATGATCAAAAACATACTTTGAATAGTCTGTTATGTGAATGCCAGACGTATACAAAATAAGACTGGAGAGCTGGAATGCATGGCTCTGAGCAAAGATGTAGGCATAATAGTTATCTCAGACAACTGGTGGAAGAAGGATAACCAATGGGGCACTGTGATACCAGGATACAAATTATAATGAAATAATAGGCCGGGTCAAATTGGTGGAGGGTAGCACTGTATGTGAAGGATGGCATAGAATCAAACAGGATAAAAGTCCTGCAGATGACAAAAGTCCTGCAGATGACAAAAGGAAGAGTATAATGGAGGAGAGTTGGTAGTGGTGGTGGTAGTGGGGGTGGGTGGGGGTGATATTATCGTCTGCCTGTCCAGGATGAAGAGTCAGCAATGAAATTCTAACAAATTATAAAAGACAACAAAGAATAATGGAATATTTCAGTTACCTCAATATTGATTGGGTAAATGTCTCATTGGGACATGCTATGGAGGTAAAGTTTCCAGATGCCATAAATGACTGCCTCATGAAGCAGCTCATCCTGGAACTGATGAGAGAGGGGGTGTACTCTGGATCGAATCCTCTCTGAGTCTCAGGATCTGGTGATGGGGCTGCTTGGCATTGTGATCATAGTGTAATCGTATTTAGCATAATCACTGAAGTGAGGGTATTAAGGAAAACTATTTAAGTAGCATTTAACTGTAAAGAGGGAGATGGATAAAATGAGATTAGTTAGACAAAAACTAAAAAGGAGCAATATAAAAAGTTAACGGTGTCATGGACACTGTTTAAATGACATCTTGAAAACCCAGACTAAATGAATTCTAGGGATGTGAATCTTTTTTGACGATTTAAAATATCGTCCGATATTTTTTAAATCGTCATTAATCGTTAAAGAGTGCGATACAATAGAAATTCCACCGATTTATCGTGAAAAAATCGTTAATCGGGTTAGTGCACACTAACGGGAGTTAGGACACAACCTAAAAACCCACCCCGACCCTTTAAAACCGCTCCCTTAGCCTCCACCACCCTCCTGACCCCCACCCCCCAAAACGTTTTAAAATTACCTGGTAGTCCAGCTGGGGTCCCGGGAGCGATCTCCCGCTCTCGGGCCATCGGCTGCCACTAATAAAAATGGCACCGATGGCCCTTTGCCCTTACCATGTGATAGGGTAACCGTGCCATTGGCCGGCCCCTGTCACATGGTAGGAGCACTGGATGGCCCGTGCCATTTTTAAAGATGGCACCGGCCGTCCAGTGCTCCTACCATATGACAGGGGCCAGCCAATGGCACGGTTACCCTATCACATGGTAAGGGCAAAGGGCCATCGGCGCCATTTTTATTAGTGGCAGCCGATGGCCCGAGAGCGGGAGATCGCTCCCGGGACCCCAGCTGGACTACCAGGTAATTTTAAAACGTTTTGGGGGGTGGGGGTCAGGAGGGTGGTGGAGGCTAAGGGAGCGGTTTTAAAGGGTCGGGGTGGGTTTTTTGTTTATACGATTGGGCGCAGCTGATAAAAAAAAAAAAAAACGATCGGGCCGGATGAAAAAAAAATGCACAATTTGAATCTGAACCGGAACCGAACTGATTCCGGTTCTGATTCACATCTCTAATGAATTCCATCCATTAAAAAAGATAGAAAGAATACCAAAGTACTAGCATGGTTAAATGTTGAAGTGAAAGAGGCTATTAAAGCCACAAGGACATCTTTCAAAAACTGAAAGGTAGAGCCAAATGAAGAAAATAGAAAAGAGCATAAGCACTGGATGTTAGGATTTCGTCTGCTATGCATCCTCATCCTACCCTGCTGCCTCCTGCTATGATACCTCCTCACCAGCAGAGCCTCTAACAAACTCTGCGATCAGCCACCAAAGCCAGCTTTTCAGTGACCAACCTGACATCCAGTGGTGCAGTCTTTTCTCCACTAGGAGTCCTCAGCAAGTTTGGTTTCCAGAACTTGCCAGGCTCCTCCTTCCTACCTGCCTCATACCCAGCCCCAGCTCTGTTTAGACTTGCCTTGATTATGCAGTCATTCTTGGCTTCTTGTCCTGGCCAGTGGCCTCCGAGCTTTCTGTATTGTATCCAGGTCTGTGGTTTTCCCAGGCCATTTTGCCTTGTAGCCTTTGGGCCTTCTTGCTCTCTCCCTTGCCTTGAAGCCTTAGGGCCTTCTTGCTCCTTGCCTTACCTTGCTCGTGGCCTATCTAGGCCTTACCTTGCTCTGTGGCTTCTAGGCATTCTGTCTTGTATGTAGCTCTGGGGCTTTCTCTGGCCTAACCTCGCTCATTGGCCTTCAGGCCTCCTAGCCTTGCTGCCTTCTGGCTTATATGTTCCATATTCTGTATGATCCTTGTTGGTTCTTACCTTAGCTGCCTTGTCTAACTCCTGCCCTATTCTGCCTTGTTTGAGTCCTGTCCCTGTCTGGTCTTGTGTCCTACCCAGTCAAGTCCCTAGGACCTTCTCCACAGCCCCCTTTCTGTTTCATTCTGCTGCGCCTTGCCTGTTCCAGCTTCCAGTCCTCAGTGACTTGCCTGTTTCTATATCTAGTCATCAACTCATTTCCAGTCTGTCTCTGCTCACTACCTCCAGCCTATGTTTGCCCGGCCCTGACCAGCTTATCCAGTCTGTCCAGCTAAGTCCTACTAAAACCCAGAACCCAAGGGCTGAATTTGCAGGGGAGGGCATTGGCTAGGCGCTGGCTAGGTGTCTTGCCCTGCTCCTGAGAGGGATTATTTCTAGGGATGTGCATTTGTTTCATTCGTTTAATTCATTTCATACATTTCCCATTACATGCCAATTAGATGTGCATTTGTTTCATACGTTTCATACGTTTCATATTACATGCTTGTATAGGAAATGTATGACATGGATGAAACGAATGCACATCCCTATTTCTAAACCCCACCTCTTGTGACACTGGCAAGTTAGATGTAAAACATTAGTAAAGCAAGCCAAAGAGAATTTGATAAGATGCTTGTTAGAGAGGCAAACATTCAAAATATAAGCTTTTGTCAAGTATATTAGCAGCAAGAAACCTGTGAGGGAGTCAGTTGGACTTCTGGATGACCAAGGGGCAAAAGGGGTACTCAGGGAAGACAAAGTCATAGCAGAAAGACTAAATTAATTCTTTGCTTCAGTCTTTACTATGAGGGTGCTGAGGCAATACCTACCCCAGAGCAATTCTTTGAGGATGATTATTCAGAGGAACTGAAATCAAATCAAGGGGAAGCAGGAAGACCTAATAGAGCAAATCGACAAACAAATTACTGGGACCAGATGGTTTAACCCCCAGAGTTCTGAAAGAACTAAAAATTGAAATTGCAGACTTATTACTAGTAATCTCTATTTTCTCATTCAAATCAGCTATGGTATCTGAGGACTGGAGAGTGGCCAATGTAAAGCCCATTTTTAAAAAGGGCTCCAGGTGGACCATGGGATTGGAAGCAGTGTTTTATTGTGGACTTGTTTCTGGCTAAAACAATGTTTCCCAATCCTCTCTTTGAGACACACTTAACCATTCCGATTTTCAGGATATCCAAAATGAATATGCATGAGATAGATTTGCACACATTGGGGTATGCAAATCTATCTCATGCATATTCATTTCGGTAATCCTGAAAATCTGACTTGATAAGTATGCCTCAAGGAGTGGGTTGGGAAGTACTGGGCTAAAATATAGGAAACAGAGTTGGACTGATTGGTTATTTCTCTCAATGGAAAAAAGTAAATAGTGTAGTGCCCCAGGGATCTGTCCCAGGATCAGTGCTTTTAAATATTTTTATACAGGATCTTAAAATGGAGTGAAGTGATCAAATTTTCAGATGGCACAAAATTATTTCAAATTGTTACTTCATGATCAGATTGTGAGAAATTACAAGAGGACCTTGTGAGACTGGGGAATTGGGCATGTAAATGGCAGATGAAATATAACATGAATAAGTGCAAAGTGATGCAAATAGGGAAGAATAATTCCAACTATAGGTGCATGAGGCTAGGTTCCATATAGGTGTCACCACCCAGGAAAAGGATCATAGAGTCAATATTTTAAAATTCTCGGCTCAGTGAGCAGCAATGGTTAAAAAGCATATAGAATGTTAGTTATTATTAGGAAAGGAATCCCTCTATCAATCCATGGTATGACCACAACTTCAGTATTGTGTACAGCTTTAGTCACCCTGTCTTAAAACAGATATAGCAGAGTTAGAAGATACAGAGAAGGGAGACCAAAATGATAAAGGGACTAGAACAGTTCCCCTATGAAGAAAGGCTAAACAGATTAGGACTCTTCAGCCTACAGAACAGAAGGCTGATGTTGCGCCCGTCAGTTGCAGATGGCTGCGACCTCTCATGCTCACCTCTTTTTTCCCTGCACCGTCAATCATTGGGAGAATGGCGGCCTCCACCAACCAACACCAACTTCCCCGGCATCCCCAGGACAGCGTGTGCGCTGCAGACTACCATCTTACTTCCGGCATCACCTAGGCGCGCGCACAGGGCCTCCTTATGAATACGTCATGGAGGGAACCTCGGGAGCGTCCCCTCCCGTTGACGTCAACACTGCTAGTGTACTTATATGGACTCGCCCATTGCTATGACAAGTTAGCAAGGAGTTCTCTCGCTTGTTAAATCCGCTCTACTTGGATCTTCTGTTCCAGATTCTTCTTCGGGCAATTGGACTCTCTGAGCACCAGCTCCTTGGGGGCTCTTCAGTGTCTTGGCTATCCGCTCCTCAGAGGGCGACATGCATGGGACATCCTGACCCGCTTCTCAGGTATATCTCCTGGGACTTCCTTGTGTGAGAACATTCTCCAACTTCTATCATCTCTACTGAAGATTTCACAGCATACCCCGTTCCTCGGAGCCACTACCATTCTTCAGTCCATCCTTTCTATGCTATCTGTGCCTCAGGATACCTCTTCTCCTATACTCGGTCTACGGCCTTGTTCCTGTAACACCAACCTCTGCCTCTTTGACTTGTACAGTACAGCTTCCTCGGCATACCCTGTGCTGCGGGCCACAACCGGATCTGCACTCAGAGGTATTACATCAGCCTACAGGAATTCCCAGGTGTACCCCACGCTGTGGGCCATTACCAGGACTTTCATATATACATCATCATCCTGACCACTGTATTTACTAGACTGTGTTTATTTACATTTCCCGCTCCTCGGGTTATGTTCTATCTTCCTCCTTAATAAAGTCTCTCTCACAGCTGTGCCCTATGTCGCTGAGACCACGCCCACTGATGGTGAGGCCCATGGGGCTCCTCCCTGTGGGCGGAGACATCTCGCACCTCAGCCCGGGGTTCACCAATTCATCAAAACCATAACAGCTGACAGGAGATTTGATAGAAATCTATAAAATTGAGTGAGGTGGAATAGGTAAACAGTGAAAAGTTATTCACCCTAGTATTTAGACTAGGTGATAATCCATGAAGCTAATAGGAAGCACATTTAAAACAAACTGGAGAAAGTATTTTTTTCACTCAATGCACAATTAAATTGTGAAACTTGTGCCATAGAATATAATGAAGCCAGTTAGTTTTATAGGTTTAAACAAGTTCCTGGAAGGAACGTCCATAAACCATTATTAGCTGGTTTATGGACAACAACAAATGTTGTCCCTGGTTATGAGTATGAAGGATTGGATCTATTCTTTGGGATCCTGCCAGCTACTTGTGACCTGGATGGCCACTGCCAAAAACAGAATGCTGAACTTGATGGATCTTTGGTCTGATCCTATATTGCATTTCTTATGTTCTTATCTAACTTAAAAATGGCAGGAGAGATGCCGGCTTCTTGAATGCAGCAAGAGTTTTGAAATGTCATTGCTGAGAAAACGACACCACATCCAAACAAGCAGTGTGCTTTCACACTAGTGCTTGTTTGGAGCTGCACCTTCAGGGATTTACGACTATGGGAACTACATGCTGACAGGATCAGGAGTAGAAAGCCTCCCTTAACTGCTCACAGGAAGTCCTAGCATAACCTGCTGCTCCCGTGCATTTCCTCTCACTTTCCACCCTGCAAAGAATAGATTTAAGACTTGCATATTCTGGAAAGTAATAGAGCTGATTTTATAATAGCAGCCAGCAGTGGCTCTGGGGCTGCATCTTTTAAAATTGACAGGGGCTGAGGTCTGTGAGTGACGGCAGCTTATCTTCAGGACCCTTTTAAGCCTCTATGAGGCCCTGGCCGAACCTCATGAGGATGGGCCTCTCCCCTCTCCTCACCATATAAAATTTGGGCACAATTTATGAACCATGGACTCAGCCGATCCTTGTTAAAACCTAAAGATGATAATATGACATGTTAGCTATCTTATTTTACCTTGTCTTCTTTTTTTATTTTTTTTTACTGTTTTATTCTTTTTTTACTGTTTTTTTGGGATCAAGCTGGGCCCCTTTAACCCATTTGCCCAATGGATAAAATGGCCCTGCTTGTGTTCGTGGTAGAGGAAATATTATTCAGAGTCCCCATGGTTTGCTTGGCAGTGTGCTTCCTTCTTTGAGGCCATGTTTTCTGGAGGTCATGGCATGTGGAAAAATTTAACTCTACAGAATGTCTAGTGTGATAGTGCTCTCTGTTTCCTCAGGCATCAGGTCCCCATGTACAAAAAAATGTTCCTCGGTTAAGCAAGTTCTCCAAGAAAAAAAAGCCGCCTTTAAGAAGAAATATATTGCTCCAAGCTCACTTGTTGTAAAGGGGCATCACTTCATTTTCCCCAAGAGGTATTCTGAATGGCAGGCAAGCTAGTGGCAAAATCAGGTGGCACTTGGATGGAAACATTATTTCTTTCTTGATCATAAAGTGCCAGCAGGTGAGTCTGGAGCAGACGAATGGCCCCGGGAGCTTGTGAATGCAGCGCAACCCTTTCTCCCCTCCATCCTCTCAGCTGTAGCCTTAGAGAAAGAAAGGACCAGGAGTGGAGGAAGGAATTTGCAACTGTTTGTTTACTATAAACCAGCAAAACAAGAGAGAGTTTTCTCATGCAGACAGGATCTGCAGTATTGCGGCAGGAAGAGAAAAGGGGCAGACTTGATAGGCTGTATGGCCTTTTATCTGTCATTGAAGTCTGTTTGCCCTAATATGTTTTCCTTTTCGTAAATTGAACATCTCCTGTGGATATGTGGGTGGGTGCCACGCACATTCAGGATGCATGCCTTAGTTGTGCTTATCTCAGGGAATGGTCCCAGCAGGCTGAATAAGCTGTTTTAGTTGTGGCAGTGAATTGGGATGCTGCAGCTTTCCAGTTGCGGCAGTTCAGTGCTACTCCCCTCCTTACACTACAGCAAATCAGAGTTATTAGTTTTACAATCTGTTGAGTGTATTCTGCAATGTTAAACAAGAAACCTAAGATTCATTAATATTCTGAAGGTGTAAAACTGAAATATTGATTCTCAGTTAAAGCATTGGATCTTTTGTAGACCTCGTGTGGACCTTGTGAAATGCCGCAGTGCCTCCTATTTGCCGCAAAATAATAGTTTTCCCTGAGTAGAAAAACAGCCTGTGCTACAAGAAAATCAGAGAGTCACCCAACTGTATGGGCTGAGCTCTAAAAGGTTCTCTTTTTTCTATTATTTTTATTCATTGGATAGGGAAATATCTACAGTATTTATTTATTTAGGAGTTTTATATACCCTTGTTGCAAAAGAAGATCACAACGGTTTACAAAAGCAACATTCACATCTTAGGTCAACACAACATCAAAAACATGTTAACTAGATTGTTACAATAGTAATTCATGATGATTATGTTCCTTTTAAATAACCTTCACAAAGTAGTCACTGAGTGGTCTTAATACTCTTTACATCTCTTGATAAATGCCGCTTGTTCATCAAACAATATCTATGTAATTTTCTGCCTGTTGATATTTTATGTTAGATCATATGCATGGTTGAAAAGCCACTCTTTCTTTCAGTGATCGGACGTAACAATTCAGGTAGAGAGTTCCACAGCTTGGGGCCCGCTACAGAAAACATTCGTTCTCTTGTTTGTGTCAGATGTGTACTTGAATGTAATCACTTTTGAAGTGCTGAAAAGCGGAATATAAATCTTTTTCTGATTTTGAGCACGACTTGGGTGACAGGTCAAAGGAGAAAGTGTGGATCCATTGTACAGTGTTTAGACGCTTCCTGCCTCTGTAGTCTGCAGGTTGATTTATTACCATTTGACAAACAGCAAATTAAACAGAGAGGCCCATATTCAAAAGCCATTTAGACAGATAGGGGTGAATTTTAAGACCCACGTGCATGGCATTTTTACGCATATACGTGTGCCTGTTATAAAATTGGCTATACGTGCATACCTGTGCACACGACTTTATATTGATGTGTGCATGTAAGCACAAATGCTACCTCGATCACATAGGTGGGCAGGATTTTAGTAGATATGCGCGCCGATGCAATTACCTGTTTCCCCAGTTCATTCACAGTTCTCCCCAGTAAAGGAGAGGACTCCCTAAACCCCCTAGCTAATTTGCCTCCCTTTTACCTTATTAATCCCGACCCTTAAAACCCCGCTGACTAGCCTAGTTTTTCTTATTTTATTACTTACACACCCTCCCTAGCAGAAGACATATTACGCGGGAGGGAACCCCGACGCACACTTGTGCAGGTAAATACTTATGCACAGACTTCATGTTACAGATTTTGCCCACCATGCCCTGCTCTTTTATGAACTTTATAATTTGTGCACGAACCAGGAAATATGTGCGTCTTTGCGCTGTTCTTAAAATCCTCGCAGCGCATGCCAGGCTGAGTCACGCGCATGTCTCCCGGCTTTGGCGCGCATAGGGCTTTTAAAACCACCAGATAATGTAATAGTTATCCATCTAAATGGCCTTCCTGGCTATATTTAGCCCTTATCCGGCTAAATTCTAACCGGGTAACTAGAATTTAACCGGATAGAAAGGGACATTTCAGGGGTGTTCTGGGGAGGGGCTGAGATATCCGTCTAACTAGCTGAATATCGGGTATATCGGGCTAGGTTACTGGGTAACTTTAGACTTGCTTCAGAGCAGGTCTAAAGTCATCCGGCCTTGTGCGGCCGGATAACGTGCTACTTAAACCGGATATCTTGAAAAGATTATTATGTAGATGTTTTAGATGTTTTATATACTGTTGTTCCAAGTGAGAATCACTAGATCACAACGGTTTACAGGTTAAACATGCATAATTATACTATATGTTACAAAGGTAGATATACAAGAATGAAAACCGGATAACATTCATCATTATAGGATGTATTACATTGGTAGTCATTCAGAATGAAACAGAACTGCGATATATGGGATAAAGGGATGTGCGTTAATCCCTGCGTGTACTTTTAGGAAAATTCACCTAAGTAAACTGCTTCTGAAAATTGCCCTTCCCGTGCACCAATTGGCCTAGATAGCAAAATGCATTGCGTCCTGCTTAGCCATAGTTAACGTGACAGTGGGAGAGCAGCAAGCAAAGACAATGTAAGAGGAGAAGATACAGACAGCATTTTATTTTCCTGGAATTAAACTCAAAATGTCATTGCAAAAACCAGGTCACAGGCTCCGCAGGTCCTCCCATGCCCATATCAGTACCCGGGAATGCCCAGCTCCATATCAAAGTAGCCTACTGTAAAACAGACCCTGAACTCCCAAAGCTATTTCTTATCAGCAGTATTAACAATGACATTTCTTTTCCTGCAAATAAAGAATATAAAATTAAAAATTAAAAAAATATATTTAGGACGATACCTTAATATATTGCTTGACTGGTTTTCAGGAGAAAATACGCCCTTCCTCAGGTCAAAAACCAAACTCAAATGTTAATGCAAAAACCAGTGTACATCTTTCATTTGTACATTTTGTACATTTTTCACTCTTTCTGCTTTACCTCACACACTTTCTCCCACGCACACTTTTTAATTTCTCTATCACGCAGCATTAATCCATAAAACAGTAGATTCTGAGCACTTAGGGAGATAGGAAGATACAGGCAATATTGCCATAACAGCAGTACAGGATTAGCACTTACAGGATTAGTACAGGATGAATCACTCCCACTGACTACTTACAATGTTACATAGCTCTGTACTGTACCTGAATTCAACTGCTCCTTCTTCTTGCCAGTGTGGCCCAGATCCATGGCAGCATTTAGGAAAATAAGAACATAAGATTTGCTATACTGCATCAAACCAAAGGTTCATCAAGCCCAGTATCCTGTTTCCAACAGTGGTCACAAGAACCTGGCAGGATCTCAAAAAGGTAAATAGTTTCCATGCTGCTAGTGCATATCCAAAGGATAAGCAGTGGAGTTTCCCAAGTCCATCTTAATAATGGTTTATGAACTTTTCTTCTAGGACCTTGCCCAAACGTTTTCTAAATTCAGCTATACTACTAGCCTGGACAATATCTTCTAGCAACAGATCCCACTGTTTAATCTTAAGAACATAAGACTTGCCATACTGGTTCAGACCAAAGGTCCGTCAAGCCCAGTATCATGTTTCTAACAGTTGCCAAACTAAGTCACAAGTGCCTTGCAGTATTCCAAGGGACAGATAAATTCCAAGCTGCTTATCCCACAATTGATTTCTGCAAGTCCATCTTAATAATTACTAATGGACTTTTCCTCCATGAACTTGTTCAAACATTTTTTTAAACCCAGCTACACTAATAGGGGGTAATTTTCATAAGGATTTACACGTGTAAATGTAACTGCTATTGTAGCAATTTTCAAAAGCCATTTACTTGAGTAAAGGACACTTTCGTGAGCAAATCCTATGGACAATTCATGGCATATATTGTAGCAATTTTCAAAAGCCCACTTACACGAGTAAAGTGCATTTACTCGAGTAAAATCCAGTTTTAAGTGAGTAAATGCTTTTTAAAATCAGGCCCATAGCTTTTACCACATCCTCTGGCAATGAATTTGAGAGCTTAATTATATGTTGAGTAAAAAATATTTTCTCTTATTAGTTATTTTTTAAACATTTTAATGCAAGTCAAAGCATGTAATGCAATAGAAAAGATTACAACAATCAAAACATTTTTATAAAATATTTTATTCCCCAAAACCTTATCTCTCCCCTTGCAAAAAAAATCTATTAGTTTTAAATAACAACATAGTAACTTCATTGTGTTTCCCCTATCTTTGTACTTTTTGAAAGCATAAACAACTGATTCACATTTACCCATTCCATGCCACTCATGATTTTATAGTCCTCTATCATATCTCCTCTCAGCCATCTGTTCTCCAAGCTGAAGAGTCCTAACCTCTTTAGCCTTTTTTCATTGAGGAATTGTTCCATCCCTTTATCATTTTGGTTGCCCTACTCTGTATCTTTTCTAATTCTGCTTTATCTTTTTTAATATGTGGTGACCAGAACTGCACACAATACTCAAGATGAGGTTGCATCATGGAACAATACAAAGGCATTATGATAGTCTCTGTTTTATTCTCCATTCCTTTCTGAATAGTCCCTAGCATTCTTTTTGCTTTCTTGGCCACTGCTGCATACTGAGCAGAAGATATCAACGTATTATTAATGATGGCACCTAGATCCTTTTCCTGAATGGTGACTCCTAAGGTGGAACCTTGCATTGTGTAACTATAATTTAGGTTACTCTTCCCTAAATGCATCACTTTGAACTTGTCCACATTAAATTTCATTTGCCATTTGCATGTCCTCTTGCAATTTCTCACAATCCTTTTGTGATTTAACAACTTTGAATAATTTTGTGTCATCTGCAAATTTAATCACCTCACTCATTGTTCCCATTTCCAGGTCATTTATATATATGTGTTACAAAGCACGGGTCCCAGAACAGATCCCTGGGGCTCTCCACTATTCACCTTTCTCTATTGAGAACATTTACCATTTAGCCCTATTGTCTGTTTTCTATATTTTAACCAGTCACCTGCTGAAATCTATTCTTGGTCTGACAAATCTCCCCAGCCCTGACACCAATAAGGCAGACTGCTCTTGGACACAACTAGGGTAAGGGAGAGAATTCTTGGACCTGCCCTGGGGAGGCTTGAACTCAGCTGCTCCTACTCCATGCCAGTGGAAACGCTACTGAAAAGTACAAGCAAGCTTCAGTTACTGCATCTACCCATCTCGAGCTCTGATAGGATTAGGTTTAGAGACAATATGATTCTAATACTGAACGAACTACACAGGTTATCTGGTTGTTTTCATGTCTGTTTATATACTTATGCCTTAAAGGCATTAGTATATTAACAGTATTTGGGCATGGCACTCTGTTTAAAAGCTCATCTGTCACCGTATGTACTAAGTCATTTGCTAAGATCAACTAATGAAGTTTAGCAGGGATCAGGATCCGCACAAATATTTTCCCAGTAGTCATCTTGGGATTTTGCTTATCTTGTACCTCCTCAGCTTTAGGCTATCCTATTTTTGGGATGGGTCTTTGTGATATAAATTGCCACTGAGCAGATGCAGCAATCAGAGGGTCTGGAAGTATTGCAGAAGGAATGAGATAAAGAGGGTTAGGAGACGTTCAGAGGGAGGGTGAGGTCCACTAAGACTAAAGGGTTGGTGGCAGAAGATTTGAAGAGGAGAGGTTTTCAGGAGGTCCTCAAGGCCTAGTCAGTTTGAGAAGCTTTTTAGTCTGAGTTTTTGGAGAAGATTGAGAGGCTTTTTGCTATTTTTTGATTAACTCCTGACTGAGAGGGAAGACCCTCTGGAAGGAAGGGCTGGATCCCTGTTTTTGCATCTTGCGCCCAGTTTAACCGCAAGTTAGAGAAAAAACTGAGTTTTGGAAAGTGTTTAGAAGTACTTTGGAGATTTATTCTATTTTGGAAGCTGGGGAAAGCTTTTATATCAACCCTGGTTTATGATGGAACTGGAAGAGAATTTTTCTACTCTTGGTGGGGAAAGAATTTTGGAGTTAAGAGGAGAAGGGTCATCAAAAGAGGCACTATGGACAAAGAGATAAGTGTATTTTTTATTTGTATTTTTCTCATCCTGTTTATGATTTTTAGAATCCTAATGTGGATATTCCTTACAAGTTGAAGTAAACTCTTTTATTATCTGAACACCAACCTTGGACTCTTGAGTTTTCCTTCAAGTGTACCTTTTTGAATAACCAGACCCCTCACTGTGCATATTGAGCAAAGTATGAAAGTGATTGTGCAGCCTGGTTACCCCTCCATGGCACCTAGGGCCCCGGAGGCTCAGACCTCCTCCCCGCCAGAGAACCCAAGCCCTCAGGGATGAAGTTTGGTATCCGAGAGTGTTAGAGGTCTGGGAGAGTAAAAAGACAGCCCTGGGACTTTTCTGTAGCCCCTGTATCACAAATCCTCCACCAGAGATGGGGTTACAAAGTTTTTTTATATACCTCACCCATAAATGAAATAAGACTGCATGGGATGCAAGAATGAGCCTTCTCCGGTGCAGCTTCTCAGTTGTGGAATTCTCTTGAGGTACAGTATGTTCATTTAACCAGTGAGTTAAATGAACACACTATTTCTCACACTCACCTTTTGTCACTCATCTAAAGCTTCGCTGTTTCCGTCAGCCTTTACCTATGGGTTTTAGTGGTTGTCTATTATTTATTTATTTATTTATTTATTTTTACTGTTTATATTTGTTTTCCTGCATTTTATTGATTTACTGCTTTTAAAACTTTTTTAGCTTACAAATTTTAGTGTGTGATTTTACTGTTTTATTTCTTGATAAGCATATTTTGGTTTTATGATTTCCCCGAGGTGAGTTTCAAAGTCATTTCTGCAGGCAAAATACTTTGAACAAGTAAATGAGCTTTTAGAAATTTTCCTTATGGGTGTAAATGTACAAGTGTTGGCTTCTGTGTGTGTATTTTTACCCATAACAGGGGAAGGTGCTCCTGGGGTTGAAGTGAGAGATGGGTTTGCACTTACAAGCATACCTTTGCATTTCCAAAAACAAGCATGTAATTTTTCTTGGAAAAACTACCCTCAGAAATTAAATGTATTTATTTAAACCTTGTATACCGCAAATCAAAATTTCTAAGCGGTTTAACAAAAAAAATTCATAAATATCATAAATAGTAAAACAGAAACAAGTCACATTTAAAACAAATAAAAACACACCAATGTCAAACTGGCTATCATCATAGTCATAGCTTCTACTACATATTCTGTGCAAGCCTTGAGTTCTTACTCATGTGCTATTAATGGAGAAATCCTCTCCCTACTGGCTGCACATCACACTGGAAAGGCCTGAGAGAATAAGAAGGTCTTTAATAGTTTTCTACATTTTAACAATGAAGATTATTCCTTTAAACTTTGTGGAAGGGAATTCCACAATAAGGGACCCTGTACATAGAAAAGTGTGTAGGTCACTTTTCTCGGAGAGTTTTCAAAGGAAAAGAAAGAATTTTCCATTGAAAATGAATGTGAAGTCTCTGGGTAAAAAGTACCCCCAGACCACATCAATGTGTGCAGGTTTAAAAATTACCCCCTTACAGACCGATACAGTAAAGTGCGCTCAGCTGAGTGCATTGGTTTACCCGCTGTTGGACGTGCGTATTGGACCATTACCCCTTATATAATAAGAGGTTTAGCACACCCAAACTGTGTGTCCAACACCCCCTGAAAACTAATAGCGCTCATCACATGCAAATGCATGTTGATGAGGCTATTAGCTATTCGCCTGGGATACAGAAATAAAACTGTGTGCCTGATCCGCACATTTTACGCTCAGAAATTAGCGCCTACCCAAGGCTAGGTACTAATTTCTGAGCAGCCCAACTTAATATTGTGCCGCTATTAAGTCAGAGGAACCAAAAGGTTAAAAAACTTTTTTTTTTAATTGCTGGCAGGTCAGGTTAGGAAAATGGATGCTCAATTTTACCATCGTCCATTTTCCTAAGCTGTGGCTATGCCCAAGTTAAGAAAACGGACACTCGTACAATTGAGCATCTGTTTCCAAACCCACTGACAGCCACCTCTCTGGGCTTCTGCTGCTAAGGAGGCGCTAGGGGCGCGCTATTGTCCTTGGCGCCTTCTTTTTAGCGCGACCTCTCATTTAAATACGATATTGCGCGGCCAGGAGAGGTGCTGGGCCCGCTTTAGGAAAGCGGGTGCTGAACACTGAGCGCTTGTTTTCTGTGTGGGTTTACAGTATCGGCCTGTTACTGTATAATTTGTCTTGTGCTATCTAATTTTACTGTTATTACTGCTTGTTCCTTGGCTTGAGCACTCCGGTGGAAAGATGAGGAGAATAGTATATACTGAAATAAATAAAAATACTACTATATGCATTAAATTCTTTATCAAAGGTAATGTACTAGGTTATGTTACTCTCCCCCCCACTTCACACAACACATCAACTCACAGTTCACCACTGTGACAGGCCATGCTTGTGAGTGACCTGGTATGAGTCACTGCCCAGTAGCCAGGAAACTCTGTGTAGCCAAATGACTTGAAGAATAATAGCAGCCATCTATATACTCTTCCAGGTCTGTCATTTCACACAGTTCCTCTCCCTGAGGCACCAGGGCATTCCTGAAATATAAAGGAGGCATTTAAATGCAGTCTGATCTGAACTCCATGCAACCACCAAAACACCCTTTTCTTCCACTAAATCTCTAGCAGCAGGCTCACATAGCTTTCTTGCATGAACATTCCCTATTGGTCCTGCCCACTCAAGCCCCTCTGGCACGTCGCTGTTTCCTTGACGAGCCCCCAACAGATATTTTCTCCCCCCAAATAAGTCCTTGCTTAGCCTCACCTGGCAGCTTCTCATTCCTGCTGTCCATTTCTTGCTCCCAGCTGGAGTTAGATGGTGTCACCCTTGGACTACAATTCACAGCTCTCTTACTTTCAACCCCTCTCTTTCTTAAAATGGCACTACTTCTTTTCTGTCCATCTTCTTCTCATGGGTTTTCTCTACTTGTGACCTCTGTGTCTCTGGTGGCAAATGAGGTCTCCTTTTTTTCTGTTTTGCCCATCCCTTCCTATGCTAGATTGATTTGTAAAGTGCACAGGGTGTTTGTTTGACCTTTTGTTTGGCTCTCAGAGTCACAGATTAATTTTTTTTGGTTTTGTTTTATGGGGTTTATTTTTACTGAATATCTTTCTGGTGAAAAATGTTCTAAGTTCCATTTTGGATGCATGGAAACTGAAGGCACGAGCAAGTCAGCGGTAAAGGTAAAACTGGAAAAGTTGGAGGGAGTAGTTTAGCAAATGCTGCTTCTGGCAGGGCCGTACTTTTCACACTTGTCCAAGAATTGAAGAGCAGTGTGAACAGGGAGTCATGGGGAACAAACAATTAGTTGTTCTTCATGGGTGCCCCAGTGAATCGCTCCTTGTCTGAAGTGATAGGCGTTTGTCTGAATAGTACCAATTGTTGTCAGAACATTTGTGAAGATAAGATGCTATGCTATTCCTGGCTGCTGCTGCAGCATGTGACAGTTGCAAATTATTGGCAGCAGTGGGGAGGGCAATCCATGGTTTAATGATATGCACATGCCACGTGTAATAGACACTATGGGCAGGGTGCCTGCAGACCTGATCAGGTGTGTCACAGAAACGTCACCACTGCCCGATGCTCGGATCCAGACCAGAACTTGGGTTCTGCTCTCAGCACCTCACAGCAACAAGACGCACCACTGGAGGCTCTTAAACATATTGGAGTTCCTTTCTGAGAACATGTGTAGTCACGTATGCCTCTCCTTCCTAACTAAAGCATGAGCCTTGGAGTGTAAGAATTAACAAGCAGCATGCAGGGCCCTGATTTGTATGGCACAGACAGGCCACACAGCACGTCCTCATCTTCCCTGTCCTGAGCTTCCTCCTTTAAGTCCTACTAACCTTTGTCTTATCGACAGGCAGGGCATGCAATGAGCATTGGATATGATTCATTCTGAATGCTGGGAGCAGCAGCAGTGGACTAACTCCAGCAACTACATGCAACAGTTAAAGTAACTATTGAATTGGCTGTCCATATCATACAAAGTTTTCCCTTTTCCTGCACTTGTATATGGAGGGGACTGGTTCATTGTGGTGGGTTCGTGTGTGTATCCATTAGAGATGTGAATCGGGAGTGAAATCGGAACCGATTCTGGTTCCGATTCACATCTATAGAGATGTGAATCGGAACTGAAATCGGAACCGATTCTGGTTCCGATTCACATCTCTAGTATCCATCCCAATCTCCCTTTGTGTTAAAATTTGGAATAGAGACTGATGGGGTTTTCAGTGCTTCCCTAGCTCTTCTTCTGGCCTAATAAGTTCTATGTCCTCATGGGTTTCTCCATGGAGGTTGGTGTGCCACACACCATGTTTGTTAATATAGGCGTGCCTTGGGCTTGAAAAAGTTGGGAAACCCTGCTATAGAGGTCCACCTCAAAGAGCATCTGAGCAACATCATCATGGAATCGTCTTTGTGCCAGAAGCCCAGAAAACTATTGCTGTTTACTCTGGGCTTACTGACTTTATGCCTAGTCAGCATGCTCTCCACCTGGATCCACTGCAAACACATATGGGTTGCTGCAGTAAATGTGGTGTCCATCATGCATATGCATGATGGACATGCATATGCATATGCATCTGAAAATGTGAAGGGGTTTACTTTTCTTTGGGATAAGTTGAATATTTTAAAATATAAATTTCAGTCCCATTGGCAGGAAGTGGTGTGATGGAACCAAGATCAAGCCATCGTAGCAGCAGTAGGGCCTGGCTTGTTAAGCCTCCCCCCCCCCCCCCCCCAGATACAGAATGAAAAGGAAAAAAAGGCTTACAGGGGAATTTTCTAAATGTTCCGTACATAGAAATTAGAATAACATGCGTAAGTAGCTGCTACTCGCGTATTTGGTATTTTATAAAGGTCCAAAATATGTGCATATTTCACTTTCGCATGCACATATCCCCGTGTAAAATAAGGCACGTTTTGGGCTGGGCCCAACAGTCATGCGCAAAAGTTGCTATTTTAAAAGGTACTTGAGTGCGTTTGTTTTCCAACTTACTTGCATATATTTACCCCTGCTAATTATCTGGTGTAAGTGGTATTAAACGTGTTTATTGTGTAGTACTGACTGGGTGGGAGGTCAGGGTGAACAGGGGGGCAGGTCTAGAAGAACTGAAGAACTAGAATGATCTCAATGACATGGAGGAGGACTGAACAAAACTGGTGGACTAATTGGTTAAACTGGCAATTTCTCTCATGCGTGAACCTACTAGGCCCATGCCGACAGCTGGCGGACACAGCCCTTGCTGGGACTGAGCTGGACCTTCACCTGTACCAGCCCCGTTCCCCACAGGTTGAGCCCTTGGGTTCCGGGGGCCAGCAGGATTTAGGCGAGTGTCCCTGAAGGGGCGGTCTGAGAGAGTCCAGGGTCAGGTCAAGGCAGGCAGAGAAGAGACAGTGACCGGGTCCACACTGAGAGTCGGGGCAGGCAGCAAGAATCAGTGCCAGAGTTCAGATCAAGGTCAGGACAGGCAGAAGTACAAGGAGTAGTCGGTGTCCATAGCAGAGGTCAGTACCAAGTGACAGGCAAAAGAGTAGTCAGAGTCCAAATCTGAGGCCAGTACCAGATGGCAGCAAGATGGACAAGATAGGCAAGACATGAGACAGAGGCTAAGACCAGGCAGGAAAGCCAATGCAAGAGAAATGAGCCAGGGTAAAGGCATGAATATGGCAAGGCAATTCACAGGGACAGTGAGACAGGGCAAGGTCATGGAGTAGCAACGTGCACTGCTGACAAAGCAGGTAGACATGTTGCTGAGGCATTGAAGAGAGGCGCGGCTGGGTCTTAATTACCTAGTCACACTGATGTCATCACCCAGCGCCATCAGTGTTTTCCTGCCACGAGACCTTTAACTTTTGGTGGTGTGGTGCACGAGCATGACTAAGGTCAGCACAGGAGCGAGGATGAGCGGTGTCATGGCGGCATTTCTGTCGCCAAGGAACCTGCAGTGTCCAGGGATGATTTGGCCATCTGTGGGACCGTCCTGCGACCTTCCCATCGTTACAATCCTAAATACAAAAAAGATAGTCAACTAGAGCTACATGGGAGCTAGATAAGATTTAGAAATTCTTCGGGCATCCACAAATAGTCTACTCCATCTTCCATAAATTTATCTAATTTAACAGCATTTCTCAAGATATCAGCTCCTGATATCATTTATATCAGAAGAGGATTTGAGTAAGGTCATGAAAAAATATTTTCAAAATATGAGGTTAAGATATTTCCAGATCTTTCTAGATTAACCCGGGAAAGAAGAAAGAGATTCCTGGTGCTTAGACCGGAGGTACTAACTTTAAGTGGATCTTTTTTTATTAAGATACCCTTGCAAATGTATTGTCAGTTATAACAATGAGTATGATGTATTTTTCACTTCTGAATTTCTTCCTGGTATTAATGTTGGCATGACATTGTGCTTGTGTTTCTGCTATATGGTATTACTAGTTCTTTTTGAACTTTATGCATGGAATTAATTGGATGGAAACAAAATGAATAGAAGCAGAGTGGTGAGAGTTTTCTCGTTCCGCTCCTATTGGTATTCCCCTTCTCTCTCTTTCTGTGTCAGACCGAGGATCCATCAAGCCAAGCATCCAGTTTCCAACAGTAGCCAATCCAGTACCTGGCAAGTACTCAAACAGTACATAAATTCCATGCTACTAATACCGGTAATAAGTAGTGCTATTCCCAAAGTCAACTTAATTAATAGCAGTTTATGGACTTCTCCACAAACTTGTACAAATCTTCTATGGCCAAGTCCTAAAGCAAAGAACATTAAAACAGCATTGTCTGAATTATCAGGAAGACTGTTCACCATGTACAAATGTTGCAGTAATTTTGTTATGGATTTGACAGTTGCTTGATGTTGCTTGTAAGTATATTATTCTTAACATAAGGCATGGGGGTGACCTGCACAGAGCAGCAGTTACTGCCTTTGGCGGACACTTGGGGGTAACCTGCACATAATAGCAGTTGCTGCCATAGGAAGCTTGTTGGGCAGACTGTATGAATCATTTGGTATTTTTCTGCTGACAATACTATATTACTATGTTACTGTCCGGGACATTCATCAAAATTGATTATGGCGTTAATGCATGCGATAACATGTTAATGCATGCATTAACACCATAACGCATGTGAAAAGAACTGTAACGCATGGCACAAATGCAAATTTTTGGGAGGAGTGGGATCAGGGTGGAGTTTGGACAGGATTTAGTTAAATGAGGGGCAATATCGCACCATGCAATAGCATAACACATGCTATCACATGGTTTTAACGCCGGAAATAACTACACCTTTTTTCTTGGTGTTAGGCTATGTAAAGCTTGATGGTACCCTACCCTATTATAGAGTCCATCAAGCTAGGGTGAGAAAACATAGTAGAAATTTCATCTTTGTGAGACTTTCCTCAATCCAAATGACGTCAGATCTTCACTAGGTGTGCTGTGCTGTTCATACATCTCACTCTGCATGCGAAACTGGCCCCTAAACCACCTCCAACACCTCACCTCGACCTAATAGATGGCCCTTCTTTAGAGGTATAAATACTTAACTAATAAGAGGCTCTTACAGATAGTCCCTCTCTGTCTCTTTCTCCTTAGTGCAAGATGAAAAAATAGGGATTATCACAGGGTGCATTAAGTTTACCACACCATGTGATATTACCAATGCAGAACAGTAAGTTACTGCATGGTGTGGTAACACACCCCTTTTTGTTATTAACACTTTTTGATGAATCTAGGGGTATGTTTTTTAAACCCAGTTATGCTAACTACTTTAATAACATCCTCTGGCATTGAATTCCAGAGCTTAATTGTGCGTTGAGTGAAAAAGAATTTTCTCCAATTAGTTTTAAATGTGCTACTTTTTAAGTTCATACATTGTACTGGCAATGGAGCGATGTTTTGCCTATGTTTAGATTACCCAAATTTAATTCAAGCCTCTATCCAAATCAAGGACTCAGGTAAGCAGAGTGAAGACTTGGTAGGCTGTCAATTAATCATATAAATCCAAGTCATATGTGACTGAATTTAGAAATTTCCCATTCTTTCTCTATGGAAAACAGATCACAATTAATTAAGTTCTTAACTTTTGTCCCAGGAAGGACACACAAAATTTCAGAAGGTCTGGTGTCAGTTCGAAACACAGTACTGACTGACTGAGTCTTGGGAGAGCTCACTAAATGATGGTCAAGCAGATGGTGTAATGGACCTGGGCCCAGAGGCAAAGGTTTTTTTTAACCCTGAACTGGACAGGGCGCCAAGCAATATGGGTCTCCTCTCTATGAATCTTTTCTGACTTACAGGGTCATTCATCAATACACGTTAGGGCCCTAACGCCCGCGATAACGCCATAACACATGCGTTATTTTTCACATCGCACGATGTGTATGCAAATTCCAAAAATTTAGTCAAAGGGGAGGAAAATGAGGGATGTTTAACATTGCGTGCGATAACATAACGCATGTTATTGCACGTTTTAATGCTGGAAATTAACTACACCTTTTTTCCTGGCATTAAGCTGTGAAATATGCCCAAAATGGGATTTGAGATAAATATCGCAAATCCCATTTCAGGCGTGGAGATAGGAGAGGAAGAGTGGAGTGTAGAGAGAGAGAGAGGGAGATAGAGAGAGAGCATCTGGGGTGGCACACACATATTAGTCATCTATTTATACCGCTATAGGAGGGTCATCTAGTAACTTGATGTGAGGTTTTGGTGGTGGTCTAGGGTTTTGGGGCCAGTTTTATATACACAGTCAGACGTACGAACAGCACAGTACATATCAGTGACGATTTGATGTGATTTGGAATGAGGAAAGATACACAAAGATGAGATTTCTACAATGTTCTCTCGCCCTAGCTTGATAGCACCCAGGTAGAGAGTGCATCAAGCTAGGGCTTTTATCGCAGGCGTTATTCATGGAAAATTTATAGCATTTTGATGAATCTAGGGGTTAGGTCCTACAATTTTGTGCTCAGAAACTCCCATAGAAAGAAAAAGTAGGGACTCACTTCAAAGTATCTTCAAATAAGTAACTTTTATTTTGTGGAGTTACCAGCAGTCAGAGGCCATACAAGAGCTCAAAATACACAGATCAGAACAGGCATTCACAGGTTTCCACAGCCAAGCTGCAGTAGCATCAATTTTGAAATAGAAAACTTATTGCTCTAAACGTTAACATTACAAACTGTTATTTTTACAAAAAAGGAATAGGCTACCCTTCCCTTTGTTACTCCTTGACTTCTTCCTATCAATCCCCATGGTCATGGTAGCTTTGATTAGTTTCCAGAAGATCATACTTCCATCATAGCAGCCAATTTCTCTTACACCCTTGATGTTTTCCAATGCCCTTTCAATACATTTACACAGTCCTTGTGGACGTCACAGAGTTCCCCAAATTTTCTACCTCAAGCCTCTATGGGTCTCCTCACTTCAAGGTCATCCACGATGGTGGGAACCACAGATTCTCCTCCTTTCACCACTGCCCCAGTTCGAGACATCTGGTTATTTGGCATTTCTCCACAAGGACAAACAGCTCCATTCCTTGGGCCTTTCCCATTGAGGGGGAAAGCCCTTGCAGAGCCCTTTCCGTTTAGAGAGGTACTTCAGGCACACCAGCCTTCTGGAGGCTTTCTCTAACATTCCTCCAACAAAACTTTGATCCCAGGATTGTATAGTCCCTATTACAACTCCCCCATAGTCTCTTAATTACACATGCAAGGTTCAATTTTACCTTACTTGATGCTATCTAGTGGCAATTAGATGGAACTACCACATCAGTAATTATGCGCAATACACAACCGTTGTCAAACCATATACAAAACTCCAGACAGAGGTCAAGCAAACTCTCCCACCCAGAATCCTTTCCAGGGCTCCTCAGTGACGAAAAGGGCTCTGGAGACTCATCACATTTGTACTTTCAAATAGCCTCAGAATATCTTTGTTTTTATAATACAAAAACTTTTATTAAACAACAATACATACAAACAAACCTCTGGAGTACAGTGGTTCCTTATGCACTCCAGGGCCTCATCATGTATAATAGCATATTTGCTATAACAAGCAAAGAAAAAGGGAGAACAGAGAGAGAAGAAAAAGAAAAGAAAAAAGGGGGAAGGGAGCTTCCAAAGAAACAGGAGGATAACAGCTTCAGTATATTTTCAAAACTAATTCAAATAATTAAAATCTGGGAACATGCGTTTTTGAACAAAAATCAGAATCAAATTTGAGTCAGAACATAGCTGATTTTGGTTTTTTTTTTGGCCCAATAGTGCCCTCCTGCTCTTTTGGTCTTCTGCCTCAAATTTAACCAGACATCACTGAGCTAGAATCCCATGAGCTTTCATTTTTAATCATCTCAATGTTTGTATCCCTGTTTTGTAGCCTCCCACCAAGCTCAGTCATTGCAGTGATGGTCCTTGGCTGGGAACTACAGACTGTCACTCTCTTTAGAACCTGGCATTCTTGCTCCCTAGGTCCAGTCAGTAGGCCAATCTCTGCATCTAGCTGATTCAGAGGAAATTTGAGTCAATTACTCTTGGATCAACATCTGAATTCCAGCTGATTTTACAGCAATCGTGTCTTTTCTTAGATCTACCATATAACACTGAATAAACTAATAAAACTGAGTTTTAGTAGTAAACTTAGGTTTTTGATATAAAGCTAAAATTCATAGACACAGGGTTTATAACTTCAAAAGAATTCCATGCGGACACATATACATTCCTATATGGTTGCTGGAGATCTATGATAGTATTTTAGAACTCGTGTGTATCAGATATGTGCTTATTGTAAAAAATGCTTATATCTACTCTCAACATAGGCACTTATGTATGCTTATGCGCGAATACATGGAAAGCAAGTATTTCAATGCATTGAACATCTGTACTTTTCCTACCAGTTTTAAAAATATATGTCCGTATATTTTACACAGGAAAAAAAAGGTAGGACTTGTTCACAAAAAAAACGATTAACATGCAGAAGTCGGTATGTTTTAAAATGCATGCGTAATTGAAATTACCAGTTTTCTGATTCCTCCACCAGTTCACCCAGTCCTTCTCCATGTCATTGAGTCCCCCTTGGTTCTTCACCCTGAACTCTCCCCAGTTCACCCAGATCTCCCATCCAGCCATTAATACACCATAAAAAAGTCTGATATCAATTATGCCAGATAATTAGCAGGTGTAAAATTACACAAGTTGCCAAATGTATGTGTGTGTCTTATAAAATAGCAATTTATAAGTACAATTGTTAGCCACGCCCCAGAATGACCCTAAAACACCCCTTTTTTTGTGCATGTATGGGCACGTAAAATGTAACGTATGTGTGTACATTTGAGATTTATAAAATAGTGATTACGCAAGGTCAAGCCACTTACATGCGTATATGCTAATTTTTAAGCTCATAGTTTTGAAAATTAACCCCATAAAGTTCAATCGTGTAACTTCGTTTCTCTCTGTAACTGTTCAGCCAGTCACACACAGTTCTAACGCAGAAGGGATTATGCAGCTTCTGTTAGAATCGATAATGTTTTCTTAAAACATGCTTTTGTCCAGACTCTCATGATTATATATGGGCACAATGTGCAGCATTCATTTGGCTTGCCAATTAAAGAAAAAACAGTATGCAGCTCTAACATTTTTCACAGAGTTTTATTTGCATTCCATAGAATGAAATTCAAAGATTGACAACGATTGAACATTAGAAGTATTATGAAAATTAGAAATGTGATTAACAGTCGCAGAAATGACAAACTTGTTAAAATAACATTTTGTAGCTGTTTTATACTTTCTCAAGACTGGATATTTATTCAATTAGCTGCCCATTTCTGTGCAAACCAGATAATAATATGAGAATTCATATTTGCTTTCACTGGAATTCAAACTTTTAAAATTGGTTTTGCTTTCCCATATATAATACACAATTACAAGAAAGACATTTAAAATGTTAATCTGTGCATCTGACGAAGTGGACACTGTCCACAAAAGCTTATGCTTCAATAAATTGGTTAGTCTATAAGGTGCCACCTGACTCCTGTTCTATTTAAAATGTGTAACACAAGTTGAGAGAGGTATATGTTTTTTAGATGGACTATATAACTCGGAGGGGCCGAAGTAATACGCTGCGCAAAACCTGCTGTGGGCTTTTGTGTGAGTACATTGCATGTGGTTTTCTGTGCTAATGTAATAACACGTTTAGCATGGATAAAATGTGCGCATATAACCACACAATAACTCACGGCACGGAGACGACAGCAGCGAGCCAGGACGGCATAGGCTGCCTCAAGGAAGTTCTGCGGCATCGGGCCGGTGGTCGGGCGTCCAGCAGTGGTGAGTGAAGAGCCTGTCCATGGGATGGGGTCCGCGAGTAGGAACGTAACATTTTGAGTCTGAATATGGACCTCCAAATCTAAACATTTACCTGAATAAGTATTACATAAACTTTCTGGAAGTATTTCATATTATTTTTCTTTTCAAATTTCAAAGTTTTGGCATTGAAAAAAAAAATTAATGTTAAATGAAAATCGATTGCTATCATTTGCTACTGAGCACTGGCAGCTTTCTCCTTGATTATGGCTTATTGCTGTTATGCATTGATGAATAACTTATTTACTAGGGCTCCTTGATTTTCGATGTCCTTTAGTGAGCAGAAATAAAATGTGGTGTAGATAGTAGGGATGTGCATTCGTGTTTTACGAATTAGACAATGTCAACAATATTGTTTAAATCGTAATGGATCAGATGTGCCGAATGTTTTGCGAAAATTTCGGCAAAATTCGTATTTCGTGATACTGCGCAATAAGGGGCGGATTTTAAAACCCCTGCATGCGTAAATCCTTCCGGATTTACGTGCGCAGGGCCCTCGCGCGCCGGCACGCCTATTTTGCATAGGCCGCCGGCGCATGCAGAGCCCCGGGACGCGCGCGTGGCGGGGGGCGTGGCGGGATGACGCGGCGTTTAGGGGGCGGGGTGCGGCGTTTCGGGGGCGGCGACGTGGGCATGGTTTCGGCCCGGGGCATTCCGGGGGCATGGCCGCGGCCTCCGGAACAGCCCCCGGGACCGGACCACGGAGCGGGGCAGCCGGCCGATGCGCGCAAAGTTACGCCTACTTTCAGCAGGCGTAACTTTGCCGACAAAGGTAAGGAGGGGGTTTAGATAGGGCCGGGGGGGGTGGGTTAGGTAGGGAAAGGGAGGGGAAGGTGGGGGGAGGGTGAAGGAAAGTTCCCTCCGAGGCCGCTCCGAAATCGGAGCGGCCTCGGAGGGAACAGGCAGCGCGCGCTGGGCTTGGCACGCGCAGGTTGCACAAATGTGCACCCCCTTGCGCACGCCGACCCCGGATTTTATAAGATACGCGCGGCTACGGGCGTATCTTATAAAATCCAGCATACAAAACGTACAAAAGTACGCATTTGCGCAAGTATTTAAAATCTACCTCTAAATATCTGTTAGTGTGCAGTAATACCAATTAGTGCACACTGTTTTTCTAGCTAACAAACTCCTCTAAATTGATACTTTTTATTTTGCATTTTTTAGTGCACACTAACATTAGTTACAGCGCACTAACAGTTCTAACCTGTTAGTGCACACTAACGAGCCTTAATGCACATTAACGTCTAGCTAGTGCGCACCATCTCGTTTGGTGTACAGCGCACTAATGCTGAGAGAGTGCGCACTAACTGGTTGTTAATGTGCATTAAGGCTCGTTAGTGCGCTCTAACACACTTTGGCGGAAATTGCAGAAAAAAATGAGAAGTGCGAAAATGAAATTTTTCGCGGAGCGGCCAATCTGAAGCCCGACTCGATATCTTTAAATGAAGCACATCTCTGGTGGTGGCACAGGATTACTGTAGCAGCTCAAACCAAACACAAAAGCAGCAATGCTGGAAGCTGATGCAAGATGATTTTGTTTTGTTTTCTTTTATTTTTTAGCTAAAAAAATGTTCATTCATGGGGACTTCCCCCAACCCCCAATACTAGCAGTCAGCAGTTAGAAATCTGCGGGTGTCCTACAGAAGTGTTTCATTGCAGTTTATGGCAACCGTGCAAATGTTGCCATAGCAACCCATATGCTGCACAACACACAAACTGCCAGAAGTTTCTGTAGAGGGTTTATACTTCTTCCTTCATGATGTGACAAATTTTTACAGAACACTTAAGGAATTATTGCCCACTGGAGGTTACTTTTAGTATCCAAAATTAAGATCATCCGATCCTCCTTTCCTCTATTCCATTAGCTATCCTGGATCTTTACCCTGCATTTTTTCCAGCAGGTAACTCACCTGCTGTTCACAGGGATGGTAACTTTTAAACTGGCATGCGGGCATACATGTGCGTGCGTTTGGCCTACGCCCAGAGATGTGGCCATTTTATAATATACGTGCATATATGTGCGCTTGTTATCAAATAGTCTGACTGCGCACACATGTGTATGCAAATACGGCGTCTGACGCATAAGTGGGGGGGATTTTAAAAGACACGCATGCCGATGCGATTGGCCATTTTCCAAATACATTCCCAGTCCGCCCAGTTAAGGGATAGGACTTCCAAATCCCCACTAGTTTAATATCCTCCCTTTGTCCCGGTTAGGCCCGGCCTTTAAAACCCCGCTGATCTCCATATATTTTTTTGTTTTACTACTTACACGTCATGCATAGCAGAAGTAAAGCTACGTGGCAGGGGACACTGGCACCGATGCATGTAAATATTTACGCGCAAATTTCAAGTTTGAATCCAGGAACGCCCAGACCATGCCCACTCACTGCCCCCTTTTTGAACTTTTCATTTGTATGTGCAGAGGTAAATTCGCTTGTATCTGGATGGCTTTTAAAATCTGCTCGGTCAATGCTAGCCCGACATATTTGCACATCCCCTAATTCTGGTGCGTGTCGGGCTTCTAAAATTCACCTTTTAGGGGCAATATTCAGCTTCCTTGTCTGGCTAACTTTGGCACTTAGCCAAGCAAATGCAAGAATTTTAAATTTCCCACATCCTAAATGCCTCTGAGTCCTCCGGCTAAATAGCCAATTTAATCTTAGCTGGATAACCTGGAGGTGTTCAGGGAGTGGTGCTAATCCGGCAGTTTAGTCACAGATACACCAATATGACTAAATATATCTGGCTAACTTCCTGATAGCTGGGTATATTCAGTGGCATGTCCATGCTACCAAATGTCTGGTCTAAGTTAGCTGGGTAAGTATATCTGGCTAATATAGCTGGACGACCCACAGCTGGATATTGGCCTCTTGATGCTTCATTGGTCTTGAAAGAGCTCATTCATCTGCTTCTCGTATCTGTTACTTCTCCCATTAACTCTCCATTTGTATACTTTTTTACTAACCTGATTTGCTTACTCTTTCTATATTGCTTTCATTAAGCTCTCTCTCTCTCTCCTGGTGTCTTCTCTTCTACTTTCAAAAAGACATCTGTTAGACATATTCTGAAGACATTTCTTGATGCTGTTATCTTTGTCAGCTATCACTCTGTCTCCTTACTTCCTTCTCTCTCTGAAAGTACTTGTGCACGTCAAGGCAGTTTTCAGTGCAGCTTTCACTTTTGTGCATGTTTTGGATCCTTTCCAATCAGTCTTTCATCCTGCTGTCAGGTTATGTCCGGTTGCTTGCAAATGGTACGTTAGTAAGTGGCATAGCTGAAGAGACTGGTTGGCCGAATGAAGTTTGAGCCAAGGCCGGTAAAACCAGGCCTAGCTTGGGAGCTGTCTTGGCATGAAGCTGTATCACTAGAACAGGCTTAAGATGAGAAACCCATAAGAAAAACATGGAGCTGTAATACCGGAGCAGGACTTCAGCGCTGGTTGCAGAGCAGGAACACTGGAGCAGGACCTCAGTTCTGGATGAAGAACAGAAATACTGAAGCAGGGCTGGATGTGGAGCAGGAACACTAGAGCAGGACTGCAGGGCTGAATGTAATGCAGCACTGAGGCCAAACGAGGAGAGGTTCTAGAGGACATATTTCAGGAGTCTGTAGTATCAGTCAGGGTATGTTGCCGTTTCTCTCTTATATACCATCAGCAATCAGGGCACATTCTGTGAAGACCCCATGGGGCCTTCTGAGACTATGTCTAACTGGCTGGCAACTGGAGGTAAATATCCCATGGCCTTTCCCTGACTGTATCTCCCATGGCTTCTTCTGCAGCTTCCTGGTCTCTGCCTTGTGAGGTTGATGGTTCAAGCCCTGTTGATACTGACACCTGCTCACTCTGAGTTTGTCCTTATGTATTTTATGCATATCTTCTGAGCTCATGTGTAGCTGGCTCTTCCTCTGTACTTGTTCTCAGTCTCTCCATAACCTTATAAGAGTGGATCACACTGTCCTTCAGATAAAGCTGTTCTGTCTTAGAGTTTCTGCTCTGGAATTGGATTGATTTTCTCCCTACTTGTCTAACTGGTTATTTAGCTTTCTTGTTAATAGTTCCTCATCTGAGTCCTCCCCTTTAATGGTTGGTGCTCCTCAAGGTTCTGTCCTGGGTGCGTATCTTTTATCTATTTACCTTCATGATCTTAGCCCTCTTACCTTCTCCCACAAGTGCTCATACCATCGCTTTCCACAATGATAGGCATTAGGCAAACCTCTCTTACATTTTCCTCATCATCTTCTGCCTCCTCTAGCATGACTTCCTGCCTGTCTTCCAAATCATCCTGAATGTGCTCTCACTGTCACTCATTGAATGCATCTACACCGGAAGTGCCCATTTTCCCAGAAAATACTTGCTCATGTCTCCCACCTCCATGATTTGTTTCTATTGATTCTACTCCCCTTCATTTTTCTGACTCACTGTGGAATTTGGGCATTATCTTTGACTCTGCTTCAGGGAAGCCCTGCAGCTTGGCAGAGTGACCATAACACGGCTGACATGCCTGGCTTGGTGGGCATCTGTATTCCAAGAGACAAAAAACAGGAAGGGGTGTTGTGAGTGACATAGCCAGCCTTGCATCACACATCTAAACAAATGGCCCAATCTGAGCATGCAGGGCAGGACCAGTGGGGAGAATTAAAGGAGCCTTGGGAGGTCCTTCAGCCTCTCCCTGCCTGGAAGGAAACCCATCCTCTTGTTTACCCTTAGAAATATCTCGATGAGTTGGGAATAGGTTAAGGGCTATTTGTTGCAGATATCAGGGAATGATCGAGTCCCTGGTTTGGCCTAAGGTGTTATATCTTTCACTACATGACAGTCAGCAAACATTTGTGCCTCTGAGAGGCTGCACCCAGGCAGGGTTTGTCAATGATTAATAAGTGAATCATCCAGAGAGGCAAAATAGGATAAGTAAAATCTACATCTTTATAACTTTCTGTGCATGCTCCTCACTTCCACATGCTATTTTTACCTCTAGGCCTGACTACTGCAGTATCTTCTGGCTGCCCTTCCTGATTCTGCCCTCCTTCAGCTCCAGCTTCTTAAAACATTCTGCAGCTCATCTCCTATATCGCTTTCCCTGCTAGTCTCATGCTACCTTTCTCCTCATTAACTTGCATTGGCTTCTAATTCAATTTTGCTTCCAAGTCAATATGCTTGTTTTTGCTTACAAAGATATCCAGGGTTGCGTTTCTTTCTGTCCAATGTTCTCTCTCTAATACCTTCCTCTCCCCCCCTTTTTTTATCTTCGCTTCTCTCATTGAACTCTTCTCTGTGTGGCTCACATTAAACTGAGATGCTGGACCAAACCACTAGTTGTATAGTGTTATTTTGACTAGCCCTACTGATGTTCCACCAATGTTTTGCCACCTGTCTACCTTAAGAATGAAAGTAACGCCTTGGAGCAGAAGATACTATGTAGCGTTATTTTACACTTTGACAGGATAACAATAAAATGTTTCCCCACTGGAGGTTTTAACAGAGTATGATTTTTGTGTACCTGTGGAGGCTCATGACTAAGCCACAGAACACACAGCCCTAGTTACACCTGAGAGGTTCAAGCATCAGATGCAAAACTAAATCCTCAAACTCTTTTACTTCCTATATAATTCTTTAAAAAAAAAAAGTCTATTATTGCTTTTACCCAGGAAATAAAATCTCCATCCTGCTTTCCCTGTTTACAGAACACTGTTAAGGATTCATTTCTACCTTTTCACCTGATTACATGGTATCTGCTCTAAAGAGTGTACAGAGAAAGGGTCCTTCTTCAACAGTAAATGCAAGAAGGATCTGACTGCTTAAGGCACGAATCAGCCAGTGTGAGTTTTAAATATGCTTAAGCATCCACATACTTTCTGCTGAATATAGTCTATGTGAGCAGAGGGAGGCTATGTATTGCAGTGAGTGTTCCAGGTCACTCACTTTGTTTTCCAGGTCACACAATCCCTGCTGAAGATGGGATTTCAATCTGGTTCTCAAGCCAGGACAGCAAAATCACCAACTCTGAACATTTGAGCTAGCTATGTTATTTGTCTAAAAAAGAATACTGGAGCTATATTTTTATCAAACTTAACATAGCAGTTTACGTTTGTTTTTATAGTAGCTAATTTTGTTTTCAAACAACATAGAAACTTGATAGTACTAAAAGACCAAATGGCCTATCTAATCTTGTCACCTCTATAATCCCTAGCACTCCTTCAGCAAGTTCCTGTACTTGTTTCATGCATTCTTGAATTGATATTGTCCTTGTCTCCATCACATTCACTGGAAGACTATTCCATGTATCCATTATCTTCTCTGTGCCCGCCCTAAAAAAAGCTCACCTCACATCCACAAAAGAACGAGCTATTTCCATAGCTGGACCCACACACTGGAACTCCTTACCGACTAACCTATGGCTTGAAACATGTCCTTCCAAATTCAGAGCTAACCTGGCTCTTCAAACAAGCGTCCCCTCAATAATCCCAGCCCTCTGCTTCCCCCCTCTACTCATCATGCCAGCTCTTAGCTGAACCCTGTACATAGTTCTGTTATAATTATAACTATAATTATTATTATAATTATATTTTATAATTGTTATTTAAATAGTTGATGTTTGACTGGTTTAATGGTTACATTTCCTTGCTAAACTCATTGTTCCTATGTCCTCCCTCCCCTATACCTGTTCATTGTAATTTCCACCTGCTGTTATGCTGTAAACCGATATGATTTCGCTACGAATATCGGTATAGAAAAGTTTATAAATAAATAAATATTTCCTTAAATTACTTCCATGCCTACCCTCTTTCATCCTCATCCCATGGCACCTTGTTCCAGAGCCTCCTTTCTATTGAAAGAGTCCTGCTTCCTGTGCATTGATACCCTAAAGGTTTTTAAATGTCTGTGTCATATCTTCGCTATCCCACCTTTCCTCTAATGTATGCATATTATTATTTAGTCTGTCCCCAAATGGTTTACAATGAAGAACACTGACTATTTTAATAGTCACCTCTGAACTGACTCCAACCAGTTTATATCCTTTTGAAGGTGCCATCTCCAGAATTGTACACAGTATTACATACAAATGAAGTTCTACCAGGGATTTATACAGGGGCAATATCATTTCCTTTTTTCTGCTGACCATTCCCCTCCCTGTGCACGCAAGCATCTTTCTGACTTTTGCTGTCACTGTCTCCACCTGTTTGACCATCTTGATTTCATCAGATATAATTGCCTCCAATCCCTCTTTTGATTTATGCATAAAAGAATTTCACCCCCTATGCTATATCACTCTTTTGGGTTTTTACAGCTTGTATTTTTTAGCATTAAATCTTAGCTGCCAGAATCTAGACCATTCCTCAAGTTTTGCTGGATCCCTTCTCATGTTTTCCACAACTTCCTGGCTCTTTACCCCATTGCAGATTTTTGTATCATTCTCAAAAAGACAGACCTTTCCCCATAATCCTTCCGCAATATCGTGTACAAAAATGTTGAAAAGAACTCATCCAAGGATCAATCCTTGTTAGGGCTGGCGTGTCCCAATAGGCAAACTAGCAGTCGCCTAGGACACCAGCTATTAGGGGGCAGAAAAGTGCAGACAAGTGGGGCCGCGAGCAGAGCCCATCCCACTCATGGCCGAGAGGAGTAGAGACTCGAAGGGCTGCGAGCGGCAGAGGGGGGAAGGAGGCGGGCGCATGGCAGAAGGTTCACTAGGTTAGCAATTCTCAACCAGTGTATTGTGACACACCACTGTGTCGTGAAGCACAAGCTGGTATGTCACTGCCTCCGCTTCAGAATACAGAGCTCCCTGGTCTCCTGCTGATTTGGCTAATCTTCCCTCCCTCTCCTCTGCTGCAGATGAATGTAGAGATCTCCTCCTCCACCCGGGCTGTCAGCATTTTCAAGCCCGGGCAGAATGTAGCACCAGAGCTGATTGCAGCAGGATACAGCCATCTTGAAAGAACATGTGGGGGTTGGTGGCTGCGCGGGCGGTAGAGCAGCCTTATCTGCGGGGCCTGGAAGAGGAAGTGAGGTTAACCCGCACAAGAACAAGAGAAGGAGCAGTGTGAGCCAAATTTGAAGAGACACACCATCAGCCTCCATGGCTCCAGGAAAGAGAACAAGTCCCGTCAGCCACAGGAAGTGAAAGAGGACAGGCTGAAGCTTCAAGCTGCTGATGCTTGTGCTTCCAGGAGAAGAGAAACAGTGTGTGCGTGTGCATCTTTGTGAGACTGAGCATGTGAGAGTGAGAGACAGCCTGTGTGAGACTGAGCTTGTGAGAGTGAAAAAGAGCCTTTGGGTGTGTTTGCCTTTGTGAGGCTGAGCTTGTGAAAGTGAGACAACATGTATGTGTGTGTGCCTGTGAGAGACTGAGTATGAGTGAGAGACAGCCTGTTTGAGGCCGAGCATGTGAAAATGAGAGACGGCATGTATGTGTGTGTTTGTATGTCTGTGTGAGACTAAGCATGTAAGAGTAAAAGACTGCCTGTGTGTGTGTGCCTGTGTGAGACTGAGAACCTGAATGAGACAGCCTGTGTGAGACTAAGCATGTGTGAGTGAAGAGAGCCTGTGGGTGTGTTTGTCTTTGTGAGGCTGAGCATGTGAAAGTGAGAGAGCGCCTGTGGGTGTGTTTGCCTGTGTGAGGTTGAGTATGTGAAAGTGAGAGGCAGCATGTGTGGGTCTGTGTGTGCCTGTATGAGACTGAGCACATGAGCATGAGAGACAGTCTGTGTATGCGTGCCTGTGTGAGGCTGAGCATGTGAAAGTGAGAGACAACCTGTATGTATGTGTGTGTTTTTGTGTGTGTGTGCACAAAACTGAGCAAAAGTGAGTGAAAGACAGCCTGTGTGTTTGTGTGAGACTGAGCATGTGAGAGTGAGGGAGACAGTAAGTGCATATATGATTCAAGACCCCCCCTTCTCCTCTTGCTAATCCAAGACAATCTCAGGGCACCATGAAATAAAAAATTCCCAGGTATGAAGAGCAGGGGAATTTTTTTTAATCCTTAATAGTTTTAATTGGATATTTGTATCTGCTGTTTTGAAATGTTTGATAGGTGTTTGGAACATTTTTATGAGTTTTTAATTGTTGGATGTTATTCTATTCTTCAACTGTTATGAAATATGTATTTTTTATTAGTGTGATTTTATTACTATTTATTAGGGATGTGCAGACCAAAAGTTTATGTTCATAAGTCCATAAGTCGAAAGGGGGGGTCATTTGCAGTCAATATGGACATATGGAGAATTCCATAAGTTGAGTCTATGTCCATATGTGCAAATAAAAATTTAAACCCCTCACCCTCCTTAATCCCCCCCCCCCCAAGACTTACCAAAACTCCCTGGTGGTCCAGCGGGGTCAGGACGCCATTTCTGAAGTCCTTTGCAAGGAGCACGTGACATCGGCGTCACGTGATTCCCCGCGCGTTCGCTCCGGGACCCTCGTTCGACCCAAAAGGAACTTTTGGCCAGCTTGGGGGTGTCAGGAGGCCCCCCCAAGCTGGCCAAAAGTTCCTTTTGAGTCGAACGAGGGTCCCGGAGCGAACCCGCGGGGAATCACGTGACGCCGCGTCACTCCGACGTGGCTCCTCGCAAAGGAGTTCAGAAATGGCGTCCTGACTCCTCGCTGGACCACCAGGGAGTTGTGGTAAGTCTTTGGGGGGGGATTAAGGAAGGTGAGGGGTTTAAATTTTTATTTTGGATCAACAATCGCGATTTCCAACGTATTCAACATAGCTATGTTGAATACGTTGGAAATCCGATCGTTTTCGCCTCATCACTTTTTTAAGTTAAAAAAAAAAAAAAAGTAGCGTTTTACATTTAAGTTCAAAATGAATGCACACCCCTACTATTTATTTTATATATTTTTTTATTTTTTATGAGGAATGGTGATTCTGTTTTTCCATTGTTGTAATGTTGTGGTTTCCAGTTCAGCTTTTGTCTGTATATTTCTATTCATACTTACTGTATGCTCTTTTTATTCTATATTTGGTGAGGGTCTGCTGTATTCTGCATGTATGACCGAGGTGAGGTATTCTGAGAGTGTGTAGTTTTTGTGTAGGGATCTATAGCAGCCTGGCTTGTTCTATTTTCCTAAAATGAGGTGTATTGGTATTTTAGGGCCTGGTATAATATTAGCACTTCTACCTTTTCATAAGTAGGGTTGTTACTGTTTGTGTGCTGGCACTTAGTTTTGTTTTAGTATGGAAGTTTTACTATATTGTTATTGTTATAATTCTTTTATTCATGACTTTCTTAGTGCTAAGCCCACACTGAACATGTTACAATAAGCCTAATGCCATATGGGTTCCAAATGTGGTTTTTTTTTTTGGTTTTTTTTACTTTTTTTGCAGGGTTTTCTAATTGGCATCACAACAGTGCATGAAAATATAATATACATGTTGTGATTTTTTTTTTTACCTCAGACTGTACTTTTGTCATTTTTCATATAAAATTATAAATGCCCAGTGAGTGAAGACGTCTTCCTCTGCTGGCCTCGAGAGTGACAGCGAAAGAAAAAAAGGGTTGTTGGCCCCATGGGGGACAGAGAATGCAGCATGAACAAAAATGTATTTCTGTTCAGAGAGAATACTCTTATCGTTCCCTTGTGTCATTCTTGACAATAAAAGTAATATTGAGGCTTTTTTTTTTTAGTTTAGCTGTGGATTGTTGTGAGTGGTGGATCACACAAGTGAGCACTGTCCATCAGGTGTGTCACAACGGGAAAAAGGTTGAGAACCACTGGCCTAGGGTGCCTAATACCCTTGCACAAGCCCTGATCCTTGTGGCACACCACTAGTAAAGCCCCTTTTCTCAGTGTGAGCAGCATGGAGCACTGCCCTTTATTACCTCACACTCAACCAGTGTCTAACCCAACAACCCTCTAGTCTGGATTGAACAAGACACCGCTGAGCCAATTTACTATTTCAATTGATATTGTGGGTTATATAGATGTGGTGTAAAGGATGGGGGTACAGATGGGAAGGTTTTTAACTCTTGGGGATATTGCCTTATTTTAATGTGTCTGTCCCCTGTGGACTTCTGTATTGGTATTGGTGAAGTGGGGAATATTTTGTTTTGCTTGTTTGGGCCATCAGTCTTACTGATCTACTGTACCTGGTGGAATATATTGTTTGTAATGGGAAATACAAGGTGTCGTGATTTTTTTCTCAGTTTTTTTTTTTTTTTTTAACTGGTTCCTTTGAAACTTTAACTTTATTATTGTTATAATTCACTTTGGGGTGGCAGAGTGCCAGAAACAGCAGACTAGAAATCTCAGTTTAAATGAAATGAAATGAAATGTTGCGCTGATCCTATAAAAGTTCTGCTCAGTCCAGTGGATCAGGTGCTACTCCCAAACATTCACTGCACCCAGTTACAAGTGCTTGCAGGGACGGTAACTTTCACAGCGGCGTGAGGGCACGCATTGACACACGTGTGCGTCGATGTGCGCCAAAGAGACCCCTTGATTTTCTAACTTGTGCTCACATATGCATGCATGTTAGAAAATAGCCTGGGCGCATGCGTCAGCTTATGCGCCCCCAGCCATGTATCTTGAGTTTCTGACGCATAAGTTGGGGAATTTTGAAATGGGTGTGCGTCCATGCTATGACCAGTTTCCCCAGTCTACAGTTACTCCTCCAGACCCCCATGACTTAACAGCTTGCACTCCCCCCAGTTACCCCAGATCCTTTATATCTCTCTTAAATGGCTGTTTGTTTGTTTTTTAAACTTACAGCTCCTCCATAGCAGAAGTAAACTTTACACGGCAGTGGACCTGAGTGCACGCCAAGGCGCATAAGTATTTATGCACACATTTCTTGATCATGCCCTGAAACACACTTGCCCCACCCCGCGTCGCCGGGCCTATTTTTTATAGGCCTGGCGACGCGCGTAAAGCCCTGGGACGCATCTAAGTCCCGGGTCTTTGAAAAAGGGGCGGGGAGGGGCGGGGCCAGAGGCCTCCGACAGAGCAGCCATTGCTGCTCTGTGGGAGGATCGCGTGCCGGCAGACTGCCGGCGTGCGCAACTTGTGCCTGCCCGGAGGCAGGTGCAAAAGGTAAGACAAGAGACAGGGGGGATGGTTAGAGTAGGGGTAGGCGGGGAAAGGTTAGGGGAAGGGGTGGGAAGGTTAGGTTAGGGGGAAGGGTATGGAGGAAGGCAGCGCGGTTTGGCGTGCGCAAGGTGCACAATTGTGCACCCCCTTGCGCGCGCCGACCCTGGATTTTATAACATACACGTCCACGTTATAAAATTGGGCGTACATGTGCGCGTGCCGGGTAGTGCGCACACATGTAGGCCGCGCGCGCTTCTTTTAAAATCTACCTCACATTATTTTTCCTTAAAAAAACTACTCTCACAAAAAAGTAGCAGGTAGAAAAGTTCCAAAAGAAAATCACAAAATCATTTCTCTTTGAAACTTGGGGCAAAGTCCTCAGGTAAAAAGTAACAATTGTCTTTTCTTAGAGTGGAGAGTCTGAAAATTGCCAGTTATTTGATCTTGCCAGTTTAGATTCACACCTGCAAGAATTCCAAACATTTACTTTAAATTTTCATTGAAATTATATGTACTACTAGCATTATAAATCTAAATCTGTTTATGTGAGTGAGCACTTACGTGCTTATTTACAATAATTATAACAGGAAAAATGAGAACAGCTTTTCAGATAGTATTTACAGACCGATAAACTAACAAGCCACTTCAAAGAGATTACTGTTCTATATGCAAAGCACACTGCATCTTGTGAATATCATTGAGGAGCGTGGTTCTCATGCAGAACAACACTGCAAATACAGAACGTCGATGGGATTTTGTATCAAAAATCACTTTTCCTGCTATAGCAATACATTGGTCAATTGGTACAGGGAGGATGTGACCTTTAACAAACTTGCTCACCTGATATGCATGCAAAGTTATGTGTGTGCAGCCTGATCATGCATATGTCTATTTGGACTGAGCAAAGTGTTCCCAAGGACAGAGTTTATGTTTCTCTATATTCAGACTGGATATACCGCCTATATAAAGATCTAGGTGGGGAATTGGGGAGGGATTTGGATTATGCGCATACTTTTGATTTTTCAAAAGTATGCATGTAAATTTTCCAGAAAAATCTCCCTGCACATAATAGCAGGTGTAATTTTCTGTGGGTAAATCTGGCGGGCTAATTTTCAAAATGGACTTTTGTGCAAGTCTGCCTTGAAAAGTTTGTAATTCATGAATTTTTTTTTCTGCTTAATTTAGGTGCGTCGTTATAAAATTACCCCCAAAAAGTAGCATCAAATGAATAATTTCATAAAACTGGCATGCACTAATTATACTGTGAACTGCTGATGAGCAAGGAAGAATTTTATATGGTCAGATTATTAGTATAAGTATTTGTTGCCCCCACGTCTTGATCTTGATTAGCTATGTTGCTAATATTTATTTATAGGGATGTGCATTTGTTTGAAACAAAACTGGAAAATGGGATCAATGTTCATATTAAACAAAATTAATTTGACACCCCCCCCCCCCCCCAAACCACAAAATGTTAGTTTTTATTCATTTTTGGCAAAGTATTGTAAATACAGAAACAAAATTTTTGGCTAGGCACATGCAGAAAATTGCATTAAATAAATAAATAAATATATATATACATACATGTAGTAATGTAATATATATATATATATATATATATATATATGTAATAATGTATAGTGATCCAATACCAAACAGGAGGATATCTGCTCATCAATTGTGATTAACAACCAAAAATAGTTGAGAGCAGAGAATTAATCAGTCCAAATCTTGAAAAGTTGTTCATGTTTATTTGTAAGGTAATTCAAGGCGGCTACTCCATAAGCTCTAATACATGCAAGTTTTCCATCAGGTCCCCCAACACGGACCATGTTTCGCTGGAAGCTGCGTCGGGAGGGATTGAGTACAGTGTATAATTTCAACCACTACAACCAAAACAAAACATTAAATTATAATTTTAACCAAAAGGACTACATAGGGCCTAATATATTGAATAAGCCGGGACACATATCTTCACTCAGGTCCAGTTTAGAGCTTATGGAGTAGCCGCCTTGAATTACCTTATAAATATTTTGTAACTGGGCGCGCATAGCCGTGCACATCTGGGTTTGAGCCGCCCAAGTTGGGGAATTTTATAACAGGTGCGCATCCACGCCATTTCCAGTTTCACCAGTTCACTCACCTGTTCGCCCGGTCTAGAGTTAGGTCCTCCAAACCCCTCTGATTCTTTAGCCCACACTCTCCTCCGTTACCCCAGAGCCGTTAAACCACACAGAGATGCCGGAGGTGGTTTTTCCTTTAAACTTGCACCTCCTCCGTAGCAGAAGGAAAGTTACGCGGCACTGGACCTTGATGGGTGCCCAGGCACATAAGTGCTTGCGTGTACTTTTCCTGGCCCCGCCCACACTATGCCCCCTTTTATGTTTCAGGTGAGACGTTTGCATAGCGGGAGATGATGTGCACCCATGTAGGCGGCTTTTAGAATCGGGTGGAAATGTGCGTGTCCTACGTGTGCACACATCTGCCAATTTTGCCACTCGCCTGGCTTTTAAAATTCGCCTTTTACTGAGCATTCACTCATTCGCCCTGAGCTCAAGTTTAGATTCCGACACTTTGCAATCATTTGTACATTTTATTTAGCTATATAAATGTGGAACATTAATATTTGTAGGGTCAGGCAGGTACCGTGGCTTCAGAAAAGGCTGTTTCCTCTATTTTGGCTGTCTGATAGAGCCTAATTGTGCTTAATCAGGAAAAACAATGGACTTGCACAACTTTACTCTGCCTAGTATTAAACCATCCTCTGATACCATTTCCTTGACTACTGCATCCTGTATGTTCCCCTAATAGTGAACCCAGCCGTGGGCAGTTTTCTCCCAGGAACTTCCAAAGAAGACGTGGTTTTTAAATTCCATGGTAACAACTTCCAGTGGGTAAAGTGGTACCTGCCCTTGAAAAGCAAGTTTTGCAAGAGAAATTTTAGCCAGTGTTTAAAAATAGAGATAAGTTGTTAAAATGTTTTTCTGTGGGTATTATCTGAAAAAGTAAAAGAAGAGGGTTTATTCTAATAAAATTTCCTATTATTCTGAAATTCTTTCCTTTTTCCTGTTGTTTAAGTTGTTTTTAATTCATATTTTCTATTTAAACAATGTAATTTGGAAACCCTATGTATCTCATAAAAGTCATCTAACACCCACTCTCCCCTTGGGCCTGTAGGTATAATTCCAATTAAATGCTTTTCTCGAATATCCTCTTAGTTTAAATTTGCATGATAATGTAGTAATTTGCTTTCAATGTGCATGACCCTCCTTATCCTTTTCCTAATATGTGCAGTCACTCTCTTGACTTTACCAAGGTCTGCATTTGAGCAGAGGAAGCACGCTGTGTATGTTCCAGCTGTAATGTCACTAAAGAAGTGAAGTACAAAAAATGCTTGCCCACACTTCAGTCACCATATTACCTCATTTAAATATTTATTTGTATTCATCAAAATCAATCAATTACTTTTGGTTGTAACTTTCTAAATTTCAATTTTGGGTGAACAGAGCCCAAATGTAATTCAGAAGAATAAGGAATTAGTGATTAGGAAAGTAATATTATCTCAATGGTTACTATTCCCTCCCAGGGAGGTCCAATGTTTTAACTTAAAACAAATGCAGCAACCTTAATTTTCTATATGAAACAATCCTGAAAACACACAAAAATGAGGTTTATGGTATCATCCCATTTTCCCCTGCTTGTATTTTCACTATGTATCCCAAAACATTATTGATGGGACATTAGAAATCCTAATATAGCATGATTTCAAATGAATAACTAGCTTTTGTCCAATACTTCACAAAACGTTGCTAAGTTTCATAGAAATCAAGGAAGGGAGAGCCACGAAGCACTGATCATGTTCTTCTGCTGTTGGTACTATATTATGTATTGTTGATTTCTTGAAGAACAGTAGTGCATAGTCATAGTGATAATGTATTTTGCTGATTGGAAGCATTCTGCAAGCACATCATGATTTCATTTTGAAATTCCAGGTTCTTCAAAAGCTAGGGAAGGCCGATGAAACAAAAGATGAACAGTTTGAGGAATATGTCCAAAACTTCAAAAGGCAGGAGGTAAGTTGCATTTTTATTGTGGAGAAGGGGGAGCAAGAAAGGAAGGAAGGGTTAGTGATAGGGTAAGGAGAATTATTTGCAAGAAGGACCGTAAATGAACAAAACAGAGATCTAGTTGTAATCATCTCAGAGGGCCACAAGGTAGGCAGTCAATGTAATAAAGTGATGAGGAAAGTTAAAGTTTACAGTATGCTGTGTTGCATAAGTTAAGTTATTATCAGTAGGAAAAAAGGAAGCAACATTACCCTAAAATAAGTCATTAGTGAGACCCCACCTCAAGTACTGTGTATAGCTCTGGAAGCTGTACCTTTGTAAGGGCATTGAAATGTTGCACTTACTGGCCACACCTGCCGTGCCAGTCCTGCTTCCCGCGGTCCCCTACATCGCACCGCTGGCCAGCTCACCCCGGACCCTCCGCACCTCTTTCCGGTGGTCCTGCCCCCGTTCCTTCTGCGCCGGGTCTCCCTTGGGGTGCAGGACGCCGCCGGTCTTCCTGCCTACCGAATCCTGTCTCTAGGCATGCACGACTATGGCCTCCAATTAAAGGGCCAGTGGCGGGAAATTCCCGCAGGCCCACAGGATGACGTCACCATGCTTGGCCTATTTAAGCCTGCTCCCACTGCACCTCCCTGACTTGGCAATGAGTCTCCTGCTTTGCAGTGGTGTTTCTGTGCCTCTTCTCTTCAGTCCCTGCCCTCTGTTCCAGTTTCCATTCCTATTCCTTTCTTCAGCTCTGAATCCCTCCTTCAGCTCCTGTTCCTGCTCCCGGCTCCTCACTCTCCTCTCCTTCACCCCTCAGATGGACCTTTTGGCTTTTGACTTCAGATAGGACCTCACACTGTTTGCTTGCTGCCTGCCCAGGACTTCGGATCGGACCTTACGCAGTTTGCTTGCTGCTTCCCCAGGACATCAGACCAGGATTTCTTCCCATCTGGCCACGCCATTCCTTGGAACCTGCCTCTGGTACTTCATCAGAACTCCCGTACAGGAGCCCACCTAAGTCCAGCTGGTCCTGGCACCCAAAGGCTCAACCAGCGGGGAAGGGGATTGGTATTGGAGAAGCTCCAGTTGGCTCCTTCCTTCCATCAGCCTTGCCCCCTGTCGTTGGGAACCTGCGGCAGGCCTTCCTCCCAGGTTGCGTCAATCCCAACACAGGCCAAGGGTCCACATTTCATGTCGAGGTCCCAACAGTTTGCCAAGTCTATGGACCCGGCGGAGGCCTCGGCTCTGCAGGCCATACCGATCCTGGCCCAAAAGATCTTGGAGCAGCAGAAGGTCCTGGAGTCCCTCACCTCAGCAGTAGAACGCCTTAGCTGGCACCTGGATTCCACCATTCAACCGGGAGCTTCGGTGTCCGCAGCGATGGGGGCTCCTGCTCCTCCTCCGGTGGCCTCACGGTCGGTGCTGCCCCTGCCGACACCACTATGTTTCTCTGGGGATCCTCAACTCTGCACGGTTTCTTGAACCAATGTCATATGCACTTTTGCCTTCAATCTGTGCTTTTTCTGGATGACCTCACCAAGACCACCTATATACTCTCCCGTTTGGATGGTAAGGCCTTAGCTTGGGCATCTCCTCTCTGGGAGCGAGCTGATCCAGTGTTACAGGACTTACAGTGCTTCCTCTCACTCTTCTGCACCATCTTCGACGATCCTGGGAGACAGTCTGTTTCCAGTACCTCCTTGCTACACCTACATCAAGAATCCCATTCCCTAACAGACTTTGTTATCGAGTTCCATACTCTGGCATTGGAACTTCACTAGGGTGAGAATTATCTGCGTCAATCTTTTTGGAGGGACTGGCTGGTCAGATTAAAGACAAGTTGGCAGCCCGAGAACTGCCCCCTTCACTGTATGGTCTCATTGAGTTGGCTGGGTGGATCGATTGCCGATTTCAAGAGCGATCCCAGGAATCACAAGACTTCCTCTGCCTACAAGAGTTCCTCAGCGCTCACCCTCTCCCAAACAAACGGCCAGTCCAGTCAAGGCTGCTTCCGAAGAACCCATGCAACTGAGTCGGGGCTGATTGACTACCAAGGAGCACCTCCGATGCCGTCATGCAGGACTATGCTTGTATTGGGGTGAGACAGGACACCTCCTGGCACAATGCCCGGTACGCACAGGAAACGCACAGGCCTAGGACAGGTTGGGGGACTTCAACTGGGCCTCACATTTCCCGACCCCCCTCTCACTTTTCCAGTTTCTCTCAAGATGGACACTCAGAAATTTCACACTCTAGCCCTGGTGGACTCCGGATCAGGGGGCAATTTTATCCTCAAGCAGTTGGTGCAACACATAAAGATTCCTACTTGCCTCACCTTGGTACCTCTCGTACATTCCTCTATCTCCGGGGATCCCCTGCCGGGCAAAGTCACCCATACCACCATCCCACTGGTTCTCCACACCGGTGCTCTACACGAAGAGACCATAACCTTCCATGTCATCGACCGCTCCATCCATCTGGTGGTACTCGGGCTGCCTTGGTTAAGGAAACATTCTCCTCAATTTGACTGGGCATCTTTGCAACTCTTGCAGTGGGGCCCCACCTGTCAGGTCTCGTGTCTGAAGTCGTCCGTGACCCATCGATGTCTCTCCACGGGGCTCCTCCCCGCTGGGCTACTGCCTTGTTATGCCCCCTATGCGGAGGTTTTTTCCAAGCAAGGAGCAGATAACCTGCCTCCTCATCGCTCATTTGATTGTGCCATCAATCTACTGCCTAATTCAGAACCCCCTCCCTCCCGGGGTTGGGTTTACCTGCTTTTCCTTGTGGAGACCAGGGCCATGTCCGACTACATGCAGGAAAATTTAGCCAAAGGTTTCATCCACAAATCAACGTCCCCTGCTGGGGCTGGAATCTTTTTTGTGGCCGAAAAGGACGGTTCACTCTGTCCCTATATCGACTATAGAGCCTGAAACGCCATCACATGGAAAGACCACTATCCCCTGCCTCTCATTTATGAGCTATTCGATCACCTACAGGGAGCCTGGGTCTTCTCCAAACTTGACTTGCGAGGGGCCTATAACCTTATTCACATCCAGGAGGGCGACAAATGGAAAATGGCCTTCAACACTCGTGAAGGGCACTACGAATACTTAGTTATGCTGTTTGGACTCTGCAATGCCCCGGCTGTGTTTCAAAACATGATGAATGAGATCTTCCGTGATCTCTTATACAAGTGTGTTGTATTCCTTTTGGACGACATCTTCGTCTTCTCCAGGGATCTCCTTACTCATCACCAGGATGTTGCCCATGTGCTTCAACGTCTCCGTGACCACCAGCTCTTTGCCAAACTCGAGAAGTGTTCATTCGAAAAGGAAAGCCTACCCATTTTAGGGTACGTAGTTTCTCAGCATGGATTTTGCATGGACCCGGAGAAGCTTAAGAGCATCCAGGAATGGCCGCAGCCCACTGGCCTATGGGCAGTTCAGCGATTTCTTGGGTTCACTAATTATTATCGGGCATTTATCCATAATTACTCCAAACTCATAGCCCTGATAACTGCCCTGGCCTGCAAGGGCACCATGCTGAAGCAGTGGCCCCCAGAGGCCGTAACCACCTTTCAATGTCTAAAATCCACTTTTCTCCATGAGCCATGCCTGCGACATCCCGATCCGCTGCACCCCTTCGTGCTCGAAGTCGACGTTTCATCCGAAGGAGTAGGGGCAGTGTTAAGCCAACCTTCTTCTACTGGTACGCTCCATATGTGTTCCTTCTATTTGAGACAATTTTCACCTGCAGAACGAAACTATAGGATTGGTGAGAGCTGCTGGCGATCAAGCTTGCCTTTGAGGAATGGCATCCCTGGTTGGAGGGGGTTCCAATACCCATCACGGTATACACGGACCATAAGAACTTACAATATCTCCATCAAGCCCAGTGGCTGAATCCTTGCCAAGCCCATTGGGCGCTCTTTTTACCCTCTTCAATCTCACCCTGCGTTACCGCCCAGCAGCTAAGAATACCAAAGCTGAAGCTCTCTCCCGCGCTTTCACTCCTGAAGATGTTACTGAACATCTTCGTCATATCATAGATCCTGCACGCGTCCTTCTGTCAGCCACCATCACCGTGCCTCTAGGGAAAACTGTGGTTCCCCACAGACTTTGCAACAAAATCCTCCACTGGGCCCATGACTCCTGCACCGCGGGACACCCTGGGTGAGCCCGCACACTTGCCATGCTCCTACGATTCTACGGTGGCCCATGGTCAAGACGGATGTCCAAGATTACGTTGACTCCTGTCAAGCCTGCGCTCAACAAAAACTCCTAATGGGTCCCACCTGGGGCCTATTATAACCTTTATTAGCTCCTGCGGAACCATGGTCACATATTGCCACTGACTTCATCGTGGACTTACTACCCTCTGAAGGCAAGACAGTCATCTGGACAGTGGTGGACCACTTCTCCAAGATGGTGCACTTCGTTGCCCTACCTAAGCTTCCTTCTGCTCCACAGCTGGCACAGCTCTTCGTGCAACATGTCTTTTGGCTTCACGGTCTCCCAAAACAATTTACTGCCCGCTACTGAAATGCTCTCTGCAAGAAATTCGATATCTCCTTGGATTTTAGTATGGCATACCAACCGCAGGCTAACGGTCAGGCTGAGAGGACCAACCAGACCCTGAATCAGTTCCTTCGTAGTTATGTTAACCTGCAACAAAATGATTGGGCTTCCCTGCTTCCTTGGGCAGAATTTGCACTGAACTCCCATATCTCCTCCACCACCAAATCCTCACTTTTCCTGTTGTTTTACGGCTGGCAGCCCCTCCCTCCGCTGCCTCTACCCTTAACAGTTCCTTCTCCTGCTGCTAAGTTAATGGCGCGTGAGTTGCACTGTCTTTGGGAACAAACTCAGCTTCTCATACAAAAGGCAGGTCAGAGATCCAAGAAAACTGTGGATGCTCACTGGAGACCTGCTCCACATTTCCAAACTGGTGAAAAGGTTTGACTCAGCACCAAATATGTCCACTTGAAGTTCCCGTCCATGCGCCTGGCACCCTGCTATATTGGCCCCTTTCCAGTACTCCGTCAACTGGGGCCCATCACCTACCAGTTATGTCTACCTCTTACCCTGAGGATCCACAACTCTTTCCATGCTTCCTTTCCGAAGCCTCTGGTGTTAACTTGGCCGTCACAAATTCCCCCCAAGCCTCAACCTTTAACGGCCGAAGAAGAGTCCATCTACCAGGTCTGTGATGTCCTGGACATCAGGAAAAGAGGCTGAAGATGGGAATACCTCCTATCCTGGGAGGTTTTTGGCCTGGAGGAGAATTCTTGGGAACCGGTCACCAACAAACTGGATAAGAATCTGCTTGAGCTATTTCATCTCTCCCATCCAGGGAAACCCAAGCCTCCAGGGAAAGGCCCTAGCGGAGGGGGTACTGTTGCACTTACCGGCCACACCTGCCATGACGGCCCTGCTGTCTACGGTCCCATAAGTCGCGCCGCTGGCCGGCTCACCCCCAAACCCTCCACGTCTCTTTCCGGCAGTCCTGCCTCCGTTCCTTCTGTGCTGGGTCTCCCTCGGGGTGCGGGACGCTGCCGGCCTTCCTGCCTGCCGGGTCCTGTCTCTAGGCGTGCGCATGACTGTGGCCTCCAGTTAAAGGGCCAGTGGTGGGAAATTCCCGCGGGCCCGCAGGATGACATCACCACACTTGGCCTATTTAGGCCTGCTCCCACTGCACCTCCCTGACTTGGCAATGAGTCTCCTGCTTTGAAGTGGTGTTTCTGTGCCTCTTCTCTTCAGTTCCTGCCCTCTGTTCCAGTTTCCATTCCTGTTCTTGTCTTCAGCTCTGACTCCCTCCTTCAGCTCTGACTCCCTCTTTCAGCTCCTGTTCCTGCTCCCGGCTCCTCGCTCTCCACTCCTTAACCCATCAGATGGACCTTTTGGCTTTTGACTTCAGATCGGACCTCATGCTGTTTGCTTGCCGCCTGCCCAGGGCATGGGATCGGACCTCACGCTGTTTGCTTGCTGCTTCCTCAGGACATGACCAGGATTTCTTCCCACCTGGCCATGCCACTCCTTGGAACCTGCCTCCAGTACTTTGTCAGAACTCCTGTACAGGGGCCCACCTAAGTCCAGCCGGTCCCGGCACCCAAAGGCTCAACCAGCGGGGAACGGGATTGATATTGGCGAAGCTCCAGCCGGCCCCTGCCTTCCTTCAGCCTCACCTCCTCTCATTGGGAACCTGTGGCAGGCCTTCCTCCCAGGTTGCATCAATCCCAACACAGGCCAAAGGTCCACATTTCATGTCGAGGTCCTAACATGACAGAATGGAAGCAATTCAGAGAAGAGCTCCTAAAAGGATACAAGGCTTGCAACACAAACTCTACATAAAGAGGCGTAGGAAACTCAAAATTTTCACACTGGTGGAAAGAAAGAAAAGTTGGGATATGACAGAAATATTCAAATACTTGATGGCTTCAACAAAGTACAGGAAGTTGACATTTTCCAAAGAAAATGAATCTCAAAGAGGGGGGTTATGATATGAAGTTGGTTGGAGGAAAATTCAGATAAAGCATTAGAAAATACTTCCTTACTGTGAAATATTGGATGTCTGGAATAACCTACTAATAGTGATAGAAGCAACCAAAACTGTGACAGATTAAACATGCTTGGGACAGACACATAATACAGTAGTAATGGCAGGCTGGGGCAGGGGGGTAATATGTAAAAGAAATGAGGGATCGGATTTGAGTGTTTGCTTAGTCATATGAAACTGAAGAGGTCTAAATAGAGGGAAATACAAACCAATGTGCAGAGAGTGATTGGCTACGTCAGGCTTCCAAGAAGACTGAAGTTGACAGCATGCAGTGGCCATGATTAAATAAATTACAACTCTAACATCAGTGATACAGCCAGATGAAGCTTCCAAGAAGGTTAAGGGAACCTTGTATGGGGTGGGCAGGGTTAAAACCCCAACATGAATGACCACAGGAATGCTGAATGTTCGGGCAATAACCTTCCTGGTTTTGGCAGCTGTTAGGATTTATTTCAAAGCTTAATGGTAAGGCATGGAAAAAGGCTTGGGTGATGTATTAGGTATAGGAATTGTAAGAACAAAAAAGGAAGATGTTGACTGAAATGGCATCCTAGTGGAGGTGGTGGAGGCCTGCATGGTAACATTTTCAACATGATTAGGACAATTACAGAGAACAGTGTAGGAGTAGGATTGAGAGGTAAAGTAAAAGATATAGGAGGGGGAAGGGGTGTTGAGCCAATGTTGGCGTTAGCTTCAGTATGAAAATATATATGCTCATTTATCAAAAAATAAAAAATAAAAGAGGAAGACGACAGGGAAGACAAGGGTAGGTCAATTGCTCCTTATTTGCTTTATCTACAAATAGGTTCATATTCAGCTAACACTTACCAGATAAAGTTAACTGGACAACTTTGTTTATTTAACGTTGTCCAAATAATCAGCCCAAATGCATGCTGGATTTATATCTGGTGAAAATTTACCTAGACAGCTAATTATTCAGAGAAACCTGAGTAATTTGTCTGGCTAGTGCTGAATCTAAAACTGCGCCCGGGGAATGCCTCAGTGCCACCTCCTTCCAAAGTGAAATGAACTTATTAATAAAGAAGTACCTGCAGTCCAGCCCCACCACCGCCAGCCTTAGAAACATTGCTCTGGAGCAGGTGAATGCAATCAAGGATGGGGGAAGGGCAATATGGTTTATGGGGATGGGAGGGAAGGGTAGGGAACATTTTTTCTGACATCAGGATTTGGTGGGTGGAGCTTTTTCGGAGGTGGATCTGTCCAGCAGGAACATTGTTAACTGCTGGGACTTGGTGGGGGATTGATAAGAGGGGTCTGCAGAGCATTTCTGAAAAGGATTTACCAGCTGGCACTGATATTCAGCTGAAAACCTAGCCGGTTAGGTTCAGCTAAAAATGCATCTTAAATTAGTGAGCTAAAATTAGTCCGTTATTTTGGCCACTCAGTATATTTTTTAATATTTACCTCTGCATTACACTGTGGTCTGTGCAATAACCAGTGTCAAAACCACCATGATAATTGCCCAACACGTAATATTAATTTATTCACTCTGATTGGCCTGCTCACTGTGACATGTCAGTGAAAGGACCATTCACCTTTCAGAAGGCTGTCCTGGAAGGGACTTGGTACTTTCACTGGCCGGGAGGGAGGAGATTTTCAGTCTGGCAAGGACGGTTTTATCATAAGGATCTCCGATTCCTGAATTCAGGTACTGGACCCCCGGGTCCAACTCGGACCGCTTGGCCCATTGGGCAGACGTTGGGGAGGGAGCTTAGTTCAGGTCAGCCGCTGGGCATCCAGCCATGTCTCCTACGTGCTCAATGCCAAGGACGCGCTAGGGACGCATAATTTTCCCTAGCGTGGCCTTTTTAGCGCAGCAGGTCATTTAAATATGACATCGGGTGCCCAGGAGAAGTAGTTGGGTATGCGTTAGGAAAGCGAGCATTCAGCATTGAGTGCCCACTTTCTGTGCACTGATATTGCGTCAGCCTGCTAGTGAACCAGGTACTGATATGTTAATGAAAGATTCTGGCAATTGCTTATCCCTTACTATCGTATTTGCCACTGCAAACACACCCACTTTCATAAACACACTTGATTAGGACCACTCAGCATTTATAAAGAAGAGTTCATCTAGTGTAAACACCTTCTCTTGGTTTTGTTTTGGGTTTTTTTTATTATGCAAGCATTACTGTTAATTTGCATTATAATGCAATTTCCATTGGAGTTTGAATCTTCACTGAATTACAACAAGCAGGCACTAAACAGATACTGAATGTCCAGTCTGAAATTCCAGAGGTACAGAAGATTCAGAAACATATAGCATTGTGACAGTCATGGTTTGGACTGCATTACACTGTGTCAATAAAAATAAGTCAATAAAAAAAACAAGCAGCAGTTTATGAAAAAACAGGATATAAATGAGTACATGAAAAAGATTTGCATAGTGTGGTGAGAGAGAATGAAAAATAAAACCAAAAGGGTATGGCTTCCCCTTTTGTATGTTTACCAAAACCAAGCTCTATTAAAGAAGGGGTGAAAAGAATTTTGTGTGGTCTAGGGCAAGAACCAAAATCATCTTGCAAAACAGCAGGACGTGAGGGCTGAGGGAGGGAGAAGGACTTGGTGTGGGTTGATCTCTAAAGACATTGAATGCTCTGACATTCAGCCTTGACATTAGCTACAGTAACATCTACAATGCTTGAAAATGAGCAAGCAACTTGTCTTGGGACTGAGCATGTTGTTGATTGTAGTTTGAAAAATGTGTGCACATTTGCAACATAGAGCAATCTATATTTAAGAAAATAATCCCCAGCAGCACAGTCCTCCCCGCATAAGTTTATTTGAAGGCGTGCTTAGCTTTTTAATCAAGCTTCCAGTCAGAGAAATCATCTTCAACCTTTCTTTATCATCTGCTTCTAGTGTCAATTCAAAGATTTATTGCTGGCTGCTTCACATTTTGCACAGTTAAGTAATGCTGTAGTCATAAAAATGCATCCTATTGAGAGATGGAAGCTGCCAGGGCAGAGGCTTGCAATGTGCTCACCTATTCTTGCAGACTGGTGAGCTGCTTCTATATTTAGTGCAGACCTTGCAGTTCCCTCATCGTATGTGAGCAGCCAGCAAGGTCCATGTCTACAAAGTGTCTGTGTTGGTACCAGCCTTAAGATTACAGCTGGGGCACAGATGGCTAACATGGAGGCAAACAGTTCCCAGGGAACAGACAAGCTGTTAGCAGTACAAGAAACAATTCCAGAATATAGGTTGAAAGTTGAGTCCAGGCTGAGGTTAAAGCTGGGAAGTCTAGTTGAGACGAAGGAGCAGGCAGGAACTGTGTACACTACATGACAGGAAACAGACAGGAACCATAACTGAGGCACCATAACCAAGATCAGACGGGAACAAGGCAACAGTCTGAGAAAACAAGGAAGCAGGAACTGATCCAAACAGAACAGAGACTGGAAAAGGCAGAAACAGAGCTTGGGCCTGTCAAATCTGCGGTTGGCAGCAGGAAGGCATGAACAGGGCCAAAGTGAACTATTATGCCAGCCAGTAGCTCAGACAAAGGAGGAGGTTAATGCACAAGACAATCAGGTCTGATATCTTCTGACCCAACAGTAAGAACTTATTAATGAAGACTCCCAGGAAAAAAGAGATGAGCTAGCAGGAAGACCTCTACTTTTAATGACATATAGATTCACATTCAGGAAAATTTATTGGCAGAATACTTATTTATCTGTATATTGCCAAAGTAATGTATCGAGTGGCAAACGGAAAAAAATTACAAAGTATACAAGTGTAACCCTTCGTGGGGGTTTTAGTCCCAAGGGCACCCAAACAAGTGTATTTTCTTCGGGACTGCTCTGGCTAGCAGTTTTTTCCCATGCTTAACTCCTAACCCTGGGGGGATTTTTTTTTTTTATGGGGGAAGCTCTCGCTTATGGCCCAGGCTATGGTGTCTTGTTTCCAGTATGTTTAGAATATAGTTGCACCCCCATGGGGTGAGATGGGACAAATCAACAGGACCAGGCTTGGGGTGTTTAATGAAGGTTTACTGATTTGATTTGTCTATAAATAGTGAAATTACATCTGACTGTGATACATGAATGATTTTCTCTATAGGTAGGTGTCTTTTTTTTTTTTTCAGGCCTCTGGGAAGAGCTCCCATGGTGATTTTCCTTGTGCAAAGCTCATCCAGCAGCTATCCGGGAATCCTATTTGAGAGGGTTCCCCACTTCACAGTAAAAACCTTAATCCTTCTCCTTTCTGGATACTCAGCCTATTCTGGTCCCATGGATTTAGAGCCGGTTGGGGTCTCCCTATCTGGTTCTTTCATCCTTCATTAATATTTCTGGGGACTTTTCTTGGGGAAAAGTCACATCGGATCAGGCTACTTCAGCATTGCATCCCAGTAGGGAGAGGGGAGCGGGATCCAAAACATCCCCATAGTGTTTGTGTTCCAAAAAATACTTCTAAAGTTAAAGCTGGATACACCTTCAGCCGTTGCTGTCTCTTGCAGCAAGCTCCGTCACTGGTGCTTGCCCACCTAGGGTTTAGTGTGGACTCTCAGGTCTTTGGTCCTCTGGGTGAGAGTTCTTTCACCTCTAAAGGGAATCAGACAGAAAAATCTCTCTCTTCTGTAAATTAGTGTGAGAAGTACCAAGTGGCAGGGAGTGCATGATAAGGTATCACTTCCAACTGAAACCCCAGGGTGAAGTTGGAAGGCCTCTCCAGAGTATAAAACTTAAACATCCTTACTGTTCCAAGGCTTCCTAAAATGGATCTACCAAAGAGTCCTAAAATGGCTGGGCTAAATAGAATTGAGACATCGAATCCAGACTCTGTAGGTTGAGAGGGGCTGTGAGGGATGGACGGCTCATTGATAGTGTATTCTGTACAAGAGTTAGTGGTATTTAGAGGCCAGTCCGTAGGGGTGCCACACAAGAAAACCAATAAGGGTTCTGGTGATCTTTAGAATTGTCTCTGGTCATGTTATTATTCTGGCTTGGTGGAAGTATAGATTTTGAGGTAGATCTTAAAAAAGTACACGCGCGCGTACTTTTGTTCGCGCAACCGGTGCCAACAAAAGAACGCCAGATTTTATAAGATACACGCATAGCCACGCATATCTTATAAACTCCGGGGTCGGCGCGCGCAAGGCTGTGCAAAATCGGTAGCCTGTGTGCGCCGAGCCGCACAGCCTGCCTCCGTTCCCTCTGAGGCCGCTCCGAAATCGGAGTGGCCTCGGAGGGAACTTTCCTTCCAAGTCCCCCCACCTTCCCCTCCCTTCCCCTATCTAACCCACCTCCCAGCCCTACCTACATCCCCCCCTATCTTTGTTGTGCAAGTTACGCCTGCTTGAGGCAGGCGTAACTTGCTCGTGCCACCTCGGCATCCCCCGGCACAGGCCGCAGTGCTGGGGGACTTGGTACCGCCCTCCCGGCCCGCCCCCGAACCGTCACCATGCCCCCGGACCCCGCCCCCTGACCCCGGACACGCCCCGGACACACCCCCTCCCGTCCCTTTTATGAAGCCCCTGGACTTACGCGTGTCCCGGGGCTTTGCGCACGCCAGTGGCCTATGCAAAATAGGCATGCCGGCACGCGAGTAAATCCTGCCGGATTTACGCGCGCATGGCTTTTAAAATCTACCCCTTTATTTTTAAGATGCAGCTGTCAACATTAAAAAAAATTTTCAGGGATTGGGTCCCTCCTCTTGCCCACTAAACCTGCTTAATCCATCATTCCTTTTCTGAACATACTACCTGACCTTTCATTCATTCTCTAGTTACCTCCTGCTTAGCCTACTGTGACCTGTTCCTTATAGGTCTACTGCTGAATGATTTCTCTCCATTACAATCTGTCCAAAATTCAATGGCATAACTTATCTAACTTCGTTGCCATTACAACCATTTAACCACTCTTCTCAAATCACTTCATTGGCTCCACATCTGCTTGCACATAAAAATAAAACTTCTTTTACTCACCTACAAATGCATTCAATATACAGTACCTCATTACCTGTTCATTTGTCGGGCAAGCTGCTCTTGTTGGTACCCTTCTCCTCCTTTGCTAAATCTTGACGCTGTGCTTGCCACCTTGCTATACTGATTACCTGGAATGCCTTTCTGAATGCTTGCATCATTGTTGCTGTCTTAGCAAATTCAAATCCAGCCTAAAAATCTACCTCTTGCCAACCTGGTGGCTAAGATGGTAACTGCTGACTGTATAGTACAAAACAAAAACAAAACACTATGTTGTGTTAGAGGTCTCTTGGGCCAAGGTAGGATTGACGCAACCTGCAGGGAGGAGCCCTTCAGGTTTCCACCATTGGCAGGTGGACCCGAGGGAATCAGAAGCCCAACTGGAGCTTCGCTTATACCAGCCCATGTTCCCCTTGAGTTGAGCTTTTGGGTGCCGGGACTGGCGGGTTGTATGTGGAGGCCTCTGCTGATGGTGGAGGAGGTCATCCTAGTGTAGCTGGGTCAAAGCAGATAAAGGTCAGATGTATCCAAGTCTGTGTTATGGTTTTGAGGTATTGGAGTGGATTCTTGGGTACTGTGGAGATGGCCACTCCCACAGGGAGGAGCCTCGTGAGGAACCACAGTACTAGGCTAGACTCTAGACACGCAAACATAGAGATTTGTCTTTTATTATACAGCAGAATGATACCACCAGAGGTGGCAGTAGTGAGGTGATCCAGAGGTAGCAGTCCAGGGGCCCTTGGCAGAGGAGACCCTGCAGTGATAGTATAGGGAATGCAGGATGCAAGTTCCCAGTGCAGGGCTGTAGATGAAACAGACTGACAATGTTAGATTACTCACTAAGTTGGTAGCTGTATAGGTGGAGATCCCAGCAGGCAGAAGTAGTTGAATATAGGCACCGAGGCAGGGAGAGCAGACCCTTGAGGAGCGAGTACCTGGTATCCCAGATAGGCACCTGAAAGAAAGCAAAGGGCCCCCGAGGAGCGGGTACCCAGGTTAGAGAATTACCCCCAAAGGGCAGAGAGAGCTTCCAGCAGCAGCAAGGAAGCGGCAGAGTAGCTCAGACCGGAGGCATAGCCAATCCTTGCTAACTTGATTTGTTAGCAAACGAAGGGCAGGCTAAATACCCAGATGGCGTGATGTCACTTGGAGGGGCCGCCTCCGAGGTTCCTGCCATGACATGGATAAAGACATGGGTGGCGTGCATGTGCGCACCCTAGGAGGCCCTCAGGAGAAACATGGCGGATTGCCTTGTCATTGCCATTCCGGGGACACCGGAGAGAGCGGCATGCAGACGCGGCAGTAGCCATCTTCCCAAGGCTAGTGGGGAGAGCAGAGAGAAAGGTGAGGCACAGAGGTTGAAGCCGTCTGAGACCAATGGATGCAACAGTCTGGATGATGGTCAGGAGCAGGCAGCAGTCAAGCATATCTGTGGTAGTCAGTGGTCAGTGGCAGGCAGCGGTCAGACATATCCATGGCAGGTAGTGATCAGTGGCAGGCGTGGTCGAGCATATCCGAGATCAGGCTGAGGACAAACCAAGTATCCATCTGAAAAGGAAGAAGGGATGGAAAGACAGGAAAGGTCAGGCAAGGAGAACCGAAGACAAAGTTGGTACCGAAGACTAGATGCTGGAACTGAAGAAGAGATGCTGGAACTGAAGACAAAATGCTAGATCAACATGCTCTACTGCAGGAGGAGGGAAACCTCTTGCTGAGGCAATAAAGGCATGAGAGAGTGAGCCCTTTAAGGGCTTTAGTAGTGACATCATCATCCAGGGCTGTGGGGCTTTTCTGCCACTTGTCCTTAAATTAAGGGAGATCAGGCGTGTGTGTGCCTAGGGAGAGGTACGTCAGCTGGGGCTGGCAGTGTCAAGCCCCGTGAGGAGTCGGCAGCATCTTATGGTGTCAGAGCACCATGGGCCACCATGTGGAGCTCAGGCAGTGTGTCAGGAGAAGGCAGGACAAGCCCGAGCAGGGAGGTGAGTGTAGCAGTCTGCGGGAATAGCCCATGGACTGCCAAACGTAACATACTGCCACTCACATTGGAAAATACTATGAAAAAAATTAAGGCCATATTATTTAAATGTATCATTCTATCAAAATAAATCCTTAAGATTACTAACCAAAAATAAAAAATGCAAGCGTGGTGTCAGAACAAATTTATGCTGCAAATTAAATCTGCTGTCTCTTGCCTGAATGGGCTTCAAACAGACTCATAAGTCAGCAATCACTTTAAAATCATTTACACCCAAGCAAACAATATATAACTTCATTCAGTGCTTGAAATATATCAAAAACGTATTCCATCCATAAGACAAAAAAAGTCAGATACTTATCCTTCTGTAGACATACAAGAACCAGTAAAAACACTTTTAAATGCCCATGCCCAATACCTCAGTATTTCGGCAGAAAAGACTGCCTACCAAAAGGGCTTCTCAAAATAGGCTGAAAATACAAAATAACACAGAATAATAAGAACATAAAATTAAAAACATCTAAATTCCACACCGAAATGCCTAACAATAGATAGTCCCATCCACATTCCTCTCAGACGGACGCCACACATTTCCTGTGTCTTAATGACGCCAGTGACATCCGTGCATCATTAAATCAAATAAAGAGCACCTCCACAACAATCTCTCCACAGAGCAAAAAGCATAACATTCACTGTCAATCGTTCCCAAAAAGGAAACTTCACCTCAGTGAATGAATCAGCATGACAAGATGTTAAAGAGACACTGTCAGAAAACACTGAGCAGTCGCCTTCTTTGTTTATCCCCTTGTGGATGTACAGTCTGCATCCTGTACATTCAAGAGTGTTCAAGCTGACAAAAAGACAAATCATAATTACCTGCCCTAGCATTCTCTCGAGGTTTCATCAACACTGAAAATAAAAATCTTCAAAAGTATGACCAAAGGGGCTTCTATCTTTTGACATTTCACACAGCTGTGATGCTCTAAAATATTCTGTGTACTGCAATGTTGAAAATCCTCAGTTCGATCCTTGTGTAAAGTCTTCTGCTCCCTGTGTTAGCTGGGCCTAGGGATGCAAGAGAGGCAGTATTTACAGTCCTTAGTGGGGAGGAAGTCATGGTCATTTCTTAAAAGGTGACATCTAGTGGATAGATTCGGGACCCGTGATTGCAAGGCCCTACCAAGAGCTGTCACTGCAATGACTGGGCTAAATATATGATTGGAAGAGATTTAAAATGGGAAAAAAAAAAATCCCTGGATGATAGTGAATGAAGGCTCATTGCATCAGGATCATAGTCCTGGATCTGATTAAGCTGGAAATACAAATGAGCAGGATGAAACAGCCAGATAAAAAAACAAAAAAACCCCCTTCACCTCGTTGAAGCCACATTTAAAACATGAACCAAATTTTTTTCTGCACAAAGCCTTCGTTTAGTTTAATCATTTGATTATCTGCTATTCCATTGGTTCCCAAATATGTTCTGGAGGACCCTCAGCCAGTCGGGTTTCCAGGATATCTACAATGAATACGCATGTGACAAATTTGCATGTACTGCCTCCATAGCATGTAAATTTTATCTCATGCATATTCATTGTGGATATCCTGAAAACCTGAATGGCTGGGGGTCCCCCAGGACAGATTGGGGAACCTCTGCGCTATTCGTTAAACATCAAAGTAGATAGCAAAATCTAAAAATAAAAAATAAAAAAATATCTCCAATATAAATATTAAAACCTATAAAACACAACAAAATCACATAACAAAAAATAGTAGCTCAACAGACTCTGAACTTTAACCATAGGACATAGAGAACAATGACTCTCAGAACCTATTATTTATTTCAAGATTGTAAACTTCAATGAGTAGGCACAATCTCTTTTATGTGTCTATACAACACTTGTAGCATTATATAAATAATAATAATGGGGTAGATTTTTAAAGTTATGCGCGGGCGTAGATTTGTTCGCGCAACCCGGCGCGAACAAATCTACACCCGATTTTATAACACGCGCTCTGCCGTGCGCGTGTTATAAAATCCACGGTCAGCGCGCTCAGGGGGGTGCACAATTGTGCAACCTGTGCGTGCCGAGCCGAGCAGCCTGCCTCTGTTCCCTCCGAGGCCGCTCCGAAATCGGACGGCCTCGGATTTTTTCGGCCCCCCCCATCTTCTCCTCCCTAACCCACCCCCCCAGTACTAACTAAATCCCCCCTACCTCCCTACCTTTGTTTAGAAAGTTACGCCTGCCTGAGGCAGGCGTAACTTGTGCGCGGCGGCCAGCTGCCGGCGCGCCATTTCCCGGCCCAGGAGCTGGTTCGGAGGCCTCGGCCATGCCCCCGGAACACCCCCGGGCCAGCACCACGCCCCTGGCCCCGCCCCTAGAATGCCCCCGAATGTCGCCGACACGCCCCCAAGCAAAGCCCCGGGACTTACGTGCGTCCTGGGGCTTTGCACGCACTGGCAGCCTATGCAACATAGGCGTGCGGCATACAAGTCCCCTGCGCGCCTAAATCTGGCTGGATTTAGGCGCGCAGGGCTTTTAAAATCTGCCCCAATATGTGTAACCCCCTCCCCATTGTGGAATGCACTGGATTAAAGGGGGTCACACGATTCCCAGGGCAGCTCCTCAATATCCCGAAACTCTTTTCCTCTCACACATTGTCCATACCAGCCTCTGAGCTTGCCAGGATTCATCCAGTGGGGGAGGTGTGAGGTTCAACCTCCTAGACCCCTAGTGCTGTAGTGGGTATCGTGGTCTTACTTACACCCAACTCTCTCTCTCTCTCTCTCTGCTTCATTGGTTGGTTAATACTCACAATAGAAGGGTCTTCTTGAAGGAAATGAACTCTTAGATAAAGCACAGAGTTGAAGGATGGTGTTCTACTGAAATTTACTTTAACATAAAAAGAAAGATCCAAGCTAGGATCACAAAAATCATGAACAGCAAAATAAAAATCATAACAAAAATGGTGGTCTCTTTATTTATTTATTTATTTATTTATTTATTTAAGGGTTTTTATGTACCGTGGCTCATTAGCAAACATCACCTCGGTTTACAATGAACATTAAATTAGCAACAAGCTTTACAATCCAACATAATTAATTAATAGCATCTCCTCTACTCACTCATCTCTCTAACCAAACCAGTTTCCCATATCCCTTCCCCATAGAGGCAAGGGGCAGAACAGAACATTCCCCTTGTTCTGATAATTAGAAGTCTGCAATTATTCTTCAAAAGTCCTTACAAAAATCAGCAATCTTTACCCACTGTTTACTGGTCTGAGATAAAACAGTCGACTTCCAGTTGCTGCAGCAAGGTGATGTTGGCCTTACTTCAAAAATCTCTAAGTTGTCTTCATTTCCCAAGTTTATGCCTTACATCTTGCTGTTTGTTGGGCATAAACAAAAAATCCAGATCAAATCCAGTTCTTCTAGAAGGGGGGAATTATCCCTCCTAGTTGAGCACTGGCAAAAATATCTCCAAAGCGCTTCCACTATCTTTTTCTAAAAAAAACTTCCCAACTGGGGAACTTCCCAACTGGGGAGCAGAAAGATCCTTTAGACATACTCAGGTGGTAAGTTATACCATAAGAACATGCCATATTGGGTCAGACCAAGGGTCCATCAAGCCCAGCATCCTGTTTCCAACAGTGGCCAGTCCAGGCCATAAGAACCTGGCAAGTACCCAAAAAACGAAGTCTATCCCATGCTACTGATGCTAGTAATAGCAGTGGCTATTTTCTAAGTCAACTTAATTAACAGCAAGTAATGGACTTCTCCTCTAAGAACTTATCAAATCCTTTTTGAAACCCAGCATGGGTTATTTTTTCCTATATGCATCACCTTGCACTTATCCACATTAAATTTCATCTGCCATTTGGATGCCCAATTTTCCAGTCTCACAAGGTCTTCCTGCAATTTATCACAATCCGCTTGAGATTTAACTACTCTGAATAATTTTGAATCATCTGCAAATGTGATTCTATATGTTCCGTGATTTTGATCTTTAGAACACTTTTCACTATTTTTCCTGGCACTGAAGTCAGGCTAACTGATTTATAGTTTCCCGGATCGCCCCTGGAGCCCTTTTTAAATATTGAGGTTACATTAGCCACCCTCCAGTCTTCAGGTACAATGGATGATTTTAATGATAGGTTACAAATTTTTACTAATATATCTAAAATTTCATTTTTTAGTTCTTTCAGAACCCTGGAGTGTATACCATCCAGTCCAGGTGATTTACTACTCTTCACTTTGTCAATCAGGCCTACCACATCTTCTAGGTTCTCTGTGATTTGGTTCAGTCCATCTGAATCATTACCCATGAAAACCTAAGAGCCATCGCAAAAAAGGGGAAGGCCAAAAATGCAACTCCCCCCCCCCCCCCATTTGAAAAACAAGGACAATATCAATAGAAGATGTTATACCCTGCTATATATGCCTTTAACTCAGTTGCAGTTTCAGTGATGGCCTTAATGTAACTCAGAAATTTCAAAAGCTATTTCCATAGAGGCATAATAAAACTGGTAAGAAGGGTCTGAGAAAAATAGCCCAATACATCTTACCACAACTGTTTAAACAACCTCTTGACTCATCAGAAAATCAATCAGGCATAATTGAAAATTATTAAAAAATAAAGAAAACCACAGGTTGAACAGTTTAGTATTAGATCACAATGAATATGCAAATAAAAAAAATCAAAAGTCTAAACTCCAACAGTGCTAGTCTGCCTAAACTGTTTGTACTGCCCCATGCCAAGCTATTCAGAGGCATTAAAACCTGTCATTATGTTAGTTAAATAAGTAGACTTCATTAATAATAGTGAGAGCTAGCTGGCACAAAGTAATAAAGATACAGCAAAAAATTTATGGAACAAAGAAATGGCAACAGAACTGGAATGGTAGGATTATAATCAATGTAATGGCTCAGTTTTACATCAGTTTATAGTAAATGGGTGATTTGGGAAATATTTAATATAAATATATTGAACAAATTCACATTAGCAACTTATATCAGTTGAAGAAATCATTGAGGGCCAGATGTTCTAAACTTTTTCCCTATCAAAGCAAAAAGCCAAAAACCCTTGAGAATATCTGGCACTTAATCAATAACCCTGTTAATACTGATGCCAATAATTTCATTTGTTCTGTTTTGAAAGGAACATAATCAAACCTTTCTATTTCTCAAGTATGTCAAATTATGACACTAGAACTATGGTGAACTCATAGGCATAGGATAAGCAATATATATACGCACACACACACACACACGCACACACTCACATAGCCAAAAACTGAATATTTTAAACTATATTGCTTGTTAAAAGACCAGCAAAGTAGCTGGATAGAGATGATAACTTTATCTTAAATAATGTATTCAATTACTTTGCATCAACACATTTCATTTATTTATTTATTTATTTATTTTGTCTTACACCGCATCCCTTTTCTGCCAACCTGTTACTTAGGCATCATGCTACAAATTAGTGTAGTGGGCACTATATTATTGTTTCACTGGAAAGGAAATGTAAACACAAACAGGGTAATTTTAAAAGGAATGTGCGTGCAGAGAGATGCTGCAATTTTAAATTGTGCTCACGCGCGAGGAAAAAAAACCTGTTTTTTCCAAATAGTCCACCAGTTTGCCCAGTTCATATTGAGGTCTTCAGGACCCCTCTGGATCTTCATCCTGCAAGCCCCCCACTTGACCCCGAACCCTCATGCTGCACTAAAAGCACTAACACTCGAGATCTCCAGATTTGTTCCTTATCAGGACCAGAAATAAAGTTACGTGGATAACAGGCTGACGAGTGCCATGGTCACCTTTTTTAAAATGTGCACTTACACAGGTAATTCTTGGCCCTGCCCCGGAACACCCATGTGGGCCTCTTACGAGCAATGCACATTTTAAGAATCTGCAAATTAGGCGCATACATACCCGTGCACACGTCAATAAGAAGGGGGTGGAAAAGGGCAGGGGTGAGGTCAGGAATTACACATGTAAGTCTACATTTTAAAACAGATCATGGTGTGCGTCGGCTTTAAGTGTTTTATTCAGTACATTATGACAAGCTAAAGGCTACTCTTAATATTAGGAGTGTAATACCTTTCTGCAGTACTACAGTGTAGTTGTCAAGTGTTTCAGTTTTTCACTCTATGCTTTAAGCTCTGTGGAACTATATGTGTAAGACCTAAGATTAGATACACCACTTTCCAATTGTAGGCCTGTAGGGTATTGTAGATATTGAGGATATTGCACCTTTGTGTGCTTACACTGTACAGTTAAGTGCCACATATGTAATATTTTACCATGGTTACAATAGTACTAATGAATGAAGAAACCACTCTGAATCACATAACCTCCCATTTCTGAATACTAGCGGTATGGTTTTTGATTCTTTTTTTCTTTCGGTAAGATATAAATATATTTTGTCCTGAGGCACTGGTCAGGGCGTATCCTCAGCTCAGCTGTCAGCAGGTCAAATTCCCCCTGCAGGACTCCATGCACCACATTAAGGTTCCCTAGCTCCATCCCACAGCAATGCAAAAACAAAAAGACGTTTGTGTCCACCACACCTTTACAGTTCAAAAATGAAAAAAAAAAAACTACACAAGTTTCCAGAGCTCCTCAGTTCAGTGGGGGGAACAAATGAGCTTAGCCTTTTGGCCAGCAAACCTCCCTGCTAGGCAGTAGCACAACACTCCCCTTCTCCCCTCAGTTGTGCAGCAGGCCACGGTCCTTAGAGTAATCCCACTTATTCAGTTTCCATGTCGGTGCTAGTAGTTTCCTCCTCTGAGGAGCTGAACTTCCCTTTAAACTCCTCTGTCATCATGGGTTCAGGTGTGTGCATTCCCCGGGTGCCATTCTCAGGTGTATAATCAAGCCTCTCTCCTTTCTCCCATTGGCTTATCCTTGGCTCAAAGAACCTGGGAAATGTAGTCTTCCCCTGATTCCCCTGTAGTTTCTGTTGTCTGGCTCTGCCCCGGGCTCTCTCTGAAGTGATCCGGTCTGGGTTTTTCCCCTTAGACACAGTATGCACCTCATCACAATATATATATATTAACAATGGCAGCCGAGACATCTCCTCCCCCGGAGCCTCCAAGCCCGACCCCCATCTGCCACCCCTCCACCACAGCGCTGGAAGGTTAACCCCTTCAACCCCAATAAATGACCAGACACCATAGTTGTGATATAACAAAGGCCGCAACTTTATTGAACAGTAACATGACAATATATATTCTGTACCAGAGCCATAGATATAACGTGCAGTATCACCGTACTGCCCTCCCAATCTTCCTTCTGTCCCACTCGAGCAAGATGGTCAGAGTGCACCGGCCCCCCCCCCCCCACCGCAATTGACGCAAGGGAGGATTACCCCCAGGTGCTACTGCACCCCAGTGTTCCCTCAAGAACCGTCCTTACCAGGACATATTACAACGATTAGACCAGCATGTCAGAGATCACCTTGTCCCCCCCAGCCCCGGCTTGGGTACCCCCGCCATCAGCATGAGGCAGTTGCTAACTTGCCTCATGTCCCCCCATCACCTAGCTGTGGCCGTAGAACACCCTAATGCCATAGGTTTCCTCCAGCGCCTCTTGCAAAGCATTATTGAAAAAAATCCTGCCCTATGTCTGATAAGTGTCCCAGATCCGGCCTGTAATGATTAAAATATCTGATTTTAACAGTGCATGTTGTGTGTAGTCTTAGCGAGATCACCCCTGGAAGGTGAAAGGAGAAGAGTATGACTGAAGAAGCTGGAGGTGCTCAAGCCTGCTAGTGGGTGGAGCTCAATAAAATCTTAACTCACTCCAGCATCGGACCGTTAGTATGATCCAGGTGAGGAAGTATGTCCCAGGAAATTCTATTATAATACTCCTATGGATAAAAGGGACAATCCCTCAGTTTTCCAGTGGTGGCAGAAGAATCAAATGCCGTATTCCTGGGTAAATCTCAACAAATTATCAGAAAAGCATGTTCATGAGGAGCTAGCTAAACCTGAAGTAGATAAAGTGATAGGGCTGGACACGTTGCATCTGAGGATATTAAGGGAATTAAGAGAAGTTCTGAAAGCTCCACTGGCAGACCTTTCCAATGTCTCCTTAAGTTGGGAGTAGTTCTGGGCTAGAGACAGGCAGATGTAGTTCCTATTCACCACCGCTCCACCGCCGTTCTGCTGCTTCCGCTTCTGCTGCCGACAGCCAATCCAGCGCTCCCATCTTCGGCAGCCAACCCGGCGCCTGGACTCCCTCGCCGACCAGCCAATCGGGGGACAGCCCCGATTGGACTTTAAATTCTTCGCGGCTCCCGGACAGAGCCCTCTTCGGTCGCAGACTCAGCAGGAGGAAGAGAGGCCAGAACGCCGACAGGGCCTGCGCGATCGGCTCCGGAGACCCGCCGGGGTAAGGCCTACTACTTCCCTCTTACCCGCGACCGCCTCCAACGCCGACCACGAGGCACCCCCTGCCTTCTCTCCGCAGACGCTCCACCGCCGTTCTGCTGCTTCCGCTTCTGCTGCCGACAGCCAATCCAGCGCTCCCATCTTCGGCAGCCAACCCGGCGCCTGGACTCCCTCGCCGACCAGCCAATCGGGGGACAGCCCCGATTGGACTTTAAATTCTTCGCGGCTCCCGGACAGAGCCTTCTTCGGCCGCAGACTCAGCAGGAGGAAGAGAGGCCGGAACGCCGACAGGGCCTGCGCGATCGGCGCCGGAGACCCGCCGGGGTAAGGCCTACTACTTCCCTCTTACCCGCGACCGCCTCCAGCGCCGACCACGAGGCACCCCCTGCCTTCTCTCCGCAGACGCTCCACCGCCGTTCTGCTGCTTCCGCTTCTGCTGCCGACAGCCAATCCAGCGCTCCCATCTTCGGCAGCCAACCCGGCGCCTGGAGTCCCTCGCCGACCAGCCAATCGGGGGACAGCCCCGATTGGACTTTAAATTCTTCACAGCTCCTAGGCGTCGCACGCCGAGCGTCGCGCGCCGAAGGAGCGCGACAAAGGGGCCTGCCCCTTTGAGCGCCCCTTAGAGCAGCCCATTCAGACAGCCCAGAAGATGATTCATGGTCTCCAAGCTGACGCTGAACATTCGCAGTAAGTTCCAACGCTTCTTGCCACGCACTTGCTGTAAATGACATTAAAGCTCCTCGTATGTCCAACCCTAGCAATGCCTCCCTAAACAGTAATGCTGTGACCTTCCAGGTCAGAAACTCCACCAGCAACCGGTCAGACAACCCCATTCACGCCTACAGAGGACAGAGCACTCTTCCAGCCAAACCAACAAACATACAAACACGGTCAGCATTCATCCAAACCTCTCCTCAATCGGACAGACACCTTCTCTCATCCATTCATCTCAGACTAAACTTCCTCCAGAACTCCACTCATCATGCACACTTACAACATCCCAATCATCCACTACCAAAGGAGAACCCCTTCAGTTAACACCATCAATGTCACACAAAAAAGAATTATCCCTATCATGACATCTCCATTGAACCAACTTCTAGGCCTCACGCTTCTCTCAGTAACCCTCTTCAATGCGCAATCCTTAACTAAGAAGACACACATTCTCAATGATTACCTTTTGGATTCCAACCCAGACATCTGTGCCATCACAGAAACATGGTTAAAAAACTCGGACATCGCCTTAACCAACCAACTACCCATCCAGACCTATGACATCTTCACCTTCCATAGACACAAAAAAAGAGGAGGCGGACTTCTTCTAGCCACCAAGAAAGAACTCAGACTGACCGCACATTCAATCAAGACAGAGTCCAAGCTGGAATTGGGCCTAGTCAAGTCAAAACATCTACAAATACTGTTAGTCTACGCTCCTCCAGGAGTTCTAGAAACAGACCCCTCACCCCTCATAGAATCCATTGTGAAACATATCAACTCAGACCTTCCAACAATGATCATGGGGGACTTCAACCTCCATACAAACGCAACACCTCGCTCTGCGAACTGTGAAGCCCTCCTCACCTCCCTTGGAGCTATGGGATTCACTCAGACCATCAACAGCCCCACTCATAAAGCTGGACACACGCTGGACCTAATATTCATCAACGCTAATTTCACCAGCACAGTAGAACCCACCTGTACTCCAATCCCCTGGTCAGACCATTTCCTGATAGAATCTTCCTTCTCCACACACAAACAAACACACACCTCCCCACACCTTTCTACCATCCAATTCAGGAAAGCATGTCCAGCTGATACATTCAGCGATCAACTCTCCAATGAACTCCCTAACTTAGACCTAACTAACCCTGACTCAGCCCTATCCTCTTGGCAAAAGATCACAGAAACAGTTGCAAATAAATGGTGCCCAATAGTCTCCAAATCAATCAACCCAACAAAAAAGGGAAATCAACCCTGGTTCAGCACTGAACTTAAACAGATGAAACAGGACTTACGACAAAAAGAAAATAGATGGCGCAAAACCCCTAACACATCTACCCTTGCAACATACAAGGGATTCTTACATCACTACAGGACTGCCATTCTACAGCAAAAAAAGGAATACTATGCAAACAAAATACACCATTTCCAATATGATGCCCAGGCCCTTTTCGCCTATGTAACACAAATCACTAAATCTACCCCCCCCACCTATCCCAGACGAACAAGCTCTTTCCAAGGCTAATGAGCTCGCTTCTTTCTTTCAACAGAAGATCTTAAATACCCTCGCCCTCCTTCCTCCAAATACTACACCTCCCAAGTCAGGCGAGAATCACCAGTCTCTTACTAGACCCAAATTTGACAGTTTTGAATCAATCTCCACTAAAGAGATTGAATCCCTTCTAAAAAGACAGAAACCATCTAGCCATCCAGCCGATAACATCCCATCGAGACTCCTGCTTCTCATCCCTGACACGATCTCAGGACCTCTGACCAGCATCATAAACAGCCTTCTAACACAAGGAAGCTACCCAGACAGCCTCAAAACCGCCTCACTCAAGCCCCTTCTCAAGAAACACAACTTAGACCCGAATGTACTAGCTAATTTTAGACCCATCTCTAACCTCCCATTCGTTGCCAAACTAACGGAGAAACTGGTAAACACCCAACTTTCTGAATATCTAGAAGACCACAAGATCCTATACCCTTCGCAATATGGTTTCCGTAAATCACGCAACACGGAAACCCTCCTCATTTCTCTTACAGACCATATTATTATGGGGTTAGACAAAGGACACTCCTTTTTACTAGTCCTGTTAGACATCTCGGCGGCATTCGACACCGTCAACCACACCATCCTGCTGGATCGCCTAGCAGATATCGGCATCTCCGGATCTGCCCACAACTGGTTCAAGTCCTTCCTCAACAATAGGACTTTCAAAGTCAAAATCAACAATAAAGAGTCACCCCTAACAAAATCAACTCTGGGTGTACCACAAGGCTCCTCCTTATCCCCTACCCTCTTTAATATATACCTCCTCCCCCTCTGCCAACTGTTAACAGATCTCAACCTAATTCATTATCTGTACGCAGACGACGTGCAGATCCTAATCCCTATAACAGAATCAATATCAAAAGCGCTCACTCACTGGAATAACTGCCTTCTTTCCATCACTAATCTACTCAACAGCTTAAACCTGGTTCTCAACGCCTCCAAGACAGAGCTGCTCCATATCTCCTCAAATGAAAACAATATCGCCCCACCATCACCACACTCTTCTCACATTACCTGCAAGCAGGTTAGAGACCTTGGGGTAATACTAGACAATCGACTAAACCTAAAGAAAATGGTCAACACAACTTCCAAAGACTGTTTCTACAGACTACAGGTTCTAAAACGACTTAAACCACTCTTATTCTTCCATGACTTCAGGACAGTCCTCCAAGCGCTACTATTCGCCAAAATAGACTACTGCAGTGCCCTTTTCCTAGGCCTCCCCAAATCCACTACCAAACCACTGCAGATGATTCAAAACGCGGCAGCGAGATTGCTGACCAGTACCAGCCGCGGCGAACACATCTCACCCATCCTCAGGAACCTACATTGGTTACCAGTTCATTTCAGAATTCTATACAAATCAATCACCTTAATTCATAAAACCATCCATCATCATCTTCAACTCGACCTGGAAATCCCATTCAAACTCCACTCCTCCAATAGACCAACTAGGGATATTCTCAAAGGCACTCTGAAATTTCCCTCCACTAAAGCCTCACGCCTCTCTACAACCAAAGACAGAGCTTTTTCGATAGCCGGCCCATCTATCTGGAATAGCATCCCATCAAATCTCAGACTGGAGCCCTGCCTTTTAACTTTTAGAAAAAGACTTAAAACCTGGCTCTTTCTCCAAGCCTTCACCGATCCACCAGACATTCACTAGTTTGACCTCACTCTTACCCGACCTGGCATTTACACTCAAGAATGGACTCTGACTCTTCCAGGTTAAAGCACCTATTAAGCATTTAACCGTACACTCTATGGTAACACTTTATATTTCTCCTGCCTTATCTTCCTTCCAGCTTGTCGCAAGCTTCCAAGTTCTCTTTCCCTGTTGATTGTAACTTTGACTTATTCCCGCCTATTGTTTAGCTCTCGTTTACTTGAATTGTTACTCCAGTTATTCCCTGTTAAATGTAAACCGATCCAATATGGTTATTACTATGAAGGTCGGTATAAAAAACTGTTAAATAAAAATAAATAAATATTCACAAAAGTGGAAGTAAGGAAGATGTGGGAAATTACAAGTCAGTTAATCTGATCTCTTTGCTGAGCAGCTTAATGGAATCACTGCTAAAACAGAGGCTAGTACAGATTCTGGAATCCAATGGCTTGCAAGATCCAAAGCAACATGGTTTTACCAGAGGTAGGTCTTGTCAAACGAATCTGATCAATTTCTTTGATTGAGTGACCAGAGAGTTGGATTAGGAGACAGAGCTAGATGTAGTGCAGTTGGATTTCAATAAAGTCTTAGATATGGTTCTGCATAGGCAACTTATAAATAAAGTGAGTGCCCCTGGTATGGGCCCTGGACTGAGAAACTGATTGAGTGGAATACATCAAAGGGAAGTGGTAGAGCTCAGGGCTTTTTGTACCCCTAATCTGGTTGCAACCAAAATTTACCTACTCTCTCAGCTTGGAGAAGAGATGGCTGAGGGGGGATATGATAGAGGTCTTTAAGATCATGAGAGATCTTAAATAAGGAGATGTGAATCAGTTATTTACACTTTCGAATAATAGAAGGACTAGGGGGCATTCCATGAAGTTAGCAAGTACCACATTTAAGACTAATCAGAGAAAATTCTTTTTCACTCAACGCACAATAAATCTCTGGAATTTGTTGCCAGAGGATGTGGTTAATGCAGTTAGTGTACCTGGGTTCAAAAAAGGTGTGGATAATTTCTTGGAGGAGAAGTCCATTAACGGCTATTAATCAAGTTTACTTAGGGAATAGCCACTGCTATTAATTGCATCAGTAGCATGGGATCTTCTTGGTGTTTGGGTAATTGCCAGGTTCTTGTGGCCTGGTTTGGCCTCTGTTGGAAACAGGATGCTGGGCTTGATGGACCCTTGGTCTGACCCAGCATGGCAATTTCTTATGTTTTTATGTTCTCTTCTTGGGGCGCTTCATTCTACAAACGATAAGATACCAGCTATCTTAGTGGAATGCTATTTGTTTAACCCAGTATTGTTGGAGCGGTGATACGTAAACATGGTGAGGATCTAATCCTGGGATTTCTGCCTTTCTTCCGCTGCAAGGAAATCCATTTTTTTGCCTTTGGTGTCTCTGGTGGAATATTCAAAGAATGATTTGCAAAGAGTATTTTGGATATTTCATTTCTTTGTTGCTTGGAGGCACAATCTTTACTTTCCTTTCAACAACTACATGATCAATGTGAATTCTCTAAATCACATTTTTTAACATGTTATCAAGCTTGCAGGCCGATTCAGTAAAGTCCGCGGGAGAGCGGGCGAACCTGGCGCACGCACAGGCCACTTGCCTGTGCGCGTGATTCAATATTTAAATGAGGCCCGGCGGTAGAAATGGGCAAAAAGAGGCGCTAGGGACAGTAGCGCGCCCAGAGCGGCGGCTGTCAGCGGGTTTGACAGCCGACGCTCAATTTTGCCGGTGTCGGTTCTCGAGCCCACTGATAGCCACGGGCTCGGAAACCGGACGCCGGCAAAATTGAGCATCCGGTTTTCGACCCAACAGCCGCCGGCCAACTTCAAATTTTTTTTTCTTTTTTTTCTTTACTTTTTTTACCCTTGGGGACCTCCGACTTAATATCGCCATGATATTAAGTCGGAGGGTGCACAGAAAAGCAGCTTTTACTGCATTTCTGTGCACTTCGCCAGCAGAAACTAGCGGTATTAGTTTTGGCGAGTTGGACGCACGTTTTCCGTCCCTTACTGAATAAGGGGCAAGGCCCGTTGACATTATATAAGGGGATTGTTAGTTGACAAGTCAGATTTATTACATTTTGATTCTTTAGCTACTCATCTTTATCTATGGGAGGAAAGAAAAATAAATTATCTTTTTGGTAAAAGATTCCCTTGTTGAAGATTACTAATGACTCCCTATTGCATTTGGCACAATATTGGTCTAATTCTCTGGGGATTGTAGTCTCTGTGCAACATATTTGACAATATTTTGAATATGGTACCAAATTGTTCCTTGATGTTAAATACCTAGAAATGTTTTTTAAGATTTTACAGCATTGTTATATTGATGGTGTGAAAGCTTATGAGTTTGGTGTTGTCCTACTGATCTTTGTAATCATTGTAAAATGGAGAAGGGCTCTCTTTTACATACATTTATTTTATGTCATTGTATATTTCCTTTTGGGATGCTGAATTTTCCTCACTTGCAGAGATAACTCACTGGCGTCCCTCGTTTGATGTACACTTTCTTTTGTTGGGCTCTTCACAATTTATTCCACTTCTTTCTAAAGGCTATATGAGATTTGTTTATGTAACATTATTGCTAACTTATTTTTCTATTTTAAATCAATGGATACAGCTGGAACCACTGTCTTATTTATTTGTTACTTTGTTTATTTATTTATTTTAAAGTATATTTGCTGCAAATCAAAATTACTAAGCAGTTTACAATAAAACATTCATAAAACATAATTAAAACATAAACAAGACACATTTAAAACATAAAATACCTTAACACTAGCTGACTATATTCATAGTCATTTTTGGTCCATAGTCAGTATTGGCCTTCTATTCTTATACGTCAGTGCACATCATAAAAGCTGCTGCCTACTTAAGTTCACATTAAGCATGAGCCTAAGAAAAAAGAAAAATCTTTAGGAGTTTTCTAAATTTTAATAGAGAGGACTCTTCCTTCAGACTTTGAGGGAGAGAATTACACATTACAGGGCCCTGCACATAGAATAGTCTCTCATGAGATTCGTCAAGGTGAACGATTCTAGGAGAAGGAACGTTCAAAAGCATTTGGCTAGCGGATCTTAAGTTTCGTGATGGACAGTATAGTTTCAGTACTGCATTAAAACTTGCAGGAACAATACCATTCAAACCTTTAAAAACTAACATTAGTAATTTACTCTCTGATTGGATGCATACTGAAAGATTAGATGTTATTTTTATGCAACAAAGAGTGCAGGCTGATTATGTGAAAGCTTTGGCATTGTTTTTTGAATCCCTGCTGAGTTCTCTGCAAGAGTGATTTCAATCTTTAGGTTTCTCGAAACAATGGCATGTTAATTGAAGTTCCTCTACATTTTGTACTTTTGTGTGTCTAGTATTTTTAATTTGATCTGTCTTATAGGTTTGTGTGGGTTGATGGGAGGACGTGAATGGGTGTCTTGTGTTAATATTATGTGATGCATGCGTTACTTAGTGTTTATGGTCAAAATGGGTTTAGGTACAATACTGACTTCATTTTGCATATTGATTGATTCTTTCTATATTCTGACTGGGTTTTTTTTCAATCTTGTGATGTTATGGATTGTACTTGCGACTGTATAAATAAATATATTTAAAAAAATGGAGTTCACTCTGAGGAGAGGAGTGTTAATAGTGGTGTACCTCAGGAACTGGGCCTTGACCAGTTCTTTTCAATATTTTTATGAGTGGCATTGTGGAAGGACTGTTGGGAAAGGTTTTCTTTTTGCGGAGAATACTAAAATCTACAACAGGGTGGACAACCAGGAAGGTATAGAAAAAATGAGAAGGGAATTAGCGAAACTTGTGGAATGGTCTACAAACTGACAGATTTAATACTAAAAAATGGAGTTATGCGTTTGGACTGCAAAACCCAAGGAGCAGCAAAATTCTAAGCATGAAAGAAAAGCATGATCTGGGGGTGATCGTATTCAGTGATTTTAACTTGGCCAAACAGGTGGATAAGGCAAAGGCAAAAGCCAGAAGGATGCTTGTGTTATGACCGTCGGCTGCGGGCGGCCATGGCCGACCCAACTCATATTTTGCCATGCCTGGCTCTCTTCTCCAGGGGAACTCGCAGCTCAGTGGCTAGCCATTGTCGCCGCACTGTTCCTGGTCCTCTCAACTCTGCAGGGTGGCTGGGACGCCACCGGCCCACAATACAACTCCAGGCCTTTCTAGATGTGCGTGTGCCATCTTTTATTTATTTATTTATTTTTAATTTTTATATACCGAAGTTCTTGTGGGAATTACAAATCACTCCGGTTTACATAAAACGATGAACTGCCCAACAGCGGAAGGGGGCTTTACATATAACTGTAGAACATAAGGAACAATAAAACCGGATGTCAATTTAACATAGTAATAATAAATATAATATAATATGTACATACAATTTAACTATTTAACGTAGTGGTGATGACCTGTCAAATCTACCATATAGATACAATAAGAATAATATAGTGAACTTATGGACTCAAAAATTGATTGTGCAGTTGTGGAGTCCTGATAGTAGGAATTGGTGAGGTGTCAATAATTTAGGGATACCTAGTATTTAGGAAGTCCTCCTGTCTAAGTATCTGAGAATCTGGGAAGGCTTGTTGGAAAAGCCAGGTCTTCAGTCTTTTTTTGAACTCTTGATGACTGGGTTCTAGTCTTAGATCTGGGGGGAGCGCGTTCCACTGGTGGGGTCCTGCTGAAGATAATGCTCGTTTGCTCAATGCTGATTTTACTTGTGGGACATGCAGTGTTCCTTTGTATGCGCTTCTAATTGGTCTAGAAGATGTATGCAGTTGAAGTTGAGTGCTTAGCATGATAGGAGCCAGATTGTATATTGCTTTGTGTACTATTGTGAGTATCTTATAGAGTATCCTATGTTTGATGGGAAGCCAATGTAAGTTACGAAGGATTGGGGTGATATGGTCTTTTTTGTTAGAACTTGTGAGGATTCTAGCAGCGGAATTCTGTACCATCTGTAATGGTTTGATGGTGTTGAAGGGTAGACCTAGCAGAAGGGAGTTGCAATAGTCGAGCTTTGATAGTATGATGGATTGCAGTACGAGCCTGAAGTCCGAGAAGTAGAGGAGGGGTTTAAGTTTTTTAAGGACTTGCAGTTTGTAAAAGCAGTCCTTAGTGGTAGTGTTTACGAACTTTTTTAGGTTTAGATGGTTGTCTAGCCAGGCTCCAAGGTCTCTGACGTCGGGTGAGAACTTGCTATTTGAGTTAGGAGGAGAGAGGTTTGATGAGATTGTAAGGGGATCCTGGGAGACAATGAGCATTTCGGTTTTGTTGTCATTCAATACTAGGTTGAGGTTTGAGAGAATGTTTTTAATCGGCTGTAGGCATTCGTTCCAGTATGTGATGGTTTTTTGAAGGGATTCTGAAATCGGGAGAAGGATTTGTATGTCGTCTGCATAGAGGTAGTGTGTAAGCTTGAGGTTTGAGAGTAGGTGGCAGAGAGGGAGGAGGTAGATATTGAAGAGGGTGGGTGAAAGTGAGGAACCTTGTGGGACTCCTAGATCTGTGAGGACTGGATGCGATTCTTTGTTGTTTATTCTAACTTTGTAGAATCTGTTGCTTAAGAAGGACTGGAACCATCTTAGAGCTGTGCCTTTGATCCCTATATTGGCAAGTTGGTCTATGAGTATCGTGTGTTTTACCGTGTCAAACGCAGCAGAAAGATCAAGAAGAACAAGCAGGTACGATTGTTTTTTCTCCAGGTTAACGAGGATGGTGTCAGTGAGAGATAGTAATAGAGATTCGGTGTTTAGGCGTTTTCGGAAACCATATTGAGCCGGGGATAGAATATTATGATCTTCCAGATATTCTGACAGTTGCTTGTTGACAATTTTCTCCATCAGTTTGGCAATGAGTGGTAAGTTAGCGATAGGTCGAAAGTTAGCTGGGTCCGATGGAGAGGCGTTTGGTTTTTTTAGTAGTGGTTTGAGGATTGCCAATTTTAACTGGTTGGGAACTAGACCTTGAGAAAGGGATGAGTTAATAATTTCTGCAATTGGTTTTGAGATGGTGTTTGGTATGGCTATGAGGAGATTTGTTGGTAATGGGTCTGATGGATGGGAGGATGGTTTGAGTTTCTTGAGTGTATTTTCTATCTCCAGTGAAGAAGTGAGCTCGAATGAATCCAGACATGTGTTTTGTTGCGGCAGGGCTGTTAGGTGGTATGTTTGGGTGGAGCTGTTGGTTGTGATTGAATGTGTAAGGTTGGTGATTTTTGTCTTAAAGTAGTCGGCGAGTGGTCTGGGATGGTGGGAGGAGATGGTTTGGTTAGAGAGGAGACGTATGAGAAAAGAGCCTTTGAGTCGAAAATGAAGTTGTGGATTTTTTTTGCGTAGAATTCTCTCTTTGTTCTAAGGATAGTATTCCTGTAAGTGTTGAGGAGGGATTTGTAGATGGCCTGTGTCGAAGTGGTTGGGTTTTTTCTCCAGCATTGTTCATTTTTTCTTAGCGATTGCTTTAGTGATTTAAGTTCTGGGGTAAACCAGTGTTTTCTATTGTCTAATGTGGGTTGTATGGTTTTGGTTGAAGTAGGGCAGATTTGATCTGCGATTTTATTGTTGATAGTGATCCATGAGGTGGTTGCAGTTATTGCGTCTGTAAGGTCTAGTTGATTTAGTGCTTCGGACATCTTTTCGCTGAGTGTGTCTGGAGAACATGGTTTCCTGAAGTGGATGGTGGATTTGGTAGCGACTTGAGGTGGTGGGTTGTTGATCTTAAGGGTTGTGTGGATGACTCTGTGGTCAGACCAGGGAACTGGAGAACAAGTGGGGTTGGTGTGAATGGTAAAGGGTTCGTTAATGAAAATAAGGTCCAAAGTATGGCCTGCCTTGTGGGTAGGACTGTTGATGATTTGCGTAAAGCCCAAATGGTTGAGTGAGGAGAGGACTGTTTGGCAGTTGATGGATTGTGTAGTAGCATCTACATGTAAATTAAAGTCTCCGAGGATTATTGCAGGTTTGTCAGTGATTATGTGTTTGGCTATAAGTTCGATCAGCAGTGAGGGATCCAATTCTAAGATTCCTGGTGGGGCATAAACTAATGCTAGTTGGATTTGTTCTGATTTAAAGAGGGAGAATTCTATTTTGGTGGAGGTGTTCGTAAGTTGTAAAGTTATACTTAGACCTTTTTTTGCTGCAAGGAGGAGTCCTCCACCTCTTTTTTTGGGCCTGGGGACAGAGAATAGGTCGTAAGATTGCATGGGAAGCTGATTTGTGAGTACAGTATCTGTGTGTTTTAGCCATGTCTCTGTGATAGCACAGATATCTGGGTTAACTTCTATGAGATAGTCACTGAGGATGTCCATTTTTTTGGTAAGAGACTGCGTTGAATAGGGTTAAGGTAAACAGAGAGAGTCCTAGGAATTGCGTAATTGGAGATATCATTATTGGTATAATCCTTTGTTGTCGTGCAATGTGATGTATTGTAGGTTTTGTGTGCTTTCTGAGTTTGTGCCAAATTTTGGGTATGGTGTAGAGGTGCATTATTGTGGCTTAATCGGTTGTGAAAATGTTGCGGTATTGGAGATACTGCAATAAGTATAGGGGAGACTTGATGATTGCTGGAGAGACTGGATGATTGCTGGATGCTGTATGCTGGAGGGTCTGGATGACGTTAGGGCTACCCTAAATTAGCGCCTACCCAAAGGTAGGTGCTAATTTCTTCCAGCACCAGGAAAGTGCACAGAACAGCAGTAAAAACTGCTTTTCTGTGCACTCTCCAACTTAATATCATGGCGATATTAAGTCGGAGATCCTGAAGAGTAAAAAAAGTAAAAAAAAATTTTTTTTTAATTTTAAGTCGGCCGGCGGCTGTCGGGTCGAAAACCGGATGCTCAATTTTGCTGGCGTCCGGTTTCCGAGCCCGTGGCTGTCAGCGGGCTCGAGAACCGACGCCGGCAAAATTGAGCGTCGGCTGTCAAACCCTGTGACAGCCGCTGCTCCAGTCAAAAAGGAGATGCTAGGGACGCGCTAGTGTCCCTAGCGCCTCCTTTTGCCCGTTTCTACCGCCGGGCCTCAGTCCTGCAGACTTTGCTGAATCGGCCCGAATATTAGTTACTCCATAGTAGTTAGGTAGTTAAATCACCGCTTCATTCAAACTCTGTTAATGTTCCTAAATCCAAACAGAAATTCACATTACAATGATGTCAGCTCAATAATAATTTACTTATCTTGTTTTGGCAGTGTAGTCTGACCTTTCATCAGGAAAACCATTGTCTCAAATGTTTTGAACAACGAGGAATATCCACGCCTGTTGTACACGCTTAATCTTTGTAGCTGCTCCTTTCAGTTTTTTTCTAACTATTTTTCTCATTTTATCAAAATGTCCCTTTTGAAAGTTTAGTGCTAAAACTGTGGATTTACTTATTTTTCCCCTTCCAATCATTAATTCAAATTTAATCATGTTATGATCACTACTGCCAAGTGGCCCCACCACCATTATCTCTCTCACTAAAACCTGTTCTCCGCTAAGAATTAGATCTAAAATAGCTCTCTATCTCTTCGGCTCCTGAACCAATTGCACCATAAAGTTGTCATTTATTCCATCCAAGAACTTTATCTCTCTAGCATGTCTTGATGTTACATTTACCCACTCAGTATTGGGGCAATGGCAATAACCCATTATTACTACACTACCAACTTGGGCCTGGATTCATCATTCATCGCTGAATGATGAATCCAGCGAAAACGGGGGGCAGGGGTGGGGCAAAGGGGGGTGGACCTGCAAAAGCCCGCAGCCTTTGCACCATCGTGGTGTCTTCGCTGCCGACTTTCGCACCGAATAGCACCACCATGAAAGGTGGTGCTATTTGGCGCGCTACTGCCGACAATAACATTGGTAATATTATCGCCGGCAGCGAAGACACCGCCGACTCCTCCCTCCCCTGCCCCGACTCCTCCAATCCCCGCCCCATCTCCTCCCCTTCCCCTAATTAGCATGATATTGCATGCGGAAAGGCCCTTTTCGCATGCGATATGGCCTTATCGCGTGTGTTAGGGCCCTAAAGCACAAGATAAAGCTTTAGTGATTGACCCCCTTGGATAACTTCCCTAATTTCTCTTTGTATTTCATCATCCATCCCATCATTTTAGCCAGTAGTATGCTCCTATCACTATACTCTTCCCCAACACACATGGGATTTCTACCCATAAAGATTCTATTGTATTTTTGGTCTCTTTCAGGATCCTTATCCTGTTGGACTCTATGCCCACCCGGACATAAAGCATCACCCTTCTCCCAAGTTGCTCCTCCCTATCATTGAGATATAATTTATACCCTGGTATGGCAGTAACCCATTGGTTATCCTCTTTCCACTATGCCTCTGAGATTCCAATTAAGTCTATCTCTTCATTCAAGGCTATACACTCTAACTTTCCCATCTTACTTCTTAGACTTCTGGCATTGGCATACAGACATTTCAAAGTGTGTTTTTTGTTTGTATTATAACCTGCTTTTCAGTTGTTAGGGATATTTTGGAAATCATTTGCTTTGGTGATTTTTTACAAATAGGTGATTTTTTACAAATAGGCACATGGACTACGTTTGCTTTTATTGGAACCTCTCTGTTGGGATGCCCTACCTCTCCTGTTTCATTAGTATCCTTCGAAGATACCTCCTTCCGAACCATGTGCTGCTAAACATCTGTCGGCTTTCCCCTTTGTTCTAATTTAAAAGCTGCTCTATCTCCTTTTTAAAAGTTAGTGCTGGCAGCCTCATTCCACGCTACAAGTGGAGCTTGTCCCTTCAGAAAAGACTACCCCTTCCCCAAAAGGTTCCCTCTTCCTTGCACCAGCGTCTCAACCATGCATTGAGACTCTGGAGCTCTATTTGCCTCTGGGAACCTGCGCATGGCACAAGGAGCCTTTCAGAGAATGCTACCCTGGAGGTTCTGAATTTCAGCTTTCTACTTAAGAGCCTAAATTTGGCTTCCGGAACCTCACTCTCACATTTTCCTATGTTGTTGTTGCCCACAAGTACCACGATAGCTGACTCCACCCCAGCACTGTCTAAAATCCTATCTAGGTGATGTGTGAGGTCTGCTACCTTTGTAGCAGGCAGGCAAGTTACCAGGTGATCCTCACGTCCACCAGCCACCCTGCTATCTACATTTCTAATAATCGAATCACCAACTATTGACAGCCAGCCTAATCCTTTCCTTCTGGACAATAGCCCTGGGAGACACATCCTCTGTGCAAGAGGACAACCATCACCTGGAGAGTAGGTCCTTGCTACAGGATTACTTCCTGCTTCACCAGGTTGATGCTGTCTGACCAGGAAACCTTCCTCCTCTAAGGCAGCATCAGAGCTGCCAGACTAGAGTTGAGAGTTGGCTACTATGTCCCTGAAAGTCTCATCTATATACCACTCTGTCTGCCTCAGTTCCTCCAGGTCTGCCACTCTAGCCTCCAGAAATCGGACTCATTCTCTGAGAGCCAGGAGCTCTTTAACCAGGTGCATAAATACAGCTTCTCACCAACAGGTAAAAAAGCATACATGTGACACTTAATGCTGCTAGACTGCTGCCTTCATCTTAATTATTGTTGAGCTCCTAGTTAAATTTAGATTGCTGTAGGAGTAGGAATGCATACAATGAGTGTCCTTTAAATTTATTTGTATATTCACTAATTGATCTGATAGTGACTTGCAATGAAGAATTAAACTCTTGATAAATCCTGGGGTAATCCTATCTTATAGATAAAGGCTGATTGATTTTTAATATGAAAGTATCTCTTCCGTCTTCCCTATAAATCAAAGGATGAGTTAGGGGTTGGTGGGAAAGGGGTGTGACAAAGGGAAAAACAAATACACCCAAACTAAGCTTTTCCTACCTTATGGCTAGATTTTTATAATGAACATACACACAAACACATGCACTAAAGAATATACCCCAATAGTTTACCTCTCCCCAAAGCTTTTTAAGTTCTAAAATTTTCCAAAGCAATGCTTACAGATCCTCTTTAGCCACCAGGAAGGTGATCCTCTCCTCTCAGTGATCCCACTGGCAACAGACTTAAAGATAGATCTAAACATGTATACCCTTGAGGAATGGCCAGACAGAAGAGATGTGATAGAGAAATTTAAATACCTTCATGAAGAGGAGGCAAGCCTCTTTCAAAGGAAAGAAAGCTCTAGAACAAGGGGTCATGGGATGAGGGTGAAAGGAAGTAGACTCCAAAGTAATCTAAAGAAATATTTCCTTACAGAGAGGGTAGTGGATGCATGGAACAGCCTTCCCATGGAGGTGGTGGAGACAAGGATAGTATCCAAATTCAAAGAAACATGAGATAAATATAGAGGATCTCTGAGGGAGTGATAACGATTGTAAAGCCAAATAGTTGGCATGGATGGACAGACTAGATGAGCTGTGTGTTTTTTTTCTGCTGTCACATTTTTATTTTTCTATGTAAGATATCATTGGAAAGTTTGGTGGAAAATAGACCTTTCTATTCCTTAGCACCTGCTGTCTTCTATAAGCATTGGAGATAAAGTGGACAGTCTGCCCTTTGACATAGAGGTTCAGGGGAAAAGGATACAAATTGCTTGATGCCATTGATTTGGAATGGATGTGAATAGCCTATTTTCTAATACTATTTGTTGTTAAAGTGAATCCCTTGGAAACAGCAACAGTTTTTTGTGGAATGAGATTCCTCGTTGTTGCAAAATTATGTAGATTGTTTCCCCATCAAAGAGCTACATTTTCCAATTTAGAGTAAAGTTTTATGTAATCAAGGTTGACCCCAAAATAGCTTGGAGAAGCCTGGCTAGAACTATATATTTTATATTTAGATGTTGAAACCCTAATTGTAACTGGAAAAGGTATAAGAAGGAAGAAAAAAACGTTAAGATGAATATTAAAAGCCTGGCACGTACATTAATTAGAAGATGCATGAATAAGTTGGGCTTGCACGAGCTGAGCCCAACTTATTCAAAAAAGGGTGGATTGTGGGTGTGGTCTGGGCATTTCAGTTTGTGAACCAGAGATGTGCGCATAAAGACATGCTTGTGTGTGCGCCCAGATCCCCAACTGTGTAAGTTTACTTCTGCTATAGAGGAGATGTAAGTTATAAAATAAAGAAAAATAGTCAGATCTATGGTATTTTAAGGTTCGGGGCAAACTGGGGGGAGGGAAGGCTATTAAACTAGGGGGGTCTTGGAGAACCTAATCCTTAACTAGGCGAACTGGGGCCGAACTGGTTTATATGGCAATGACATTGGCACGCCAATTTTATAACCCTTCAACATACGCGGTAGAAGCAAGATTTGAATGCAAGTGTGCCCGCCCACTTAAAATGTGGTGTAAATGTGCGCACAGCCAGCCAATTTATAACATGTGGGCATATATTATAAAATGGTCGCAGCCCAGGGCATGGGCCGATATATATGCACAAATGTCCACCCGTGCGCCGGTTGGAAAATTACTATCTTTGAATTTATCTTGCATTTAAGTAGACAGAATATTAAACTGCTATAGAACGACCTGAAACATGCCAAAAGGTTTACCAGTATAGTTATCATCTTGCTTCCCCCATCCCTTCGATCCCCAACCTGATCACAATCATCATCTCTCTTCATCCATCTGGCATAATCATCTCTTTTCCTTCTTTTCTCCCCTGCCATCACAATAATTTCTCTTCCTTCCTCCCTAGTACAATCATCATGTCTCTCCCTCCTTTCACAATCATCACCGCCCCTCTCCCTCTGGTGCAATCAGCATCTCTCTTCCAACGCCACCACTACCACTTCATGCAATCATCTTTCTCACTCCCCCACCCTAGAGCAATTATCAGACCTCCCCCACTTCTCCCCCCTACACACCATCCTCATCTCGCTTCCAACCTCCCCTCTTCCAAATGTGGTCCCCTCCTGCTCTACAGCAATTCTTCTTACCTGTGTCTGCCTTCTCTTCTGCCGACTTCAATCTGGAGTCTGAACCATGTGGTGCTGGTGGGTCCTGGGAGACTATGGGACCTGCATGGTTCCAATCTCAGATAGAAGCCATCAGAGGAGGAGACAGACACAGTTAAGAAGCTCTGCCCTCTGACACCTCTTGCCACAGTTTGGATTTACATGCAGGCCTGCTAGACCTATGCCCAGGGCAACTAAATTTTGGATGTGACAAATGTCATTCTGCAGAATTATTATCCTGCCCCAGACTTTCCGAAACCGCCCCTTCGGTCACTGCCGCCATCCCCCTGGAACTCCACTTCAGCAGCATGGGCCCTCGGACTGCAGTGAGCACAGGGACGAAGCCTGTGCTCACAAGCCCTGCCCTCTCTGGATTTCTGTGTGGGGGCAGGGATTGTGAGTACTGATTTAGATTTTGTGCTGCTCATTGCAATCTGAGGATCACGTCACTAGAGCAGAAAGCTAGGGGAAGGGGGAAGGGCTCGGAGCTTTATGTTGAGAGGTTAGCGATATGAATTTGGCATCGGAGTGACGTATGCCCTGCCCAAATCCATCACTACCTCGTTTTAGTGGGAGGAGAGCATGCTAGGAATAGGTGTTATGGGAAGACCCGCCTGAAGTTTCTGATGTGTAGAAGTGCAGGATCCAGAGTGGCTGTCCTGATTTTTCCCCTCCCCCTCCCAAGCATGACATATTGAGAAAAGCTTGAAACACTTACCATAGATGTAAAACCTTCTCAGCCTAACTTGGAACAAAGACTGCCGTCGGTCTCAAGATGTTACTTGAGAGAACTTTACACATTAGAGGAGTTCTAGCCTGCTTAATCAAAGCCTAATGAAGAATTATTGGGAGCAATCTCCATTACATTAATCTGCACAGAATGGAAGTTTGTCAGAGACTTAGGGAGATTTAAAATTAAATTCTAAAGTGCATCACAAAGAACAGAGATTTTTTTTTAAAGGAAATTTAATCCTTCTGCTTTGACAATGGTTATAACATTATTGTGTACCCAATGAGACCAAGTAGCACCTTCTCCCTCCAATATTATACAGGGTCTCAATCTCTGTCAAAAATCCGAGAAGGGGAGGAAGTGACGTCAGCCGAAGAGATGGCTGCCTAACTTACGAGCTCCCGAGACCTTCCCTCCTTACAGCTATCTTACGTGAGATAAACCGAGCTCTGCCGTCTCTAACTTGCGGCGAATATTGCTAGCTGGCACTCGAGATGGCTGCGAAGCGAAAATCTGTGGATTTCCACTGCTTTTCTTATCAAAAGGCGGGGGGAGCGGAGGCGGAGGCTCCAGTGAAGAGCGCGGGCCTGGAAATGAGCTCGGACTCCCCAGAAGGAGCGGATGATTTTAATCTTACCTCCGATGTGGCGCCTACTCGCTCCGAGTTTCGTGACTGGTTCTGCAGCATCAGACAAGATTTAAAAAGTTATAAAAAAGAAATCTGCGAACTGATGGATGATTTCCATGAAGAGTTGCATGCCCTGGGGCGCCGAGTCGACGAGTATGAGGGCAAAATGGATGACCAGGCTGAGACAACCAAGCAGCTGCAAGACATTTGCACTGAGCTACAGGGTGAAAACGCAGCCATAAGAGCCAAAATGGCCGACCTGGAGAACAGAGCAAGGCGGGGAAACCTCCGTTTCCGGGGCTTTGCAGAGAATCCTGGCAATGAGAACTGTGAGTTATTGATTCTCCGTTTCTGTTCTTACCTGTTAAACAATGAAAATTCAGCAGACCCGAAGGAGGGAGAAGTCATAAAGCTTGACAGAGCGCACAGAGCGTTGCGCCCCCCCAGAGCGAATGTCCCCAGAGACATAATTGTCTGCTTTCATAGCTACCCACAGAAGGAAAAAATCGCTAATGCCGCAAGAAAGCAATTAAAATGGACCTGGGAGGCCCAGGAAATCTCTGTCTTTGCCGACCTCTCACAGGCAACGCTGCAGAGTCGCTATGAGCTTCGGGAGGTCACACAGTTTCTTAGGGGCGCGAATGTCAAATATCGATGGCTGCACCCTTTTGGCCTAACTTTCACGTGGGAAGGGAAGACCTCGCAAATACAAACGGTGCTGGAGGCGACTCTGCTTTTGAAGGACAAGGGATTTCAACCCACGGCAACTGCTGCTGCCTCCACCCGGAAGGCTATTCCCCAGGGGCAGCACCCAAGATGGCAGAGAGCTACTACTAGAAATAGCAGGCTGAAGAGGAATTCCGATGCTACTAAACAAGCTGAAGGGAAAACCTGATCTGCCTGGACTTCTCTAAGCTGGTTATAATCCTGAACTCATTGACTCTGGTTTAGAGACTTATCTCACAAGAGTCGATCAGCATCTGTTGTTCAGAAGCTTAATTAGTTTTATATGTTCCACCTATGTTTAAGCTTACAGTATATCGGTTTCTCACTTATCTATCTTGTTATTTGGGAAGAGGGAGCGAAGTCAGTTACAATCTTCCTCCATAAATCTAGAGAGTATGGATCTACAGGAAGGTGTGTGTAGATCTTACATGAGGGAGGGGATGGGGGTCGGGAGCGGGGAAATCGGGGGGGGGGGGGGAAAGGGAGGGCTATGCGACCGGTGGCAACGGCTCACTTTAAATTAGAGGGAATTAACTTTGGTAATTATGCAAGGGAGATATGGTTGTTTGAGACTGGATTTGGGATTCAATTAGAAGTGGCTGTGGGGAGGCTTATGATGATTGGATAAAATGATGAACATACGTATAGCCTCTATTAATGTGAAGAGGCTGAATACTCCTTACAAGAGGCGTCTGTTCTACAGAGAACTGGGCAGCCTTAAAATTGATGTCGCCTTTGTTCAAGAGACGCATCTTCGGGCACGGCATGAAACACTAATGAAATCCACAGCTTATCCCCACCAATATTATGCAGCAAGTTCTAAGAAAGCCAAATATGCGGGGGTGGGGATCCTGCTCAGCCGACATGTGGTGTTTGAATGCTTACGCTGTATTAGAGATCCCTTAGGGCGTTTCCTCATATTAGTAATTTCTATTGATAGGGTGGACTATACCCTGATGAATGTTTATGCCCCAAATAAGGAGCAGGGATTGTTTTTTGACCAACTTAGTTCTCTGCTTTTGTTACACAGTAAAGGATATTTATTGCTAGGGGGAGATTTGAATGTGGTTCGGGTGCCTCAGATAGACGCTTCTAAGGGATATGTCTCTACCTCCCGTATACAGAGAGCCAAGTTACAGGAGTTAATAGAAAATTGGCAATTATTGGATGTCTGGCGGGTTCATTACCCCTCATCTAGAGTATATACATACTACTCGGCTGCCCACCTTTCTTACTCAAGAATAGATTATATCTTTACTGATAAAGGGTTATTCCATCATGTGCGTGCACCTGACATATGCCCGGTGGCGTGGTCGGACCATGCTGCGGTGGTCATAGAGGTTACCCTGAAAGGCTATGATGCCAGGGTACGATTTTGGCGTCTGAATGAATCATTATTGTCTGAAGACGATTATGCTAAGGTTCTAGCTGACAATATCAAAAGCTTTTTTCAGCATAATATGGGGGAGGATGTATCTGCTCCAATAGTATGGGACGCTTTTAAAGCCTATCTTAGGGGTCTACTGATCTCTAGGGGTACCTTTGTTAAAAAGAGGGATTTGAAAGAGGCGCAAGAACTGAGGGCTACCATACAACACCTCTCTAAACAACATCAGGCTGGTGGCTCGGGGAAGGTCCTGCTGCACCTAACGAGGGCTAGGGAGGATTTAACACGATTGGAATCTAAAAAGATTGCTCACTCAATGTTGTTAGCTAAACAGGAATACTTTGAGGGTGGCAATAAAGCAGGAAGGCAGCTGGCCAATCGATTAAAACACATACAGTATCAAAATAATATTGCCAAGATTAAATCCACCACAGATACTATACTTACTAACAACACGGACATTAGGAAGAGATTTTTAGAATTCTACTCACAACTATACGCCCATAATGCAAGCATCACACAAACAAATGTGGATGATTACTTGGCGGACATATCGCTACCTTGTCTTTCTGCAGAGGCACAATTAGACCTTGATGCTGAGATCACGGTGGCTGAGATACTTGCTAGTATAAAAGATTTGAAGGTGGGGAAATCGCCAGGGCCCGATGGCTTGACAGCCAAATTTTACAAACAATTTGGGCCCTACATTGTTGCACCACTGCAAAAAGTATATAATTCCTTACGAAATGGAGCAACGTTGGGCCCCCAAGCTAACTTAGCGGGAATCACAGTTCTTCCTAAACCAGGGCGTGATCCCACGGTGTGCGGCTCTTATCGTCCCATCTCCTTGATTAATTTGGACCTCAAGATCCTAGCGAAAATCTTGGCGGGTCGCTTGAACACCTATATCACACGTCTTATTCATCAAGATCAGGCGGGGTTCATACAGGGGAGAATGGCTGGGGATAATATCCGGAAATTAATAGATCTGTTATGGATCGCACATGAACGCAAGGTCGACGCGCTTTTTCTCTCCATGGACGCAGAAAAGGCATTTGATATGGTGCACTGGCCTTTCTTGTTTGGGGTACTGCGCAAAATGGGGTTTGGCCCGTATTTTTGTGACTGGTTGCTTAAATTATATGACAAACCTAAAGCGTGCCTTAAAATCAACGGGGGATATTCTGATAGTTTGAAGTAGAGAGGGGCACGAGGCAGGGGTGCCCTCTTTCACCCATTCTCTTCGCTTTATTTTTAGAACCTTTAGCAATAAAGATTCGCAATAATCCAAATATATGCGGACTGCAGGCGGGCGATTCTCTCCATAAACTGTGTCTTTTTGCTGATGATATTATATTCACGGTAACAGAACCTCATACTTCCTTGATGGCAATTGAACAAGAAATAAGGCAGTTTAGCGGGGCATCTGGCTATCGTGTCAATTGGGAGAAATCGGAGATAGTCAATCTTACTTGCCCCGCTGCCACAGTGAAATTTTTACAACCTCTCCACCCCTTTCGCTGGGCACATAAAAAACTTAAATATTTGGGTGTTTTTCTCACTAGTCATCCGAGGGATATATATGATTGTAATTACCCACCGCTTCTAAAGAAAATATATTTCGATCTGGACAAATGGCACAGATTTCCCATGTCATGGCTGGGGCATATAGCCACTGTAAAAATGAACATCCTACCTAAGTTATTATATCTCTTTCAGTCATTACCTATAGCTATCACTAGTGCGGCCTTAAAACGGTGGCAACGACGAATCTTCAGCTTTATCTGGAGAAGGCGTCCACCACGGATTAGCAGACAGGTACTTTATCAGTCAAAAGCCGAAGGGGGACTTAGTGTACCTAATCTTCAATGGTATTATGGGGCCAGTCAAGTCAGACCTATTATTGAGTGGCATGAGGAGCGTACCCAGAAACATTGGGTAATCATTGAGCAATGTAGGGTCCCTGAGATGAAATTAGCTGCAATGCCCTGGCAGCCTCGCCGAACGTGGAGGGAATGCAAGGAGTTACTGTCCACTACCAGACATACTCTGTCAGTGTGGGCCACATGGAAAGCTAAATTGGTGGGAACCAAGAACTATTTCTATCTGACCAGTTTATATTATAATACTGCTTTTAGGCCAGGGATCCCAACATCAGCATTCCATGCTTGGAAAGACAGGTCTATCACTAGACTGGAGCATATTTGGGGAGGTGATAAGCTACTGTCTTACGCTTCTCTACTAGAGACTGTCTGCTTACCGGCTACGGAATTTTTTCCTTATAAGCAGCTGACGCATTTCTGCCTCACTAACGGAATACCGGCAGATTTACAGAAAGGAAAAACTCTATTTGAAGGATTTTGTTCTAGTCCTCATAGAACGAGGGGGATCTTATCAAAGATTTATAAACTATTAAACGTTAGGATTTTGGCCAGTCCCAACTATGTTAAAGCATGGAGTGCTGATCTCAAACGGGAAATACCAATCACTGAATGGGATCGCATATATCTTCACATTGGTAAAGCATCAGTCTCCTCAGCCCTTGTGGAAAATGGGTATAAACTGTTGTACCGCTGGTATATAACCCCAGAAAGGCTGGGGAAAATGCTACCTAACTTTGATGGTAAATGTTGGAGAGGGTGTGATACTAAGGGATCATTTTTGCATATGTGGTGGGAAGGGGATTGTATTAAATCCCTATGGCAGAAAGTGGAATGTTGGTTATCCGTGGTGTTGGCACGCACCGTTCGTCTCACAGCAGAAGGAGCTTTGCTGAATGATATGGACAGAGATGGCAACACAGTGGCACCAGACTTTTGTGTCCAAGTGTGCATAGCTGTACGAATGGAAATTGCACGTCTATGGAAAGATAAGATTGGGCCAAGCCTGGCAGTGGTACAGAGTAGGACGGATCAAATATGCACCCTGAATAAACTTACGGCGGAAAGGCACAAGCGACTAAACACTTTCTACCGAGTCTGGAGTCCCTACTTACAGTGGCGCACCTCTTGCTCGCACCAACCTCCAGACTAGTGGACTCTATGTATACGGACAGCTCATGATACTACGGTACTGCTGAAGTAGACTAGTCTTCTCCACAGGGCTGAGGGAGTCTTTTTCCTTGGGGTTGGGTCTCAGTTCCTTGTTATTTATGATTTATGGGATACCTGTCTCTCTGTCGCATATCTGAGCTGTTGCATATTCATATTACTGCTGCTGATGTGTACGTCAATATATTGCTGCTGATGTATACATTTTTGTGTGATGTTGCCGGGGGGGGGGGGGGGGGGTTAACTGTTGGGAAGGCGGGAACAGAAACTATGTTGCATTTTTATGTTTTATATATTTTATTGTTATTCTTGTGTTATGCACTTTATGCATCAATAAAAATGTTCATGAAAAAAAAAAAAAAAAATCCGAGAAGGGACTGACCTGAGATCATAACTCAGACCTTAAATTTGAATCTTAGCCAAAAGGCCAGGAAGAGATCCGCAAGCAAAACAGGTTATAGCCAAAAGTAGCATGACTCAAAAACACTGCATTTTAAAACAATTAACATTTAGGAGAGAAAGCCATTGAACTTTATCATTTTTATACTAATGGAGAGACATGTTGAGATTAAAGGAAATTACCATGCTGCCATAAGAACCTTTTTTTTCCCCCCAAAGAAAACCAAACCCAATTTAGTGTATTTATGTCTAACTGCAGACATTAAATAAGAAAGATTGATTTTCCATTTAATGCAATGCAATGTTTCTTGATCACTGACCAAAGAAAAAGACAAATATTTAACTTGTTTTTGGAGCTCCTTGGCATTTTCTGGGAGCCCTAAGCATTTTGGATATCTACATAATTGTTTCATATTTTATTCTGCAAATTTTGCATAAATCATAATGCTCAGGAGTTGAAGGGTCCTTTATCATGAATAAAATATGTGCATAATCCCATGGACATAACTGATGATCTTTCTACTGTGATTTGTGGCTTGATATAAGGCACATCCAAAGAGTAGCACTGCAGGACAATTTCTGTTCTTCATTAAAGAGATCAAAACAAAATATGTGCATTGTTGTTTCTTATTAAAAATTAAACTGTGTTTTGCATTTAAAATAGCGTACAGCATTGCCATCTGTCTATTTTTCATAATAGGATATTGGTAGAATATTTCTCCTTCTTTGGCACCAGTCTGACCCAATTTGCATAGTCAGGGTCAGAATTGGGTGTATGCAGCAGGGACCCCCACTCTTCCAGGAGAAACACTTACAGGTTGATTTTAAAAGGTACGCGTGTGCGCCCATAAACTTGTGTATCAGTGTGCGAGTGAAGAGATGCTGCAATTTTAAATTGTGCTCGCAAATACGTGTGTATCGTTTAAATGCCCCTCCCGCGCGTATTTCGGCTAGGGCTTAAGTGACTTTTACGCGCCTATGCAGGTGGATTTTAAAATACGCTCGTGCAAGTGAAAACCTGTTTTTCCAGGCAGTCCTCCAGTTTGCACAGTTCATATCGAGGACTTCAAGACTGCCCTGGTTCTCATCCTGCAAGCCCTCCACTTGACCCCCAAACCCTCACACTGTTCTAAACGCCCTAAAACCTGAGATCTCTGGATTTGCTTCTCATCAGGCCCAGAAGTAAAGTTATGCAGATAATAAGCTGACGCACACCATGATCGGCTTTTTTACAATGTGGATTTACAGCGCGCATATCCTGGCCCTGCCTCAGAATGTCCGCATGTACTTCTCGACTTCTTAAAATGCACTTTGCTCGCATGAGACCCGCATACATGTGTATGTGGCTGTTTTTGCGTGAACAACGCTTTTAAAATCGGTTGATTACTGTGAAGCACAAAGGAATCAGGACTCTTCCATGGCAGCTTAAAAGTTTCTTTACTTGGAAAACTGAGATAGAAAAATAACAAACATTATATACACAGTTACATGGTTCCATATAAATGATTGCACTGCTATGACCAACACAATAACCAGAGAGGAAGTTAGAGACTCCATTTACTAGGTTATATCCTATCTATATGCCCATATTGTCTCACTCTTACCCATAATGCGTCTGGAGAACATTAGCCCCTTACTGCCTGGACTGGAGGATAACTTTCTGTTATCGTCTCTCCAACAGAGGTGAGTATTAGCTTACTGATGAATAGTGCATAAACACATCTGTATGCAACCAAAAAGAGACCATCCTAGAGCTGTGTGAACCAAATCAATAGTTTCTCCTTTTACAGCTAGCTCAGATCATTTTTGTCAAATATGTGATTTCTTAAATCCACAGTACCGTAGACCTTTGATTTCATTTTCTGAGGATTATAAAAATTAATTAAGCTGGACATATGTGTTTTAATTCTTGCTAATGATAGAAAAATACTCACAGAACCAGGGTCCATGTATAGTATACAACACCTTTATAAGATTATTTTAAATGTTAATTTCTTCATTTTCACACTTCCCAAGAATAATGAAAATATGCATTCCAAAAACCTTTGAGTTATAAAGTAATTAGAATCTATTCTTAACTCCACCAGCTTGTTGGCTGAAGGCAGGCAGTATCTACATGCTGCTATAAAACAACAGAATGTCCCTAAATTACTTTGTAAAGTATTTGATATATATTTATCTTGTGCAGTATGCTTTTAATGATAGCTAAAGACATCACTTTACAGAGTAACATAGAAGACTGCATCGTATGTTGTGTCAAATATCATTAAACTGTATTAGCTGGAGCAGTGTGTTTACTGACCTGGTTTTAGAGCCTTGCCTAACAGCTCTGGTTCCTAGACACAATGAATGCACAGGAGATTCCATGGACATATCTTATACATAATCTGAAAATTGGACTTGTTGGGGGAACCTTCAAAAGACCTGTGTTGATAAACTTTGAACAAGATGTCATTGCTCCCATAGGAGACCGTCACTCCTGGTCTCATGAACAGGGCTGTCACAAGAGGGGGGAGCAACAAAGGCAACCACACCAGGCAGTGGCGTAGCCAGAACTGATTTTTTTCTGAGACCTACTAGTTGTATTCTTATTGATAAATAATGCCATTTACTGCATTCTACAATGGCTTTCTAAGTAGTTTGCAACAGCCATTGCTAAACATTTTGTGAAGTAATGCAAACTCCTGCAAAAAAAGTGACATCTAGAACCTTGCCATACAGTCACAGCACTGAGTCTCAGGATTCAAATAACAGTAACCTTATGAAAAAGCAGCAGTACAAATACTACACCAGGCCCTAGAATATTAATACATCAACTACTGGAATAACAGAACAAGCTGGACTACTACAGATAAACTACATGTGAGCAGTAATACTGCACGTCAGACTCACACACACAAACACACACACACACACACACACACACAGGGAAAACAGAGACCAACCCTCACCTAATTAACAGGCCGATACAGAAAAACCCGCTCTCCCATCACGCATCCAGGCCACTCTCCTTTGTGCACGATTCAGTAAAAAAAAATATGTAAATGAGGGCCCGCAGTAAAAGGAGGCGCTAGGGACACTAGCACGTCCCTAGCGCCTCCTTTTTGACAGAAGCATCAGCTGTCAGCGGGTTTGACAGCCAACACTCAATTTTTCCGGCGTCGGTTCTCAAACCCGCTGACAGCCACGGGTTCAGAAAACGGATGTCAGCAAAATTGGGCATCTGTTTTCCAACCCGCGGGCAGATTAAAAATTTTGTTTTTTAAATTTTTTTTTACTTTTGGGGCCTCTGACTTAATATCACTATGATATTCCCGGTGCCAGCCGAAATTAACGCCTGCCTTTGGCAGGCGTTAATTTCTGAAAGTAAAATGTGTGGCTTGGCTGCACATTTTACTTTCTGGATTGCGCGGGAATGACTAATAGGCTCATCAACATGCATTTGCATGTTGCGGGTGCTATTAGTTTCGGGGGGGGGGGGGGGGGGGGTTGGCCGCATGTTTTCCACGTGCTATTACCCCATACTGTATAAGGGGTAAAAATAGTGCATTGAAAACGCGCGGCCAAACACACGCACTTTACTGTATCGGCGTGATAGAAATAAGAGACTACAAATTAGAAACAGAAACATGCAGACAAAACCAAAATAGAAAGCCTGAGAAACTAAACTCTGGACAGTGAAATACTGAAGAAAGAGCAAATTGCAAAAATATAAGACATGCACATTCCAAAGATGACATATTCCAATTCCTAAAATCTCAAAATATTTTTTTTTACCTTTGTTGTCTGATGTTTGTATTTTTTAATCAGTTGATCCCAGTCTTTTTTCCCACTTTTCCCTTTTAGGTCATTTCCTAATACATTTTTAGGGTCTCTCTTCTCATTCTGTTTCTTCTCCTACTGTCTTCTTCCCTTCCTCCCTCACTCACACACACACACACACACACACACACACACACACACAGGATCATGCTTTCTCTCACAGATTCCAAGCTCTCACTCTCATCTGCTCTCCCCCCAAGGTCTCTTGCTCACATTTTCTACACACACACACACACACACGCACACGCTCTCACTCTCACATGCTCTACCATAAACACAAGCTCTCACTCTCATATACTCTCCCCAACACACATTCAAGCTCTCACACTCACATTCTGTACACACACACTCACACATACATACAAGCTCTCATTCTCACATGCTTTATCACAAATACAGGTTCTCACTCTCACTCCCTGGCTCCCATTCTCATACACACAGATGCACACCCATATTCCCATTCTTATACACACATAGATGCACCCCCAGGCTCCCAATCTCACTCACATTTGCACACGCCCAGGCTCAAATTCTTAGCCCCCCCCCCACTCCCCCAGGCTCCCATTCTCACCCACACACATCTCCAGGCTCCCATTCTAATCTACATACACCCCCAGGCTCCCATTCTCACCCACATACACATATTCAAGCTTCTGTTCTCACCCCCACACACACAGGGGGGGGGGGGGCCTTTTCATTAAGCATAGCCAAAGTCCTACTTCCGCAATTGCGGGGATGGGAAATCACGAAGGTCTTGCAGCTCCGGCCCTCCTCTTCGCCATCGCATGGAGGGGATCCCACAATGGCTTTGCTGCTCCGGCTCTCCTTTTTGCCGTTGCGGGGATGAGATCCCATGATGGACTTGCTGCTCCAGCGCTCCTCTTTGCCGTTGCAGGGAATGGGATCTGATGAGGGCCTTGCAGCTCCAGTCCTCGTCTTCGCTGTTGCAGGGATGGGATCCCACGATGGCCTTGGAGCTCCAGTGTTGGACTGCCCTGGTTGGGCAGGCTTGAGCCCAAAGTGGATGGGCCATGGCCCACCCAGACCATCCGTGGCTACACCACAGGGTGCCAAGCCGGAGAGAGGTGCCATGCTGTTCTTTTGAGTCTGCTAGCAGATGAGCCTAGAAGAGAAGCATAAAATGCAACCCTTGCTCAGGGCACCATTTTGTCCAGTAAGTCTCATTGTACTGGAATCCTATAATATAATGAGAAAAGTGCATGATACTTTTGCTTCTTGTCTCTTGGTTGTCTGGTAGTCTCAAGCATCCATGAGGTCCAGTCTAAAGTAACACCACATGTAGTAGGATTATAGATATAAGTAGAAAAGGAAAAATAGACATGCAGGGGAAAGTTTTTAATTGCATGGTTTTTTTTTTTCAAGCAAAGAATTTATCAATAGAACACTGCTTCTAATCTCACAAATACACACACAGTGGCAGTGTTTGTGAGCTGAATTGTTATAGTTGTTTATTTTATTTGGCTAAGATGGACTACCTGGTAAGATGCTTAAAACAGTAATGCTACATGTGTACAATAATAAATTGCATAATAAGTTATAATCGATTTTCTAAAGATTGAGCCGCACACTCATGTAGGATTCCTAGTAGAGAAGGACCAAGCAGTAGTGAAATATCCCTAGTCTGTTCAGGTACTTTTGCTATGTTTGCCCCAATTATGTTATTTGGGTTCATGTGATGAAATCAAACAGCAAAACAATGTATTCATTGTTTCCTGGAAGTTTGTTTCTGGTGTCTCGTGAAAGGGCTTTTATTTGATAGCTAATGAAACCACCTTTATAATAACAAAAGATAAAAACTAATCATTAGAAGATTTGCTTTGTACCCATATTTCTCCTACTTTGGTTGCTCTCTGAGCCCTGCAGAGTAAAAGCAGAGTGTATTCTTGGAGGCTCGTTTGTAAAGGCAGGGCAGAGGTTTTCATAGCCGGCACTAAAATTCTGCTATGGTGCACACATAAAACCTTAGCGTGGGAAGTATCTGTGATCCAGTGGCAAGATCATGCACCACAGCACAATTCCTGTGCTATTTGAAAAGAGTCACGCCCGATGCCCACACTATAAATGCAGCTACCAGCGGCCCCAGTCATGCTGGTTAGAGATCGGAGGGCAAGAACATTTTTTCTCAACAAGAGAACAAATAGGAAAGTGAGAAAAAAAAACCGAACTCTACCACCATGGATAGTTTTGGAAAGTAATCTTCAAACTCAATGGAATGCATTTCAGAGCAAAGAAAGTATTTAAAATGAATGAGGACCATTTTTGAAAGCCATTTTCCAGGGTAAATATCGATTTACTATAGTAAATCACCTGTGTGAAATTTTTCAGGCCTTAAGCAGCTAAAAGTACGCTCAGGTATCACCAATGTGTTTTTTTTTTTAGCATGGTAATAAGTAGGTGGTCTCTGGAGCATGTTTGCACAGGCTGAAGGAAAAAAATAATATATACAGAAAAAGTACTCACAGAAAAAACAGGCACGTGCTCCTGGGGCAATTTTCAAAGGAGGAGCACGTTTATACTTTCTTTGTGAGAACTGCTGCAAAACCCCATCCCTCCGGTGAAAGTACCAGGGGACTTTGCAATTGTGTGGGTACCTTTTCGAAAGTTGCCCTAACAGTGACCAGATGTATTCCTGTGTTTCAGAAGCAGTAAAACTGGAGCACAAAACTCCTGAGGCAGGTAGCCACTTTCTTCTGTAAATCTCATTTTCATGCTGTTAGAATTTGATGGAACAGCCGAAGGCCATTGTGATGCTTCACAAAAATAACGACAGTGCTGATGCTGGTACTGAGCCCTCAGCATCAGTTCTGTCATTTTGTAAGTGACTTATTCTGTGGGAGGCGAGGAAGAGAGGCATTAGAGACTCCAGGAAGGGAGAATTACAGGTCTGGTCTGAAGTAGACAGCACTCATCATCGCCAACATCCTCTAGCATGGGTTAAGTTTATTTAATTAAATTTCCTATTATTATCTATTGCATGATCGCTGCCGCTAGCTTAGCAATAATCAGTATTTTTCTGCGTTGAATTGCAGCTATAATGGAAAACGTCTACTGTACTTTTACCCTTTCTGAATTCTGCCATGAGTAACGCTTTTTTTTTTGGCTGTTTCTTCCGTAATTATGCACTGAATTGAAACCTGAAACCACTATATGATATTTTTTGACATTTAAATACATTTATTCAACATTATATCCCCAGCTCCGGGAAGGACAATGACCAATCAGTGCTATTACAGGCAAAGATCCTCTTCTTCTTCTTCTCGTGTTCCCTAGCAAGAAAATGCCCCTAGTGGGAGTGAGAAGGGGAGGAGGACGCGCACCCGTCAGGCCTCACAGCCTTTGTTGCTGAGAGGGCGTGTGGGGATAGTGAGGTGGCACCTCCTCGCCAGCCCCAGAACTGCAGCACCTGACAGAGCTACTGCGGAGTCAGAGGAAAATGAGAACCAGAGGGAGGATGGAAAACTGGAAGGAGAGGAAGGTGGACAGTAAAAGTGAGACAAAGGGATGGGAGAGAAGGAAGAGACAGCAAGGGAAAGAGTGTGAGGAAACAGTCAAAAGGAGGAAGTAGGACAGCAGGAAGAGGACAGAAGAGAGATGGAGAGAGGAAGATAAGTCAGCAGGAAGGAAAAGACAAGATGAATAGGAGGGAGAAGGGACGAGAAGGATGTGATGCCTTCATTGTAATTCATCATTTTTCTATGAGCAAATAATTATTTTGACAAGGAGGAAGCAAGGATGTTCAACAGCATCTCTATCCAGGCCACTAGTTGTACCTCTGTTCAGAAGACAGAATAAATTCACTGGACTATTTTTATTGATTCTTTCCTTTTGCCTTTTTAGCTAAATCTTTGTAATGGATCCTTTTACGCTTTATAGACTTGTGCTGATAAAATCAGACCTCAGTCTCAAGTGTGTTAATGTTTTTGATGTGGCCTAAATTGTTTCATCATGGCATGCCAAGATTTGTAGCTAAGTTATTAGTATACATCTCTAAGCATACAATTGGTTTTCTTCTAAATTGACATGTTTGTAGGGTATATCAAGCTGATAAATATGTCTGTCACTTCGAGTGATAGGCATTCAGTTGCATCACAGGAGAAAGAAACATTTTGTTTCGGAAGTAGAAAAAACAGGAGCATCAGTAGCATGGGATCTTCTTGGTGTTTGGGTACTTGCCACGTTCTTGTGACCTGGTTTGGCCTCTGTTGGAAACAGGATGCTGGGCTTGATGGACCCTTGGTCTGACCCAGCATGGCAATTTCTTATGTTCTTATGTACCCCTTTCTGATGTCTTAAAATAAAGAAGCTATTTGTAGTAGGCCTTTGTTAAAAGGGGGCTACTTTAGCAAATCCACATGCTAGCTCAGTATAAAACATGATAATCTCAGATGTGTAAGTATCTACAGTATCTGCATGTTCATTAAAAAAAAAAACTTCAGATAAAGCTAATATCACACTGAATGCTGATTGTTTTTATCTAGTGAAAACAGGAGATAGGAATATTAAAGTTTAACTAATATATGTTTTTCTTAAAACCTTCCCAGTATTGCACAATGTGATGCACTATCTAAAAATAAAATCAACAAACATTTAATTTAATTTCATATTTATGTATTGCTTTACTGATTTAAAAAATCACCCCAAAGTGATTTACAGTGTTAATACACATAATACACAAATTTAAAGATAGACGATGCTAAAACTAAAATAACAAAATACAAAATAAAAATGGTAATCAAAAATCAAAATATCTTGGACCTACAATTTTACTTTCTCTATACTTCAGTTGCCCACTATCTCTAAAATATCATGTATTACAAGATGAGGGCAAAAAACATTTTTTTCCATTTTTTTCCTAAATTCTTTCTGGTTAGCCTCATCTCTCAAATTTAAAGGAAGCTCATTCCATAAAGCTGGAATACTTCCAATAAAATAATTAACAGATAGTAATTGCATAAAAGATTTCCTTTTGGATTATAAATTCCTACAAACCTCATGCCATTTTAGCCCTTTCCTCAATCTGGGAGAACCCATTCCTCACAAAGCTTTGAAGGCCATAACTAGATATTTAGAAGTGATGTTACTGGAAACCAATGGAGCTGGACCAAAAGTGGACCAGCTGGAGTTCTTCTAGAGCTTCCTATTAGAATGTGTGCAGCAGTGTTCTGGATTAACTGAAGCTTTTGAATCATTTTCGTTGATAAACCCAAATATAAGGCAATGCAATAGTCTATTCATGACAATACAAGTACGTAAGTCATGGATTTCAAAGCCTGAAAATCTAAATATGGACGAAGTTGACGATCTATTATTCCAAAGACAAATTCTGATCAAGAGTAACTTCCAATGATCTTACCTCTTCAGATGGAAGTATATCTAACTCTCTTAACACAAGGTATTTCTGCAACTGACCAGGATCCACCCATAACAGTTCTGTTTTTAAGCAATTCAATGACATTGAATTGCTTAAAGACATCAGAAAGGGGTACATAAGAACATAAGAAATTGCCATGCTGGGTCAAATTGCCATGCTGGCCAAATTGATTAGGGAAGCTAATCAATTTGGCAATGCAGTAATAATGGGAGATTTTGATTACGCCAATATTGACAGGTTAATGTAACATCAACATCACACAATAGGAATCATTAATAATTAATATCATACATTTACACAATACAATAATTCATTATGTGTTACAACATGTATATGATCCCATACAAAGAGAGCATAATTTGTTCAAATTTTTATTATTAATTTATATTGCACTTCACCAATTCACACAATGGGGCGGATTTTCAGAGCCCTGCTCGCCTAAATCCGCCCAAAACCGGGCGGATTTAGGCGAACAGGGCCCTGTGCGCCGGTGAGCCTATTTTACATAGGCCTACCGGCGCGCGCAGAGCCCCGGGACTCGCGTAAGTCCCGGGGTTCTCCGAGGGGGGCGTGTCGGGGGCGGGCCCGGTCGTTGCGGCGTTTCGGGGGCGTGTCGGCAGCGTTTTGGGGGCGGGTACGGGGGCGTGGCTACGGCCCGGGGCGGTCCGGGGGCGTGGCCGCGCCCTCCGTACCCGCCCCCAGGTCGCGGCCCGGCGCGCAGGAGGCCCGCTGGCGTACGGGGATTTACTTCTCCCTCCGGGAGGCGTAAATCCCCGGAGAAAGGTAAGGGGGGGTGTAGACAGGGCCGGGCGGGTGGGTTAGATAGAGGAAGGGAGGGGAAGATGAGGGGAGGGCGTTAGAGGATTCCCTCCAAGGCCGCTCCGATTTCAGAGCGGCCTTGGAGGGAACAGGGGTAGGCAGCGCGGCTCGGCGCGCGCCGGCTATACAGAATTCATAGCCTTGCGCGCGCCGATCCAGGATTTTAGTGGATACGCGCGGCTCTGCGCGTATCTACTAAAATCCCGCATACTTTTGTTGGCGCCTGGAGCACCAACAAAAGTACGCCAACGCGCCTTGTTTGAAAATCTACCCCAAAATGCATAAAATATAGACTTTTGATCAAACATGATGAGAGACCTCATCCATCTTATAACTGTGGAAATGTCATATTTACATAACATAGTATCATACATATACACTATAATACTCCACAGAAGTCTCGTATCCCTATCCCTTTAATATCCCATATCCACATTCACACTCATTCATACGCATAAAACCTAAACCCACCCATAAAATCCAATTAGTCTTTCAGTACTCACTTGTTATTTTAAACATCTAATATGTTACTCCATTCCATCCCCATGATTCCAACAATGTTCACCCGTATTTAAACCTCTAATACATTACATTAACATTACATTATTTTCATACATATATATGCTGTTCCACTCCAATAGTATTCACCACCTTATTCCAACGATGTTGGAATAGGGGGTGAACATCATTGGAATAGGGGGTGAACATCGTTGGAATAGGGGGTGAACATCGTTGGAATAGGGGGGGTTGTAGATTCATGGAACAGTCTCCCCTGGAGATAGTGTAGACAAGAACAGTAACTGAATTCAAGAAAACATGGGACAAGCACAGAGGATTTCTGAGGGAGATTAAGGGACTGTAAATGCAGCAGCATTACTGAACATTTCCTATTAAACTGAAACAGTCACTATCTACCAATCACTACAATGTTTTACTTCTTGTTAAACTTTTTATCTTTCCTCTAACTCTAATCCCAGTTAGAATGACCCCCGTTTTATTGTAACTTTTTCTTCCATGCACTTGTTTTACTTTTAATGTATACTCTTATGTTATTAGTTATTTACGTTATAATGTATTTCTCACCCCTTGTTTTATGTAAACCGACATGATACGAACTCCGTGAATGCCGGTATAGAAAAATACAAATAAATAAAAATAAATAAATAAAAAAGCAGAAGATGTGGATGTGCAGATTGTATGATGTAGATGGTCTTTAGCTGCCATTATGTTCTATGTTTTCTATGAAATGCACCCTTACATCTTTTCTTCCTACTTCTGACAGATATGAATTTTGCTGTGTATAAAGGTTGGGATCCCTTGAAATGAATTTATCCATAACATGACATTTGTCTCTTCCGTTCTAGATTGATTGCATATTCCGATAACCTTTTTATTTCGGCATTTTACAGGCAGAAGGTACCAGGCTTCAGAGAGAGCTACGAGGCTATTTAGCTGCTATCAAAGGTAAGGGCAAAAAGGACATGGACCTTGTTCAGACCTTTATTGCCAGAACGTATTTCTTTCTTGCTTAAGGGGCTGATTTACTAAGCATTTTCTCCATAGATTCTAGGGATGTATTTTCATTTAAAAGGAAACATTTTACTGAAATTTCCTGTTTTGTGAAATGAAATTTCATTTTTCTTTTTGTTTCATTTTTCTCGCTGAGTAGTTGCCAGCCCCAGCCTGGCATCCCTGCTGCTCCTTGCCCCGCTACAAAAATGAAAAAATTTGAGGACCCCCCTGGGTCTTCCCCCCACCCTCCATATGCCTTATACCCCATTGTTTGCCTCTAAAGTTTAAATGTGGCAGGAGCAATCTAGCCCTGAGGCCAGCACCATTTTGTTGTCTAGATGTACAACAAAACATCTATACAATAAAAATTTGCCAGCCGGCATCATTTTGAAATGTCCACCCAGCAGGGCAAGAGCGACTGGGGATTGACCCTTCCCAGTCTGAATTTTAAAGACCAACAATGGGTAAGAACCCTCTGGGATGGGAGTTGGAGCAGGTCAGAGGGGCCTTGAATTTTTTAATTTTACTGGCACTAGGTTTTTGGCAGGGGGGAATTCCCATTTTATTTTGTTTAGTTTCAATTTATATTGTAATGTAGGGAGACCCCCAAATATGGTGAGCTCTTTGAGTTTTGTAGTAGTATAAGAGGTTCTGGGAGGGGGATACCAGGATTGTTATGTTTGCCTTGTTGGGAAAACTGTTAAATATTTTGTGCATGTAGTAATAACAAATGTCCACTGGATAGCATTTTTAAATAGTGAGCAATATCTGTTGGAGCAATGATGGGTTTTGGGGGAAAAATGGTATGTGCCGTCTTAAATATATTGGTTTTTCTGATTGGATGATGAAGGTTTAGCGGGAGATATAAGAGCAGAAGGTTTTTGGTGGGTTTTTTCTCTTTTGTATCCTGCCCTTTCCTAACCTCCAAGGATGTTGTCTTCTGGAGAGGTCAACCTTTGTATTAGTAGGCTCAAAGACCCTTCCAAATTTGGAAGTGGGACCCTCTAAGGGCTCTTCCTCTCAAAGAGAGAGGCCTGAGGTCTAAAAGTAAAAAGGTTTCTTCCTCCTTCTGAGGATTTGACCATGATCCAGTTGGCATGTCAGCTGTTCTGCCTTTTGAGGAATAGAACTGAGGAGAAGCAGGAGTGGAGTAATTTTGAGACAAGAGTTCTCCAAGAGGTCCATGGTGTTGGATATGCTGGGAAAAAAACCTACATGCTATGCAAGTACTACAGTGTGGAAGCAGGTGTGGGAGGTTGGAGACCCCGAAATCGTGAATAGCTCTTAGACCGGGAAATTGCACTGTGGCTCCTTTTGGATGTGAATTTTGGTATGGGTATCGGGAATAAGTTCACCTCATTCCTTCCTAATAGCATTAGAGAACTGAGACAAAGTTGAAGTACCTCTGAGGTGTCAAGTTGAGCTTTGGTGCATAGGGAGGAGGATTTACTTTTATAGCATTGAATCCCTTTGATGTGCTGAAGGAATGTATGAAAAGCCTGCAAACATTGGCTTAATGTCTAGGGTATGCCATTATGCCCTGCTTAATGGTTATGGAGGAAAGGAATAAAAGTACTGACTCTTGAGTTCCATGAATTCTGATGAATTCAGTAGTTGCCATTTTATCTGCCTCAAGCCTATGTAAATAGTTGCTGGCTAGTTCCTCCAGAAATAAAGTTAATGGTTTGACTTTGGAACATGGTGCCTGTTACCCTTTTTTTTTGTTTAGCATTATCACTGAAGCAGGGGCCATAGGTCATGGAAGGAAGGGGATGAATCCTCCCTGTCCAGTCAGAGAGAAATGTGGTTGAATGAAATGTCTGCTGTCCTTAAGCCTAGGGTAGGCTAAGACCCCACCAAACACATTTGGAAAGGAGGAACCTTCTCCAACAGGAAAACTCTTTCCATCATTTTATGTGCCCCAAGCAGGGGTTACAGCTGTTTATTAATTTCAAATAGACGACAAATGAACATTTAAAAAAGAGTAATGAACAGAAAACAAAAGAATAGAAAAAAAAAAAACGTAAGCGCACACCTCCAATAGACACAGGAATGACAATATTCAAACAATTTTTTTTCCTGGGTCACTAAGCAGTTACCTGAGTAAAATCAGTGGCAAAAAATTGGCTTCCCTCTCTGTATTGTAAAGTATCCACACTGTAGTGTTATCTTTGCTGCAAAAAGAAGGGTCAGGATGGGGCTGGCAAGCAGCATGCATGGATTTCATTTTGTAATTCCCATGATTGTTTTATGGCTACAGAAGTATCTCTGAGACTGGCTGACCCCCCTGAATTTTCAGAAGGAAAACGCCATGTGGAAATTCCAGTTGAAAATGTAACCATGGGTTTCCAAGCAATGAAGGAATTTTAAAAAGTGCCCCCAAAATGTGAAAAACCTTTTAGTATATCTGGCCCTTACGGGAAATTTGTATGCTAAAAAATCAAATTGTCCAGCTTGGTGTTTTCTGGCACAATACCCTTCTGTATTACTCTTAATAGGATTATAGACAGTGCTGAGGAGGAACCTGCTGTTGTGGTACATGTGGGCACCAACAATATAGGAAAATGTGGGAGGGAGGTTCTGGATGCCAAATTTAAGATTTTAGGTAGAAAGCTTCAATCCAGAACCTCTAGGGTAGCATTCTCTGAAATGGTCCCTGTTTCATGTGCAGGTCCCCAGAGGCAGGCAGAGCTCCAGAGTCTCAATGTATGGATGAGACAATGGTGTAAGGAAGAGGGATTCAGTTTCGTAAGGAACTGGATAACTTTTGGGATAGGGTGAGACTTTTCCAAAAGGACGGCTCCACCTTAACCAGAATAGAACCAGGCTGCTGGCACTAACTTTCAAGAAGGAGATAGAGCAGCTTTTAAACTAGAACAAGGGGGAAAGCCGATAGTCACTCAGCAGTGCATGGTTTGGAGAAATGTATCCTTGAAGGATACTAATGAAACAGGAGAGTTAGGGCATCCCAACAGAGAGGTTCCAATAAAAGCAAACGTAGTCCATGTGCCTATAAGTAAAGAATCACATGAGCTAAAGAATTCCAAATTATGTCTATCAACTGAAAAGCAGGTTGTTAACACAAACAAAAAACACACTTTGAAATGTTTATACGCCAATGCCAGAAGTCTAAGAAGTAAGATGGAAGAGTTAGAATGTAAAGCAGTGAATGAAGAGATAGACATAATTGGCATTTCAGAGACCTGATAGAAGGAGGATAACCAATGGGTCAGTGCTATATTAGGGTACAAATTATACCACAATTATAGGGAGGATCAACTTGGTGGGTGTGTGGCACTTTATGTAGTAGGATATAGAGCCCAATAGGATAAAGATCATACAAGAGACTAAATGCTCAGTAGAATCTATATGGGTAAAAATCCCATGTATGTTGGGTAAGTGTATAGTGCTAGGAGTATTTTATCGTCCACCTGGACAAAATGGTCAGACAGATGATGAAATGCTAAGAGAAATCAGGGAAGATAACCAATATGGCACTGCAGTAATAATGGGAGATTTCAATTATCCCAGTATTGACTGGGTAAATGTAACATCAGGACATGTTAGAGACAAAAAATTCCTGGATGACTGCTTCATAGAGCAATTGGTTCAGGAACCACCAAGAGAGGGAGCTATTTTAGATTTAATTCTTATTGGAACTCAGGATTTGGTGAGAGAGGTAATGGTGGTGGGGCCACTTGGCAATAGTGATCATAACATGATCAAATTTGAATTGACTGGAAGGGGGACAATATGTAAATCTATAGCTCTAAAACTAAATTTTCAAAAGGGAAACTTTGATAAAATGAGGAAATATTTAGAAAAAAACCGAAAGATGCAGCTGCAAAGGCTAAAAGTTTACAACAGGCATAGATATTTTTTAAAAATACAATCTTAGAAGCACAGTCCAGATGTATTCCATGCATTAAGAAAGGTGGGAGGAAGGCAAAATGATTACTGGCATTGTTTAAAGGTGAGTGAAAGAGGCTATTTTAGCCAAACAAAAATCTTTCAAAAATTGGAAGAGAATGGGAAAAAGCATAAGCTAGCCAAGTTAAGTGTAAAACATTGATAAGGCAGGCTAAAAGAGAATTTGAAATGAAGTTGGAAGTAGAGGCAAAAACTCATAATAAAAACTTAAAAAAATATATCTGAAGCAAGAAACCTGTGAAGGAGTCAGTTGCTCCGTTAAATCAGTGGTCCCCAACCCTGTCCTGGGGGGCCCACCAGCCAGTCCAGTTTTCAGGATAATCACAATGAATATATGAGAGAAAATTTGCATGCACTGCCTCCATAACACTGAAATGTTCTCTCATGCCATATTCATTGTGGATATCCTGAAAACCCGACTGTCTGATGGGCACCCAGGACAGAGTTGGGGACCACTGCGTTAGTTGACCGAGGGGTTAAAGGGGCTCTTAGGGAAGATAAGGCTATTGCAGAAAGACTAAATGAATCCTTTGCTTCTGTGTTTACTAATGAGGATGTTGGGGAGATACCGGTTCCAGAGATGGTTTTCAAGGGGATGATTCATATGAACTGAATCATGTGAACCTAGAAGATATAGGAGGTTAGATTGACAAGCTAAAGAGTAGCAAATCATATGGACCAGATGGCATGCATCCCAGGGTTCTGAAGGAACTAAAAAATGAAATTTCAGATCTATTAGTTAAAATTTGTAACCTATCATTAAAATTATCTATTGTACCTGAAGACTGGAGGGTGGCAATGTAACCCCAATATTTAAAAAGGGCTCCAAGGGCGATCCAGGAAACTATAGATCAATGAGCCTGACTTCAGTGTCAGGAAACGTAGTGGAAACTATTCTAAAGATCAAAATCACAGAGCATATAGAAAGACATGGTTTAATGGAACACAGTCAGCATGGATTTACCCAACGCAAGTCTTGCCTCCAAAATCTGCTTTATGATTTTGAAGGGGTTAATAAACATGTGGATAAAGGTGAGCCATAGATGTAGTATATTTGAATTTTCAGAAGGTGTTTGACAAAGTCCCTCATGAGAGGCTTCTAAGAAAATTAAAAAGTTATGGGATCGGAGATGATGTCCTTTCATGGATTACAAACTGGTTGAAAGACAGGAAACAGAGAATAGGATTAAATGGTTAATTTTCTCTGTGGAAAAAGGTAAACAGTGGAGTGCCTCAGGGATCTATACTTGGACTGGTGCTTTTCAATATATTTATAAATGATCTGGAAAGGAGTACGATGAGTGAGGTAATCAAATTTGCAGATGATACAAAATTATTCAGAGTGGTTAAATCACAAGCGGATTGTGAGAAATTGCAGGAAGACCTTGTGAGACTGGAAGATTGGTCATCCAAATGGCAGATGAAATGTAATGTTGACAAGTGGAAGGTGATGCATATAGGGAAAAATAATCCATGTTGTAGTTACACGATGTTAGGTTCCATATTAGGAGGTACCACCCAGGAAAAAGATCTAGGCGTCATAGTGGATAATACATTGAAATTGTCAGCTCAGTGTGCTGCAGCATTCAAAAAAGCAAACAGAATGTTAGGAATTATTAGGAAGGGAATGGTGATTAAAACAGAAAATGTCATAATGCCTCTGTATTGCTCCATGGTGAGACCATACCTTGAGAACTGTGTAGAATTCTGATTGCCGCATCTCAAAAAATATATAGATGCGATGGAGAAGGTACAGAAAAGGGCGACAAAAATGATAAAGGGGATGGAACAGCTTCCCTATGAGGAACAACTAAAGAGATTAGAGCTGTTCAGCTTGGAAATGAGATGGTTGAGGTGGGGATATGATAGAGGTCTTTAAAATCATGAAAGTTCTAGAATGGGTAAATTTGAATCGGTTATTTACTCTTTCGGATAATAAAAGGACTAGGGGACTCTCCATGAAGTTAACAAGTAGCACATTTAAAACTAATTGGAAAAAAATCTTTTTCACTCAACGCACAATTAAGCTCTGGAATTTGTTGCTAGAGGATGTGGTTAGTGCAATTAGTGTAGATGGATTTAAAAACGGTTTGGATAAGTTCAAAGAGGAGAAGTCCATTAACTGCTATTAATCAAGTTGTCTTAGAGAATAGCCACTATTATTACTGGCATCAGTTGCATGGGATCTACTTAGTGTTTGGGTACTTGCTAGGTTCTTGTATTCTGGATTAGCCATTTTTGGAACCAGGATGCTGGGTTGATGGACCCTTTGGCCCAGTATGGTAATTTCTTATGTTCTTATGTAAAGAAAATGAGGACAAAGATTACAAGACTAGTCTAGTCTATTTTCCTTTCATGTTTTTGAAGAGGTTAATAAACATGTGGATAAAGGTGAGCCACTAGATGTAGTATATTTGGATTTTCAGAAGGTGTTTGACAAAGTCCCTCATGAGAGGCTTCTAAGAAAATTAAAAAGTTATGGGATAGGAGATGATGTCCTTTCATGGATTACAAACTGGTTGAAAGACAGGAAACAGAGAATAGGATTAAATGGTTAATTTTCTCAGTGGAAAGTCCTTTTATTATCCAAAAGAGTAAATAACCGATTCACATTTACCCATTCTAGAACTTTCATGATTTTAAAGGCCTCTATCATATCCCCACCTCAACCATCTTGTCTCCAAGCTGAACAGCCCTAATCTCTTCAGCCTTTCCTCATAGGGAAGCTGTTCCATCCCCTTTATCATTTTTGTTGCCCTTTTCTGTACTTTCTCCATCACATCTATATCTTTTTTGAGATGCAGCAACCAGAATTGTATACAGTTCTCAATAAATAATCAATAGCAGATCTAACTTACAGGGTTATTTATCATTAGGGCCTTAATGTTATAATGTGTGCAGTAAATAGTGTAATATGTGTTAGTATGCAAATGTGACATTTGCTATGCAAGTGGAAGGAGTATGAGTGGAGTTAATGGTAACTAGCAGCTCCTAATGTCAAATGTAATAGAGTAATGCATAGCAATGTGGGTTTCAATGCTGGAAATAACTACACCTTTTTTCTTTATGTTGTGCCCATGGTTTGTGGGAGAGGGAGAGGGAGCCTGAGCCTCTATAGGGACCAATATGTCACTCTACTATTTATATCAGTGTAAGAGGGGGCACTATTAAGTCAGGGTGAGGTTTGGGGGGCAGTTTTACATATACAGTCAGAGGTATGAGCAACAAACTTGACATCAGTGACGATATTCTGTCATTTGGAGCGATGAAAGGTAAAAGAGGAGTTGATTTGTACAATGTACTCTCTACCTAGCTTGATGCACTCTCTACCTAGCTGCAATCAAGCTAGGTAGAGAATACATTGTACAAATCAACTCCTCTTTTACCTTTCATCACTCCAAATGACAGAAAATCTTCACTGATGTCATCATACCTCTGACTGTTTATGTAAAATTACCCTCAAAACCTACCCCCCAAAACCTCACCCCAAGATAAAAATGCCCCTTCTTACAGTGGTATAAACAGCAGCGTGACATATTGGTCTCTCTCTCCCTCCTTCACTCTCTGTCTGTCTCTCTCTCCCTCCCTCCCTCTCCTCCCTCTCCTTATTGTATTTTGATGAGTCTAGGGCTTATCTGGCTAACTTAGTACCTGATGCACTAAGGGTTTTTCCATAGACACAAAATGGGAGAAATGGCTTAGTGAATCAGGCCTTAAGCTGAAAAAGTAGTTCCATCCCAGAATTCCTCTGTCCTGTCCCATCATTTGGACAAATAAATAGTTATCCAGCTAAGTGGCAGCTACTGGTCATGGCTGAGTATTGAAACAGCAACACTTAGATAAGTCCAAATTTATCCAGCTAAATGGCACTGAATATCAACCTCTCAAATTCTATCTTTCCAAGTACAGGTTACCATTTATAGGTTACTTATAAGGCTTGGAGTAAGGCTGAGCTCTGGGTCTGGGTCTCACTTGGGCCAGGAATGGCTGGAAAACTACCCATGATATGCACTTGAGTACATAGAGGCCTGGATCTGAGGCTTACAGGTAACAAGAACTGGAGCAGAGTTGAAACCGGAACTTGTGCTTGGGTAGGCAGAGACAAAAACCTGGAACTTACAGGTAATAAAAACTGGAGTGGATTGAGAACTGGATCAGGGTTGCAGGCCTGGACCTGGAGTCAGAAGCAGGTAACTTCCAAGGCTGGAACAAAGATTGGGAATATGCTGAAACTGCAGGCCTGGAGCTATAGTCAAAAAGTAAGTAACAAAGTTGGAACTGGAGCTGATAGTGACTTGGAACTGGAATCCTGGAGCTGTGAAACTTGGCAATAAGACTTCTGCTTGCAGGTGACTTGAAAGGAATTGGGCTGGCTAGCCTTTGGGTTGCTGGAAACAACTTCCCACTTCTCAGTGACCCTGTTTTGACTGAACCCTACCCAATACCTGATAGCCTTGGGGACTATCTGAAGCAGTCTCTTGTGTCCTTTCACTTGCTTCAGATTCTTTACTGGTCTGAAGTTTAGGATCTTGTCCTGAACTCTGGGATTGATGTTGGTTGAAGGTCTATGTGGGGTCTTGCCCAGACTCCAAGGGGAATGGGATTTCTCCTCTGGGAATATGGATGCTCACGGAGAAGAAAGGCAGAACCATTAGGATGATGCTCTTCAGAAAGGTAGCTGTGTTGGTCTGGTGTGGCAAAAATGAAAGAGACTTGAACTTTCAAGGACCAGAGTCCACCTTGCCAGGATGATACTGGCATTATGTATGCAGAAGAAGAGAATACAGCTACTTTAGTCAGTATGTACTAGGGATAATTATTGTGTATAACAATAATCTGTATACAAAACTTGCATCAAATCTGAAAATCAACTCAAACTAAGAGAACAGATGCAAACAAAATTAATACATGCAAAAATGTTTAATAAGGATGATGGGAGGATAAATCATTCTCCAAAATGTCCCAAAGCGCAAATCAGCTACCATTCTTCTTAGTGCAAAACATTGGTGTAGTCACCTATCTTCTCACAATTAATAGCCGGCAAAAAGCAATGGGAGAAAAAAATCACTCCCCAACAAGGTTAAGGAGTGATAGCCCTTTAAAGTGGATCTCAAACAGTAACTAGCAGTGAGTTCTTCATTTATCCATGCATCGGCATTTCAAGATTCCATAAAGCCCGACATGTATTGCCATAAGAGCTTCCTCAGGGGCACTTACTATTACACAGATGCAATAGTGTCTTCACACAGACTTCCTCTGAACTCTTCAACACACCCATGTCATTACAGTCTATACACCAGGCTGGCAGTGCCAGTGTAAGACTTTGACTTGTTTCTCATTGGGGAAAAAATCATTTAATATATAGACCGTTATTATAAATTATTTTTTACCATTCTGATCCTATGGAAAGCATATTTATTGAATAATGCCAATAGTGGAGTATTGCTGGCATTGTGTGTGCAGCAGCAGAAGAGATTACAATAAAAGTACATACAATTTAACAAACAGGTTTGTTTGTTTTTTTTCTATATCAATTATTTTAAAAGACATGTAACCAAGAACCATTCTTTGGTTACTACTATGACCAGGGAAGCACTAGGTAGAATAGGTTAGTGGATGGATGGAGGGGACCCTATTCAAATTCAGCCCCTCCCTTTGAGGGGCCCGGGAATGGCCGTCCCCCTTGGAAGCTTTATAACAGCTCTCTCCTGCGTGTCTGGAGGCAGTCATGTATATGTTTTAGTGAGTTAGGAGGTAATATAAGGAGCTTAACCTTTTCGAGCTTCTCAAGCCCAGTCAGAGGGAACAGGCTAACCCAGCCTGGGATTCCTGAGCAGGGTCAGGAGGTTGTTCTTGCCAGGCTACTCCCTAGCTGGGTTTGCATACTTCTCCGGGTTGTTTTGGTGATTTTGAGCTTTATGTGGTAGGAGCCTCACTGAACACTTGGGCCTTTCTCGGATTCAGGGAACAGGGAGCCCTGTGTCTGGGACATCCAGGGATAGGGAAGACCTGCCCCAGAGGCGGTGACCCGTTGTGAGGAGTGTCTCTGGTGTTATATTCGGTTAAGAAAAAGAGACATTAAGTTTAACCATTCAGGAGGAAGATTTGTGGCTGCCCCTTTCTATCTGCATAGGAGCAGGGTAAGAAACCTGTTTCCAGGAATCCCTCTCTTAAGGGATCCAGAGGAGAAGCAGAGACTGAGATAAATACAAAGAGAGGAAGAAACTGCTAACCGTGAGTACAAGAATTGTAAAGAGATTAGAGGACACCAATCCAGAAACTTCAGCCCCTGGTGAGAGAAAAGAGATTACTCTCTGTGCAGGGACAGGATTTTTGGCCATCCATGGAAGGGGTTTTCCTGCCCAGCTTAAAGGTTGCCTTGCCCATCGGGACCTCCATCTCACCTATTCCAGGGGGGTGATAGGAGGATCCCTTGCCCATTCAAAGATTCCTCCTCAGATAGAGGCAAAAGTTGTAACTGAGAAGACAAAAGACCTTGGTGCAGGAAGCATAATCATTGTGTCATCTGCAACTATCTTATTCAGCAAATGTAAGTTTGGACACTAACCCAGTGCACCCAGCATCTTTATTTGTGTACACAGGAAGAGAAGTGACCCTTCTCCCAAGGATAACCAAAAGAATGTCAGTCACCCCTGCACTGGGACCTAAAAGGAACCCTTTCCCCTCAAGCCAAAGGATCCTCAACCTGGGGAAGGGGCAACAGAAAAGAGCTAGTCAGGGTTCTTGCCCAAATAAATTATAAATGAGTTTATGGCCCCACCTGTGCAAGCCACGCACACTGGGGTTGCATAAAATGGCACCTAGCAATGTGGGGCTCCAGGGTGCAGACTTTAAGATCCAAGTGGAGGAAGAAATTCTCAACTTCATAAGTGACTATTTTTTTGACCTTTGAAATGCTGTGGGGAACTTGGAAAAATTTCCCCATAGGCTTACATGGGGCAAAGATGGCCACCAGATCTGCCAGCAAGGGAGGAGCCAAGAAAGAAAACCCTCCTGCTGCTAGCCCCCCAGCTGAGGGAGGTGCCCGTGATGCCATTAGAGGAGGAGGAGGAGGAGAAGAAACCAGTCTCAAGAGATCACAGTGACATCTGTGGGTGCAGCAGGAGGTGTCTACAGCCCAACAAGAGAGTGCGGAAGGTTATGTACTAAGGATGCTGACGTCCGGCACGAAGGATGACAGCAGAGCTATTTCTGCTGCTGATGAGGACACTCGTATTGCTCAGGTTATCATGGTGTGGCTGCTGAAGAGGAAATGGCACGTTCATGACTCCTAGTTTTCCTATCCACATACTCAGTGATGCTGCTGCCGCTATTGCAGCTCGAGTGATAGTTCTGTCGCTGATGGAAAAATCACAGCTTCCCGATTCCTCGAGTCCCCCGCCCATCTTGCTGTGCTTTCTTTGCGATGCCAATACTTGCTGCCACCTGCTCTTTAGCTCTTTACTAAATTTTAGTCTTTTGGACTGGGATTTTTTTTTTTTACTTGATTTGTCAACGTTTTTTCAGAAAAACAGAATGGAAGAAGACTTTTCATAGCTCAGTTCTGTTACATGAGGGAAGCAAATCATAAGGAGGCCTCGGTGCTGGGGAGATAATGTGCCACATTCTTTACACAAACTATCAATTGTGTTAACAATGTTTGGCGTTTTCAAAAGAGAGGGAGCACACTCTCTCTTTTTTTTTCAGTTTATGGAACCGGACGGGTAGCTCAGGGGCAGCATTGTGCCATGTGGAGGGCATTATGAGTTCAAATCCCGGGTCAGGCCTTCCGTTCCCCAGGCTGGCCAGGGCTGCGGTTGCTATGGAGACAGTATTCACAGCCCCTGGGGAGGAGGGCACACCAGCCATTGCACAGTGGGGACACCTAATGGCCTGGATATGGAGCCCAGAATTGCAGGCCTTTGGAAGATGGCCTTCTGCGTGGCCCATGGCCAAGGACTGACTCTGCGGTGGTTGGACTGAGTTGGGAGGAGAGGTAAAAGTCCCCTGTGTATTGTGAGTGAAGACTCATGGCAATATATGCAAAAGAGGCCAGTTCTGATTGAGCAGGAAGCCTAAACGAGCAGGAGATAATTCCCAGGCAAAACAAAACAGCCTAACTTGTTCTGTCATTACCATTACTAGCAGAGTAGAATAAATGGCCAGCCACGCTGAACAGTCATCTTATTTAGACCATTATTGTTGTCCATATTCTGATATAAGTCTCTATAATTAGGAGTGTTTCAAGGCAGCATGATGTGGAGGATGAGAAACAGCACAAGTTAAGTGGTAGTAAAGAAAAATAAAGCAGATGGATAGATGATATAGCCTTTCCGGACACCGAATGAATCCTAACTCACCACTAACCAACTTCCAGTCATTACCCTTACGCAGAAAATTATAACATTGCAAATGACATAACCTAGTAAACTCCAAGTTTGGTAAATGTATTCTGTTAAATTCCTATCACCTTTCTCTGCTCCTAGTTGTACATTTCCCTGTTTTATTGTAACTGCAATTGTTTTCGCTTAGCACCTGTTACTTGTTCTTTTATTGTAACCTATTATCACACCCCCCTGTTTATTGTAAACCGGCATGATGTGATACCTATCACGAATGCCGGTATAGAAAAAACTTAAATAAATAAATATCCTGTTGTATAGCTACAAAATATCAGTTACATTTGTATTTTCTCAAAGGAATTGTGTTTCTTTTGGGGTGGGGGGAGTGAGTGGGGAGAAGGCATGGGTTACAGAGGTCCGTTCGTAGGCAAGTTGCCAAAGAATGAACTCATGTTTTTCCTTGGATGGTCTGATAGTTTAGCATTCTTTCACGTTCTGATAAACGGGTCCCCGTGTTTCCATGATGCTCTCTATGAGTAGGTGCCAGATGGGCTTCCACCATGAAGGCTGAATGTCCTTCTGCTGCTGTACTCTTTTTTTTTTTTTTTCTAATATGGCATCCTGCCTACTCGTCTGTATTTAACCGAGAATAATCTCTGTGCCGGCTAATATTATCAAACGTGTAAAAGTTGCTTCGAGGGGCCTGATTCATCCAGATCTTTCCCTGTAGAAACAGAAGCCTTTAGTGAATCAGTCCTATGTCTTGCCTGTATGAGCTTTACTTTATAACTAGTGTGGTAATATTTATTTTCTTTAGCCTGTCCTCATATTTTCTCATAGTATTCTGAAGATCTCTTAACAGAATGATAACAGTAATAACATTTGACATCATTAAGTGATAATGTCTCTTTTCAGGGCTTGTTCAAAATAATACACATTGTCACTGCAAATAAAGCCCTGGAGTTGAGCTGAGGTATTTAATCAGCCATGAAAGCTGTTTACTGCATGAGTGTTCCCTGAGAACAGACATTATTATCATTGAATTTAAATAACGCCTGGAAGGAAAATGGTAAGTCCTTGTTTTAAGAGGGAATTAAGCAACCACCATCTTAAATATTATCAGTGAATTAAGATAAGATTTATATAACAATCGTTATTCAGATTTGTCTTTTTTTTTGGTTATTTTTGTGACAAAATACAATCTTTGATCCTTCTGATCCTAGGTTGAATATTACTTTCAGATACGGTTTAAGATGATACAGTATGATTGCAGCTGTGTAAATACTGTATTTGAACTGTCCATTAAGCAAATGGGTGGGGAAGGGAAATATCACATTGCCCGTATTGTAGCAAACCCCGAGGGCACATTTTACCTACAGGGTTTGCACCAGTAATCAAAGCTAAAGTACCTGGATAGTTTTGCTTTTATTATTGCCCCTGAAAGATTTCTCGCAGGGATTTGTGCCTGCTTTCTCTTCGGTTAATTTTTCCATTGGAAGTTACGCACGTAGTTTTGATTTTGCAAAACTACACACGTGGTTGCATAGCCCACCCTGTCTCCACCCCTAGGAACAGCCCCGAACTATTGAGGGCGAATAATTTTCAAATCTTCCTCTTCCACAGGGAAGATGCTTTGTTACCTGCAGAAATGGGGTTGGAAATTGCCCTCTTAATGGGAGAACCACCTGAAAAAAGTATAGGTAGATTTCACCCAAAAACAAGTCCGTATGCCCTTGGTGGTATAACAATTGTAAAGAACGAGTACCTTAATAATAGCTTGCTCTGTATTGAATTCAGTGCACTTGACAGATTAAACAAACAAAAAAAAAATCAAAACATAATAGGTCTGGAAATGGCTGCCCAAAAGCTCTGGACAAATAGATTCTCTTACCTAAATCTGGACTTCTAAAGACGATACTTTGAAAATCAGACTTCGCTGTCATACGGAGATGAACAGAAAATGGGAAATGGGAAAATGCTGTCTTTTTCGCCTCCATGGATGTCTCAGGAAATTATTTTGGATTCACTGTCTGGGTTCCTCTTATCTGAAACAAGCTATGGCATCAGTTTGTTAGCAAATCACCATGAAATCAATTGCAAATTATTGACAGCTTCTTCTCAGCAGCATGAAGCAGATGTGGCTTGGATGACATTTCCTAAATTGAGAAGTGGGAAAACAAAGCCATGCACTGTCATTAATAAACAAAAGGAAATGGTAATAGTGTATGAAAATATACAAGTGTATAGTAAAAGAAAATCCCCCAAACTCCCCTTGTTTCATTTATTACATAGGATGCATTTTCAAACTAGAATTTCCACATAGAATTTATGGAGCCTACATTCCTGACTTTTGTGTACACCTTCATGGATGCAGGGAAAAAAGAAAATACCCCTGTGTAACTCCTCTTTGCCTCCTGTGTTATTTCTGAAAATTTGGTGTGGATTGGATGGAAAAACCCAAAACTTATTAAGAGGCATAATTGCGCGGGTTTATTCTTGGTATGACGGGGTCACCAGTTGTGTCCTCAGTCACGAGTTAATATTTCCAGGTGTTTTGGGTGGGGGAACCCCTGGAGAATCCTTGATCTGAAGTTTTATGAGGAGAAATGTTGATTGGGCCTGCAGTACTGCTGGATGGCAACTGAATGGCATCGAGTACAATGCTGAGCTGTGGATTGTATTGCGTTTATTGCAATGTTTTATCCTGAATGTTGTTAAGGGTTCCAATTGATGGAGTCATGGCCTAGGAGAGTATAAAATCTTGGTGGGAGTTGCCCTTTCTGAATATGGAGTAAGGAAGAGAGGGATCTCTAGGCTGTAGGAAGTGGGGCCTTGAAGGGCTGTTCCCCTCAAGGGGAGAGGGTCGTGGCCAGGAGTAGGAGGAGAGGTTTCCTTCTGAGGAAAAAGCTGGTGTTTAAAAGCAAGAGAAATCTGGGAGCATGTATTTCACCTGTCCTTGGGTATGGAGAGTAGCTGGTATTTTGGGAAAATCCCTGATTTCTGAGTATTAAGGGATTTAAACTCTACATTCCATTTAATGGTGTTCCAGAGAGTGGTGATAGAATAAGGGAAAGGAGTTATTCCATACTCTAGGGTGCAAGTTATTACCTTTGTTACTGAATGTTGGCTGTGTACCCCATGAATTCTGAATAATTCTGTGTGCTCTGTATATTCTCTAAAAGTAACGTACGCAGTTTCTGGCTGGACATCCCAGAAAATAAATGTTAAGAGGTGAATTTTAAAAGTTGGGCGCAATGGCATATGTGCACGTATATGGCTGTACACTGGTTTACTGTAGTGTTTTATAACACACACATATGATATGCGTATTTTATAAAGCCAACAAGAATAATGAAACCCCAAAAAGGCAGAAATCAAGAATTCAACATAAAAATATATATTCTAATCATATGATAGCTCGAATCATATCTTTTAATGTAGATACAGTGACCTCATATAGTGTCTCCAGTGCTTATAGACTTTATTGTATAAGTCTTTAAAGCCAGAGAACTTGGTATCTTTTCACTGCTATTGGCTTATTAGTATAGCCTTAACGCACTTCAGTTTGTTTAATCAATGGTCACTGTGTCAATGTTATAGCTGTGGTTAGTTTTTTGTTTGAGAGTGTGCACAATTAAAGTATATATGATGTGCACTTATTTCTTTGTTCTGGTCCTGAAGTTGATCCTCCGACGCTGCAGGGTTTCGGAGTATAGAACTCCTTCTTCAGGGAGCTTCAGGAAAGCATAATCTTATGCTGTAAAAAGTCTGCTTGAACTAGCCCATATGATGCTTTGAAATGGTCAGCTTTATTCGCTGATCGCAAGATTTGCTTACGGTCCGTCCGGTTGAGAAGAAAAACTGAAACAAGCACTACAGCAACCGGACGGACCGTAAGCAAATCTTGCGATCAGCGAATAAAGCTGACCATTTCAAAGCATCATATGGGCTAGTTCAAGCAGATTTTTTACAGCATAAGATTATGCTTTTCTGAAGCTCCCTGAAGAAGGAGTTCTATACTCCGAAACCCAGCAGCGTCGGAGGATCAGCTTCAGGACCAGAACAAAAAGATAAGTGCACATCAGATATACTTTAATTGTGCACACTCTCAAACAAAAAACTGATAACCACAGCTATAACATTGACACAGTGACCAATGATTAAACAAACTGAAGTGCGTTAAGGCTATACTAAAAAGCCAATAGCACTGAAAAGATACCAAGTTCTCTGGCTTTAAAGACTTATACAATAAAGTCTATAAGCACTGGAGACACTATGGGCCTCATTTTCCACTCCGCTCGCACGCGATAAGGGACCTTTCGCACACGAAAAGTCCCTTATCGCGTGCGATACCAGGATGGGGGTGGAGTCGGGGCGGAGTCGGCCCTGGAAGAGGAGGAGTCGGGGCGTCACCGGGGCCAACTCTGCGCCGACTCCGCAGACAGCGAAACGGTAAGTGCCTTTTCGTGGCAGCTTTCGCTCCCAATAGCTACACCTCCTATGGTGGCGCTATTGGGTGCGAAACCAGCAGCGATCGCACCGCGATGGAGCGATCGCTGCCGGCTGGCACAGGCCCACCCCCCGTTTCGGCCCCCCGCCCTTCATCTTCTAAAGTATCGCAAGCCTGCGATACTTTAGAAAATGAGGCCCTATATGAGGTCACTATATCTACATTAAAAGATATGATTCGAGCTATCATATGAACAGAATATATATTTTTATATTTTATAAAGCCCGCATATATCTCTACGCCACAACATACACATATATGTAGGCTTACCTGCAAATACATGCAGTGCATTGAAACAGAATATATTAATGCATTGAAGTGCATACTTTTCCTACGTATTTAAAAAATATACACGCATATATGTTACTTGTGAAAATAAAGTAGGGCTTAATCGCATAAAACAATGAAATTACCAATTTTACCAATTACTACACCAGTTTGCCCAGTCCTTCTCCAGGTCATCGAGATCCTCCTGGTTCTTCAACTTGAACTCCCTTCGGTTTACCCAAACCTCCCACCTGACCAATAATACACAGTTAACACATTTAATATCACTTACGTCAGAGATAATTAGCAGGAGTAAAAAGTATGCAAGAAAGTTGGAAAATGTATGCACATAAGTTTCTTTTAAAATAGCAACTTACACACATAAATGTTGGCCTCGCCCTGGAATGCCCCTAGACCGCCTCTTTTTTTTTTTTTTTTTTACATGCGTTATATGTGTACACGAAAGTGAAAACATGCACTTGTTTTTTATTTTTATAAAATACGGAATATAAGGGTAGAGGCTACTTACTACAAGCTCATTTTTACACACATTTTGAAAATTCACCTTTCAAGAACCAGTTGCATCATGGTTCAATACAGAGGCCAGGAAATATTTTCCATTTTATGCTCCATTCCTTTTCGGATCATTCCTCACATATTTGCTTTTTTTGCCCACTGCCACACACCGAGCTTAGGATTTCAATCTAGTGTCCACAGGAACTCTGAGGACCTTTTCCTGGGTGGTGACTCCCAATACAGAACCCAGCATTGCGTACCTGTAGTTGGGATTATTTTTCCCTATGTGCATCACTTTGCACTTTTCTCCATTAAATTTCATCTGCCATTCAGATGCCCAGTTTCCTAGTCTCACAAAGTCTTTTCTCATAATCCACTCATGTTTTAATAACTCTGAATAATTTTGTGTTATCTGCAAATCTGATCACCTCACTTGTTCCATTTTCCAGATCATTTATCAATTTGTTAATCGTACCCAGTACCAATTCCTGTGGGTCACCACAAATTACCTTTCTTCATTCAGAAAGCTGACCATTTAGTCCTGCTCTCAGTTGCCTGCTTTTAACCAGTTACCAATCCACAGTAGGATACTGCCTCCTATCCCAAGAATTATGTTTTCTTTATAGAAATAAAACAAAAATAGCCTAATATCCAAAGCAAAAAATATCAGTTCCAATTTATTTCCCATCACTGGTTTTGTTCTTGCTGGATCATATCTCTGAGAGTATATTGCATGTACACTGGAGAGAGATGGAGATTGTGTAACTACCACCTTCTGCATTACCACCCAGGGATAGCTTGAGATAACTAAAGGTAGTGGTGGAGATGTTTGCTGCACTGTTTTAACAGCATGGTAATGCTCCACAAAAGAACCAATTAAACTATGATGGGGATAATTTTGTAACCGTCTGCCTTGATGCAAAGTCTGTGGGTATCTTTTATCCCAAGACTTTACATGAATTTTCACTTTGATAATTACTGCATCTAGGAAAACTATCCACACACAAATATTTACACTTGCTTATTTGTGTGAATAATTTTCCCAAGAAAAAATATGCTCATACATTTGAAAATTCCTCTGGGAACACCACTTTGCACTGCAGGTAAAGTTAGGCATTTAGTGGCACTACATGTGTAACTTTAAACGTGCAAAGGTGATTTCTGCAGGTAGAATACTATTTTACCCACGGAAATGGTTTTGAAAATTATTGCATTGGTCTGTAAGAATCTTTCATGTGAAGAACTGTGCACCACTTGTACATAAGATTATATTTTATATATTTATTATGTATTTATTTATTTATTTTTATTTTTATATACCGATGTTCCTGTATAGAATACATATCACACTGGTTTATTTTGCTTTTTTAAGTTGATCTTGGATTTTTTGTTTTGATGGATTAATTTGACTTTAAAACTTATAAAATAAAAAATGGAAGTGTGACAATGAAACAAATCAAAACCACATGGAAAGAAACCATGTTTTAATCATGCATCTCTTTCAGGTTTCCATTGTACTTAAATATTTTAAATATTTATTGTAGTCCTACTTGTCTGTCACAGAGAAGATATGCAGTTGCTGTTTATTGCAAAACCATGTTTGATGTATTATTTAGCATTGTATAAACTATTCCATATGCATAAAAATATACCTTCTAGGATAGGACATTATTTTTGTTGACTCTGCAAAATAAGTCGAATGTTTAATATCATGGAAGATGCACAGTGGAGAATGAAATTTGTATGTCCTGTGAACCCTCTGGAGACAGGGAAATATCTACAGTACCTGAATGTAATCTGCTTTGAAGTAGCTGAAAGGCAGACTAGAAATTTAAAAAATAGATGGAAAGGGAAAATATTAAATAGTGTACTGTTTCTCTTTAGTGATAGAATTTACATATATTAATATATACCTTATGTATTTGCATCTTTATTTATGCCCTTATTGTAGGCATGCAGGAGGCCTCCATGAAGCTCACCGAGTCTCTGCATGAAGTATATGAGCCTGACTGGTATGGTAGGGATGATGTGAAAACGGTTGGAGAGGTAAAAATTCTTATATAAAACTATAAAATAAAGACAGAGGCTGTGGTCCAACAGATTTGTTGACAAGAGTGTCATTTCATTCATTTTTTTTCTTGTGCATGTCTCTAATGATAACAAAACTAGCTAATTGTTTTTGTTATGGTGAGACAGAGACAAAAACTCTATATCGTTTATTTCAATTTATATAATAAAATTATGTAATATGGAGGTGGCATTCATAGCCCGGGGGGGTCTGCACCATTGCTCAATGGTGACACCTAGAGGGCAAATTCAGGATTGACAATAGCTGGTTTCCCAAGAGATCAGTGGTTTGTGGCCCGTGGCTGAGGACTGTTGCTATGACTGCTGGGCTGGTTTGGGAGGAGGATATAAAAAGAGGAGAAACCATGCTGGGTAGATGGGAATGAAAGCTCATGGTGCCAAAGCCCAACAGAGGCTGGTTCTGATTGAGCTGGAAACTCACAAAAGCAAGAAGAAATTGCCAGGCCAAAAATACAGTTTATATGTTTGTGGTGCACACCTTCTGATTTCCTGAGCAGTTTATAGAAATGCAAAATGAGCAAATAATAAAGTGCATGTCAAGCTGTCCTGCTCCACATAGCAGAATAGCAGATGCCATAAAGGAGATCAACAAAAGTCCTTGAATCAACATTTGCTATACTGGACCTCAATCAGTGTGAGTGCTTGCTAATACCATTAAGTCTCAGAGCTTATACAATGAGGGTGATCCTAGAAATCTTTAATGAAGTGCCTCAATATGCAGACAATTCTATAATTACAAATATCTGAAGAAAGAATGTTTCCTTTTTTCACTTCAACTCTATGGTTCTGTACTTTACAGTTTTATGATTAAGCGGGTTCTCAGATAGATTTTGATAACTGATAAGGTCCTTTGATAAGTTTGTACTGGCCAGTTTCTCCTAACTTGAGCACATATTTACCATTCATATTTTTAAAATTCTGTTAAGGTGTTGAGAATAATTTTAGTCAGAGGATGATCGTAGAATTGAGAGGAGGCCACTTTGAATAGCATTTTTTAAAAAGGGGAAGTTGTTAACTGGGTGGTAAATAGCCTGAGTGAAGAAAGCGGTTGGGTTTTTTGGTAGAGGGTTTCGGAGGGGGAGTGAGTGACAACTCTAGTTTTCAAGGGAAAACCTAGAATGAAGAGAATTAATCAAAAACAGCATATGAAATGTTATACTGAGTCTGACCAACAGTCCATCGAGGCAGTATCATGTCTCTGACAGTGGCTAGTCTGGGCCACTGGAAAGGCCCAGCTCCCAGTAGTAAGAGGTTGAGTTCTTCAACCCTACCTGGCTGGTCCTTGAGAAGCAGCTTTTACACTAAATCAGTGGTTCTCAACCCTGTCCTGGGGACCCCCCCAGCCAGTCGGGTTTTCAGGATATCCACAATGAATATGCATGAGAGAAAATTTGCATGTCATGGAGGCAGTGTATGCAAATTTTCTCTCATGCATATTCATTGTGGATATCCTGAAAACCCGACTGGCTGGGGGGGTCCCCAGGACAGGGTTGAGAACCACTGCACTAAATCTTGGGGAAAAGCCATCAGTCACACAGGTGCACATGGTTCAGAGTGAGGTATCTTCAAAATATATTAGCATAACTAGGAAGTTAGAATATCCCAATGGAAAGGTTATAATAGAGGCAGATGTAGCCCAGGTATATTTAAATAGAGAGCAAACAGAGATAAATGATTCCAAACTTCCCATTTCAACTGCTAGGCAAGTTGTGAATACAATTTAAAAAAAACATGCTTTGAATTGTCTCTATGAAAATGTCAGAAGTCTAAAAAAAAATAAGATTGAGTAGTTTAGCACTGAATGAAGATGTAGACATAATAGGTATTTCAGAGACCTGGTGAAAGGAGTTTAAGCAGTGAGGGAGCACTGTAATACAAGGGTACATATTACATCAAAATGATAGTCTAGGTCAAATTGGTGGAGGGGTGGAACTATGTTAGAGATGGCATAGAATCAAACCGATAAAAGTCCTGCAGAAGAAAAATGCAGCTGGAATCTCTACAGATAGAAATTACATGTATGATGGGGAAGAGTATAGTTGTGGAGGTATACTACCGTATGCCTGGTCAGGATGAAGCAAAGGTCAGTAAAATGCTAGCAGAAATTAGAAAGGCTAACAAATTAGGAAACACAGTAATAATGGGGGATTTCAGTTATCCCAATACTGACTGGATAAATGTCTCACCAGAACATGGTAGGGAGATAAATTTTCTAGATGCCATAAATGACTCCTTCATGGAGCAGCTGATCCTAAAACTGAGAGAGAGGGTAGATAACTCTAAATCTAATCTGCACTGTGATGTAGGATCTGGTATAAGAGCTAACAGTGATGGGGTCACTTGGCAATAGTGATCATAACATAATCAAATTTAATATAATCATTGAAGAGAGGACATTAAGGAAAACTACTATGGTAGCATTTAATTTTAAAATAGAAGACTATAATAAAATGAGGACATTAAAAGAAAGCTAAAAAAAGTGGCTGCAAAGGTTAAAATTTTGCATGTGGTGTGGATGCTGTTTAAAAACACCATTTTGGAAGCTCAGATTAAAAGTATTCCATGCATTTAAAAGTTAGAAGGAAGACCAAATGACTGCCAGTATGGTGAAATGGTAAAGTGAAAGAGGCTATTCAAGCAAAAGGACATCTTTCAAAAATTGAAAGGTGGATCCAAATGAAGAGAATAGGAAATAGCATGAGCACTGGCAAGTTAAAAGTAAAGCATTAATAAATCAAGCCAAAATAGAACTTGAGAAAGCCTTGCCAGAGAGGCAAAACTCAAAATAAAAACTTTTTAAGGTATATTCATAGCAAGAACAAGAATATTCACAGCAAGAAGTCTGTGAGGGAGTTGGTGGGACATCTAGATAACCAAGGGGTAAAAGGAGCACTCAGGAAACTCAGGAAATACATTCTTTGCTTCAGTCTTTCCTGAGTAGGGAATTGGGGATATACCTACAATGCAAAAATTATTTGATTCAAAGGAACTGATTCATATCATGGTGAACCGGGAAGATGTAATAGAGCAAATTGACAAACTAAAGAGTAACAAGATGGTATACATCTCAGAATTCTGAAAGAACTAAAAAATGAAATTGCTGACTTATTACTAGTTATCTCTAACTGCTTATTCTTATCAGCTATGGAGGGTGGCCAACATAATGACCATTTTTAAAAAGGATTCCAGGTGTGACCCAGGAAACTATAGACTGGTGAGCATGACATTGGTGCCAAGAAAAATGGTAGAAGCAAATCTGAAAAATAACATTACTGGTCATTTGGTTAGACACAGACTAATGGGGCAGAGCCAGCATGGTTTTAGCAAAAGAAAATCTTGCCTTACATTTCTGTTAGATTTTTTTGAAGAGGTTAACAAACATGTTGACAAAGGTGAGTCTGTCACCTCCCCTTTTCTGCTGTTCATTTCTCTCCCTTTGCACCCAAACATCTTTCTGGCTTTTGTCATCATTCATCCACTTGTTTGACCAACTTAAGGTCTTCAGATACAATCGCATCCAGATCCCACTCTTCTGTTGTGCTTAGAAGAATTTCTCCCCCAATACTGTACTTCTCCCTTGGGTTTTTGCAGCCTAAATGCACAACTCTGCATTTTGTAGCATTCAATCTTAGTTGCCAGACCCTAGACCATTCCTCAAGCTTTGCTAGATCCGTCATATTTTCTACACTTTTTCTGGCTGTCTACTCTGTTTCAAATGTTGGTATCGGCAAAAATATAAATGTATTCCAACAATCTTTCTGAAATGTTGATCACAGAAATGTTGAAAAGAAGTAGTCCAAGGACCAATTCCTGATTCAAACTGCTAGTAATGCCCCCTCCTCAAATTGAGATCCATTTACAACTACCCTTTATTGCCTCTCTCTCTCTACCAGTTTCTAACCCAGTAAGTCACTCTAGAGCCCATACCAAAAGTACTCATTTATAAGTTACTTATGAGGAATCATGTGAAAGGCCTTACTGAAATCCATGTACGCTAGCCCTTGATCCAACTTTCTGGTCTCTCAGTCAAAAGAATTGATCAGATTAATCTGACAAGATCTACCTCTGGTAAAAATCATGCTGCCTCAGATTTTGTAATTTGTTAGATTCCAGAAACCACACTATCTTCTGTTTTAGCAGCAATTCCATTAATTTTCTCACCACAAAGGTTAGATTAACTGGTCTATAGTTCCCAGCATTCTCCTTAATTCCATTTTTATGAATAAGCACCACATGTGCCCATCTCCAGTCTTCTGGAGCTACTCTTAACTCTAAAGAAGCATTGAAAAGGTCAGCCAGCAGCTGACCTTTTCAATGCTTCTTTAGAGTCAGCCAGAATTTCTCTAAGTTCCCTTAGTACCTTTGGACAAATCCCATCCAGCCCCATTGCCTTATCCACTAAATTTAGTTAGCACCTCATGAACACACTTTTCTAAAAATCAATTGCGGTTTACTGCACTTCCAATTTTTAGTGGCAGATACCCCACCCCCTCCCCGGTCTGGCCACCAGATGTCACTGTCCCTTTATAGAATACAGTTTAGAAAGAGCCATTACATTCCCTTGAGTCCCTCCCACCTGGAGGTTTCTGGATTGGATGCCTGAACACTATTTACCGGTAGTCCAGCATTTTAAGACACATTGGGGCCGATGCAATACAGTGTGCTCCGCCAAGCGCACTGTATAACACGCAGTTGGACGCGGGTTGTATAGGCGCTAATTAATCCTCTTATGCAATAAGGGGATTAGTGCCTCTACAATGCATGTCCAACACGGAGTGAATCTAATAGTGGTAATCACATGCAAATGCATGTGATTGAGGCTATTAGCATTTACTCCCGATGCTAAAAACAAATGTGCATCTAGGACGCACATTTTGCGATCAGAAATTAACGCCTGCCTGGAGCACATGTTAATTTCTGAGCGCTCCTTAAACCAGTACAGAAAAGCAGAAAGAACTGCCTCCTTCTTAATATCATTGCGATATTAAGTAGAAGGAAAAAGAAAGCAAATTTTAACCAAAAAAAAAAGTTTAAAAAAATGCCGTCAGTCGGGTGCAGGAAACGGACGCTCAATTGAGAAGCGTCCATTTCCTGAACCCCCTGGCTGTGCAATGTTTAGGAAAACCGACGCCAATAAACTTGGTGTCAGTTTTCCTAACCGGTGGAAGGCCGATGCACTCGGGCTCTCCGTAGCAAGGAGGTGCTAGGAGCGCGCAAGCCAGCTTCACCCAAATAGAGTTTCTTTTAGAAGTGATACCTCATAGTTCACTTCCTGCCAAAGGGTCCTTTTCTTACTAATTTACAGAGAGATAGATTTTTAAGCCTGATACCCTTTTGGGATGAAAGAGCTCTCACCAGGGGACCAAAGACCTTTGAGCCTACTCTAAAATGCTAGTGGGCAAGCACCAGTGATGGATCCTGCTGTGAGAGACAGTGAGGGCAGAAGATGTATCCAGTTTAACCTTTAAAGTATTTGTTGAACTTGAGAAGAGAGGGGAGGCTTTTGGATCCCCTTCCCCACTGGGATTGCAGTGCTGAGAACTAGCCTGATCCCACTGATTTTTCCCCAAGAGAAGTCCCCCAGAAATATCAATAACCAAAGCATTGAAAAGGTCAGAACAAGATTTGGAGACCCCAACAGGATCTCCACACACTAACACCAAGGGACCAGGATGGGCTGGGTGGCCAAGGAAGAAGATGACCTAAGGTAGGATTTTTGCAATAAAGTTGGGACCCCCTCTACTAGGATTCCTGGATAGCTGCTGGGAGAGTTAGCATATTAAAAATTGCCATGGGCTCTACCCAGACATCTGATTAATGGGCACCTAGCTACAGAGGAAAATCATACATGTACTTTCATTCAGATGTAAATTCACACTTCTGGACAAGGGACTTTAATTTATGATTACCAATCAGTAAACTTTTATTTAACACCCAGAGCCTGGTCCTGTCTATTCATTACAGTCTCTCACCTCATGAGAAGTACCTACAGTATATACACAAACTGGGAGCCTTTCCACATCATCTGGGCCACAAGCGAGAGCTCACATCCATAAAAAGAATCCCCTCCAGGGATTGAGAGTCAAGCGTGGGATGGAATTGCTAGCCGGAGTAACCCGTGAAGGTATAAATTAGTTGTGTCCCCTAAAGGTAGTTACTACCCCTAAAAAAAGGGTTACACTTATTTGTATTTATTTTATGTAGTCTTGGTCCTGACTCTTCCACAGTGAACACCGAACAGAAATATTTGTTAAGCAATTTCACTTTTTCCTCATCAGCCTCCACATATTTTTTCCATTCACCTCTGAGACTCATAATGCTACTTTTACATTTTTACTGTCTTCCTTTTTCTATGATCTCTTGTAGGTTATGAATAATAGAAATGTGCATTTGTTGAAAACAAATAGGAAATGACAATGCAATTTCCTATTTCATTTCATTTCATTCTCAAAATGAAATAATTGAAAATCTGATGAAATTACATTGGTTCTCATGTTTCATTTTCAAAACAAAAAAAATGTCACTCGCCCAGGCCTCTGCTAGCGAATAGGTGAGGCCCAAAGCAGGGGCTGTGGCCTATGCACGAGCACGATGCTGGAGCCTTGGCTGAGACCCAAGCAAGGACTAGGCCCCAAAAAGTTTGATGAGGCTTGGAAACTTCCCTGCCCCCACTTTCCTTGGCCGTCAGGGAGCCAACACCATTGCCCAGGCAAGGGCCTAAAAATGGAAACCAGCCTGGAGGCTGAGTCCCAATGCCTAGGCAAAGCCTGGGCCCGGGCCCTGATGCCTAGGTCTTGGCCTAGACCAAGGCCTAGGCCTGATACCATGACCCTGTCTGGAGGCTGGGTCTTGACATCTGGGCTGGCGTCCAGCCTGGAGGCTAGGTCCTGAAGCCATGGCCTGGTTCGAAGGCCAGGTCTTTGACCTGGGCCTAGTCCCAACTCCAGGGTCTTAGCCTAGGCCAAGGTCTGGGCCCAGAGGCCAGAGCCCAGGTCTCGTACATTAATGTCCTCTTCTTTCTTCTTTCGTCTTCAAAATGATGGCATCCACTGGGGACACACAAGAGTAAATTAACTCTGGAACCTTTCTCCTTAGTGGAGGGTGCCATTTTGGTGTATGGCAGTTAATGGTACCCTCCACTTAGGACAAAAGCCCCATAGTTAATTTACTTCAGTGCATCCCCAGTAGACACTGTCATTTTGAAGAAGAAAGAAGAGGTCATTGGCATAGGAGACATGTGCTTTTGCCTCTGGGTCTGGGCCTAGGCCTGCATGGGCTTAGGCCCAGGTCCCATTGTTGGGCCTGGGCCTAAGGCAAGGCCCAGGCATTGGGATCCTGCCTCCAGACCAGGCCCCAGACTCAGACCTAGGCCAAGTTATTGGGACCAGGCCTCCAAGCTTACCCTTTGCAAAGGGCCTTGCCTGAGATTGTGGTGACCTACCACTGCCTAGGCCTACACAAAGCTGAGGTTTCAGCCTAGACCTTGTTAGCAGATCACCCCTGGAGAAGATCCTGGCATGCGGATCAGATCTGAGAACTGCTGTGTTAAAAAATCTCCATTTGTCTCCATTATTTCTTTTGTGACATTCATCTTTTCAATTTAGTTACAATGTATTTCTTAAAATTATTTTCTAATGCAAAAGTACAATAGTTGTAACTTCTTGCCATAAACTAATTCATGATTGCTATTAAACCATAATTGTTACAATCTGTATTCACAGATTTTACAATTCATATTTTAGAATATTAATGAAATGTTATTAAAATGATACATTGTTACAGATAATAATTCTCCTTAGAAAGAAGCAAAATACATACATCAGATGTAGTGCATGCCATCATAGTGATATGTACTGTAAATGAAACTCAGAGTAATGCTAATTGCAAAATTTTTATCCAAGGGCCCTTACATTTTAACTTAAAATGGAAACAACTAATATGCATTTCAGAGTGATTATTAAAATCATGTAGAGTTTTTTTGAATTTCTAATATTTTTCTGATATCGTATTGAGTTGTGTTTCCAATTCCTTTCTCTCTGTGTCTTTCTCTTGTAGAAGTGTGATGCACTGTGGGAAGACTTCCATCAGAAGCTGGTAGATGGGTCATTGTTGACGCTCGATACATATCTGGGACAGTTTCCTGACATAAAGGTATTGTGCAATCACATAAGTGAAAGAAGTGAAATCTTAGCAGCTATGGCCAAGTGGAAATTGCAAACATGATTGAGTTTTAAAAACCTGAGTGTAAAAAAGTAATGCTAACTCACCAAGTCTGGTGTGGCATGTTCTAGTATCTGGAGCCCTTGAACACACTTATGGACTCCAAGACAGCCAAAGTTAATGTAACATAGCCCTTACATGCAAATAAAACATATCCTTATTTTAATTTGGTGTAAGTACTTTGCCTGAAAGGACGCACAAGCCATCTCACCATCAATAATGTTTATTCACTACTTGAGTTTATTTCTAAAAGTGGAACAGCATTAGTGGAGAAAATATCATAAGATATTGCTAATATCTTCAGGGTACACAAGACATTTTCCCAGATTCTTCTTCAGCTTCCTAGACTTGAACATTTCATCCAAAGAGACACAGCAAATAAGACCCAGAAATACCAACTGGTCAATATTTCTATTTTGTTACAAATCTCTAGATAACTAGCAAGTTATGGTACACAATATAACTGGGTGGGGTAAATGGTTCTTTTGCTTCATAAAGATGTTGGCAGATAAAGACTGATTGATCCACCTTGTCTGCCCAATTACTTCTGTTTATATTGTTCTACCTAAAGAAGCATCCCAACTGTCAGCTGTCAGCCATACAAGCTTTTTGTTTTGTTTTGTTTTTTGTTTCTTTTTTTCATTTTTCTATTTTATTTGTCTGTAGCCAAACCCACCACCCCCAATCCCCATTGTTAATTTTTGACATACAAAATGGTGTTGGCCTGGCCTGGCTTAGCCAGCACCATTTTGCACATAAAAAAAAAACCCAACAAGGGTGCTAGCCTCGGAATGCCATTTTATAGCCACACTGACAGGGCAGGAGCGACTGAGGTTAGCCCCTGCCTTGAGAAGAAATTTTCAAGAAAGAGGGTAAGAGGGTGCCAGGACTGTATTTTTTTTTTTTTTTTTTTTACAGTGGAGACCTAGTTGAGTATTTTATAACTTGATTGTACCTGGTCTGCATGGGTTATAAAATATGCATATGATTGTCTACCCTCTACAGCAGTGGCGACTGGTGTGTCACCAAGCACTGGCAGGTGTGTCGCCTGCTACCCGGTCTCACATTGCTCTCCTCTCCCCTTCCTCCACCAAGCGAGAGGCAGACCTTGTTCCACTGCTGCTGTTGCCACCCAGGCTATCAGAATGTTCAAACCCAGCCGGATGGGAACAGTAGCAGGGTTCGTTGAAGCCAGCAACTGCAGCATGGCCTTTTCTTTTTCCCGCCCCCATGATCAGAAGAGGAAGTGATATGTAGAGGGGTACGCAGGAAGAAAAGGCCATGCTGCATTAAAAAGTAGCGGCAGTTACAGTGGCATTGGCCCCTAAGCAGCAGCGCAGGCCTGGAGCAAAATCAGAAGCAGCCGGCGATCAGAAAGGGAGACAGCAGTACTAGCCGCCGTGGTCAAAGGGATTCTGCTTTCTTGGGCCAGGGGGTTGGCTGAAGCTGCTGCAGCTACCATTTGCACTCAGGGGAAGGAGGGAGTGGGAGTGAGAAACAGCCAGCCAGTGTATAAGTGACAGAAAGCATGTGTGTGATTGAGAACCTGTGAGAGAGAAAGCATGTGTGTTTGAGAGCTTATGTGCGAGATAGAAAGAGCATGAGTGTTTTGATTGAGAGCCTATGTTTAAGTTATATAGAGAGAACATGTGTGCGATTGAGAGCCTGTGTGTAAGTGAGACAGAGAACATGTGTGTGATTGAGAGCTTATGTGTAAGATAGCGAGAACATGTGTATGATTGCAAGCCTGTGAGTAAGAAAGAGAGAGACTGGTCAGAGAGGTGATGTGAGTATGTATGAGAGAGGCTGATCAGGGAGGTGACTGGTGTGTATGTGAGAGAGAGGGACTGGTCAGGGAGATGATCATACCTGGGAACTTTTGACTTCCTGTCATCCTGAGATTACCATGGATTAGCGGGAGGGGGGGACGACGACGATTGCACAGTGGTACCGGATGCTCACAAATTTGCTGTCATAAACACTCTTACATGTTCACACTTATTTTCACTGCTCATTCTTTCACATTCTCACATTTCCATTTACACCTTACTTCTGCCATTCTCCCACCAACATACAAACACTCACTCACGTCTCTCCCTCTTCCATACACACATGCCCACTCACTTTCACACCCATGCTCACTTGTACTTAGCTCTCTCCTACTCACCTACATACACTCTCAGATCTCTTTCTACACTAATACACACTCACTCACTCTCACAGACATGCTCATTCATTCTCTCTCCCCCCCTTTCAAAACACAACAGCAGCAGCAGACTCTAACTTGGGCTCCTGGAGCAGCAGCAGCCTCTTCCTTCTCCTCCTGTGCTGTGGAAGTGAATGCTGCCTGTTTCTTACTCCTCGTTTGATGCACGGGCAGGAAATCGCAATGTTGATTGGTCAAGGCAAACAGAATGGGGCAGGCAAGTGGCTGGATACAGGAAACAGGCTGTGCAGGAGCAGGTGCTGTCACGAGGAAGCGAAGTTAAGAGTTAAAAAGGTCCAGAGATGGTAGAAATCACTGTCGAGTTCCTCCTTTTTCAGCCACGCAAGACCAATGACGTTCCTTTCTTCTTTCTGGGTCCAAGCAGATTGGTTTTGTTGCAGCACCCAGAGATTTCCGGCATTGGCCCGGAGACCCAGTAATTCTTTCAGAATTCCGGAGTCTCCGGGCCAAATCCAGAGAGTTCCCAGGTATGGAGATGATTGGTGTGTGAGACAGAAACTGGTCCTAAGGGTGTCACTGGTGTGTGTGTGTGAGAGAGAGAGAGACAGAGACTGGTCGTGGGCCCTAAGGAAGAGGACCATGAGGTCAGAGCTTCAGTAGCCACTGCTGCTTCTGGTGTGTGCTACTGGCCACTGCTGCTTCTGGTGTGTGAAAGGAGTAGGAGAACTGCTGCAAAGGGTAAGTAAAGGTGTCTTTTAAAGTTCATTTTCTTGATTGACTACCATTTTAATTATTGGATAATATGTGATGTCTGCTGTTTTGAAATATTTTATTGGTGTTTGGAAAATGTTTAATAATTTTAATAATTTTGAATTGGTTATTTACTCTTTCGGATAATAGAAAGACTAGGGGGCACTCCATGAAGTTAGCATGTGGCACATTTAAAACTAATCAGAGAAAGTTCTTTTTCACTCAACACACAATTAAACTCTGGAATTTGTTGCCAGAAGATGTGGTTAGTGCAGTTAGTATAGCTGTGTTTAAAAAAGGATTGGATAGGTTCTTGGAGAAGAAGTCCATTACCTGCTATTAATTAAGTTGACTTAGATAATAACCACCACTATTACTAGCAACGGTAACATGGAATAGACTTAGTTTTTGTGTACTTGCCAGGTTCTTATGGCCTGGATTGGCCACTGTTGGAAACAGGATGCTGGGCTTGATGGACTCTTGGTCTGACCCAGTATGGCTTGTTCTTATGTTCTTAAGAGTTTTTAATTGTTGGATGTTATTCTGTTCATCAGCTGTTTTGAAACATTTATTCATATAGTTTTACAATTATTTCTGTGTGGGAATCTATAGCAGCTTGGTTTGTTCTGTTTTCCTAATTGGAGGTATAATGATGTTTAGGGCTTGGCTTAATATTTGTAGCATTGCCATTTTATAGGTAGGTTTGTTACAATTTGGGTGTGTTCCATAATGCAGGTGTAACTTTGTACTGATTAGTATGTGTACATTATTGCAGATCCTGGGACTATGTTAGGTGCTATATTTCTGTTTCAATTTCTCCAGTTTTGCACTGAACGCAGAGTGGCTTTTTTGGGTTTCCATTCCAGTTTCTGTCTCCATATTTGTAATTTGTGGTCTTTCTGTATTTGGTGAAGGTCAGTTCTGTGTGTGTGACCGAGGTGAGATATTTAACTAGCATGGCTAGTAAAATACCTCACTTATTTGTTGTGTTTTCTCAATAGGACATGCATTGGTGGTGAACTGCTATCTTTTCGTAAGTAGGGCTATTGTAACATAGTAAAGGGAATTTGTGTTGCTGTTATTGAGATAACACCAGAATATCTTTTTTGTATAGTGAGTTGTATAGAGAATGTTCTGTTCAGTGTCACGCATGAGACAACCATCTACAGGTGTGTTCTGACAGAAAAAAGGTTGAGAACCACTGCTCTACAGAGACACATATATTTCATTATGCATGAAGATCAGCAGTGCATTAAAAGTACATACATTTTCTACCTATTTTATAAACACATGCAGGTATATTTTACATGCAAAAAAATTAGAACTTGTTCATATAAAACCCTAATTTATACATGAAAGTTGGTATATTTTAAAAAATGCACATGTAATTGAAATCGCCAGTTTGGCGATATCTCTACCAGTTCACCCAGTCTGTCTTCAGTTAAGAACATAAGAAGTTGCCATACTGGGTCAGACAAGGGTCCATCAAGCCCAGCATCCTGTTTCCAACAGTGGCCAATCCAAGTCACAAGTACCTAGCAAATACCCAAACATTGAATAGATCTCAAGCTACTATTGCTTATTAATTAACAAGCCGTTAAGCCCGTTAAAACGGGCTACATTACATTTTGTTTTCAGTCCATTTTCTAACACAGCACCCTTCTACACTTTTTCTCCCTCTCTCCCCCTTCCCCTCGTTCACTCCTCCCCTTTCCTCCACTCAGTCTTACTCACCCTCTGTCTCCCACTGCCTTCTTCCCCTCACTCTCACCTCCCTCCCCTTCCCTCAGTCACTCCCACCTCTCTCCCCTTCCCTCAGTCACTCCCCACCCTCTCTCAATCCCATCCCCTCCCCCTCAGCCCTCCTCCACTCCCTTTTTCTCTGCTCCACAACTTCTTACCCTTCCACTTACTCACATCCCTGTCTCTCACCTCTCCTTCATTCTCCCTCTCCCCCTTCCACTTACTCACATCCCTGTCTCTCACCTCTCCCTCATTCTCCCTCTCCCCCTTCCACTTACTCACATCCCTGTCTCTCATCTCTCCCTCATTCTCCCTCTCCCCTCACTCTTCCCCACCCCCTACCTCCCTCCCACACACTCACCCACTCCTCCCTCCCTCTCACTCAGTCCCTCCCCCTCCCTCCCTCTCACTCAGTCCCTCCCTCCCAGTCCCTCCCCCTCACTCAATCCCTCCCTCCCTCTCACTCAGTCCCTCCCTCCCTCCCACTCAGTCCCTCCCTCTCACTCAGTCACTCCCTCCCACTCCCTCCCTCCCTCTCACTCAGTCCGTCCCTCCCTCTCTCTCTCTCCTCCCTCCCTCTCTCTCTCTCCTCCCTCCCTCGCTACTGGCCGCTGCCGCCGCCGCTACCGCTGCCGCCGCCACCCGCTGCCACCCGCCGCTGCCGCCATGTTTTTTTTCTCCTGACGCTGCCTAAGACCGACGTGCTCGCCCGCACATGCGCAATAGAGCTGCTCTCTACTGCGCATTTGCGGCACGTCGGTCAACCTTCATTTATTAGGTTGATAGCATTTTATGGACTTCTCCTCCAGGAACTTATGCAAACCTTTTTTAAACCCAGTTATGCTAACTGCAGTAACCATATCCTCTGGCAATGAATTCCAGAGCTTAATTGTGCATTGAGTGAAAAAGACCCTCCTACTATTTCACTCTGAAAGCCCCCTGTTCACTTAAACCTCCCAAACAAGAAGCAAGAAGGGTGGACTAAAACTTCTGTGCCTCCAAACAGAGGAGATAGCTCAAAAAACAGTTAATGCAAAAATATTTTCCTCTGTATCAGGTCACTGACAGTATAAACTCTGAAGAAGACATAGTACAATGCAGGTTTTCCTTAGAGATGCCCTAATCCACTGCAACCACGGGGATTGGCTCTCACAGAACATTTATCTTCAAAGCATCCAAAGCAATACTTAAGAGGCTGGACTGTCAAGTCAACAGAAGGCTGAATCCTAAATAGAAAACTCTTCTTTACTCCTGCTCCATAAATTAGGAAAAATTAAAGCAGGGGACAGAGAGCAACCAGCTTCCTTGAAAGGGTAACTAAAAACCCACGAGGATAGTAGGTGGAGGTGCATCGGGATGATAAACCGCTGGGACACACCACCTGCATGTTCCCACATGGGGAAGCAAAACCCAAACCTCTCTCATATATCTCTGCACAGAACCTCCCCAGTTAATTGGTACATTCCTTTAGACAGAGGAAACCAAAAGTCTCTTACACTAGGACTCTGTGATTTTTGCGGGTCCTTTTTCCTGTTGCACACTGCCTTCTAACAGCTTAGGCCTTTGTAGGACATCTGAGTTGGGCTTCGCTGCTAAACAGGAGGTGACAAGTCTACATCAGGAAAGCATGTCAACCTATTTCTAGCATTTTGAACTTTCCAAATATTCTTGTTAAAAACTTGTCTGCATTAAAAGACAATGCAGTAAACCTGGTTGTTATATTGTAAGGACCAATTTACTCACTTATCATGGGTAGCTAGATCATAATCACCCTGCCCCCCTCCCATGGGGCCAGAGCCATTGGAGGTAAATGGCTGCACTTTTATTAATCGAGCAATATTCCAAACTGAATACTGCATTTGATAGCCAATAAGCTCTAACGCACACCTTGTTAGACCTGAGCCCAATATGGTTTAGTCAAATTTCTCCTCATCCCACAGTGTAGAATCAGTTCATATTGGGACCTGCCTTGCAGGGCCTGGTTCTTGCCATCTCCCTGCCTGTTGGGACTCAGCCTATTTTCTGCTCTGTCTAACAGAACCCAGTCCTTTTTGTTGACCTCCCAAAAGCCCCACAAATAAAATCTGAAACTGTTCCATGGGGAACTGTAAACATCTTCTGTCTTTCAGTTCTGGCTTTATCCCCCTTCATTGATCAGTTCAGTAATTTCACCAGTTGTTACTAAAAGTGACCTACCAGCCAAACCCTCCTTTGCAGGGCCTAGATTATTAGTGGTACCTTCTTGATTTTAGACGAGATGAATTACTCATGAAACGCAAGGCTCACTGTGACAGTAACAATCCCTACCCCACCCCACATCCCCATGCTCTTTACACCTACAGCCCAACAGCTGGATGTCTAATGTAGAAACAACGTGGCAGGCCTGCAGTTGTTTCTCTCTCTTTATATATTGCTACCATATCCACTTGCATGCAGGCCCATAATCTGAGGGTGACTGCAGCTACTTTTTTTTAGAGGTAGTTTTGATTATTTTACAAGAAAAGAAGCTGTTGAGTTTTACTTACAATGTCCACAGATATATTGTATAAGGTAATGTCTAATCTATGTGCTAAAAAGAGCATAAGTACTAAGTAATGGGCATATAAAATCATACAGAAAACCAAACCTCAAATGAATATCCACCTCAGAAGCAACCTTGTCCAGACCTGTTGAGATAGATCGAGCCAGGGTTGGCTCTACAGTAGCTTAGCTTGAAGTTGATCTTAGCTCCAATAGGGTAGAGCCAACAGTGGTCTGGATTCACACAAGCACACACAGTTCACTGGTGATGCACATTAAATCACACCTGTGTGCCTGTCTCCAACCAGAATCCAAATTGGAGAGCAAAACAAAGGTAAATTCAGATCATTTGCAAAGTGAAATTTCATTGAGAAAAGACTTGATTCTGAGACAGTGAACATGGCTCTGTTTTAAATGAGTAATTTTAATTCTTAACAGAACCGCATTGCCAAACGGAGCAGAAAGCTGGTCGACTATGACAGCGCAAGACATCACCTGGAAGCCTTACAGAACTCAAAGAGAAGAGATGAGAGCAGAATTAATAAGGTCAGCAGCATGTCCTCCACACCAATAGCACAGCACCATCACCAAGCAAACCCAGTCTGACAGAACTGTTTAGTCCTCCAGAATTATGGGTGAGACTGCAGATAATCTTGAGGACCAGAAAAATCAAATCACACTTCTCACTCTGTCATTTCCCTTCATTCGAACCTTAAGTGATTATTTAACTGTGTTAGAGGAGAACAGTATCTGCATGCTTGTTTGTGTCTCAAAGATATACTACATTCATGGCTTTATTTGACCTCAAGCTTGAGGCATTTTTGCATTCAAAATGGACATAAAACTTCCAAGACTAAGAAACTGGAAGTAATATGTTTTTTTTTCCCCTTTATGAATTAAGATATTATCATTTTCACTTTACAAAGATATATGTGGTCCTTCCAAACTGGGGCGTGTAATTTTATTTTCTTTTTTACCTGACTGCTAAAATGACTCTCACATCTTGAGCTTCTGATTATTGAAAACCAGTTAAAATATAACTTCATTTTTTTTCCTTAGGCAGAAGAGGAATTTCAGAAAGCACAGAAAGTATTTGAAGAATTCAACATTGATTTGCAGGAAGAGCTACCTTCTTTATGGTCAAGGTACAGGATGACATTTTGGCAAAAAGATTAGGATCCTAAGCATGGGTGTTAAATATCTCTGAGATAGTGAGCCAGATGTGTTAAAAGGTTCTCCCATGTTGTATCTATAGGGAAAATGCTTAGTACTTCTTGCCCAATACTCCCAAACCTTTGTCACCCAGAGAGTTACTATAGCAGAGAACTGAGTCTTCCTGGGTCACATTCATCTGAATAAGTAGCAGATACCCCCAATCTTTCTTGGGTAGTGGAAACCAAATTTACTGATTTTAGATCTGTAACTGGAAAATAAAGCCACTGAGGTTACAGATAGGGGAAGCAAAAAAAGTGAGATCATAGTCATGAAATATAACAGTACAAGAAATAAAGTGCAGCCTGTAGAAAAAACATATGATTGTAATTTATACTTAAAAAATCTGGTCTAGTGTCCAGTGATGAACACAAGATGAAAGAGGTAGTTTACTAATAACCAGCATTCACACAGCAGATCACCAATACGGTGAATGGGTGAGATCTATCAGAAGATAACTATAAAGAAATTGTTTGTATCCTGATGAATATGTTTTTCTTAAAATTTCTGGTTGCCTAGTTTATTTAGACTGAATGAAATACAAGTTGTTTGGTTTATCTGTCTCATTCATTCTCCTCTCCCCTTTTCTCATTCACCATCCTCTCCTGCCCCCATCCTCTCCTCCAGACGAGTGGGTTTTTATGTGAACACCTTCCAAAATATATCTGCCCTTGAGGCCAAGTTCCATAAGGAAATCACAGGGGTGAGTAGTAGATAATTTCTCTAGCGCTCATTTTAAGTCAGTGCCTTGCACAAGGCAAAGAGAATTTCACAACAAGATGTGTGATTAGTCAATATTTATGCATTGTTCACTTTCTAAGTGTAATACCGGCTTCCAGTTGGATGTAATACATAGATATTTTCTATTTGCCTACATTTTTAAGTGTTTCTACTATATTTAACTTACCCTTTAAATGGCAGGGCAGCCTCCTCTGGAATATGTGCCATTGCAGCACCATCAACCAGCTGGCAAGGAGGTGTGTGGAGCTGTTCCCTCCATGAGTTTTCCATTTAGCTCTTACTGCTTGCCAGATTGGAAGCATCTCACACAGATAATGAAAATGGTTTTCTGCAGTTCCATGGAAGGGAAGAGGAAGATAAATAAAGCCTAAAACAGAGATGGCAGAACCGGCTCCGATTCAGCCTGAATTCCATAGGCTCCAGGGACGGAGGAGGTTGGCTAGCCCGAATGGAACCAGAGCAGACCTTAAATCCACTTGAACAAATCTAAGCCATTCGCAGCTTTAAGCTCTTCACTGATACTCACACCTCAGGCAGCACTTTGCAATGCAATGAAGGTTGTTTCCATATTCATCAGGAACCTCTGGCAGAGATTTCATTGGAATTGTTGGTATCAAGTCCTGTTTGCAGTCGTAAGCATGGCACATTCACAGCTGCTGCAGTGATAAGTTTCCTTTAGCTTCTGTAGTGTTATTCTCAGCTCTGGAAAAAAAAAAACCACTTCACAGTGCTCAGATTATCATTTTACTCATTCATCATACACGTCTCACAGCGGTTTCTCTAATGTTCTTTGGGGAGCACGGTTCAGTCCCACCAGCAATATTCAAGCATAGTGCATGAATGACCCTTGCACTATTAGCCCCCCTTCCAAGGTCTTTTCTAATATTCTTAGTGTCACAAACATGGACATTTTCCTGAAAAGTGTTCTCAGTAGGCAATGATGAAACAGAGCACTACATTTTCACTTGCTGGCAGAAGCTTAAGATTGCTTCCATTTATTCTCATTTCCATTTGCAGGTGCCTGTTCCCCATTCATTTTATTGCTGCTGTTTTATGCTCGCATGCTCTCACTCCTCTCCACATTCATTCTACTCTTTCTGTTGGAAGGAGTTTCAAAGACTTCATTTTCATTGTGACCCTTCCATGGATTTCTGGGAATTTGCCTCCATTTGGGAACTGCTTCCCTCAATCTCAAGTCTCCAGTCTCCTTACAGGCCCTGGTTTTACTGGAAAATTAATGGGGAGCCATCACTTATATCCACCAGGATGACTGCCCCTTCTGATGGACTGGGATCTTTATTTTGCCCAAGAAAGATTAGTGGCTATAAGCTGGCAGATGCCTCGGCGTCAATCATGGCAGTCACTTGTCCCTTCTGATTGTTCAGGACAGCAGTGCCGGCAGGGCCGGTGCTAGCTTTTTTTGCTGCCCTGTGTGAACTATTACTGTGCTGCCCCCCCCCCCCCCCCCAGTTCACTCATCTCCCTCTAGTAATCTAAACTTTAAAATCTGACATTAGTCATGGACTGTCTGCGTTCTGCATGTGTGGCCAAGGTGAGGGATTCTGCTAGCATATAGCACCTGTGTAGGGATGTATAGCAGCCAGGCTTGTTCTGTTTTCCAAATGGGAGGTGTATTGGTATTTTAGGAGTTAGTTTATATTTGCAGTGTTACTTTTTCATAAGTAAGATTGTTATTGTTTGAGTGTTGGCAGTTAGTGCTGTTTTGGTATGGGAGGTTTATGATATTGTAATTGTTTACTTAATGCTTTCTGAGGGTTAAGCCCACATCCGACACAAATTACAATAGGCCTAATACCATATGGGCATTTTTGTAGGGTTTTCTGGTTGACACCATAGCAGTGCATGTAAATATAATATACAGGTTGTTGTAAGTGATATTTTTACCTCAGAAGATTAAACTCTGAATGTTCTTTTTTTCAAGTCTGTTATTATAAATGCATAATTTTTAATTGTGTATGCATGTGTGAGAGGGACTTTAAGTTCACCTATGGATTCCAGAGGAGAGGGGATTAAACTGGGTAGGGAGGAAATACAGAATAAAAAGAGACCATAAAATATAAATAGAAATGTGCAGACAAAAACTGAACTGGAAACCACAATAAGGCAGATTCTGTTTACAGTGCAACAATAGAAACATCACCATTTTTCATTAAACATAAACAATAAAATCAAGAAATATAATACATAAATCATAATAGTAAAACCATATCAATAATGGAAGTAAATATTTCAAGGCAGCTGAAGAATTAAAATTCTTGTACATTGTTTTTAAAATTTCCCAAACACCAGTAAAATATTTCAAAATAGCAGAAACATCAAATAACACAATAATTAGAATTAATAAGGTTAAAAATAAAATATTCCACTCTTCATACTGGGAACTTTTGGTTTCTAGTCACCTGAGATTGTTGTGGATTAGTGGGGAAGGGAGGGCACACAAATTTTCTCCTCTCTGTCATATATGCACACACACTTCATACATTCTCATGCTCATACACTCACACTTCCTCTTTCAGATGCACACAGTCCTTCTCTCTCACATGTACGCACGTGTATATACAAACACAGACACACATGCTCCCTCTCACATGTTCACACATGCTCTTTCTTGCTCTCAGACTCCCACATTGTCATACTTCCTCTCTCACATGCTCCTTCTCTCTCACATACACACATGCATTCTCGCTCTCATACACACACACACACACACACACACACACACACATACATACACAAATGCTCTTTCATACACACAGGGGCTTCACTTTCTTTTCTTCCGCTTGCTCCCCCAGCAGCTTTGGGCCCACCTCTATATTATGGACTCCATCAGGTCGGGATTACAAGGTGGCCTCCACTCCACCTTGGCTGCATGTGAGATGGGGTCCACCAGCAGCCTGCAGCCTCTTCTCTGCTTGGGTCCACCGGATGGCCCACAACCTCACTACCTTGGTTCTGTCCCTCACTTCCCATCCCCTTCTCTCACTTCCTCAGCTCTTCCTCCCCTTTCCGTCACTATCTTTCTTTTTCTCACAGTCTACATCCCCTTCTCTCCTTCCAGAGGCTCTTCCCTCCCCCTTCTCATACTACTTCAGTTCTTTCCCCATCCCTGTTCCTCTAGAGTTTCTTTTCCCTCTTCTCACCCTTTAGTGAGTCACTATCACAACTTTTTCCCCCCTTCTCACCTTCTTTCCTTATTACATCACTCCCAATCTCTTACTCCTCCCCAAGCTCTTCCTTCTCCCACTCCTTTGTTCATCTTATTATGGTGGGGTTTCCACCCCCTGCCCCCCATGCACAAACATGAGCTGGCAGCAGGAGCGGCATTTAAGTGAGGCTGTCCCCTACTGTCGCAGGGCCGGTCTCGCGGTAGGCGCTGTAAAATCTCGCTGCCTCTCTTGCGAGACTGGTCCCACAACAGCAGGAGTTGACATCAGTCAGATGCTGCTGCTGCTCATGCTGCTGGCTCGCACAGGGGGATCTGCATGTACCTGCATTGAATTGGGAAGGGGATAGGGTTAGCGCTGCCCAATCTGATAACTAATCTGAGCTGGCAAGCCTCCTTTAGCGGCTCCTATGCCACAGGTGCTCTGTCATGGTAGCACTGGACATGTAAGCCATGTAGGTTAATCTTCCAGCTCTGCTTCTGACAGAGCAGTGCTGGAAGCGGGCAAGTGTGTACCTCCCTCCCAGAAGGGTATTATAAGGTATCGGGGGGATGTGGTGAGGTCCAGGAGAAGGGGTAGCGCAGCATATAGGGAATTTGGGTGGGTGGCTGGGTCATCTTGGGGGGGGGGGCAGCCCGATTTGTATAATTGAGGACAACCAGGAAAGAAGGTGGGGCCCAACCTGCATACCCCAGGACATTATTTGGACATCTGGGAGGGGGTGTTTGGGGATGGGGATGAAATTCTGGGAGGGGGGAGGGGCTTGGGCCACAGGCCCTTTTACATCTTTTCTTTTTAAACATTGTTATTTAAACGGATATCTTTTGAAGATATCCGGTTAAGTAGCAAGTTGCCCGGCCACACAAGGCCAGATATCTAAAAATCTAACCGGTTATATTCAAACATGGCCAGTTAGGTTTTTTTTTAGTTAGCCAGCTACATGTAGCCAGTTAATGTTAGGAAAGTATATTCAGCAAGACATTTATTTCACTGAATATCTGGGACAACTTATCCGGTAACTTCAGTCAGATAACTTGTCCAATCTCTGGTTTACTGAATATGCTCCCCAGTGACTAATACCTCTGGAGGTTCAAATCATGCCAGTTCATCTTTAATAGGATTGACGAACTCTCCTTTAAATTAGCATGGAGAGCAGGTTTATTCCATCCATTCTACATCTGTGGCCCACCTATCATATTCTGTAGTATCGTTCACAACTGAACTGTTCTCTTGTATACCTCTCAGGCAGGACTCAGTTAGCTGTACCCTATCTGGTTCCCCAAACATTTGTCTCATGGCAGTGATAAATTACTCCAGATTATTCAGCAGGGGGACTGCCTTGTTTCAATAATAGTCACCCAGACTAGAGCTCGTTATGTTAATAAGCTCACCATGAGAACTATTTTTAGGGACTTCCTCCCATAAATACAGGATTGCAATCTGAAAAATAATCTACATTGTTTTAAGAATTTCTGGAAAGCTTTTTTAGTTCATTCAGACTTCTTGGGCTGTCACAGGCCTTACCCTGTATTCATCTTTTGTTGCAGGAGTTGTATCTGTGCCTACATGGTCTGGATAACCAAAATCAGTTCTTAAAAAATGCTGGAGTGACTCATGGCTGTATCCATTCACTATTAGTGCAGACTCCTCTTACTTTTTGGACTGGTACAAACTGTCCAGATGTGGTTGGGAGCATGGGTGACTCAAGTACATTAACAGGGAGCAATTGGGAATGTGTTTAATTATTAGGCAGGAAATGTCCATGTACCTGCATGGAGCTTGAGAACAGAGAAGTTCCTCCAAACTACCAGGCAGAGCTTCCAATGCTAACCAATCAGTTTGGATAAAGTTTGCATGGGAGAGAGCCAGATCCTGAAAAGCCAAGGCAAAGTTTAAGTAATAGTCCAAATGAGATCCAGGAGAAAGATATAGAGAAAGATTTGGGCAAAATTTCCAGGTGAGAGGTAAGGTAAAGATCCAGGTGAGACAAGTACCAAATGTAGAAAGGACTGCAGACAAGAAGTCCAGGATCCTTCGGTACCAACATGGTGTCCCCGCTATCTCTGAGATTAAATACGGTGGCTTACCCAGGGCAATCCATTCTCAAAGCCAATGAGTACTCACCAGGTGGTCTTAATCCTTCCTGGGCTAGAGAGTGAAATAACTCTGGCTTCATCAGGCCTGGATTTATCAATGGGCACACAAGGCCTGTGACTGGGGAGGCAAACCTCTGGGAGGCAGCAGTCTGGCTGAAGATTTGCTGCCTTCCAGCTGTGCTGAATCTCACTCAACAGAGAACAGCCCTCTGTTTCCTGATCCAGCCCCTTACCTTCCAGGGCACAGGAGAAGGAGGGGAATGAGCCAGCAGCAGACAGAGCTAATGGGAGTCATTTAAGGTAGATTATGAGGGGCTGAGTAGAGATCATTAGAGGGTGAGAAGAGAGGCTGGGGAATGAGATGGGGTGCAGCTGGGGAGGTAGCGCATGTCTGTTATTGAGAGAGGGAGGAACAAGGATAGGTGGGCAGTATTCGTGTGAGTGAGAGAGAAGGGAGTGGTGCCAAGAATGCGTGTGTGTTATGTGTGTGTGTGTGTGTGTGTATATATATATATATATATATATATATATATATATATGTCAGATTAGGTGGGATATTAGGGAATGCAAGGAGCAGAACCAGAAAATGGTAGGGGACCTCTCTCCTCTCCTCCCCATCTACAGCAATTCAGATTCTATTTCTCTTAATCTTTGATTCTATCCCCTAGATCCTGGAATCTCCTTTCCTTCCTACTATTCACTTCTCAGTCATGGAACTCATTCCTCAACCTTTCCTCTTCCTCTTTCTCAATTTAAGAACCTCTCTCTCTTTTCCTCTTATTCCCCATCCCAGAATTCTAATCTTCCCCATCTTCCATCTCAAGTCAATTTTCCTTTCCACAGTCTTTCCCCTATTTCCTCACCCTAGTCAATCCTTCTCCCCATTCCTGAAATCCCTTTTCTTCACCCACTTAAAAGAAAACAAATTATACTAAGTATAATTATACTGAAAAAGTACTTTATTTTTATAATGCAATATGAAAGATGGAAATGTTTGCTTCAGCATTTTTTAATTTTATTACTGAATCTATCCCTGAGCTGCTACAGGAAACTAGGAGACTGTGCCTTATTGTCTAACCTTGGGAAGGGAGGGGACAACAGCATCAACAGTGCCTAGGGATGACAAAATCTTAAATACGTCACTGGGCTTCATCCTGTTTCCACTATTCCTTTTTATCATTTCTGTCTTTTTATGCACATTATTTGCAAATAGCAGGTCTTTAATATCATGAGAGGTCTTTAAGATCATGAGAGGTCTTGAACGAGTAGATGTGAATCGGTTATTTACACTTTCTAATAATAGAAGAACTAGGAGGCATTCCATGAAGTTAGCAAGTAGCACATTTAAGACTAATCGGAGAAAATTCTTTTTCACTCAATTCACAATTAAGCTCTGCAAATTTGTTGCCAGAGGATGTGGTTAGTGCAGTTAGTGTAGCTGGGTTCAAAAAAGGTTTGGATAAGTTCTTGGAGGAGAAGTCCATTAACTGCTATTAATCAAGTTGACTTAGGGAATAGCCACTGCTTTTAATTGCATCAGTAGCATGGGATCTTCTTGGTGTTTGGGTACTTGCCAGGTTCTTGTGGCCTGGTTTCGCCTCTTTTGGAAACAGAATGCTGGGCCTGATGGACCCTTGGTCTGACCCAGCATGGCAATTTCTTATGTTCTTATGATAGAGCCACCATAAGAGAAAAGAGTCATTAATAAGAATAAGGATGGTTTGAACATACTGTCTTTAGTTTAAAATGGATGTGAGTGGTTTTGGCTAATCCTTCAAGTTTAGGACAGTATAGTTCTGCTTCATGGCCTCCTCGTGCTAAATTGTAAGTTAGGAATGTATAGTCAGAGAGTCTAATAAACAAGGAAAAAGGTCTACCCAGTCCCTATTCATGCTTTTTTACTGCCCTGGGCTTCCTTTAGTGCTCTTACTGAACAGCTGCAAGGACATGCCCCAAAGACTCTATATCTATGTTATTAAGCAGTATTTCTGCCAGAAGTTTGAGAGGACTCAGGACTTTAACAAACCTCATTATTTATTTATTGTCATTTATCTCTTCCTTTCCAGAGATGAAGCCCAAGGTGGCTCACCATAACAAATAATAAAGTCTCCAATGAAATTGAGTAAAATGAGTAAAACATAAATTTAAAAAAAGATAATTAAATCTAACATCACTCACACTGAGGGAAATTTTCAAAGCCATGTCCATGGGTAAAACAGCCTTCTATTTCGACTTATTCCCCACCTTTCCAGTCCAGTAAGGACAATCCAAAGCAGCTTGCAACAAGTCAAAAAAAATTTGCAATGTACAATATCAGCATATAAAATACAAGTATTTAAAAATGACAATAATAACAATAATGCATGCAGTAAAAAGAACTACACTTCATATATAGTGCGAAAAAAGTTATCTAATGAAAAGAGCACCGGGGCAGCAGAGGGAATCAGTGTTGATGTCATGCAGGAAAGGCATCGGGTCAGTGAGGACTCCAACCCAACCATCCTGCCACAGTAAGAGAGAACAGTTAGAGGCAGTGACTGAAAAAATGCAGGAGAGCCATGAAAGTGAGTGCACAAATGGTGGCTGAACGCTACGATTGTGATGGACCTGCCGTCAAGTGGCAGCAGCAGCAAGGCCATTCAGCTGCGATAGAGAGCAGCGATGGACAGCAGCTGCTGCTTATTGCTATCACCGCAGGCTTCTTCTGTCTGACCCAAGTCTATGAACTGCGTGCCAGAAAGGTGTTAGAGGGGGGGGCCCCCAAGTGACAGATGAGCGCCGCAGTTGTGAGCTTCGGGCCCTCCTGCTCCTGATCATGCCTTTGACATTGCCGGACTTGGGCCAGAGGAGAAGAGACTGCCCGAATAGACAGGCGGAGACGCTGCTGAGTCGGTGAGTGCACAGATGCATCATCGCAAGTTAAAAAAAAAAATCCACGGTCAGCATCAGGAGGTCTGGGGAAGCCCTGACACTACCTTGCCAACAAGGCTGTGGTCCCACCAACATCGTCGATGACATCAGTGGGTACCTGCAGCTTCATAGGGAGGGCCATGCATTTTTAAGAAAATAAAGACAAAAAGAATTTAAAGAAAATAATGATGGTGGCCAGATAAGTGGTCCCTGGCCACCTGAACAAACCCCACCCCTTGATCCCAAAAGTGGATTTTAAAAATGAAATCAGCCCCATTGAAGCCAGGCTACATCTGAGGGATTTAAAACCCCTGAAATGCCCTGAGGCACATGACTTTTGACTTGTGAGCACCAAAGTAGACAGAGGACCCCTGGGAATGTATTGATTAAGACAAGAAAGTGAGAGATGAAAAGAAATGAATATTAAAGTGAATAAGATAAAAAAGAGAAGACTCTTAAAAATAAAAATGACAGCAATGGACAGGAATAAATTAGAGAAAAGTTTCTGACATGCAGGAGAATATTTTAAAGGCAAATTTAAAGAGCAACAATTAAAAAACTTGACACAATGGTAACGTCCAACCACCCCTAAAATCAGTGGTTAGTACCAAAGCTGCCTGGGGAAACTAGGTCCACCATGATATCCAAAGCAGGGATTGAAGCCTGTATCCCAGGAAAGATGACGACAGCTTCCCTAACAACCAGCAATAGGGAGAGGCAGTATCACTTTAGAAGGTCAAAGTGCAAGGGAAAATAAGAAAATCAGAAAGGAAACCATAAAAAATAGGAGTAATAAAAAGTAGGGGTGTGCATTCGTTTTGAACTTAAATGTAAAACGCTACTTTTTTTTTTTTTAACTTAAAAAAGTGATGAGGCGTAAACGATCGGATTTCCAACTTATTCAACATAGCTATGTTGAATACGTTGGAAATCGCGATTGTTGATCTAAATAAAAATTTAAACCCCTCACCCTCCTTAATCCCCCCCCCCCCAAGACTTACCAAAATTCCCCAAGCTGGCCAAAAGTTCCGTGAGGGTCCGGGAGCGAACCAGAGGGGAATCACGTGACGCCGCGTCACTCCGACGTGGCGCCGACGTCACGTGATTCCCCTCGGGTTCACTCCCGGACCTCTCGTTGGGCCCAAAAGGGTTCGCTCCCGGACCCGCGGGGAATCACGTGACGCCGCGTCACTCCAACGTGGCGCCGACGTCACGTGATTCCCCTCGGGTCCGCTCCCGGACCCTCGTTGGGCCCAAAAGGCACTTTTGGCCAGCTTGGGGGGGGGTCAGGAGGCCCCCCCAAGCTGGCCAAAAGTTCCTTTTGGGCCCAACGAGGGTCCGGGAGCGAACCCGAGGGGAATCACGTGACGCCGCGTCACTCCGACGTGACGCCGACCTCACGTGCTCCTTGCAAAGGAGTTCAGAAATGGCGTCCTGACCCCGCTGGACCACCAGGGAGTTTTGGTAAGTCTTGGGGGGGGGGGGGGTTAAGGCGGGTGAGGGGTTTAAATTTTTATTTGCACATATGGACATAGACTCAACTTATGGAATTCTCCATATGTCCATATTGACCGCAAATGAACCCCCCTTTCGACTTATGAACTTAAACTTTTGGTCTGCACATCCCTAATAAAAAGTATAAGATAGCACTACTAAAAGACCCAAGCAGGAAAGGTAACCTTTAAATATGATTTAAGGAGCAGACTAAGGTATGACAAAGGACTATTCTCTCTGATGACATCAATAAAAGCAATGATCTACTAAGAGGTATAGACTGGTATCTGTTTAGAATTATAATAAAAGTCTGGTGAGATTTCATGAGAGCAGAAGCACGTTGCTACAGCTCATCACCAACGCCCTAAAAATTGCAAAGAACTCCATAAAACTGACAAGAGCAGGGGAAAATTGAAGTAAATGCATGTATGACTATATGAAATTTAATATTTAACTTTGATTACCAATCAAGGTAAGAGATTAATTAGAGAGAGTTATTAAGTAGCTGGTTTGCGGGTTCTAGTATCAGCTAAGTTAGGATATTGTATGAAAGAAAGCAGATTCTGCACAGAGAACAATTGGAAAGAGAAAGCATTGTGTTGAAGTAACCCTGATACGCATCATCCTTTATTAATAAGGGAAACTGCTAATAGAAAAAGTTACTTATACGTGATGCTAAGTAACAAAAATAAATTATCCCTAGCAAGTCACCACCCTTAAGACAGGACTTAGGGTGAACAAAACAGACATGCATGCAAAGCAATTCTCAGCATTGACAACAGAATTCTGAAACTCTGAAAGAATATTTCAATATTACAAATGGTAGGAAACTGTCCTTGTCTGTAGTTAGTGAAACTTCAATTATCGTTTGTTTTCTATTTAGTCAGTCTCAGTAACAACAAGACATCATGGACACACTCACTGTAGGTTGCAGAATAGAGGTTGGTTGCAGGGAGGTAGTCTCTCCTTTTATGTTATTTATAATATAGAGTAGTAGCTAAAGAACAAGAAGACAATGAAAGAAACATTTACTTAAAGGAAAAAGAAGAAAGAAGATGAAACAACAGACAAATAACTGTGCGCACATCATCAGATGGAAAAAAAATAGAACCAAAGACTAATAGATACAAAGGGACAGTAAAAACAAAAATGTACACCCAATTTTATAACATGCGTGAGCTGCCCAGCGAATTTTATAAAATCCAGGGTCGGCACACGCAAGGGGGTGCACACATGTGCACCTTGCGCGCGCCAAGCCCGAGGAGAGCCCCGATGGCTTTCCCTGTTCCCTCCAAGGGCGCTCTGAAATCGGAGCAAACTTGGAGAGAACTTTTCTTTTGGCCTCCCCTCCCTTCCCCTAACTAACCCACCCCCCAGCCCTAACTAAATTCCCCCACCTACCTTTGTTTCAAAAGTTATGCCTGCCAGCCAACTGCCGGCACGCGAACCTCGGGCTCAGCCACTGTGCTGGAGGACTCAGGAATGCCCCTGCCCCCAGCCCCACCCCTGGACCATCACCACGCCCCTGGCCCCACCCCCAGACCTCCCATTTTTGAAAGCCCCGGGACATACACGCGTCCCGGGGCTTGCGTGCACCGCCGAGCGTTTGCAAAATAGGCTCGGCGCGCACAGGGGTAGGTTTTCGGGGGTTACGCGTGTATCTTACGCGAGTAACCCTTTGAAAATCTACCCCATTATACTTACCAAGTTGACATTTAAAAAATCTTGATTACTTGAAAGACATAAAGAAGACATAAAGACTCAATTTCTTATCTGGGATAAAGTATTAGTAGTATTTAAGTGTGAATTGCATGTTTAATAAACAAGATAAAAAAATAAATAAGAAAAGGTGTACTTTTCTGATATTTTCTCAGCTTTAGTTTTTAGAGAACCAGTTCCAAGATACAAGAAAAAAGAAAAGTTAAGTATTAGTAATTGTTACTGTAGTATAAATAAAATAAAAATAATTAATATTGACAGAATATTCGGTATTGTTAACTTATTTGCTAACATCCCCTTACCCTTTATTCTCGCTCTCCCTCCTTATCACCGGGAGACTGGATTGGGTGGCCCTTTTCATATAACCCTAATAGGAGAGGGTACTTCTGGCAGTGACACAATAGGGCCGATAGGGGTGTGCATTCGTTTTCGCCGTATTGGCAATCCGCAACGTATATTGCACTATTCGTAGTATTCATAGGGAAGCGAAACGTATCGCGATTCCCCACGAATACACGAATCTTCCCCGAATTATACGGCCACCTAAATACAAATTTAAACAAGCCCCCCCACCCTCCTGAACCCCCCCAAGACTTACCAAAACTCCCTGGTGGTCCAGCGGGGGGTCCGGGACCCATCCCCTGCACTCACACCCTCGATGCTGGTTTCATCATGGCACCGATAGCCTTTGTCACAGGGGCTACTGGTGCCATTGGTCAGCCCCTGTCACATGGCCATCGGCGCCATCTTGTGCTCCTACCATGTGACAGGGGCTGACCAATGGCACCGGTAGCCCCTGTGACATAGTATGGGCAAAGGCTATCGGCGCCATTTTGAGTACTGGCATTGGACGGCCGGCGTGCAGAAGGTCGCTCCAGGACCCCCATTGGACCCACAGGGACTTTTGGCCAGCTTGGGGGGGCCTCCTGACCCCCACAAGACTTGCCAAAAGTCCAGCAGGGGTCTGGGAGCGACCTCCTGCACGCCGGCCAGCCGATGCCAATACTCAAAATGGCGCTGATAGCCTTTGCCCATACTATGTCACAGGGACTACCGGTGCCATTGGTCAGCCCCTGTCACATGGTAGGAGCACAAGATGATGCCGATGGCCATGTGACAGGGGCTGACCAATGGCACCGGTAGCCCCTGTGACAAAGGCTATCGGCACCATGATGAAACCGACATCGAGGGTGTGAGTGCAGGGGATGGCTCCCGGACTCCCCGCTGGACCACCAGGGAGTTTTGGTAAGTCTTGGGGGGGTCAGGAGGGTGGGGGGGGGGGGGGTTGTAGTTTATTTTTAATTTTAGCTGGGACACGAATAGAAATCGCCATATTAACGCATCGGGGCGCCATACGGCCGAATGCAACGTATCTGCTCCCCGACGAATCCAAATCACGAATGCAACGTATGGCGTCCCTCTGCACATCCCTAAGGGCCGATACAGTAAAAAATGTGGGAGAGTGGGTGAGCGCCCGCTCTCCCGGCGCACGCACAGGCCACTCTCCTGTGCATGCGATTCAGTAAATAAATTTATTTAAATTAGGCCCGGCGGTAAAAAGAGGCGCTAGGTAGACTAGCGCGTCCCTAGCGTCTCTTTTCGGACAGGAGCGGCGGCTCCCAGCGGGTTTGACAGCCGACACTCAATTTTGCTGGCATCTGCTCTCGAGCCCGCTGATAGCCACGGGTTCGGAAACCGGACACCGGCAAAATTGAGCATCCGGTTTTCAACCCACAAGCCTATTTCAAATTTTTTTTTTTTTTACTTTTTTAAACTTTCGGGACCTCCGACTTAATATCGCCATGATATTAAGTCGGAGGGTGCACAGAAACGCAGTTTTTACTGCGTTTCTGTGCACTTTCCCGGTGCCTGGAGAAATTAGCACTTGGCTGCACATTTTACTTACTGAATCGCGCGGGAATACCTAATAGGGCCATCAACATGCATTTGCAAGTTGCGGGCGCTATTAGGTTTGGGGTGGTTGGACGCGCATTTTAGATGCGCTATTACCCCTTACTGAATAAGGGGTAAAGCTAGCACATCGAAAACGCACGTCCAAATGCCGACTAACAGTGCGCTCCCTTGTGAAGGCAGGAAGAAAACTGTCCAGTTAAGATGGAATGGAGATATTTTAGGTAAGAATGAAGGAACCATGCAGAGGCACTGACTCCTCTGAGAATTTCTAAAAAGGATCCCTACCATGAGCAGGCCTGCACCTCCAAAATGTTCCAATCTGAACAGATTGCTACCAAAAAACATTTTAAGAGTCACATCCTTAAACCAATGTGCTCAGGAAAGGCACAACACAAAAAGAATTTAGGACAACACTACAATCCCAATAAGAAATAGCCACTGCTTGTTACCAGCAATAGTAGTTTGGGATCTTTTAATGTTTGGGTACTTGCCAAGTACTTGTGACTTGGAATGGCCACTGTTGGAAACAGGATAATGGGCTTGATGGACCCTTGGTCTGACCCAGTATGGCATATCTTATGTTCTTATGAAACTTGTCCCAGATATTCAGTGGGATTAAAGTCCTGTTGAATATTTTCACTTTAAAGTAGGTCTAAAGTTATGCAGCTAATTTATCCAGTTTCAACTGAAAATCAGCTAAGTTAGCCAGATAAATTAGGCCTGCTTTGGAACACCTCTTTTTATCTGGCTAAATTACAGCCGGATAATGACTTATCTGGCTATAATTTAGTTGAATAAATTGGCCAAATATTCATGAAACCCTCCTCCCCCAATGGGATACATAAAATGATGGAATAGGGCTTCCTAATTATGTAAGGGTTATCCCTTCCAAATTTATTTAGTGGGTTCAAAATTAGGTCGAGCAGATGGTGAAATCGACCTTGATGGTGACAGCATGATGAAGGATAATACTCCATTTCCCTTTACTACCAGGGCAGGAAGGATCTGTTATCGCTGCCCTCCATGAGCTCTGATATCCTCACATATAAGCTGGCCAAATAATGTGAGCAAACATCTTGTCTCAAAATTCCAAACAACAGTAAACTTTATTATCTAGAAAGGCCAGCCAGCCAAAACTATTTACATGAATGAGAATGATTTACAGAGTTGTGGCTGAACAATGCTAGAGAATCAGGGGCTTCCAAACAGTTGAAATCACACATACGTGGTTGTAAATTTGGGACATAGTGCTGATTTAGGATGATTCTCCTACTACTGACCAGTGGAATCAGCATAAACTCTAACACTCCACAGACTTAATTTTCCCATCCTAATCCCATGGAAGGTTTAGGGGTTCATAATCGCATATCCAATGGGGACCAAATGTGGTCCAGGAATGTCAGATTTACTCTCCCCTCCTCAATGGTCATGAAACCCCCCCACCCATGAAGTCCACTTCCATCTTCTCAGTGCAGGCCTCTGCACATCAGACACAATGGGGCACTCCACATTATGAATTCACCCCAGTCCTGAACCTTTCCTCATCGTTGCATGGTTAGTTCCCCTGGGAGGGGAAAAAAATCCACTCTTGGATACTCTTCGGCCTCTTTTCTCTGCTTCTCCTTCCTGTCCAAATTCTCTGAGGGAAAGGACTCCTCAGTTCTTCCTGGCCTTGGGTGTCTTCCCTTAAGGGGAAGAGCCCCTTCAAGATCCCACTCCCCTAGGAGAGTCCCTGGGTCTACAAGCCCTGAGACCGGGTCCTCCAGGTGATCACTGGAAGTCCCTAGATGCCATCCTATATTATAAAGGGCAGGGGAAGAAAGGGCAAAATCTCACCAAATCACCATATTTTTATACCTCTCCTTTTCCCTTCAGAAGCCAATCACAGAGCCCAGATATTTAGGGGGGTGTAATGCCCCTCATCACTGGTCTGAAGCACCTCCAGTGTAATCTCTGGCATAATACGGCATCCTAGCAACATGGCTGAACTTCCCGCAGTCCTTGAGCCCTTTTTATAGTTCCTGTGGGAAGGACTTCGTAAGACATGTACACATGACATCCCATCCTGCCTTGAATAAAAGGAAGCTCAGAACCACTACCCAGTGCCTACGCAACATTAACCTTGGACTGGACCTTGACTCTGCTTTGTCTTCTGCCTGCCCTGACCTCGGACTGGACCTCGACTTTGCCTGTAAGTCCCGCTGGCCATCAGAACCTGAGGGCTCACCCAAGGGGGAGGTGGATGGTCAGGCGGAAGATCATCTCCTGGCGAGTTGGCTGCCGCCTGTTAAGGCCTATCTTGTGCTTGCACAAAATAGTCAGTGGCAACTTAACAGCGGCCCAATGGGCTCACTAGCACTCAGCATGACAGGGGGCAATCCCAATCTTCATGTTTACTAATGCTATCATAACAGATTTTTTGCAAACATGGTTAACATGGGCCTAAGGGGGGCTTCCACCACCCAGAGCCTCTTGTACAGGTACCAAACTGAAAAAGAGAGAAGAACCATAACTGGGTGTCTGTCTATATTCAAAAAGTTGCCATTAAGTCAGATAACTTGTGAGTTATCTGGCTAAATGGCTTTGAATATTGACCTTTCAGGGCCTATTCACAAAAATGCAGTGAATTTAATGCAGATTATTTACATGATAAACTAACCACGCTCAAAATGGCAAGTACCCCATGCTGTGTTATTTAATTTTGGTCACGTTGACTATGCAAACTACATGGAAATCAGGATAGAGAGGTGGCCACTGGCAGACATGACATCATGGGTAGAGTATTAGTCAACAGGCACAAGCCTTTAATGCAGGAATTTTACCTTCACTTCTAGAGGTGTTTCGATGTGCATTATATAAAACTCATTTATTTGTTATGCGTGTTTATAGACATTTGATATTCCCCTTTTTACCAGGCATGGCCTCAAGGCAGATTGAGATCAAAATTAGGTATCAGATAATTTACAAACAAATTTAGGCACAGACAGATTATAATTTAAATATATTACGGTGTTGGTCACTTTATGGTTGAAAAACAGTGAGAGTGCAAGTTCCCAGTCTGTGCTGGGAAGAAGGAGTTAGAACAGGCTGGATGGAACCTCTGCAGGGAAGGCCTGGCTGAAGAGCCCATGCCTTGGCTCTATTTTTCTGAAACTGAGGTAACAAGGCTTAAGTTGTAGGGGTAGTGATACCCTGTTCCAAGGTTTTGGTGCCTAACAGCTGAAAACACGAAGTCTAGAGCAGGACAATTTGGCAGAGGCCAGAGGAAGAGGGAAGTTGAGAGAGGGACTCGGGTGCTTGCATATTCAAGGACTTAAAAACAGGAGGGTAGGCTATCTAAAAAAGCCGTTTGGGCAAATATGGAGGTTAGATGCCAAAGAAATGTCCAAGTGCAACTTTATTAAAAATGGAGACCAATAGTTTGTATGTGAGCGGAGAGCTGGTGGGAGCCAGGATGCTAGAGGCTTAGAAAGGCCGGAGGTGGTGAAGGACCTACTGCCACCATCACTGAGGAAGGTATATATATATATATATAGGTAGCAAGTGTAACATCTCTACTGCCCACAGACCTCATTACTGGGGGGGGTTCATGGAGGCACAGGTGGTAAAGGCAGTACAGATTGAGTTTAGAGGCCTTTCTGGCATTGTATAAGGATCTGAAAGATGATCTGGATCCTCTGACAGGCAGGTTTCCATCCATGCATGACCTTCTAAAGCTATTCATTCTTTTTCCTCTCGCTCTTTTCAGGTCACTGTGCCCGTAGTTAGTAGAATGTCACAAGCCACTTTTTAGCTGATGTTTAAGCCAGGTAGCAAGGGTCACGTGAGCAAGGCTTGATAATTATTATATCAAACTCCTGCATTGGTAGTGGCAGGATGTCAGCCAAGCATTATGTGAGATAGCCGGCATTAGCGAAATAGATCGAACAAACATTTCTCGCTGACTTCACCTCATGAAAGGGAAGGGGGATGTAGGTAAAAACCCTGCGCACTACCATTCCCTCAATGTGCAGATGGTGTGTGATGTGAATATGACTATAATGAATGGTGGGGCCCAGGCATATGGGGGTCTTGCCACGACTCATATATCCTGTTTCAAAGTGCTCTCTTCCTTGTGTATGAGGGGGACAGGTTCGCTGGCAGATACCTGCTTGATAAGTATGCCTTTTTTCCACCTCTCTGTCTAGCCTTTCCCTGCCATGCATCCATATTTATGCTATAATGGCTGCCGCACACTCACATTTCAGCTCCCTTCCAATCAGCCTGCTAGTGTAGCAACCTGCCTCCACAGTTTCCATTGCTTGCAGATACTTGTAAGTAGGGAAAAACTATAGAAACAGCCTAACTGCACATTCATGCAGGGAATGTGGCAAAATCTGGACTGGATCAGCCTGTTCAGAAAATCTGCAGCCAGGTGGTAACCCTGCACCTAGCACATCCTCTATCCCTAGCTAGGCCTTTCTCTGAGAGATACACTGCTTCATTCAGCCACCTCATTAGTTATTCTCTCTTTTTTTTTTTTTTTTTTTACAGGTGTCGTAGGATATAGCTGTTGGCCCTGGCTTCCTACTCTAGTAGCTCACCATGCGATGCGTACAGGAAGAAGATATAACCAGGCACACACATTCATCTGCTCTGTCATGACTCTCACAAGTCTTTAATGCACAGAATTTTATTTACAGCACGTGACCGAGCATGTGGACGTGTGTGCCTTGTTGTACCTTCTTTCTGAATGCATCCTAGCATGAGCTACAGGAGTAAGAAGTGAAGGCCAACAGCAAGTAGTAAATGACGTTATTATTCATGTTAATGAATAGCCCTCTTTGGATGACAGCAAAAGGAGTTTGATGAAGCTGGAATGAACTGCTAGTGTTAGTTCATATTACTGGGTGGAGAGGTTTGTCTGTTTTGGTGCTAATCTTTAGTAATGTGGGCTCCCAATGCTTCTCCAAATGTTTGACCAGGTCAAGCCAGGCTCCTAGTGCTGCTGTCTGGAAGCAGTTGTTCGAAACTGAGATGACAGAAAAAGTAATGTTCCTTTTTATCATTTCTGTCTTTTTTTATGCACGCTATTTGCAAATAGCAGGTACTAAAAACAAACAAAATAAAAACCGAAACCAAAGAGCATTTGTTGGCATGCACACCTCTCTGAAACCTCTAGAGACAGGAGCAAGATTTTCTCAGACCCAGGCATCATGGGTGATCCAGTTAAGGAGAAAGTGTCCCTGCTGTTGATGGCGTTTGGCAGTAGATCCCCCTCCTCAGTAGACAGAGGGTACATTATGAACATCTTAGAACGAAGCCTGCTTGCAGCATTGCAGTCCATGCTGACCAGCAGCACCATGGCTCATGTCATAGTAGAACTAAGCTAAGCAGCTAAAGAAATTAATAGAATCTCTTTGAATGGCATTCCTGGAGGAGAACTGCAGTACAGCTGATGTTGGGAAGATTCATTCTGGAACTGTTAGTAGAAGTCTTGTAATACATTTCATTTTTAAATATGGTTTGGGAGTGGGGACTATTTCTTCAAAATATAAATTTACATTGTATTATATTTCCCTCAGCTGTGCCACAAGCTGTATGAGGTGATGACCAAGTTGGGAGAACAACATGCGGATAAGGCTTTTACCATCCAAGGAGCACCCAGGTAATTGTGGATAACTTTTTTTTTCAACCATTCTAAGAGTTACAATCTATATATATATATTTTTTGTACTGTGATAATATATGTTTTAAAAAGTAACAAAAATATATTTAAGTTGGAATCTGAAAAAGTATTGGTTCAATTGCTTAGTTTTATTTGTTATTTATTTTTTTAAAATAAATATTCACCCTTTCTGTATTGTGAAATGCAAGTGGGGAAAAAAACATCCCCAGGATTTATAGAAATATATTCCTTGAAAGTGGATTTTTTTTCCTCAATATTATGAATGTAAGAATGTGGTCATTCGTACAATAGTCCTTTGTATGTTGGGATTTTTTTGTGGGGGGAGGGATGGTGGGTGGAGAATGCTTGCAGTAAATTGTTGAACAGCTGTTTTATTTAGTAAACTGCTGTGAAAAAGATTTCTTAATAATATTCGTTTTCCTTTAATATTTTTCACAGAATGAGGTGGTGAGTGAAACAAAAGATTTCTGAGCTGAGGTGTAGCCTTGTTATGCTTTTATAAATAAACGCAATTGTCGGCTAATCTCTCAGTCATGTACTGTAATGTCTTTGTTCTGGTTAGAGATCTTCAAGAGCCAGGCTTCAGCCTATTAAACCATGTGTTCCTAGATTGCCAGAAGGAACTCACTGTGAATTTTTGTAGTACACATATCGCTTTTTCAGTAGTTCTAGCCTTGGACAATTCTAGCTATTAGCCTGTATCCCAGATGCCATGTTAATTAACTGGTTTCATTAAAATCATTGGGATACCTAAATTATCACAGTTTATTCTGTGATTACATAGTCTATGCAGCAGCTGGCCCATAAACTAAATATTTAATAATTAAGTAAATCAACAATGCTTAAACATGTATCGTGCATGTTTTATATTATATACTGCTTTTTAAAAAAATTTTCATGCAATATTGTTTACCAAAGGGCAGTACAGTACATTGATATTGAACAGATATGAGTTCAATGTAAAACCTACAAAAGCAGGAACCTTTTTAGTATACTTTTCATATTTCACACTGACTATGCATATGTTGCAGGATGCAAAATTGGAATTTCCTGAATGCCAGGTCTTTGTCTCAGTTGTTTGTCAAGCACACCCATTCTTCATGCTGGGAAATGTGCACCATTGACTGTTTTTTCTCTTTTCATTTTTTTTTTTCTTTTGCATTCGTGCATGCATGAAAGCAATTTGACATGAGACAGTAAACCCTTGGCATTGCTCATTGCTCTATTCTCATCCAGTGATTCAGGTCCACTCCGCATTGTGAAGACACCGTCGCCTCCCGAGGAGCCTTCACCACCCCCCAGTCCCGTAGCTAGTCCTAATCATACACTGGCACCAGTTTCATCACCAGCACCAGCACGACCTAAGTCACCTTCACAGGTGAGAATGCTGTGAGAAAGACATGGCCATTTTGCAACATACAATAATTTCTAGGGATGTGAATCGTGTCCTCGATCGTCTTAACGATCGATTTCGGCTGGGAGGGGGAGGGAATCGTATTGTTGCCGTTTGGGGGGGTAAAATATCGTGAAAAATCGTTAAAAATCGTTAAAAATCGAAAAATCGAAAAATCGAAAAAACCGGCACATTAAAACCCACCCCCGACCCTTTAAATTAAATCCCCCACCAAATAACTTAAATAACCTGCGGGTCCAGCGGCGGTCCGGAACGGCAGCGGTCCGGAACGGGCTCCTGCTCTGAATCTTGTCGTCTTCAGCCGGCGCCATTTTCCAAAATGGCGCCGAAAATGGCGGCGGCCATAGACGAAAAAGATTGGACGGCAGGAGGTCCTTCCGGACCCCCGCTGGACTTTTAGCAAGTCTCGTGGGGGTCAGGAGGCCCCCCACAAGCTGGCCAAAAGTTCCTGGAGGTCCAGCGGGGGTCAGGGAGCGATTTCCCGCCGCGAATCGTTTTCGTACGGAAAATGGCGCCGGCAGGAGATCGACTGCAGGAGGTCGTTCAGCGAGGGTTCCGGCGCCTCGCTGAACGACCTCCTGCAGTCGATCTCCTGCCGGCGCCATTTTCCGTACGGAAAATGGCGCCGGCCATACGCGTATGGCCGGCGCCATTTTCCGTACGAAAACGATTCGCGGCGGGAAATCGCTCCCTGACCCCCGCTGGACCTCCAGGAACTTTTGGCCAGCTTGTGGGGGGCCTCCTGACCCCCACGAGACTTGCCAAAAGTCCAGCGGGGGTCCGGAAGGACCTCCTGCCGTCCAATCTTTTTCGTCTATGGCCGCCGCCATTTTCGGCGCCATTTTGGAAAATGGCGCCGGCTGAAGACGACAAGATTCAGAGCAGGAGCCCGTTCCGGACCGCTGCCGTTCCGGACCGCCACTGGACCCGCAGGTTATTTAAGTTATTTGGGGGGGGTTCGGGAGGGTGGGGGATTTAATTTAAAGGGTCGGGGGTGGGTTTTAGGGGGTTTTAGTGTGCCGGCTCACGATTCTAACGATTTATAACGATAAATCGTTAGAATCTGTATTGTATTGTGTTCCATAACGGTTTAAGACGATATTAAAATTATCGGACGATAATTTTAATCGTCCTAAAACGATTCACATCCCTAATAATTTCCATGCAGGGCTCTACTGAAGTGTTAATGAGCAGCACATCACTTCTTCATTAGAAAATGCGAGGAGAGTGATTCCTCCACCCTGGATTGCACCTGAAGATATTAGAGCCTGATTTTCAAAAGCATTTACATGTTTAAAACTGGGTTTTACAAATATAATTGCACTTTACCCATGCAAATGGGCTTTTGAAAATTGCTACAATATATGCCATTGAATTGTCAATAGGTTGTACCTATATTAATTGCACTTAACATGGGTAAATGGCTTTTCAAAATTGCTAAAATAGAATGTTATATTTACATGTGTAACTCCTTTAAAAATTCACCTGTAAGATTTCTAAAATTCTTAGATTGGAACTGAGATAGACAATATTAAATAAAGTTTACTGGGGTACTTCATGCAATTGAAAATTTAGCAGATAGTACACTTTTGTCCAGTGCAATCCACACAGAAATCAAAATCCAAACACAGTTGATTATTTTACAGACAAAGAAATATGTTGCATTAAGGAATCCTTTTCTCTAAATTCCCTCACCGTGTACTCTTTAGAGATTATCCTAGCCCTGTCCCTGTATTGGTACCTGCTAATAGTGTGGCGATCTCTGTCTTCCAGGAGATGGAACTGGATATTCTCCTGAATAGCTATAGATAAACCTTTGCTCGCTATCCTTTAAGCATCAACTCTGTAGAATTTCACAATCTTGGCAGTCCTTCCTCTGACCAGCCTAAAAATCTGCATTTTAAAACAGACAAGATAATCTTCAGCGCAGGAAAAAAGAATATAGGACTATCTCCACTATCCCCAGTAATCAGCCCTGCTTCTCTTACTCTTAAGAGTTGAGTGAGTTGCAGTAGTCTGAGCAAGAGATTATAATGGCTCAAACAGCAATAATGAAGGCAGTATTGCCTAGGAGAGAGTGGAGATATTGGAGCTGGCAGAGATGGAAGTAGGCTGCTTTGTTAGAGGTTTGATGATTAACTGGGAGTCTAAGATGAAGCCCAGGTTCTGGATTTGAGAGCTAAGTGTTATTCCTTTTGGGTGAGGCTGACTGGTTTCATGTTTCCCTGTCCACAGCATTTTAGTCTTATTTGGGTTTACACTCACCTTGTTTTGTTGTAGCTAGCAAACCACCTTTTCCAGTCAGTTGTTTAGGTTACAGATTGTAATGTCATGGTTTGTGCTGAATGGAATCATTAATTGGATGTTGTCAGCGTAGAGGTAGTTGACCATTTGATACTCTCAGATTAGTTTGCTAAAAGGGGCCAGATAGATTTTGAAGAGGGTGGGTAATAAGATGGATGAGAACTGACATGAGAGAGGGTGAGGCTCTGAAACAACCATTCCAAAGGATGTAACTTGTCTACAGTCCTGGAGAAAGGAGGTGATCCATGCAAGAGCAGGTCCTGATATTCTTAAACATTCTTACACTCTTTATGTGCTCAATGAGAAGCTTGTTATCCACTGTGTTGAAAGCTGCTGATAGTCGTAGAGATATCAATGGGGCTGGTTGTCATCAACCTAGGCAAAGTCAGAGGTCATCCACCAGGCCTAGTAGTGTTGCTTATGCTTATGTGCTCTGGTGTGACTGGATGCCAGACTGATGAGGATCTAGGGCATTTGTGATGATCAGGTGTTCAGAGAATTGTAGTAGTACTGCCTTTTCAGATTGGGTGGTAGTTGTTAGGGTCACTTGTATTGAGGTTGGGTTTTTCAATGTAAGCTGTGCTACGGTGCTATTGCTTTCTTCAGGCATTCTGAAAGGTGGACTTCTGCAAGTGATGTGTAGTCTGGATATGGTATGTTAGTTGTTTGATTAGCCAGGATGGACATGGAGTTTCGGGTAATATGATGGCTCTGAGGATGGGAAATAGGGAGTCAATATCATTAGCTTGCAAGAGGTTGAAGTTTGTCAGAGGATGGGGATGGGATGGTGTTGATTGCTGGGGTTATGGTAGATTTTCTCCACCTATGGTAGGTTTCTTCTCCACCTCAGATCTGATGCATGTGATTTTCTCTATGAAGAATGTAACAAGTTTGTTGCAGTGTGACTTTGTAGCAAAGGAGGGAGGAAGACTTGGGGCATTTTCCAGGAGTTTGCTTATAGTGCATGATAGTTGCTTGGGTATGTTTTCAGCCTGGTTGTATTTGAGTAGTAGTCTTGTTTTTCTTTCATTATGGCTTTTCAGTAGCTTGTCTGGTGTCTCCTGCATTCAATTTTATCTGTGTGGGATTTTGTTTTCTGCCACTTTCGTTCCAATTTTCTACCTGTTTTAGCTGTTTGAAGTCTGCTGAGAACCAGAGGGCCAGTTTGGGGTTCTTAGTGCTTGCAGTTTTCCAAGGGGCAATCTTATCCATGGCTGTTTTGAAGTCCATATTCCAGCTGTTCATCAGGGTATATGTGATGAGGGGCATGGTAAAGGGGATTCACCATAGTACATTGGAGAGTGTGTAAAAAGGATTGTGGCTTGAGGTGAGATGTTGGTCAGGGTAGTCTTATGGTCATTTCTATTTCGGTCCTCTGGGGTGCAACTGGGTGAATTTCAAAAATAATTTGAGAGTGGTCTGCTCAGGATTGCTGGGTTTTCTTGATGTTCCTGATTTCATGATCATTAAGCAACTGAGTTGGGGTAGTATTATGTCGAGGATGTATCCTGCTTTTTGGGTTGGTTTGGTGATTAGTTGGATTATACTGAGACCCTCCAATGTGTTCAGGAAGTCTTGGGAAGGCTATGATGTGGATCACCAAGTAGATGTTAAAGTTTCCTAGGATTAGCATCCTTGGGTGCTCTAGAATGATTACTGACATTTAGTTGAAGGAGATCTTGCACAGTTTGGGATGTGTCAGCCTCATGTGCCTAAGTTTCAGTTAGGCACACGATGTTCGTATGATTGTCTGCCAGGAGATCATTTAAATGTTGAATTTGCTGTGTGTGGACTATATATTCAGTAAGGCTAATTTGGGTTTGTGGTAAGTGAAATGTCTGAGGGTTTCCTGGGACTGGTCTTCTGGAAGTCTTAGTGGGTATATAAGGGTTCTCTGGGGATTCTTTTATTTGCATACAGGCCGATACAGTACAGTGCACTGTTAACCCGCGTTTGGACACACGTTTTCGACGCGCTAGCTTTACCCCTTATTCAATAAGGGGTAATAGCGCGTCGAAAATGCGCATCCAACCCCCCCAAAACTAATAGCGCCCACAACATGAAAATGCATGTTTGTTGATGGCCCTATTAGTTATTCCCGCGCGATTCAGAAAGTAAAATGTGCAGCCAAGTCGGAGGTCCCAAAAGTTAAAAATAATCAAAAATAAAAAAAATGTAAAATCGGCCCGCGGCTCGCTTCCTGCAGCTGTTTCTTGCTGTGGGTAGTTTCTTGCTGAGGGAGGGTCTCTTGAGGCCATTATAGATGAAATAAAGGATAGGCATGAAAGTGCAGCCCTTTGACATCGGGTCTGCTGGTGGCATGGCTCTTTAAAGAGCTAATCTTCTCACCCTGATGACATCAGCAAGGGGGTGGGTTCAGGAGCCGGTCTCTATGATGTTGGTGCTGGGCTGCCAATGTCTGCAGAGGGGGGGAGGGGAATGGAAGAGGGATGCCACCACACTCACTCCTGCTGCAGGTGATCCTTCTTGGGGCAGCGCATTAAAGGCAGCCTGGGCTGCAAACAAACCTACAGACGGGCGGCACACACTCCCACATGGGCAGTCTCACGCCTGAGTCTGGTTTCTGCTTCTCAAGCCGGCTGGGGCAGGAGATCCGGCTACTCTGCCCACATATGCCAGGTTCTGCTGGGAGCCACAGTCCATGGCCCCTGTCCAAGGATTGTCGCTATGATGCCTGGACTAGGTGGGAAGGGGATTAAAACTCAGGGGGAAACTCCAGAGAGCTGTGAATTTAAACTCCTCAGTAGTGGCAGAATCTAACTGAGCTGGAAGCTTAAATGCGCAGGAGAAAATTGTGAAGCCAGGAGTATAAAATATCTGGTCAGGGCTCTAGGGGGGCAATGAAAGGTTTGTATATCTGAGTGAAAAAGGTATGTATAAGCATTTCAGTGAGCAGCGTGAAGAACATAAATGGAGCTTCTATAGCAACTTTCCTGAACTTTTTTTTTTTTTTGCAGGCTTAGATGAATATCTTTACTTTTATGACAGCTGCTGTTTGGGTGGTTTAGATATTCCCCTGCAGAACCTAAAAAAAAAAAAAAAAAGAATTTGAGTTGGTCACACCCCCTCACAAAAGCATGCATGTGGTGTCTGCCCAAATAATGTGCACTGACTTCATGTGATTCTCGGACACTCAAAAATATTGGCTTGCACAAAAGCTTTCTCTGCCTATACAGTGGTGAACTGGTCACTGCTTCACAAACATTGATTCCATTGTGCAAAATTAACTCCTGAGTAAAATGAAATGAATGATCAAGTCCTAGTGACAGCATGCCTGAAAGTATGACAGAGCATGAAAAATGGGAAGAAAACAGGCCCTGGAATAATGGTCCAGTGAAGTCTGCGCATGCCCGTCTTTACAGTATATTTGAGACCACTTCTTGTGCCTGCCTTATTGTGACTGATATTCTCTTTCCCACCCTTTTACAATTTGCCTAGCTGCGGAAAGGCCCACCCGTTCCACCCCTGCCGAAGCTCACGCCATCAAAGGAACTACAGCAGGAGAGCATTATCAGCTTCTTTGAAGACAACTTTGTTCCAGAGATCAGCGTGACAGCTCCTTCACAGGTCAGATTCCTGGGAGTTTCTCTCCTCTGCTATACAACCCATTTACTTCTGCAGTAATTTGATTCTCACAAGTGACCTTCAGTCACCTGAAATAATACAGTGTGTACAAAAGAACTCTCATGCGCACAAGTGAATGCATTGCACAGGATATTTGACCCAGGAGGTCTAAACAATGTGCAGTACTGAATGAATGTTCCTCCTGTGCATGTGTATGTCTGCCTTGGAAAGCTTAACCCCTTCCTTACCCCCTCAATATGCACCCATATGTCACAAAAGCTGTTTCTGCACAGGGCTGCCCACTGTCTCCAGATTTTCGGGACAGAATGATCCAATCCTGGTTTTTTTTACCCCCATGCAGGATGGAAATCAGAACTACAGGTCCCTGCATGCAGTGGGGGTAAAACCACTGGACTGAAAAACCCAGAGCCAGGTGGTAGCCATGCTTCTGCTTGCCCCTCACTTTTGGGAGGTTAAAAGGTGTTGGTGTATACTCTAATCTTCCCTGACCAAAATACAGACTGCAATACCACGCACTAAGGGTTGTAGATTTTCCGTGGCATCCTGTGGGCAGCTTGACTTGAATTAGTGGAGCTGCGGAAGAAATCCACAGCTGTTTCTATTATGCCTCTGGCCTCTTCCTTGCAATGAGCCCACAAGGTGCCCTGGGCGGGGTAGCACATATAAAAATCAAAAGAAATTGTAAGAGAGGAATTAAACCAATTTGTAGCAGCACTGAAATTTTCTAGCACGTTTTAATGGAGCCCCCCCCCCCGTACATTACATGCACAAGTGTATCACAAAAAAATGCAAGGCCTAGCCGGTCAGGCGGGAGAGAGTAATCTGGATGAGAAATCAGAGCAGGAAGGCAATGGTACACAGGAGGATTTTCTATCAGCGGCAGGAGTTTGAGCCTAGAGGTGGATTTTTAGTCGAGGTTTGAAATTAGAGTCAGAGGGGTTTGAGAGAGGGAAATGTAGTTTGCAAGTTATGGAGTGAACTGGAGGAAAACCTGAAGTTGGCATTGGAGGAAGGAAAGGATAGAAAAGGAGCGAGCGTGAATAGAGCAGAGTGTGAGTGGAGACAGAAACTGAAATCAGACCAGGATCTAAGGAGGGTGAAAAGGCTGAAAAATGTGCTGATGACACAGAGGAAGATGGGGAGCCAGTGGATAGAAAAAGGGGCAAACTGGGAGACTTGGTAGATGTCAAGAGAAAAAGAATTGTGCATGGGTAGAGAGAGGAGAAGTTCATTTGAGTCCAATTTACAGTTAATCATGTAGATGAGGAAGATGGGAGCATGTTCAGTTCATGCACGTGGATCCTGAGTAATGTACTACAAACATCCTTGTTGTTGGCAAAACTTGAGGCTATTTTATCAACTCAGGCAATCTAGATACAGTATGAATGTCAGTTCCTTGCTTCCAAACTTGGAAAATCACTGCACAACCTGTCGGTTTCTGTGATCATTGGGTTCATGATATGATATGAGGACAGAGAGGGCAGGTTCATGAGCAACCTAAGGAAGTGTTTTTTCACAGGAAGGAAAATGGCTTCATGGATTAACTTCCTAGGAGGTAGTAGAGACCAACACAGTATGAGAATCCAAAAAAGCATGAGATAAGATAGGGGATCCTTAGCAAGTGACCAATACTGTTCAGACTGTGCTTCAGGCACTGATATTGACAGGTCTGGACTGTTGTAACTCTTAGTTTTTAGAGGTGCCTGCCTCTACTGTCCAGGCTTTGCAGGTGGTCCAGAAATTGGTGGCCCACATTTTGACAGGTACCTGCTGTTTTGAGCACATCACTCTTGTTTTTTATTCGTTACACTGGTTACCAGTCAAACAGACAAATCTGTGGTATTTTTTCCTTTGGGTACCACAGTAACGAGTAATGAAGTTTAGTGAATCCTGTGATATTTCGCCTAGAGGTAAAATACCTACTGCCCTGAATGAAGAATGCACGATGGTAGCTCCACATCTCAGGGCCATCATCTTTTAAAGGGCCTAAGTACCCCCTCCCTGGTCGAGGCAAAACCTCTGGGGAGTCTTAATAAATACTTTGTACACACAATTTCAAAGGCTTGAAAAAAAAATGTATAGGGGGCAATTTTTAAAACAAATACAGATCCTGCAAATTAATTTTCAAAGGAAAACTCCTTGCGGGTTTTCCCTTTGAAAATTCAGAGCCAGCAGTGATACAGATGCAAAGTCCACTTCATAAATCACATGGGGGAACTTCAAAATGAAAATCTTAAGTATTGTCTGCTGGCTCTGCCCTACTCCTGTTCCCATCTCCACCCCTTTGTGTCATGGGTCCTTTTACCCTCAAGTGGGGGGAAGGAGGGTTACAATTTTCATCCCCTGATTAGTTACCCAGATAAAATTTTTTGAAAAGTGCCCTCCCTAATGGTAACACAAATAACAATTCCTAATACACATATACACATAATGGGGCAGATCTTAAAAACCTGCACGCGGCGTAGATTTGTTCGCGTAAGCTGTCGCAAATAAATCTACGCCCGATTTTATAGCATGCACGCGCAGCCGCGCACTTGTTATAAAATCCAGGGTTGGTGCGCGCAACGTTGGTGCATGATAATGCAACTTGCGCGTTGCCGAGCCATGCAGCCTTCCTCTGTTCCCTCCGAATTTCGGAGCGGCCACAAGAGGGAACTTTCATTCTGCCTCCCCCCACCTTCCCCTCCTTTTCCCTGACTAACCCTATCTAAACCCCCCCCCTTCCCTTTGCGGAGAAGTTGCGCCTGCCTCCTGGCAGGCATAGCTTACGCGCACCAGCCAACGGCCGGCTTGCGATCCCGGGCACAGCGGCAAATGGCCGCTGTGCCTGGAGGCTCCGGCTACCCCCCTGCCCCGCCCCCGGACCGCCCAGGACTGCCCACACCCCACCCCTTTTTGCAAACCGCCAAGCCTATGCAAGATAGGCTCGGCGCGCGCAGGGGCAGTTTTTCGGGGGTTACGCGAGTAACCCTTTGAAAATCTGCCCCAATATACGTACATGTATGGAACCGAAAATGTTGCTAAAACTTCTCACAGTGTTAGACGTACAGTTCTTCATCATTACAGAAAAGAAATTCCATTTTTTCCACAAAGATGGATTTGCAATATGTTCTTTGGGTTGACATGAGTGCACTAATTATTTCATGGTGTAATGTCTTTTTACATCTCTCTGTTGCACCTGGCAAAACTCAGTTAGCTACTCCACAAAGATCTGAATATGTTGTCAGTCAAATCCACTTTTCTTAGTCTGTATTAGCGGTGTCAGCAGCTGTGCCCATATGCCATAAAGATGCTTTCTTTACTGTACTGCAGCACTCTGCATACATCTTCCGATATACTGTTGTGAGGATTAGTCTGAATCTGGTCTTCATTTTGCAATACACCGTATATACTAAGGGGTCGATTTTAAAAGGTGCGTGCTTGCATCCATGTGTGCACGGTTCACACCTCCGGAGCAGAAGTAAACTCTGCGTGCCAGCCGGCTGCTGGCACGCGCTTCCCCAGGATAGCATCTAATGGTGCTGTCCCAGCCCACCCCTTACCGAGACCATGCCTCCTGGCCCGCCCCTTTTATGTGGCTCGGCACGTCTGCACGATTTTTTGCGAGCGCAGGCCTTTTAAATTGGCCCTTTACTGTATAAGGATAGTGGAGGCAGGAACCACACTGACGCCAACCTTTCTTCATGCATCTTTCAACTTTTTTATAATAATAATCAGCATGCAAACACTGTAGACTGCTTCCCTTTCAGCAGTGTAGTCTTACCTTAGCTTCCACCAGAGAGGTTCAGGAGCTGCCTTCTCTGGAGACCCTGGGCCTTCTGTTCCCAGCTGGGCTCTGCCTCTCATCCTGCCCAGCAGAGCTCTCCCCCTTTTTGTTTTTTTAAGGCGGACTGCACAGGTTAAGGAAAGGTAGTGGGCCACTCTTTTACAGTGCTCGATCATGTAAGTTTAAGGAAAAAGGTAGGTAAACTCTGTTTTTCTAAAAGTAATTTAAGTTGTCCTGTTGAGTATGCAGTGCACATTTTAATTCATTTTTTAAATTGATTGGCTCATGAGTTGCCCAGTATAGGGATGATTTGAGACGTTTTGCCTGTTGGATATTTGTTCAGAGTTGCTTGTTACTGTTTCGCTTACTGTCTACTGTGTTTATTTCTGCTGTATATTATAACTGTATATTTATATTGCATGTGTTTTTTTATTTTGTAATCCAGCAAGAACAAATTCTTAGCATTGGAAGGCTATAAATTCAGTAAATAGATAAATATATCTCCCAACACTGCATCCTTCTCCTGCAAAGGAATGTTGTGACAAATGAGATTCCTACTAATTTATGTCATTGCTCACACATAATATACTGGCTTCCTCCACTAATCTCAATAAAAAGATAATGAACTTTTTTTTTTTCTAAAGAATCCATTAATATGTACTAGTTAATGTCATGTGTCATTTTGCAAACTCTGTGATAAACAATATTCACTGCCTCGGAGAAATAACAACCAGTGATGAGAAATGGTATCTGAGCAGTTTTAACTCTAGCCTGTTTGTTTTCATATAATGTTATCCAGGTTACTAGTGATATATTGCACACATCCGAATATAAAGTCCAATCCGGTGATACCAAAAGGACTACGAATATGTATACACAGCAAAAAGCTGTTATCTTTGAATGTGGTGTAATATTGAATGTATATCTGCATTCTCATCTATAATTATGGTATCAAGTAGCACTAGAGCCGAATTAATTATGCTGCTCCAGAGTGCATCAGTTTCTAACACTATCCACATTAAGGTGCCGATGTACTAACCTGCAGTATTTTCCACGGGTTAGCATCCTTTTTGCGTGCAATTTTGCTACAGATGCTAATGGGCTTGGAGCTCATTAGTGGATGTAGCAACTTGGTACTTGAAATTTTTTGTACATTGCTATGGCTGGGGACTTTGTGTACTCCTGGCTGCAGCAACACACGGATCTGACCCAGGATCCGTAAACTGCTGCTCAGATTTAAAGGGGCCTTGCAACCTGTGTGAGCCCCAACCGCACCAACAGGAGCCCACACCGCATCTGGAAGGAAGCCGCATCTGGCCGCCTCCTCTTCCCAATAATAGGAAGTGAAACTGGGCCGGCCTGGCACAGCTTCCAGTACAAACTTTTGTATATTCTTTTGTATATTTGTAATTCATTCATGTTTCATTCTCCATGTTGCTGTCCTTTATTTCCTGGCTACCCTAGCCTCCAAGTCTTTCTCCCTGTTATTTGTATCTGCGCTTCGGCCTTCTTGTTATATGGTTTTTGTTAAGTTAACCCCTAAGTTGATGTAAAACCGGCCTGATATGAAGCTTGTCATGAAGTTCGGTATAGAAAAAATGTTAAATAAATAAATAATATATAGCAGAAATTCCCCTGGTGGTTGATGACAGTAGCTTCCCAACCTCAGTCTCAAGCCTCTCATAGGCCATACATTTTAAATTACAACTCCTTAGGGAAACTGAGCCCCTTTCCACCCCCTTGTCCCCCCCCCCCCCCAATCCATCAAAATCCCCATTAGGCATTGACCACCTCATCCCACCTCTTGATGCCCCCAAAAGTTTACTCCAGTGAAGGGCTGGACTTTTGGGTGAAGGAGAAGTCCAGGTCCCCCCTTGCTCTTGCCCCACCAGCACCTGGTTTCAATATAGTGCCGGCTGGCAAGATGTGCCCCTTTGCATGTGCCACTGAAGCTCCAGTTTGAAACTGGGAGCCAATGGACTAGGAGAGAGTGGGGATCATTTCTGTCCCCAGAAGACCACTCTTTCAAAGCTTTTAGGGGAATGGAGGTAGTATGAGGTGGAGAGGAAATCTGTAATGAGAATTTTGATGGATTTTGGGGGGCAAGGGATTGAAGCTTCCCAAAGGGGTATAAATTTAACCTTGATGGTCCACAAGATGCTCGCCTGTAAAGGTGGGGGGCACTACAATGAGCACCAGGGAATTTCTCTTCCACTTTGGGGAGATGAGCGGGGATGCTTACTCGGCCATAAGCCCCTTTATATTTGCATGCTGTTCATGCAAGCCACCATTTCCTGGGCCTGGCCTGAACAATATTTTCAACTCATTCAGGTATAGCTATTTTTTTGCAAAAAAGCATCCATAACGTCCTTTTTTTTGTGCCAGTTTTCACATTGTGCCAGATTTTGCATTGCAGCAGCTCAATATTGGCACATAAAGCCATACTTTCAAACATATCCACAGTACAGCATTTATGTGCACAAGTGGATGGTGTACATTTAATATTAGTATTTTATAAACTGTGCAGTATGAGCTGCACAGTTTATAAACTACTACATATTTCTGATCCAAAAGTACATGCATATGTTTCATTTTTTACAAATATGTCCAATGCAAGAATGGATACTTTCTCAACCTATTTTATAAATATACTCGCATATATTTTAGATGCATAAAATAATGCATGTATATGTTATATGCTCGATTTATATGCAGAGACAGTTATTTATAAAGTGTGGCAAGTATGTTTTGAAAATACATACTTGAATCACCAGTTTCACTGATACAGCAGCCAATTCACTCAGTCCATTTCACTTAAAACCCTCTAGCACTTTACTTTGAATCCCCACCAGTTCACCAAGACCCCTCCACCCAAAATTACAGGACAGCAGACAATTCTGATTTTACTTGTGTGAGTCAAATTAGCAAGTGTAAAAGTGTACAAATATATTTGGTGATATGTATGGGACTGTTTCTTACAAATAGCAACTACCACATTAGCTTCTAACCCCATGTCACAGGGATGCTGATTGACAGGCCAAGAAACCGTTCCTATCGTGAGACAGAGACATGATCAGGCAGGCTAGGTTGAGGCAGGCGAAGATCGAGATAGTGGAGGTCTGCCATGAGTCGGGGCAGGCAGCAAGCAGAGGCAGAGTCAAGATCAGGAGGGTCAAAACCAGGAAATAGCAACTGGAACAACAGTGCAGGAACACAGGAAGGGATCCTATTGCTCAGGCGCTGGCCCAGAGGACCGCACATCTTTTTATGTTGCAGCGGTGGCGATATCAGGCCACACCACTGAGAGGCGGAGCTGCTGGCTCTGAAAAAACTGAAGAATTACTACTCAAAGAAACTGGATATCATAAAGGGACAGGACACCGGGAGCCATGCCGGACAACCACAGCTGAATGCAGGCCACCATGTCTGACCTGGGACCAAGAGGTACAGGATGCCAACAGCAGGACAGAAGCCCATGGTCGGCAGCATGTTTCACCCCACCCCAGAATGTCCCTAGAAAGCCCCTTTTTTCTGCCAGTAAAATGTGCATGCAAAATGGAAAATCTGCGCGCATTCTCGACATTTATAAAATAACATATCCATGAGTACATATTTCTTACACATTTATGTTATTTTCACTCAAGAAACCTCTTTGAAAATTAACTCCATAATTTACTATTACAAAGCTGACTTTTGCAGAATATTTTGCAAAAGGGATTTTTACAAAAATATGAAAAAGTTCATGCAAAATGCCCATACTTTTATTTATTTATTTTTTTCATATTTGTGGGCTTTGTGCAGTATTTTTGCATTGAAAAACCCTTTTGCAAAGAATTTTGCACTTTAGTACATCAGCCTCTAGGGAAGACTTTAGTATTACAAATTGTGATTGTCAGTTTACAGATTTTTTTTTCAATCATTCTGAAAAATTAAAATGAAGATAGTGCTGTGGGGACAGAAGAAGATGGTAGACGCTGTCTAACTCATTTCAGGGTGTCCTGCTGCATGCATTTTTTTTCTGTTTCTTCTTTACTTCCTTACTTGAAATGGTGAAGAGGAAAGGAAAACCTGGGTATATCCACCTGAAACGGCGAAGGCTTCTACCCCTGGGCCTATAGCTCAATTTGTGTCCCATGAAGAGGACCAGCTTGCTGCCTTTGAGGTCAGACTACTGGGAGTGATGGTGGAGTGAAGTGGGTCACTGCTCTCCCTGACCCTTGAAATATCCGTGAGTCTGGAGGTGAGAAGGATGCCAGCCCACCCAGCTGAGGTCAACAATAGTGTCCCTGAGCTGATACAGTCCCCGGCTGATGACATCATCAAGACCAAGGGTAGGAGTACGGCGTGTATAGAGACTGCGGGAGCAATGCTGCAGAGTTATCGCCACTGGTGGATAGCCTTGAAGGAGCCAAAGGGACAGCTAACAGAAGGATATTTGCTATCTGTAGAAAAAAACTGCGGTTGAAGTGGGCCAAATGCTTTTTACCCTGAAGAAATTCCAGATACATTGGAGGCTATTTGGCTGGCTATTGAGGGCTTGGAAAAATCCCTATCTGTGCAGATTTTCAAGTCTCTGGTAATTTTCAGAATATTAATGGAAGGCTTGAGGTAAAGGAGAAAAGCTTGGAGGACTTCAATAATAAGTTGATAGTAATAGAGCGAAAGCTTGCTTAATTATAAGCTCATGATGATATTATGGTGAGAGGTAATATACTCCTACTATAAAAGCTGGAAACTTTAGAGAGCTCTGTTAAATGTAAAAACCTTTGTCTTATCAGTTTCTTCCAAACTGGAGACTGATTTCTGTGAAGGAGATGTTTAAAAAATATCTCCTTGAAATCCTTAAGATTCCTGCAAACACTGTGCCCCCGATATCAAAAAGCCTTCTGTTTGCCACCTTCAAAGAAAAAGCTTTGATGAAACAGGAAGCCTGTTCTTCTCCTCTATCCAAATTTATCTGGGAAACATCTGGTGATATACAAGTTAGAACTGCAACCTTAATTGTGAACTTGTTTTGGAACTGGACAGAGACTGGTTCATGACTTTGTTAGATACAGAGAAGATCTGTTCTATGCGCAGAAGATTAAAGTTTTCACAGATGTGGCTCGAACTACCCATAAAAGAAGGCAGCAATTCCTATTACAGAGACATAGGGTTTTACAACTGTGAGCACTATTCTTTTTGAAGTTAAATATGATTTTTTTTTAACCCAGCCAGCTTATGTTTTTCTTTAGTGACAAAGCTTCATCTGGAGATACCTTGTTGACTGCTTCTTGTGGGATTCCTGTTGCTGAGGGTTAATTCTAGGGATATACATTTCTTTGACACAAATGGGTGAAAAAATGAATGTCTATCTTCATTTCATTCATGGACCCCCAAAACAAATGGACCCACAAATGGGTGAAAAAATGAATGTCTATCTTCATTTCATTCATGGACCCCCAAAACAAATGGACCCACAAATGGACCCACAAATGAAACAAAAAATCTTCATCTCAATTGTTTGTTTCCCATTTAAGTCTATGGCTCATTGAAGTCTATGGCTGTGTACTAGATATGTGAATCGGGTGCCGGAATCGGTTCCGGTTTCAGTAACGTGGACCTGCAGGAAATTCCATTTCCCGCGGTCCAGACGGGTTTTTTTTCAGCTGTCCCAAGCCGAAAAAAACAACCCACCCCGACCCTTTAAATCTAATTATTTACAATCCCCCACCCTCCTGACCCCCCCCCCCAAAACTTTCCTAAAGTACTTGGTGGTCCAGCGGGGTCCTGGGAGCGATCTCCCGCTCTTGGGCCATCGGTTGCCAGTAAACAAAATGGCGCCAGTGGCCCTTTGCCCTTACCATGTGACAGGGGCTATCGGTGCCAATGGCCGGCCCCTGTCACATGGTAGGAGCAATGGATGGCCGGCCCAGGATTTAAAGGGCCCACAGTGGAAAATGCTGTGGCGCCTCCTGATGATGTCATCTCCAGCCAATTCTATATAAGGGCTCTTCTGACTGCTTCTGGTTGCCTTCACAAGGTTATTGGTCCTTCAAGTCTCCTGTTTCTCATGGTTCTCTGTGTTCCTGGTTTCCTGGTTCCTGCATCCAAGTCTTCATTCCTGTATCCAAGTCTTCAGTTCAAGTCTTCATTCCTGCATCCAAGTCTTCAGTCCAAGCCTTCAGAGTCCTGTCCAAGTCTTCACTGCTGGTTCAAGTATTCAGCATCTCTTCCTTGTTCCTGAGTCTGAGTTCTTGAGTCTGAGTCCAAATTCCTGAGTGAGTCTGAGTTCCGAGTTCCTGAGTCTGAAGTTTGAGTTCCGAGTTCAAATTCCTGAGTCTGATTTCCTAGTTCCCAAGTCCTGTGCCTATTCCAAGCACTGAGACCTTGTCTTGTTCCTGTTTCAAGCCATGCTTCAATCTTCAAGTCATGCTTCAGTCTTCAAGCCATGTTTCATCTTGGTCACATCCAAGTCCTCAGCTGTCATCTTGTCCAAGTCTTCGACATTACTTCCAAGTATGCAGTATCTTGTCCACATCTCCAGAGTCAACTTCGAGACCTCTGTCTCCATCTGTTCTCAAGCTCAAACCGCTCCCAAGCAATAGTCCAAAAGGGCTTTCAGAGTGGCCAGAGAGCTGCCCCAGAGATCAGCATGGGTTGCTGATCCTCAGTTCTTGGTGTGTGTTGGATGTCCAAGCATTGCTGCTCCAAGTCAAGAATGTTCCTGTTCTGGTTTAAGTCAAGAGTGTTCCTATTACAGCCAGCCCATGCCTGGATGCACTCGCCCGCCAGCAGCATGGACCACAGCCAGCCCCAGAGTTGTGTTAGTTGTGTCATGGCACAGGGGCTCATGTTCTCAAACGCCCATCCACTCACAACAACTTTTATATATATACACAGCAATTTAAAACATTAGTGCATTGTAACTTTATTCAAAAAGTCACTAATTTCGCTTTTATGCTGTGCTGCTATTTTTTAATCATCAAGTTCATTCATATTTTTCTCCCACCTTATTATGCCAAAGCCAAGTTGCTCACAAAGAACCACCTCTCCTGATACAAGCCATAGCTAAAGCAGCTGACAAGCGAGACCCTTGGCCCACTCCAGCAAAGAAAGAAAACCCCAGCACAAATTTCTGTGACACGCTATCTCACAGAGCCCATCAAAGACATGGACATATATGCCCAACATATCAGTGCATCTAAGTCCATAATCTGGCCAGACCAAGGCAAGGTGACTCAGCAATATTTTTCCTACCCACCAACCAGTGTGTCTGTTGAATGTGTCTTCTCAATGGCAGGGGATATCATGAGCACCCATCACTCAAGGCTGGTGCCAGAATGAATGGAAAAGCTAGTCTTTCTGAAAATCAATCTGTCTTTTTTTTATTTCTAGAACTTCAATGTAAGAGGCAAGATGATTGAATGCACCTTTAAGGCCTTGCTGTTTCTCTGCCTATGTGCCATGCCCCAGATATACCACTGTAGAGGTTTTGCTACTATTGCTCTGCCTCTTGCCATGCCCTGCTATGCCACCTTAGGGATCTTGCTTCCAATGCTCTGTCTACCTACCATATCCAAGATATGCCACCAGAAGGGGTGTAGCTGCTACTGCTCTGCCTTCCTGTTAGGCCCCAGATATACCACTTTAGGGGTCTTACTGCCGCTATGCCTACCTACTATGCCCCTGATAATCTACCTTGGGGGTCTTGCTTCAATTGCTCTGCCTACCTGCCAGACCCCAGATGTGTCACCTTAGGGGCTTTGCTGCTCCCGCTCTGCCTATCTACCAGGGTTTTGCTGCTACTGCTCTGCCTGTCAGGCTCCAGATGTACTACCTTATGGGTCATGCTGTTAATATACCTACATGCAATTTCTATGATGTCCTAGCATGAGAATGTGCTGGTTGGTTCTCAGCCTAGTTCTCCCACCCTGTTGTTTGTTGGTTATACTGGGGTGTTTTGTCCCCAGAACAAAAAAAATGTGAAAAGATAAAAAATACAAGTTTCTCCTCCCAGTCCACCTGTACACACTAAGGGGCGGATTTTCAGAGCCCTGCTCGCCTAAATCTGCCTAAATCAGGGCGGATTTAGGCGAGCAGGGCCCTGCGCGCCGGTGCGCCTATGTTCAATAGGCCTACCGCGCGCGCAGACCCCGGGACTCGCGTAAGTCCCGGGGTTGTCTGAGGGGGGCGTGTCGGGGGCGGGCCCGATCCGCGTGGCGTTTTCGGGGCGGGCCGTAGCATTTCGGGGGCGGGCCCGGGGGCGTGGTTACTGCCCGGGGCGGTCCGGCGGGGGCGTGGCCGCGCCTTCAGACCCACCCCCAGGTCGCGTCCCGGCACGCGAGGATGTACGTCTCCCTCCGGGAGGCGTAAATCCCCCGACAAAGGTAAGGGGGGGGTTTAGACAGGGCCGGGCGGGTGGGTTAGGTAGAGGAAGGGAGGGGAAGGTGAGGGGAGGGGAGTTAGAGATTTCCCTCCGAGGCCGCTCCGATTCGGAGCGGCCTCGGAGGGAACGGAGATAGGCTGCGTGGCTCGGCGCGCGCCGGCTATACGGAATCGATAGCCTTGCGCGCGCCAATCCCGGATTTTAGCGGATACGCGCGTATCTGCTAAAATCCAGCGTACTTTTGTTGGCGCCTGATGCGCCAACAAAAGTACGCCAAATCGCGCAATTTGAAAATCTACCACAAAGTCTTTTTTCCATCTATACAGGAAAAGGACCTTGGAGTTCTAATGGACAATATGTTGAAATCTTTTGCTCAGTGTGCAGCAGTATCAAAAAAGCAAATAGAATGTTAGGAATGATCGGAAAAGGAATGGAAAATAAAATGGTAAATATCATATCAACTCTGTATTGAGTCATGGTGCGACTGCACCTTGAATATTGTGTGCATTTCTGGTCACTCCTATTCAAGAAAGACATAGAAATAGAAAAGATACAGAGATGGAACATCTCTCCTGTTCTGAGAGGCTAAGAGCATAAGAACATGCCATACTGGGTCAGACCAAGGGTCCATCAAGCCTATGGCACTTGGGTAGCTGGATCTAGCACTCCATTGTGAAATATATCTTGTATGGATCAGCCCTTTGTTCTTTGAAGTAAAATAGTATAAAGAAAAAAAAACCCCAAAGAAACAAACTGAAGGAACAAGAAAAGGCAGCTGCAGGCTAGCTCAGATAAAGATCTGACTATAGGAATCAAGTTGTGTAGTTGCAGTGTCAGTCAGCAAACGGTGCAGGTAATGCCTTTTCCTTAGAGTAGACTAATGTAAAACTTTTGTCACTAGCTTTGGAGGGTTATAAACTCCCAACAGGCCAGTTTGCACTAACCTAAATAGCAGTTTAACACTCAAATGCTAGTCATAAATGCATTAAAGTAGTCCAGTAAAGAGAGATAACCTGCAAACCTGTCTGTTGTTTTGTTTCAATTATTATTTTCTGGATACATACGGAAATCTATTACATCCCTGAAAACGTTCTACTTTTTTTTTTTACTCTTTATTTTATTCAAATTAAACAAATACAAATAAGAATTGCAAAAAGAATACAATTATCAAAACAACATATGAAAAGAAGGAAAAACACTTTTTACTTTTGTCGGTTTACTTCCAGGTGTATATCCAGCAAGTCTTAATTGTAAATTTTTGGGATATTTTATTTGATCAGCCTGATTGGGTCAAAAATTTGTACAAGATGAATACAGAGACAGCATGGAAAAAATACAAGTTTGCGGATAATGGAAATAGTAGGGGAAGGAAAAGTCTCTGGACTTTTTCAAGTCATTTATTCTTTGTGCATTCTCCGAGGTCCTTAAAGGGCTTCATACCCGAAGCGCTCCTTGTCTGAAATCCCGCAGCCAGGATGCTCTTTTAGAAGCAGCAATATGATGCAGCCGTCCTCTCAGTGCCGGAAAGAGAGAAGGCTGGCGTTCACCTCTGGAAGAGGATATGACTGACAGGGTCACTCGCCAACCTTTTTAAAACTGACATTTCCAGCTTATTATTTAACACCCAGTTGAATGCTCGCGATTTCCCAAAAGAGGATTCAAACTGCTAAATGTTTGAACAGGGGCACTTCTGAAGAGGGTATTTCTTTTCTCAAGTCTCCAAGATAACATGACATGTAAGTTAATTAGGGAAGAAAGCAGTAGTACTTCATTTTAAACTTACCTTCTTCTAGGTGTGAATTCTATTTAAAGCATACAGCGGTCTATTCATTAAGGGGTAAGAAAGTTTGATTAATTATTGCTTCTTCTTGATTAAACTTATCTGCTTCTTTTTTTTTTTTTTGTGCTATTCATTAAAAATAAGTATGCAAATTTAAACCATGAAAAGTGAGGCACTTTCACATCTAAAGACACTATTACGTCTTCAGTGACCTTTTATGTTTTATTTAAGGCTATGTGAAATGTTTAACATTGAAGGCCTAGATATACATACACTGCTGTTAATATATACTGTATATATACTTGACTATGTCTTTTTTCCAGAGCATGATGCAGAAAGAATAATTTCTTTTTTTACTTTTCTTTATTAATCTTGAATCAATAACATTGATGTTTAAAATGGCCTGAGTAGAACACTGCAATCACAATTTTCCTAGGGCATATAGAATATATACAAACATAGAAATGATGGCAGAAAAGGACCAACGATCCATCCAGTCTGCCCAGTAAGCTTAAGGTGGTAATTGCTGGTCATACAACTCACCCCCATCTCTTTCAGTTTCCCAGACCGTCAAAGTCAGGGCCCTTGTTGGTTGCCTTTTTCAGTCCAATTCCCCGTTTACCTCCTGCCGTTGAAGCAGAGAGCAATGTTGGAGTTGCATCAAGCGTTTCAGGCTTTCTGGTTAAGAATAGTACAAGCTGCATCAGTAAGTTATCCCTATGCTTAACTGTTTTCCCAGACCGCAACATTCAATGTCTTTCGGGCCGATACAGTAAAATGCGCAGGAGAAACCGGCGCTCCGAGGCGAGCATCCGCTCTCCCAACGCGCGCCCAGGCCACTCTCCTGGGCATGCAATTTAGTATTCAAATGAGGGCTCGCGGTAATAAGGAGGCGCTAGGGGACACTAGCGCGTCCCTAGCGCCTCTTATTGGCAGAAGTGGTGGCTGTCAGGGTTGACAGTCGACGCTTAATTTTACCGGCATTGGTTGCCGGTGTCGGTTGCCGGCAAAATTAAGTGTCCGTCATCCAACCCGCAAGCCACAGGCTGATTTTTATATTTTTTTAATTTTTGGGGCCTCCGACTTAATATCGCTATGATATTAAGTCAGAGGGTGTACAGAAAAGCAGTTTTTTCTGCTTTTCTGTACACTTTCCCGGTGCCGGGCGAAATTAACTCCTGCCTTTGCCAGGAGTTAATTTCTGAGAGGTAAAATGTGCGGCTTGGCTGCACATTTTACTTTCTGGATCGCGCGGGGGTACTAAATAATAGGCTCATCAAACATGCATTTGCATGTTGCGGGCGCTATTAGTTTCTGGGAGGGGGGGTGTTTGGCCACGCGTTTTCCACACGCTATTACCCCTTACTATATAAATGGGGGCTAACGGTGCGCTTGGTTGAGCGCACCATACTGCATCGGCCCATTTGTTGGTTTCTGGTCTGAATCTAATTCCTCTTTTCATATTTTCCCCTGCCGTTGAAGCCGAGAGCAATAATGGATTGCATCAGCATCATGAAGGTTTATTGGTTAAGGGTAGTAACCACCACACCAACACGTTACCCCCATGCACTCTTTTCTTCATTTCATCCTCTAGCCTTTAGGGATCCACAGTGTTTTATCCCATGCCGCTTTGAAGAATCTTTCACCTGTTTTTGTTTACCCCAGTACAATAATAGTAGCAATTAAAAGGGTGATTCAAGTTTAAACAAGAGCAAACCATGAACAATTTTAACAATACTGTGAAGAAGCAACTAATATGAGCTATCAGAAAATTCTAAAATAAAACAGGAGTAATATCTCTAGCTAAAAATATCTATATATAACATTAGTTATCCAATAGGCTAACAGAACTGGGAATATTCATTAAAGGATCAACCTGAGTGTTTTTAGCTTTAGTTTTTGGAAATGCAATACCTCTGAATGTGTCTGTAACAACACCCTTCAAATCCCAACCTGTCTCCTGAAAACCTACCCCCAAATCAAAGTGCCCCCGTACAATGGTCCATATATAGAGTATCAGACTGAGCCTTATAAAGAGATGCTCTCTCTCTCTCTCTCTCCTCTTCTTCTTTCCTACTGAGGAAATGTAGCAAACTGGTGTGTGTAAGATATGCTTGCAGAGCTCCAGACATGTATGAAGAGTATTTTATGCCCTATGGGGAAGATTTTAAATGTTACCCGCATGGGGTACATTTGTGCACGCTACCCAGCATGCACAAATGTACACCCGATTTTATAACATGCCGCGTGCATGTTATAAAATCCGGGGTCAGTGCGCACAAGGGAGTAAACACTTGTGCACCTTGCGCGTGCCAAGCCCAAGGGGAGCCCCGATGGCTTTCCCCGTTCCCTCCAAGGCCGCTCCAAAATCGGAGCGGCCTTAGAGGAAACTTTTTTTTCTGCCCCCACCTTCCCCTCCCTTCCCCTATCTAACCCACCCCCAGCCCTAACTAAATCCCCCCCCCCCACCTTTCTTTCAAAAGTTACATCTGCCCGAGGCAGGCATAACTTGCACTCGCCAGCCAGATGCTGGCGCGCGAACCTCCGGCATGGCCACTGTGTTGGAGGACTTGGGAACGCCCCAGCCCCACCCCCGGACTGCCCCCGGACCGCCACCATGCCCCCGGCCCCGCCCCCGGACTGCCCATTTTTGAAAGCCCTGGCACATACGCGCATCCCGGGGCTTGTGCGCGCTGCCGAGCCTATGCAAAATAGGCTCGGCGCATGCAGGGGTAGGTTTTCGGGGTTTACGCGCATAACCCTTTGAAAATCTACCCCTATGCATATAATTTATAAAATAGTGCGTATCTTTGCGCGCGTATATGGGTGCATGCGCAGCCCTTTTAAAATCTACCTGTAAGGTTATTGTCCCCAATCTGTGTCTGTGGCAAAAGTCCTTGATGAATTAGGCCTATGGAAAGCAAAACTTTACTGTCCCAAAAGAGGTGCCTCTGCAGTGCCATGAACAGACTGCAGCACAGCACCAGCTCATGCTACTTCCAGAATTCCTTCAGTGGATTTCGCCTCACACCGCAATCATTACATTCACTGTGCTCTGGGATGGGGTGTTTACAGCCTGCCTTTTAATTCATGTTCCATAATGCAATTTTTCAGGTTTCTTTGACTGAGCTTTGCGTTTTCTATTCACCTTTAATAGAATGAAGTACCAGAAGCTAAGAAAGAGGAATCTTTACTAGATCTGGACTTTGATCCTTTCAAGCCAGAAGTGGCTTCGCCGGGAATAACCCAGACACACTCACCCATGTCTCAGGTATTGCTTTTTTACTTGATTTGCTAAGGTCTGAAATAATCTTTAAACTGAACTTGTCAGATCGGCCTCTGCTTTGTGCGCCTGATGACTGTGATCCAGGAGCCTTGGGTTTCATTCCCCTCTTGAGCTGCTGATCTTAGTTTGGCTAGGGCCGATTATTCTGCAGAAGTCGGGTTTGCTGCATTTTGGAGGGGGGGAGGGGAGGGAGTAATGCGTACATGTAAGGCCGGTGTTAAAGCCGTCACGGTGTTGGGAGTTACCTGCCAGTTTTAACGCTGGCATTACATCAGGTTTCAATGCCCAGTTTATGAAAGTAATGATATGCAGAACCACGACTGCGCTAGAAGCGGCGTGGCTTATGCTAACACAGGCTGTGGGGCGCTGCATAACAGGATTCCCTTAGCATCGCTCAGCCCAAAGTGAAAGGGATGGCGAGGGAAGGGAGCCTCACCCGCCCCCCTGCTCCACCAGAACTGAATGGGCCTTCCCAGTCCCACCCTGGATCTAACAATTGCCTTCCAGACCCGTAAAACTGCCCACCCCCCACCCTCAGACCACCACTTGTGCTCTCGTAGGGCCCCCTCGGTCTTCACTGGTAGAAAGGAACTGGTTTCACGACTGCAGACTGAATGCAAAATGCTGCTGCTGGCGCGCCCGGCCTCGGGTTCTTTGGCACGCTGGTCAGAGAGGTTAGCGGCGCCATTTGGGATTTGGCGTCATGACCTGCAGGATGGAAACCGCAGAGCTCCTGCTGGCAAAGTGCTGGGGACAACTGTGGCCATGGAAGTAGGAGAATGGGGCGGGGAGTGGATTGTTTGGACCTGGAAATGTTAAACGACTCCTCCTAAGGTGTCATTTACTTCCCTGTATTATGTGGCCTGCATTAAGCTTCTTAGGTGATAAGAATGAAGGTCTGGCACCATGTTATCAGTTCAATTTGGGTTTTTTTTTTTCATTTTCAGCACTTTTTTTGGGGCCAAATTTAGTTTTGATGGACTTTTTTTTATTCTTTTTTTTTCTCTCCAGATTATTTATTTGTAGATATTGTGTGCTATTTACCAAAATGAGTATCCCAAAACCTTCTGGGGGAGGGGGGGGGGGGAGTTGGTTAAAGGCACCATATGTTCATTTTGTGGAAAATGAGCCCAAACAAGAATGGCCTGTTTCAGTTCAGATTCCCCATCCAATTGCAATGAATGCCCATCCCCAAGTATTAATGTTAGATGTACTCTACAGCATTAATACTGCATGAGGCCATTGACACAGGAAATCATTTTGTTGAAGGGAGGGGACGTTTGTATAGGTGTTTCTTTACCGCCTGGTAACGCTAACACACGTTCACGTTACGCGTGTCTTACATGGGTGTTAAGTAATGCCTGCATTCACCTGTTAAATGCGGGCTTCAGGTACTGCTCTTAGGCTGTTATATAGCAGTGCAAGGTACCATATTGGAAGTGAGGGTGTGATTCTAAAAGGTTTTAACCACACGGCTTCTATCGGCAGACAAACCTGAGAAAAATATAGCAAAGTGTAAATCAGTTTCTTATACGATTTTGAAATAGTGCGATTTTTGGCCCAAGTCATAATTTGGTGAAACACGAACTTTGTGCATGCTAAAAGATGTGCAAATTAGCACTGAAGAATTGTAGCCAGTTCCTTAACACAGACCCTTTGTGCGTGTGTGTGTTTATACATGAGAGAGAAGATAGGTTTTGTATGTGTTCGTGTGGGTGTTTTTTTGTCAAATTTAATTTTTTTTTATCCAGTCTCCAGTAGAGTCAAAGACAATAATAACTGGGGAGCTGGGAGTATGGTTCCTTTATTGTGACAGAAGGTGACTCCTCTAATGATAAATTATTTTTAGCTTTCCCCACTATCTCATTTGCACATTACACAATCCAGTGTACTGGATAAAGAACAAAGCTAAAAATACATTTGTATGCCTCTTTCTTTTTCAGTTACAGCCATTTGTTTTTGCAGGAATGCTTGGTTAGTCACATCCTGACCCATGAGCTGTGCTCACCTGTCTCCAGTTAAGACCCATCACTGTACGTCCACACACTGTACAATATAACACTGTAACACACATCAAGTCAAATGATTGGCATCTGCGCCTGATGGTCAGATTAATTCAGGGCTTTTTTGTTTTGCCAGTACTTGAGGGTATTTATTACCGGCACCTTTTTTGGCCTCTCCGTCAGCCTCTGGGAAGTGACAGGAGGGGAGGGGCTGGATTCACTCTTCCCTATCTCCTTCCGTATCACCCCTCCCCTCCTAATCTCCGTGTGCTGTTGCCTGGAAGGGGAGGGATTGGACAGAGCAGGAAGCAGAGGGCTGTTCTCTGCAGGGCACCGGCCAATAGAGTTGGGGCACCTTGTGGCACCGGCTCTGCTTGCCGTTATCAGGGACAACGCAGAATAACCCCAGAACCTGGTAATTGTCTGTCCTATTAACTATTCTGGGCCCTGTAATTTTAATTATTATTAGCGCTATTATGTATTTTTTCTCTTTTTCTCCTTTTAGCTACTTTATGTATTACCTTGGCAGCACATGTACACATTTTGTCATGGCAATAACATTTTCTGAATCTAAATCTGAGAGGAGCAAGGGAGAAAAGCACCAGTGGGAGAGGGATGGGAGAGAAAGAGAGAAGTACTCATGGTGCCTGCCTCTCTTTCAACTTCCTTCCCCCCCCCCCCCCCCCCACTGGTGCTTTTCCCGTGGCACAAAAGAGGCATCAGCTGGTAAAAGCGCAGCTTTTTTATGCCTCCTACCAGTGGGAGGGAGGATGTGACTGAACCCTACAGCCAGTTGCAGGGGGGCAGGGCTATCATGGGGGGCAGGGAACTGGGCAGTTGCCCTGTTTTCCCCCAACCCCTCTAAGCATGGCACTGCATTTAAGTACCAGCATCTTTCTTTCTAGGGGAAAAAAAAAAAAAAGCACTGGATTGATTGATTTATTTAAAACAGTGTATATCCTGCCAATCCAATAGTTAGCACTTATCAGCAAGTCACAACATAGAGTATATACATGCACATGCACATATCTGTTTCAGATTTGTGACCTCTGTCAACTAGAAAGTTCCTGCTTTCATGCAGTGAGTGGGTTACTTTTCTAAGTGTAATCTGCTAAGAATTCTCATGGGATGCCAAGGAAGACACAGCTCCCTTCAATTACCACCCACTGACACATAATGTATTGATTTATTTTAATGTAGATAGGCCGCAATTATCCCATGTCCTAAGTGGCTTACAAAAGCATACATTCATAAATAAAATCACATAAAATTTGCAAACAAAATAATGCAACAAATGGACCGAAAAGATGCAGTAAAGCCCAACTCTGCCATGGCCAGACACATGAAAATCCGTGGCACTTCTGCAACTTTCAGATTCCACGACCTGCAATTTGCTTTCCTGTACTCCTAGACACATGGAACTTGCTGTTTCCTTGAGGTGTTCAGAAGTCTCTGCTGATAAGTGCATGTATAGAAAAGCCTCATGGAACCAGTCTGTGCACCCTGTTTTGGGACTACCATGCAGGAAAATGTTGCACTGTAATTGCAAAGATGCCTGGCGGAAAACACGTGTCACATCGCCCTTGTTATTATCTCCTGGTTTGAGATTTATAATTTCAGGGTTTAGACTCTGTCCGGGAAGCTTATCAGCAAACAGCAGCTACAATTTTCAAATGATGAGTCTGAGCCCAAAAAGGATTTCTTTAAAATGTTGCAAAAGTTTTCCTCTACATGCCGTTTATTGGGAAATTGCCACTCAGCAAGAGGAAATGACAGTAGGACACAAACATGACAAGCTGAAATATTTATGTTTTGAAATTTTTTTTGCTGTTTTTTTTTATTTCTCAGATGAAATATCCTAACAGGTTCCCCTCGCAGCAGCTTATATTCCATCTGTTTCCAATACAAAGCGTCTTCATTTTCATCGCGGCTTGCGTTTTTTTCATGGTAGAAAAATCTGCTAATATTTCACCCTGGAAGAGAACAGATTGTCCTTGCTCAGGTGCCTTGAGACCAGGGAAACTGCTAGCAAAAATGCTTTCAATCAATGTCTACTGGCCATTGCTTCCAAACTGTAAAGTAAATCAGTCCAGAATGGCAACCGAAAAGAGCACATTTTATGGGTGGTGCAGCCACATCATTCTAGGCTGATTTATTTTTTATTATGACTAATTTTGTTTTGCTTTTTGCCTTTGTTCTCTCTCCTCTATTCATTACCACCTCCCTCTCACTTCTCCCTTCTTCCTCTTCTGCCTCTCTATAGCCTCATCATTTATTTCCCCCCACGCCAATCCCCCTCTCGTACCCAATCCCTCCTCTCCTCCTAGCTGATCCCCCTCTCATCTCCCAACACCTTCTCACCTCCAGCTGAGATACAGTGGTCAGATTATTTTTAAATTTTTCAGTAAAGGTAGCAAATACTGAGGCCCATATTCAGAAGCATTTAGACGGATAACTCAGAAGTTATCCAGCTAAATGAATATGTGGGCACTTAGCCAGCTATATTATCGCCAGCTATCTTAGTATCCAGCTAAGTCTGGTTGAGCCAAAGAGCTATCCTAAAGTTAGCCAGATAAAGTTAGCTCTATTCAATAGTGTGGCTGCACCACTGAATATCCCTCCAGAGTTAGCCAGATAAGTTTATCCAGTCAACTTTGCTACTCAGACAATGACTGAACATGGATCTCACCTTATTTAAGACAGCATCATTACAGTTTCAGTTAAGGAGAAATATTGAGCCAGAGGTTTTTGAATGTGAATCCTATCTAAATTGGAGACTTTTATCCTATCCAGTAACATTGATACATCCGAGGAAATTGCTCCTTTGAAAAGTGTTTGACCAAAATGCCAGTGATGTGCGCTATAGTTTACATCTTCTCTTCAGAATGTTAAACAAGCCCTTCGCAAGTTAGAATGACGATGGTGAAAACATAACTCAACAGAGAATCATCAAATTTGTTCAAATAGTTTGAGCGATTATAAAAAAAAAAGAAACCAATTTGGCAAAAACGGAGCTAAAATAACCATTTATGGAAGAAATCCACGTAAATTGTTTCAGCTCACTAGAAAATTGACGTATCTTCCTAATCGTTATATTGACAAAGATTTGTCTATTAACTCTGAACAGTGCAGTAATTTTGCTAACTATTTTAAAGAGAAGGTCTCAACAGAATGCAATAGATTTGTCGGTAGAATTGCTCCTCTGGTTCTGAATTCTGACAATGGCCTTTCTTTGTGAGACTCATTTTCTGAAGTATCTAGTAAGGAAATTCAGCAAATACTGGTTAGGCTTAATCCATCCTTTTGCTCTTTAAATCAGTATCCACTGGTTTTGCTAAAGGCTTTACATGAAGATCTAAGTATATTTCTTGGCGAAGGTTACCAATTTGTCCTTCACAGAGGGCCATTACTAAGACCCTTTATTTTACAGTAATTTTAGACCTATTCCAAACTTGCCTTTTTAATCTAAAATTACTGAATATGTGGTTTTAACTCAACTGGATGATTTTTTAGAAGAACATGTGTCAATTTGGATTTCGGAAATTAAACAGTATCAGCACCCTACGATTGTCTTCTCTGGATACGATGTGGTTTTGAAAAGGGAACATCCTATGTGATGCTTTTATTAGATATTACTGCTGCATTTTATATGATCAATCATGTGATTTTGCTTAACTATTTCTGGAACCATTTTTAACTGGTTTTTGATCTTATTTGTCTGACAGAAAGCACAAAGTTACCCTTGCTGCATCCTGATCTCAGTGGCATTGTTTAACAACTGGCAGTCCTGCAGTGTTCTACCTTATCTGTGGCATTATTTGATATTTATATGACTCCAGTTTGCAAGGTTCTGAATTGCTTGGGTATTCATTTTAAGATGTATGCTGATGATATACAGTTTTTTATGCTTAAGCTCTCATTTGGGCACCAACCAGTAAAATGCTTAAGAATTGTTTTTTTTACAATTCAAACTTGGCTAATCAGGGCTGGCAGGAGCACTAGGCGGTCTAGGTGATTGCCTAGTGCACCGGAAGTGTGCTGGGCATTGGAGTTGGAGGAAAGGGTGGTGTTTTGTTTGAAGCGGATGATCGTGAGACGCAGCTGAGTGGGCAGTCGATGGTTTGTTAGTTATGATGCTCAGGGATTGGTGACGAGAATGAGTAAGAGAGAGAGAGAGAGAGAATATAAATAAATGTCACATGACCACTGCCCAGATAAAACTGAATTCTGATTCTAACTAGACCTCTGCTAGATGATGCCCTGTAATGTTTCTCTCACAACAAAATAACCCACACCCACTGTACTCCGGTGTACCGAATAGTCTGCCAACAATATTCAAAACGAAAGGTATCACCAGTATGTATTTTATCATTCAACACTATATGCAAAAGCCCCAATATATATGTAGGCCCCTTACTTACAGAGTCTGTATAGTCTAACAGACACTATTTTTGTATAGGGTCACCTTGCTTTAATTTAAATCAACAATAGTCCATTTTTTGTTCGAAAATTTTTCATTATACTAAAAACTAATGTCACACACTCTGAAAGAGAGGACACAGATACTCATCTACTCCGTGGTAGTAGTGCACCCGACACAGCTGTGTTTCGGACGAAATCGTCCTGCTTCAGGGGGTGTCCTTCAAAATTTGCTTATTTGAGAGCGTCGTAGGGAAGCCTTGTAATTCCTTGGAACCGCATTTCCTTAATCGTCCATAGCAGCCCCGTTGGAGATGCAGTCCAACGGGGCTGCTATGGACGATTAAGGAAATGCGGTTCCAAGGAATTACAAGGCTTCCCTACGACGCTCTCAAATAAGCAAATTTTGAAGGACACCCCCTGAAGCAGGACGATTTCGTCCGAAACACAGCTGTGTCGGGTGCACTACTACCACAGAGTAGATGAGTATCTGTGTCCTCTCTTTCAGAGTGTGTGACATTAGTTTTTAGTATAATGAAAAATTTTCGAACAAAAAATGGACTATTGTTGATTTAAATTAAAGCAAGGTGACCCTATACAAAAATAGTGTCTGTTAGACTATACAGACTCTGTAAGTAAGGGGCCTACATATATATTGGGGCTTTTGCATATAGTGTTGAATGATAAAATACATACTGGTGATACCTTTCGTTTTGAATATTGTTGCCCTGTAATGTTTAACATGCAATAGTTGGTAATAACATAAACATTTATTCTGCCATCCGTAATTTAGTAATTATCTTAGATTCTAATTTAATGTATCTATGAAACAATTTAGTTTAGTTATGAGGTCTTTGGGGGTCATTTTCTATCGCTTATTGCACGTGAAAAGTCCCTTTTCACGTGTGATAGCTTGCCGGGGGGGGAGTCGGGGCAGTGAGGGGAGGAGTTGGGGTGGCGAGGAGACGGACGCTGCGATGTCTTTGCTGGCGGGAATAAGGTAAGCACCGTTATTGTTGCCAGTAGCGCACCCAATAGCGCCACCATTCATGGTGGCGCTATTGGGTGCGAAAACTGGCAGCGAAAACACCACAGTGGTGCGATGGCTGCCAGCTTTCGCAGGCCTGCCCCCCCCCCTTCATCCTCCGCCCCCCCGTTTTGCTGGATTCACCATTCTGCGGTAGAATGGTGAATCCAGGCCTTTGTTTGCAAAGCTGTATATGTTATGTAGACTTAAGCTTGCATTATCTTATCAAGATTTCCGTTTACTTTTGCAAGCATTAGTGATTATTAGTGATAGGTTTAAACTATTGCAATTCTTTTCTGGTTGGGTTCCCAGCTAATCAGCTGTAAACCCTGCAGATAGTCCAGCACTCTGCGATGAGGTTAATATCTGGTGCCATTCATAGTGCTCATATAACACCAGTTTTAAAATCTCTTCATTGGCTGCCTATAATTGGGCAAATCAAATTTAAAATCACCCCCCAGAATCCTCAAAGAAACCTACGCCTCTCCCAGTCCCCTCTTTACCCTCACTCCCCACAAATGCCCTCTCGTCCGTAAGCACCTCCTCACCCTCCCCAGTCTATTTCCTTCTTATACTCCAGCCCCTCTTCTCATTCCCAGCTGAATCTGCCTCATCCACCAGCCCCTCTTTACCCTTCTCTTCCTCTCTCCAATTCAACTTCCCCATCTGCTTCTGATCAAGCTTCTTTTGCTGCTTGGGGCCTCGTTGGTGCTTTTACACTATGTGGCACGTCATACCTCTCTGCCCCGGCAGGCAAAGGAGAAGGGCATGGCTTGATGTACCACCACTTTCCCCTTACTTTCGCTGGACAATCAGCAGTGGTGAGAGAGAGGTACTGCTGAGCTGCTCTTGTGGCAGGCTTCGATGGGATTAGGCTCCACCTGACCACTTTGGTGACAGACTTCACTCCCACTTCTTATGCAATTACATCATGCCTTTGCACCCCCTCGTCCCCAGCTGTGACATCAGGCATCATAGTCAGATGGACAGAGGCATCGTAAACATAAGTACATTTTCATTTTAATAAAATTCACCAAACAAATTACCATCCCAGTAGACATCTTGATTAAGATGTCTGTCATGCCATCTGGTGAGATGCAGTGGGGACCTCATGGCAGATCCCTAGATTTGCCACAGCCAGGAGTGGATTTTCATTGCATTTCCACCAATGCCAAGAGAGCTGCTTGAGGAGTGTTGCAAACAGTCATGAGAGACCCATTAGCAGACAATGCTGTAGGCCTGCAAGCCTTGGGTTTGAGATGCTCTGCTCGCCAGAAAAGGAAAAAATGTAGTCAAATTATATTAAAAATAAGAGAAATATTTTTTTTTTCATTTATTCTTTATTAATTTTTTTTTAACATTACAAAGAAAATACTTTGTACAGAAATTTGAAACATGCTTTCATATATGTATTACAAAATACTCTCGAAACATCATCTTTATATTAGACCACAAACAATGGAAAATAATAAAACTAAATAGAGGAGAAAGGAAACCTTGGGAGTTTCAAAGGAAAATTTGAATATATATATCAAGAAAATTAACTCACACTTCACTAATTTACCTCATTTCCTTATGATCTGTATACATCAACCCGGTTCCTGATTAGGAGAGGAGGTAGTAAAGGCCTGCTTTCTAGAGTCTATGAAAACTCTAAGTTGTTCCGGGGCATAGAAAATATATACGTCTCTATTATAGGTAACCACCCCTTTGCAGGGGTATCTTAGAAGAAACTGAGCCCCTAGTTCATTCACTTCCTGTCTCATAGAAAGAAAGGCCTTTCTCCTCTCCTGAGTTGTTTTTGATAAGTCTGGGAATATTTGGACTTTCTGGCCCATAAAACTCTCATTAATATTTTGAAAATAACACTTCATAAACAAGCTTACATCGAATTCTGTAGTCATAGAAATCAGTAAAGTCGCCCTTTCGTATATTTCTATAGAGGATTCTAATATCTCTGTCAGGTTACTGAAATTTACTTGCGGTGGATTACTTTCTCTATTCCTATTAAATGGTAGAAAATAAATCTTATTTATACACGGAATCTGATCAGTTGACATTTTCAGACTTTCTAACATATATCTCCTTAATGTAATTCGGGGAGATTCCCCTATAACTTTAGGAAAGTTCAAAAGTCTTAAATTCAGTCTACGAAGACTATTTTCAATGAATTCCACTCTTCTGTTGGTAACTAATTTATCTTGGATTAACACTTGACACAAATTCTGAGACGTTTTTACTGCTGTTTGTAATTCCATAATTTTGCTTGAATTTTCACTAATTTTTACATCATGTTCTTGGGACATCTTGTCCAATTTCCCAGACATTGAGTTCAGTTGCCTCGTTAGCCCTTGAAAACGTGGGCCATGTGAGGCTACTAATTCCCAAAGGGACTCAAGGGTTACCGGGCCTTCCCTGATTAGTTCAGAAGCTGCAGCTCCTCCTTGTGCCCCAACCAGATCTTCTCCTTCTTTACTTTCTCCCAATTGCTGCATTTCTAAACTTCCATGCTCACTAGATATACCCAGTTCCTGACTCAATGTGTCCACTCCCTCCAATTTGTTCACTGGACTCACCGGTACTGTGTTCAAATTGGTGGTCACAAAAGGTGGAGACTGACCTGGAGCGATTGGAATCCTCAGATCTGGAGGGCTTAATGTTGTTTCCCCAGGCGATCGCAGTGCTCCCAACAGTGCTTCGTCAACGGGAATTTTAGCTCCTCCTTCGTGATAAATCGTAGTAAGTTCGGGGATAGTCTTTTGCCCGGGTGGTAGAGAGGGTGTTGAGGGATACACCCTCACCCTACCTTTCCTCTTTGGGGGCATTGATGTTGAAGTTAGCCACCCGTTGAGGTCTTCAGGCAAGCCATACCTCTGTTACAGTGTGAGTTATATATTTATATATTCTCCTCTATGGCAGCTGGGTGGTTCAGGCTCTTTCCGCCTATTCCGTCTATTCCGGACTAAGCCGGACAAAGCCGCGCGCGCCCCTTAGGCGCGCGCGGCTTTGGCGGTGCGCCGGCGGCGGTGATGCGCCGCACTCGCGCCTCTTTTATGGCGCGTGGGCCCCTCCTGATGACGTTATCGGGGCGAAACGGAAGAAGTAGAGATGGTATCGCTTTAGGGAGAATCTCACCCAGAGTCTTAGTCCCGTTCCAGCTGCAGTGAAACACCGCTCTCGCGCCTCTTTTATGGCGCGTGGGCCCCTCCTGATGACGTTATCGGGGCGAAACGGAAGAAGTAGAGATGGTATCGCTTTAGGGAGAATCTCACCCAGAGTCTTAGTCCCGTTCCAGCTGCAGTGAAACACCGCTCTCGCGCCTCTTTTATGGCGCGTGGGCCCCTCCTGATGACGTTATCGGGGCGAAACGGAAGAAGTAGAGATGGTATCGCTTTAGGGAGAATCTCACCCAGAGTCTTAGTCCCGTTCCAGCTGCAGTGAAACACCGCTCTCGCGCCTCTTTTATGGCGCGTGGGCCCCTCCTGATGACGTTATCGGGGCGAAACGGAAGAAGTAGAGATGGTATCGCTTTAGGGAGAATCTCACCCAGAGTCTTAGTCCCGTTCCAGCTGCAGTGAAACACCGCTCTCGCGCCTCTTTTATGGCGCGTGGGCCCCTCCTGATGACGTTATCGGGGCGAAACGGAAGAAGTAGAGATGGTATCGCTTTAGGGAGAATCTCACCCAGAGTCTTAGTCCCGTTCCAGCTGCCAATAAGAGAAATATTTATTATTTATGGGGCACTAACTATGCAGAATTTCTCTAGATATTTCACTTGGTTACAAATGGCAAGGTTAGAAAAACTGAGAAAACAATGTGTGAACAGTATGGGGAGTTGCTAGTTCCAGCAAAGGAAAGGTAACTGGAAAAATGGAGGAGTTAAGCTGCTGCTTGCATCCCTTATTTTATCCATCTTTTTCTCCCTGATTTATAACTATTGATACAAAATATACATTTTACATAGTGATCATTAGAAACATGGTAGGTAGATAACTCAAAAGCAGTTTAAGGTATGTTGCAGTCATTAAATGTAGCATAAAATATATCACAATTAATATAAAAGGATCCACTACATAACTGTTATAATGTACAGATTACATAAGGCATATAAATAGTTAAACTAAAAATGTTAATATTATTCAATATTAGGCATGGAAAGGGGGGAAATTTTGTTTCGTTTTTCATTTCATTTATAGGGGGGCTTTTTCCCTAAGAATTTCATTTTGCGGAATGTTTATTTCATTTCCTTCATTTAAAAAAAACAACAAAATAAACATTAGGAAAAATAACCCCAAATCAGAAAAAAAACAAAAGAAATGGGGCCTCTCGTGCTCCCCACCCATCTCTCTCACCTAGAAAAATGCCGGGGCCAGGATCCTCCCCGGGCCCCACTTACCCGGTCTGGGGGAGATCTGCAGACAACGCCTTGCGTGGGGGCCTAGGGTGAGGTCAAGGTGACCTAATGTGGCCTAAATCAATGCAAGGCCGAGGCTTCAGCCTGGGCCAAAGCATTTGGGCCAGCTGGTCCTGAAGCCTCAGTCTTGCATAGGTCTAGGCCGCGGTAGGTTGCCGTGAGCTCAGCCTAGACCTTACACAAGGCTCAGGCTTGGAGGCCAAGTTCCAACATCTGGGGCAGTCTAGGCCAGGCCCTGGACCCAGGCACAATGCTGCAGCCCAGCCCAGAGGCAAGGTTCCAATGTCGGGTCCTCAGCCTCTACCCAAGCTTGATGCTGGGGCCCAGCTTGAAGGTTGGGTCCTGATGTCTGGGCTTTGGCCCAGGGTCAGGGCAGGGCTCAACTATACATCAAAATGGCACTTTCCACTAGGGAGGTTGCTCCAGCGCAATGCCCCCAATGGAAGGCATCAGTTGGCGATGAAGAGCCAAAGAAGGAAGACACTGAAGAGGAGCTCTGAGGCCTGGGCTCTGAACCTGGGCCTGAACCCATGCCAAGGCCAGGTGTCAGATCTGGCCTCAGGCCTGGGTCTGGGCTGAAGCCTCGGCATCAGGACCTTGCCTCTGGGCTAGGCTGTGGCATCGGGCCCAGACCCTGGACTAGGCTGAGGCCCAGGTGTTTAGGACCAGCCTCTAGTCTGGGCCCTGGTGTCGGGTATGGGTTTGGGCTGAGGCCCAGCATCGGGACCTGACCTCCAGGCCCAGTCCCACTGTCCGGTCTGGGTCCAGGCCTGAGTCCGAGCCGAAGATCCGGCATTGGGACTGAGCCAGGATTTGGCATCAGATTTGGTAAATATGAGGGAGTGGTCACTGGAAATTTCCCAGGTCTTTACTTGGGTCTCTGCCTAGGATCTAGCATTGGGCCAGGGCCTAGGCTGAGACCCCAGCATCACACTCGGGCATAGGCCAAGGCCCCTTTGTTGGGTTATGGCCTATGCCTAGGCAAGGCCCAGGCTTTGAGCCTAGGCCTAGGCCAAGGCACTGGAGTCACACTTGGACATAAGCCAGGACCCATGGTTTGGGTCTAAGCCTACTCTCTAGGCAAGACCCTGGCTTCAGGCCTAAGCCTAGGCTGAGGTACTAGAGTCATGTTCAGGCTTAGGCCAGGACCCCTGATTTGGTTCTCAGCCTACTTCATAGGCGAGGCCCCAACTTCAGGCCTAAGTCTAGGCCCGATTAGTGAACTTTTTTTTAAATAAGTTTTCAAAACAAAATGAGATTCCAACAAAATTTCATCTGAATTTAACTCATCCCATTTTGAAAACAATCCAAAATGAAATAGGAAATTTTGTCCAATTTCATATTTAATTTCTCCCGAGTGCCCTTCCCTTTTCAATATTATCATAACAAATTTGTTGCAGTTAAAAGAAAATCAGTTACATGACTGTGACAAGTTTTACAAAGCATTTACTTATTGTAGATTAGTGAAACATCATAGATAGTACCAGGCCATCGCCAACCTGCCTGGATGAAATCTAAGGAGTTGTAGACTGCTGGTACCAACTGCTTACTCTAAAAACTGTCTAAATTGCCTTCATTGCTCATCTTCCTCCTTGGGTCCACTGATGATAGTATAGTCCTGGAGCAAATGCTGGATCAGCTTGCAGTAGGTCTGTAACTGTGTGGACACTGTCTCCACTTGGCACACAAGCCAGTTTATGGCAAAGACGAGGATGTCCTTGATGTAGTAGAGGACACCTTTGATGACTCCCCACATGTTCATCTTTAGAAGCAGTACATGGAACATCAACTGGTGGGTTATGTACCTCCTTGGCATGAAGTCTCTGAATTCATTGTCCAAGTTCCTCAGGAAGTCCCATGTAAAGGACACTCCCAGAATGGGTTATGGGCTCTGGAAGCCATATTGGTCCTAGAGAAAAGTGAAATCATTGTAAGTTGAGATACTTTTTATTGGATCAACAAAAATGATGTAACCTAACAGAATAGTAATCGATCATCCTTTGCCAGCATTAATCAGGAAATTTTGTATGAGAAAGAATGGGCACACTGATATTTAGTGGACAATTTTCAAATGGATATTTACCCACAGGAAAACCTGACTGGCTTTAAGGTATGGTTATTTTAAAAAGTTTATTTTAAATACTTTTTCTATTTTTCAAAATTGTTGTCTACATGTGTATGGCCATGCAGCAGAATGGTGCCAGTTTCAGAGCTGGCGGATGCTGATATGACCCAAGGAGGCATTGGGGATGGGGAAAGCCTGGAGGTTTTTAGTTATTAAAGCAATGCTGGGGAATTTGGTGGGAATCATTTCTTTTTGTTTGGAGGCTTTTGTGTTTTATTTTTCTGTTTCTTTTATTTATTTATTTATTTATTTATTTATAATTTTTATATACCGACATGCTTGATAAAAAATATCAAATCGGTTTACATTGAAACAGAACAGTCGCAGCTGTGGCGTTACATTGAAACAAGTCATCTAATCATTAAATAACAGGTGAATATAGAAAAAAATAATTATAAATAAGCATTTATAAATAAAACCATTATAGATAACAGTTGAATATAAATAAACAGGTCGTCAAAAAAAACAAACGAATGACAAATATAATGGGGCGGCATAAACAGTGGAAAGCGATAGATAAAGTAAGGCATCTAATAAATAAATATTGCTATGGGTAAGCGGAATAGAAAGGGCGTGGTGGGGCCCAGAGGAATTGGGTGGCCATGGGGAAGGAGAGGGTTGAGAAGCTCAGGCTTAAAGATGGATTGAGAAGATCTGGTTGAAGGATGGTGGAGAGGAAGAGCGAGGAGGGGGTGGGATGAGTGGCATTAAATCAGGATCGGGGAATATGCTAGAGAGGTTGAGTCTCTCTACGGATCGAGGGATATGCTAGAGAGGTTGAGTCTCTCTACGGTTCAGTTTAGTCCATTGACCAGTGTCTCCCTAATGACCTGTTATGTCCTTTGACCAGTGTCCGAATGATCTCGAGCCTCCGGAAAGGCTTGTCTGAAGAGCCAAGTTTTGAGGTGTTTCTTGAATGTTTGAAGACACGGTTCTTGTCTCAGCTCCGGAGGAAGCGAGTTCCAAAGGGTGGGCCCGGCTGTAGAAAAGGCGCGTTTTCTTAAAGTGGTTTTGATCGGAGGTGCATATAGAGATCCTTTGTAGGCGTTTCTGATTGGTCTGGTAGATGTGTGTGTGCGAAGTTGAAAGCTTAGCTTGAGAGGAGCAATGCCGTGAATGTCCTTGTGGATCATCAACAGTGTTTTGAAGGTGATCCTGGATTTTAGAGGGAGCCAGTGCAGGCCTTGTAGTGTGGGTGTAATGTGGGCTCTTTTGTTTGAGTTAGTGAGTAGTCTAGCCGCAGCATTTTGGACCATCTGAAGGGGTTTACTAGTTATTGCAGGGAGACCTAAGAGCAGAGAATTGCAATAATCTAATTTTGTAAGGATGATAGATTGTACTACTAGTCTGAAGTCGCTGAAATGCAGGAGAGGTTTCAGATTTTTGAGAACTTGAAGTTTAAAGAAACATTCTTTAGTTGTGTTGAGGACGAACAATTTTAAATTGAATAGGTTATCGAGCCGAACCCCAAGGTCTCTGACAGAGGGGGAGTGGTTAATGGTTGTTTTTGCAAATAGAGATGCACTTTGCGAGTTGAGGAGATTGTGGTTTTCATCTGGAGAGATGATGAGGATTTCGGTCTTATTTGAGTTAAGGATAAGGTTCAGGCTGGTGAGCAGGTTATTGATGGATTGTAGCAGTTCCAATGTGCCCAGGTTTTTTGCAGGGATTCAGAGATTGGAAGAAGGATTTGGACATCATCGGCGAAAATATAGTATTTTAGTTTGAGGTTAGAGAGTAGATGGCAGAGAGGCAGCAGATAAATGTTAAAAAGCGTGGGAGAGAGGGATGATCCTTGTGGGACTCCCAGGTTTGATTTGATTGGGAGGGATTCTTTATTATTGATTCTGACCTTGTAGAATCTATTTTCAAGGAATGATTTAAACCATCCTTTCCATACTTTTCCTTTTAGTTTTTTAGGTTTTTTTTCCATACTTTTCCTTTTAGTTTTAGGTTTATTTCATTTCAAATAAGCAAATAAACATAAAACAAAACAAAAACAAAGACAAAGAATGTAACAAGCAAACAAAAACTACATCTTTTTTGTGCTCCATCACTAGTCAATAATGAGGCAGTTTTGGACCCACAGGCAAAGGAAAGCAGGTACTTTGGAAAAAAAGAAAACAAGACCGGAGCCTTGGAAAGAGAATGTAATCAATTGATCAGAACCCGCCCGACTCTGGCCGAGTTTCGCCTTTTATGGCTGCATCAGGAGCTCAGCGCCTCCTGCAGCAGCAGCTTGGAAACCATCATCTCCGGAAGGCAGACACGGATTCACGACTTTGCCTTACTGTCTCATGAGTGGAAACAAGATGGAGTGTGTCAGAGACAGTAAGGCAAAGTCGTGAATCCGTGTCTGCCTTCCGGAGATGATGGTTTCCAAGCTGCTGCTGCAGGAGGCGCTGAGCTCCTGATGCAGCCATAAAAGGCGAAACTCGGCCAGAGTTGGGCGGGTTCTGATCAATTGATTACATTCTCTTTCCAAGGCTCCGGTCTTGTTTTGTTTTTTTCACATCCATGGCTATCCTAGACCGTTTACTGTCCTGCTTTGTGGGTCCTTCCTTAAGCAGGTACTTTGGACCTGTGCACTTTGCACCTACCTTGCCCCTTTGTCCCCATGGGTAAAAGTAACAGTGAGCAAGCTTTTATCCACAGTGGGGGTGGGCGGGGGCAGTGGCGAATTTCCAAAGGGCCCCTTACACATAAAGAGTTTTGAAAATTACTTGCCCTGGGATTATTGTTCCTCATAGTTCATGATGTTTTTTACAGATTGTGAAAAGAAGGGTCTTGCAGTGAAAACGGTGCTTTTAAAGGGGCCTATGTACTCACAAAACAACCCAAATGTACTTAATACATCATTATCTGGCCCACATTAGTAGTGGCTTTGAAAATAACAAATTACTTCATAGGCACGCTAGCAGTGTGACGTTAAGCTGAGCGCGCTTTTAGTACATGGACCCAAAAGGAATGTTTAAAGAAATGAACATATGAATCACTCCATCACATTTCCTGTCCTACAATGCCTTTCAAGTCATGTAGAATAATTTCCAGAATTCCTGGGTGATCAGACACTGAAATACCCATATGCAGGTAGCTGCTGTATACTGAGCGTTCTTAGAAAAGATCATGAGTTTCATTAATTTCAGCAGCTTGCGTTCACCGTGTGGTAGGTGATATCCTGATGCCCTGTTCTTTCTCTTCTCAGACTCTGCCGTGGGATTTATGGACGGTAAGGCTGTTTAAAGTGTTACATTTTGGCATGGTTTTGTTGTAACTGCATAAGCTGAATTAAAACGCTCTGTGTGCTGTACACTGAGATGATAAATAACAAATGCGTAGACTTTTAGAGAGAGTTTTAGTAATGGAGCCAAGCAATGTCAACAGAAAAGGGACTGTGTTTCATTAAACTAAAACTGAACGTCCCATTCTTCTTCCAGTCCCACCCCTGCCTCACGAAACAAAAGATAGGTAGTTGAAGGACAAGAAACTTGAACGCAAAAGGTGAAAAAAGGTTTCTATCTTGCTATTAAACTTTATTATCCTATACATAATTTAAAAACACTTTCAAAATCATCCGTATTTGAAGCCTTCCAGCAGTAAAAATGTTTCAGAACCGAAAGTGACAGGTTTTTATCCAGCGCAGCCTAAATCCTTTACTCTGGTTCCGACTGATCAAATGTTACAGAACAGGCGATATGTTCAGAAATGTACTCATCAAAAAAGCACATTTTTAAGGATTGTCAGTGTGTCATTTTGGAAACATTATGGAGCCAGTGATTGAAAAGCTATGTGGGTTTCTTTTGATGCTATAGATCCCCACTGTGGAGTTAGTGCCATCATAAACCTTAGCAAGCAGATTGTTAGCATCACTTGTGTTGGTGCTGCTAGGATAACATCCCGGGAACTCTTGAAGGACTGAATGGCACTAACGTTTGCAGTACATAAAATTGGCTGTACTTGAAGGAATGGATCTATATGTGCTTGATGTATTGGGGTAGCAGGCAGCTCCTTTAAACAGCAGCGATAGGTTTGTACCATGTCATCAATTCATGGCTTTGGGCCTCTTTGAAGGATGTTTCCAATGATAATTTTGATTGGTGTCATTGACATTTTCTTCCGTGTATGGCGCAGGTGACCTCATATATAAAAATATAAAGATGGGACCTGGTTCAGTCAGATTTATACCTCAGTAGGAGAATGTACTGCTGAATCAGTTGTGAAATAATAAGTCCTTCGGCTTTGATTTTGATGTCATAATACTTTTACTGCTTATATAGTTTCCATCATAAAATCAATGCCAATGCTCTCTTGCTTTTTCATTTCAACTGGAAAAAAAAACATTGGAAAGGATAAAGGAATAAACAAAAGAAGGCAGTAGAACATGTATTACAAAACAAAGACTGCTCTTACTGTCAGCTCATGGTGCAAATAACAGAGAAACAGAACCATAAACAGGTATAACCTCATACAACACTGCTGTTCTTTCAGCAATGGAGTATTTGGTTTTGCCAGCATTGTGTCCATGCCATTCTGATGCAAGGGCACCCCTTCAATGTCTCCCTTCAAAGAACACCCCTATTGTATGTAGGCTTTGAGCCATCCTTGATTCACAGTTATAGAGTACAACTTTCAGAACTGCATGTAGATACCAAATTCACACCTAAGTGAATCTGCAGAGATTTATGTTAGGATTTGATAAAGTGTGTGGTGGGAGTTACACAGTTGATAAAAAAAAATACCACATATTTCTGTACCCAAAAGTACACATGGATATTTGTATTGCTGGAAAATGCATATTTTCTGTACCAATTATATAAAAATATGCATTTATATTTTAGGTGTATAGTAATTCTAGCAGTGCACACATAATAAGCCAGAAGTAAATGCAGAGGCTGGTATTTTATGGAGTATGCACGTACTCCACTCATGAAAATATTTATTTGTGCATGCCCTTGAAAATCACCAGACTGCCGATACCTCCAGCAGTTCACCTAGACCTTCATTAGTCCAGCTAGGGACCCTCCAGCATGTCATCCTGAACCCCCACCAGTTCACCCAGTCCTTATACCCAAAAAACTACAGGCAAGTGTGATTTCAGTTACACAAGTCAACTTAGTAGGTGCAAAAGCATACGGAGAAGTTTGATAATACATGTGCATATGCCGCTTACAACATAGCAACATGTGCAGATACTGCCCGATCCGCTCCCGAATACTCCTAAACCGCTCTTTATTTTCCCTGTAAACATTTATATGTGACCAGTATCAGTGTGCATGTACTCTCAAGGTTTATAAAATATCATATATATGTGTGTGCAGGTTAGCTATGTGCAAATATGCTAATTTTAGGTGCACAGCTCTTTGAAAATTACTTCCATAACATGTATCCATAGTTCCGAGAAATAGTTCAAGCCACTAGTCTCAGGAAGTAGTTTGGGCAATAACCCAGCACTTTCAATGTATTACTTATCATTACACAGCAAGTGTAACTAGGTAGATTGAAAGGTACGTTTTTTTCCAGCAAGAGCAGTACCAGCATCTGCCTTTCAGTAACACAGATCAGTTTCTCATTTGTGCTTTGAGTTTGGATACACTGTTAGGGTGAACTTAAGTAGACAACGTGCCCCACTATTTATGAACCCTTCTAATACCAGATACTGTAGGATATACATTTTAATTAACAGAAGTTTCAACATTTAACACTGTTTCCTATGCCTAATGCATGTGTTTTTCTACTGTACAGACAAACAATGAACTGGTGCAGCCGGTAAGTAGACTTTAAAAAAAGAAAAAATCTAATGAACTAAAAATATGTTCATTATTGAACACTTATCATTGCTGAACCTTTACTGTTGTACTCTGTGTCTTATCTCAGTGCTATTTTAAACAAGTGGGGAAAGCATGCAGAGACATGGCTTTGGGAAAGCTTTCCAAACATAGATTTGTAGAAGAGGATGATAGGGTTCTTATATTAGACATTGGATTTGTGCTATGCTTCTGTATGTTTTTTCCACTTATTTTAATATATTCTGCTTGTGTGTGTGTGATGGTGTGCATGTATGTAATGGTATGTATGTGTGATTGTGTGTGTGTATATGTATGTATGTGTGTATGTGTATGATGGTGTGTATGTGTATGATGGTGTGTATGTGTGTATGTGTAAGATGGTGTGTATGTGTGTGTAAATGTATGTATGTGTATGATGGTGTGTGTATGTGTATGATTGTATGCATGTGTATGATGGTGTGTATGTGTAGGATGGTATGTATGTGTATATGTGTGTGATTGTGTGTTTATGTATGTATGTGTATGATGGTGTGTGTGTATGTATATGATGGCATGTATGTGTATGATGGTGTGTATGTGTATGATGGTATGTATGTATGTGCTTGTGTGTGTGTATATGTATGTATGTGTATGCTGGTGTATATGTATGTATGCTGTCATGATGTAGGCGTATGTGTTGCCTTAGATAGGATAGTGGGACTTATGGCAGGCAATTAGATGCTGCAGAATGCTGGGAAATGTTTCATTACAAAAGTGCTGCCTCCAGCACTACCATCACCACCACTACAGCAGCTTGGCCCAGAGCAAAACTGAAGCAGAATCCCAACTCACTTACCACAAACATTCTGCTGTTAATTCAGACTTTAAAAAGAAAGCAGAGAAGACAGAGCTACATGAAGAGACATACACAGGCACACAGTAATATAGGCAGATACAGACACAGGACATGCATGCCTACATACAACAGTGCTAAATCTCAGATGGGTTTGTGGCTGTGTGCGTATAGGAGTTCTGTATTGGGGTTTGGAGGTGTCTGCATGGGGGAGATGTGGGGGTAGATGTTTGTGTGGGGGGGGCAGTGTGTCTGGTGTTGAAGTGCATGGGGGGTAGCAGTTATGTGTGGGGTATATATTTGTGTATGTGGGGGTTTGGTTAGGACATGTGGAGGTGATGTGGCTTCAAAGGCGCCGTGGTTTGACAACCATTTTAGCATTCTTCCCTTGTCTGACAGCGTTCGGCAGCCTCTAACTGTGTCCCATAGTAAACCACCGGGGCTGTTTTAGGGACAGGTTCATTCTCCAGAAGCTTGGTTGAGATATTCTAATTTTCTTCTAGCAAATTTGATGATTTTCCATCCTTTCTTAGGAGACTTATTTTGCCCCAAGACAGACAGTCAGACACAAATCCCTTTTAGATATTGTTTCCAATATTCCATACGTTGAAAGCATATCAAATTATCAGATTGTCTTCAAATATCAAATCTCATGCAATTTTTCTTTAAATATGTATAATTTATTGATTTTATTTATCTCTAAAATTTTTATATCACAGTAACCTATAAAATAATGTTCTTTTTTCATCAAGCTCATCATTATCTTTGATCTTGGTTGGGTTTTTTTTTTCTGTCTACCTATAGAGCCTGACTCTTCTCCAAAAAGACTTTCACTATGTCATTAGGTTATGGTGAAAAGCCCAAATTTTGAGACAACAGAAGACATGATCAAATCTAAAACTGACTTTGATTTAGACATCTGGGTCCTAAACGTTAGCACAGCCAGTGTTAGCCAGGAGGTCATTGTTGGTCATTCTTTTAGAGAATCTCAGAAGGTTCCAGGGGCAGGGCAGACCTCAAGAGAAACAACTAGAACAGTTTTTGGAGAAGGGCAGGAAGACATTGCGCTAGAGCCAGCGGCAGCTACTATAGGTGAAAAGCCAAGGATTTTACTACCAGCACAAACTTAGTACAAGAAATCTTTCATGCCGGGAATGTGAGACTGATCAGTTTCTAGAAAACTTTACCAACAGTGAGAGCCTTGCCGCAGAAGATGATAGCTTACTGCAGGCAAAACAGCACACAATAGAAACAATAGAGAAGGATGAAGAAAACTCAGTGGGAGAAGCTGTGGATCCTTCTGAAGAGGTAGGCACTGTAGCAGCAAATAGCGAGATCATAAAATCTGCGGATGGGTTAGAAGAGAATGGTGATGCAGTGCGTCTTGAAACCTTGACCAATCAAGACAATAAAACTATGGAGAACACTGACAGAGAAAGTGCTGGTGAACCAGAACACAGCGGAAGGCAATCTAAAACTGTAGGCATGAATGCTGCTACTACTACACGAGGATTTAAAAGGGCAAGTCCAGTCAAGGAAATAACTAGAAAATATGTTGAGTCTTCACTGAGCACAACATTAGAAGACAGAGAAGACATAAGTCTTAATGATAAAGTTATGGAATATCCCTTAGATTGTCTTCAGAATGTAGCAGATATCGAAAATCAGCATCATGGTATACAGTGGGTAGATGTCACTGAAGCAGGAGGCAATATTAATTTGAGGAATACAGCAGTTGAATGCATGCAAGAAGGAGAGGGCCCTGAACACTGATGTCACAAGGTACTCAAAACAGGAAGCAGAAGGTGGTGGAAATGTTCTATCTAATGATGAATTACTGAGTGCAGAAGAGATTGTGTGCAAAACTGAAAACCACTCTTCCACCCACTCCAGAGTGGTGACACTGCTAATGAATTTGATGTTGCCGCTACAGCCTTTGAAAAAGATTGTATGCAATGGTCAGTTTCCAGTGATAGGGCTATTAAAAGCTACTGCCAGTTTTATTTAGGTATGGCTGAAAATAAAATTGTATATAGGGTGCAAAAGTCTTTGCATGGAAACTGGGAGACTAGACCCCAGGGTATAGATACAAATGAGATCTGGCCGGCCAACTGAAATACAACAATCAACAGTGATCGCTGGGACTTCTCCAGTTCATCTGTTGGATGTGATCTTTGGATCCATTTCCCTAAGCAAGAAGTCTCAAAGGAAGATGAATTGGATGTGACATTGATAGGGTCTAGTTTGAAATGGCACATTCAAGGCATGGAATTACATGAGCACTCTGGAGATGTAAATGTCAGTGCGAGTCAAGAGGCATCCGTGAACCAAGGTTCACCTGTGGTTCAGGAAAGCCTTACCTGCACTGAAGCAAATTGAGAGATAGCGAGACCGAATGATCTGTTTCAAGAAGCAAATTCCAGAAATGCCAGCATGGAGAGTTCATCTAATCCCAAAGACAACGAGAACAACAACTCCGATTTATCTGAAGATGAACTTGCTAACTGGAGACATGGATTGTTGTACCAGGAAATAGAGGCAGTTGAAGAGGTACCACTACCTACTCTAGTGTGTAGTATAGTAGACAAAATGTTCCCTAGGACATATGTAACCTTGTATTTTATGTGTGGTCTGTTGCTTATTCCTCTTCTAAATGTTTACTAATTTGATATGCACAATGTCATACTGTCCAATCATATATGTAAGCTGAGAAAATAGGATTTCTGTGAAAACAACCAAAATCAGGATACATTTGTATCCTGTTCACTTTGCTTGCTTGATTTATACTTTCAAACTGTAAGTCATTTTACCAGCCTTTTTTCTCTGTTTGAACTGGAACATACTACCATAGGCACAAAATGGGAGAACATTTTTGCTTGTTCATCTGTTCAGTTTGAAATATTTTCGTGTGTGAAAAAATATTTGTGAAACTTGATTCTTGATTTGTTCTGATGTTTCCTTTTGCTTAGGCATCCAGCAGTGCATTTAACGGATTCACGCAGGTGAGTAAATGTGCTTTTTATGTAATACACAAAAAGTATTTTTCCCCATTCAGTGCCTGTGAAAAAAAACCTTTATTGAATAAGGTCCTCTGTGTTGTATTCTGTCCAGTCTGAGTAGACTGCGAGTGCACAGTTTAGCAATTTGCAATGCAGAGGCACTTTCTATTTAAGAATAGTCATGTGAGGGCAAGAGGCCTGAACAGAGATGTGCGGAGTTGTTGAGTTGTAGACTTTTTTTAAAAATAAAAATAATCAGATGTGGATTCCTAGAAACTGTTGACTCTGCTTTGGAGTTAGAGACAATTTGTCCAAGTGAATGGGAGCAGAATGTGTAGGAACCTCCAAGCACTGCTGTCCTGAAAAAGGACCCGGTACTGAAGCAACCTCTGATAACCCAGAGAGTAGTGCACACTCCGCCCTAAGGCTGGCTTGCACTGCAGTTGTTACTAGAAAACTTTTGCATGCCTCTCGACAACTTGAACATGTATCCAGGTCTAAACATTTTGAGGACCATGACCTAAACATTTTTCCTGTTTAACTTGATGGCACTCAGTGTTAATTAATGACAAAGCACGATTTATTCAAAATCATTTAAAATGTAAAAAACAAAAAAAATGTGTACAGAGGTCTTTTGTAATAATCGCTAAAACTGTGGGCTTTTAGGATATTTAACATGCAATCCGCTCACCCTGGTGAATTTTTAGAAAATGTCAAAGTTAAAACTCAACTCTGATTGCTATCCTCCAGCACACATACACGTAGAAAATAAGGATAATCCAAGAGGAACCCACTGGTTTTCATTTTATCAATACAATGGGAGAAGCTTTGTTTTCATGAGAGCTCATTCCACTGCTTACCACAGTATACTTAAGGGCCTTTGCACTGAAAGTTGTGCCCCGCCCCAACCCACACACACAAACATATACCCACACATCGCCACACACCCTTCTTACACATCTCCCACTCACAAATACTCCATACCCACATACATACCTCCCACCTCAGAGTCCATACCCACATTTACACCTTTCACACACAAATACTCCATACCCTGATATACAACTCCCACACACAAATACTCCATACCCTGATACACAACTCCCACACACAAATACTCCATACCCACATACACACCTCCCATCACAAAGAGTCCATACCCACATACACACGTCCCACCACAAAGAATCCATACCCACATACACACCTCCCACGCACAAATACTCCATACCCACATACACACCTCCCACCACAAAGAGTCCATACCCACATACACACCTCCCACGGACAAATACTCCATACCTACATACACACCTCCCATCACAAAGAGTCCATACCCACATACACACGTCCCACCACAAAGAATCCATACCAACATACACACCTCCCACGCACAAATACTCCATACCCACATACACACCTCCCACCACAAAGAGTCCATACCCACATACACACCTCCCATGCACAAATACTCCATACCCACATACACACCTCTCACACACAAATACTCTATACCCTGATATACAACTCTCACACACAAATACTCCATGCCTACATACATACCTCCCACACACAAATACTCCATAACCCGATACACACCTCCACACACAAATACTTCATACCAACATATACACCTAGCACACACACAGAGTCCATACCCACATACACACCTCCCACACTCAAATACTCCACCATACCCACCTACACACCTCTCACACACACTCTATACTCACATACACAACTCCCACACACAAACACTCCATACCCACATACACACCTCCCATCACAAAGAGTCCATACCCACATACACACGTCCCACCACAAAGAATCCATACCCACATACACACCTCCCACGCACAAATACTCCATACCCACATACACACCTCCCACCACAAAGAGTCCATACCCACATACACACCTCCCATGGACAAATACTCCATTCCCACATACACACCTCCCATCACAAAGAGTGCATACCCACATACACACGTCCCACCACAAAGAATCCATACCCACATACACACCTCCCCACGCACAAATACTCCATACCCACATACACACCTCCCACCACAAAGAGTCCATACCCACATACACACCTCCCATGGACAAATACTCCATACCCACATACACACCTCCCATCACAAAGAGTCCATACCCACATACACACGTCCCACCACAAAGAATCCATACCCACATACACACCTCCCACGCACAAATACTCCATACCCACATACACACCTCCCACCACAAAGAGTCCATACCCACATACACACCTCCCATGCACAAATACTCCATACCCACATACACACCTCTCACACACAAATACTCTATACCCTGATATACAACTCTCACACACAAATACTCCATGCCTACATACATACCTCCCACACACAAATACTCCATAACCCGATACACACCTCCACACACAAATACTTCATACCAACATATACACCTAGCACACACACAGAGTCCATACCCACATACACACCTCCCACACTCAAATACTCCACCATACCCACCTACACACCTCTCACACACACACTCTATACTCACATACACACCTCCCACACACAAAGAGTCCATACCCACGTACACACCTCCCATACATAAATACTCCATACCCACATACATACCTCTTACACACAAATACTCCATGCCCACATACATACCTCCCACACATAAATACTCCATACCCCGATATACATCTTCCACACACAAACACTCCATATCCACCTACACACTTCTCACGCCTTACCCACATACACACCTCACATACACAAATACTTCATACCCACATACCCACTCCCCCATCACACACACACACACACACACAAATATACATACACATATCATTTTACACCCTTCTTATCCACCTCCCACACACAAATACTTCATAGCCAGTGCTATTACTAGCAACGGTAACATGGAATCGACTTAGTTTTTGGGTACTTGCCAGGTTCTTATGGCCTGGATTGGCCACTATTGGAAACAGGATTCTGAGCTTGATGGACCCTTGGTCTGACCCAGTATGGCATGTTCTTATGTTTTTATACCTACATCACACTCCCCCAAAACACACGCAAATGCACATCCCTACATAAATATACCCCATCCCACTCTCCACCCCTCACTCACCCCCAAATACATCCCACACAGTCCTACACACACACACACCACGTAGATCACACATATACTCCACCATACCCACCTACACACCTCTCACACACACTCTATACTCACATACACTCTATACTCACATACACAACTCCCACACACAAACACTCCATACCCACATACACACCTCCCATCACAAAGAGTCCATACCCACATACACACGTCCCACCACAAAGATTGTGAAGATTGTGTGTTGTGTGAATAGGTACTATTGTGTATTTGTGAATAGGTGCTATTCTTTGTTAATCAGCACAGCAGTGAGTCACTCAGGAAATCTAACTGAAAGGTCACGCAGGAAATCTAACTGAAGTGTACATCTCCTAAGGGATTATTTTGCACTAATTTACTTTAGAAGCACATTATAAATTAGAAGGAAAGAGCTCAGTAACCCACATTCCAGTGGAAACACTGAGAGGAGAGGATCACCTTGCTGGTGGCTGAAAGGAATCAGTAAGTTTTTGCTTGGGACATTGACATTGACTTTTTTTAAAAGTATTGGGGCAAAGTTAACTATTTGGGAATATTATTTAGTGTGTTTGTGTGTTTGTGCCTTTAATAGTCAGTCAGTGAATAAAACAAGTTAGACTGTTTGCATTTTTAAATAGTCAGTCAATAAGGTAGCAGTAGGTAAGCAGTAAATACACAAGTTAGACTGTTTGTATTTTTAGTCAGTCAATAAGGTAGCAGTAGGTTGGCAGTGAATAAATAAACAAGTTAGACTGTTTGTATTTAGTCAGTCAATAAGGTAGCAGTAGGTAGTGTGTTTATTTTTTAAAAGTCTGCCTGACTATTAAAGTGTCCTCCAGACTTTTAAAGAGCTAAGTGTTTTATTTAATAAATAACTGAGTGCATTGTATTGAAAAACAAAAAAAAAACACAAAACAAAAAAAAAAACCCACAAAAAAGTAGCCAGAAGCTAGAAATAAGCTAGGAGCAGTATATACCAAAGTAAAAAAGTTGAATAGTTCAGCTCAGTTACTCACCTTGGAAAGGTGTTGAGGTAGTGTGATTAGGTTTGAATAGAGAACATTTGTTAATCAAGGGAGCTGTGAGTCACTCAGGCTGACTAACTAAAGTTAGACTGTTTGTAATTCCCAACCCTCCCACCCCTCGCCCACCCACCCCAAGCTCATCCCTTAATTTATAGGCAGGTGCCACTTGCACAAAAAAAAAAACAAAAAAAAAAAACAAAAAAAAACCCCATCAACAAAAACTTTATTGAGAATTCGATCAGACCCCAGTAGGCCACTACCAGACATATAGTGAATTCACTAATACATTTAAAGGAACTTAGACACATTCCTACTCCCATAGCAACCTAAAACTTAACTAGGAACTGATCAAAATTGAGATGAAGGCAGCAGTCCAGCAGCAAGAGGGGGCTTCCCAGTCTTTTGCATCGAGTGTCACATGTATGATTTTTTACCCACCGGTGAGAAGTTGTACATGTGCATGCGATGCAAAGAGCTCCTGGCTCTCAGAGAACGAGTCCGATCTCTGGAGGCTAGAGTGGCAGACCTGGAGGAGCTGAGGGAGACAGAGAGGTATATAGATGAGACCTTCAGGGACATAGTAGTCCAGTCCCAACTTCAGACTGGCAGCCCTGGTGCTGCCTTGGAGGAAGAAGGTCTCATAATGGGAGAGCACCAACCAGATGTAGCAGGAAAGGATCCTGTAGCAAGGACCTGCTCTCTAGGTGATGCATTGTCCTTTCGCACTGAGGATATCTCCCCAAGGCCTACTGCCCAGGAGGGAAGGGTTAGGTCGGCCGTCATAGTTGGTGATTCGATTATTAGGAATGTAGATAGCTGGGTGGCGGGTGGGCGTGAGGATCGCCTGGTAACATGCCTACCTGGTGCGAAGGTGGCGGACCTCACGCGTCACCTAGATAGGATTTTAGACAGTGCTGGGGAGGAGCCGGCTGTCGTGGTACACGTGGGCACCAACGACATAGGAAAATGTGGGAGGGAGGTTCTGGAAGCCAAATTTAGGCTCTTAGGTAGAAAGATTAAATCCAGAACCTCCAGGGTAGCATTCTCTGAAATGCTCCCTGTTCCACGCGCAGGTCACCAGAGGCAGGCAGAGCTCCGGAGTCTCAATGCGTGGATGAGACGATGGTGCAAGGAAGAGGGATTCAGTTTTGTTAGGAACTGGGGAACCTTTTGGGGAAGGGGGAGTCTCTTCCGAAGGTATGGGCTCCACCTTAACCAGGGTGGAACCAGACTGCTGGCGCAAACCTTTAAAAAGGAGATAGAGCAGCTTTTAAACTAGAACAAAGGGGAAAGCCGACAGTCGCTCAGCAGCGCATGGTTCGGAGAGATGTATCTTTAAAGGATACTAATGATGCATTAGAATTAGGGCATCCCGACAGTGAGGTTCCAATAATTAGAAAAGTAGTCCAAGTGCCTGTAACTAAAAACTACCTGAGCTAAAAAATTGTAACTTATCCCTATCAATTAAAAAGCAGAATAAAAATACAATCAAAAAACAAACTTTGAAATGTTTGTATGCTAATGCCAGAAGTCTAAGAAGTAAGATGGGAGAACTAGAATGTATAGCAGTAAATGATGACATAGACTTAATTGGCATCTCAGAGACATGGTGGAAAGAGGATAACCAATGGGACAGTGCTATACCGGGGTACAAATTATATCGCAATGACAGAGAGGAGCAGTCGGGAGGAGGTGTGGCGCTTTATGTCCGGGATGGCATAGAGTCCAACAGGATAAACATCCTGCATGAGACTAAATACAAAATTGAATCTTTATGGGTAGAAATCCCTTGTGTATCAGGGAAGACTACAGTGATAGGGGTATACTACCGTCCACCTGGTCAAGATGGTGAGATGGACAGTGAAATGCTAAGAGAAATTAGGGAAGCTAACCAAATTGGTAGTGCAGTAATAATGGGAGACTTCAATTACCCCAATATAGACTGGGTAAATGTATCATCGGGTCACGCTAGAGAGATAACGTTCCTGGATGGAATAAATGATAGCTTTATGGAGCAATTGGTTCAGGAACCGACGAGAGAGGGAGCAATTTTAGATCTAATTCTCAGTGGAGCACAGGACTTGGTGAGAGAGGTAACGGTGGTGGGGCCACTTGGCAATAGTGATCATAATATGATCAAATTTGATTTAATGACTGGAAAAGGAACAGTGTGCAAATCCAAGGCTCTCGTGCTAAACTTTCAAAAGGGAAACTTTGATAAAATGAGAAAAATTGTTAGAAAAAAACTGAAAGGAGCAGCTACAAAGTAAAAATGTCCAAGAGGCGTGGTCATTGTTAAAAAATACCATTCTAGAAGCACAGTCCAGATGTATTCCACACATTAAGAAAGGTGGAAAGAAGGCAAAACGATTACCGGCATGGTTAAAAGGGGAGGTGAAAGAAGCTATTTTAGCCAAAAGATCTTCATTCAAAAATTGGAAGAAGGATCCAACAGAAGAAAATAGGATAAAGCATAAACATTGGCAAGTTAAATGTAAGACATTGATAAGACAGGCTAAGAGAGAATTTGAAAGAAGTTGGCTGTAGAGGCAAAAACTCACAGTAAAAACTTTTTTAAATATATCCGAAGCAGAAAGCCTGTGAGGGAGTCAGTTGGACCGTTAGATGATCGAGGGGTTAAAGGGGCACTTAGAGAAGATAAGGCCATCGCGGAAAGATTAAATGATTTCTTTGCTTCGGTGTTTACTGAAGAGGATGTTGGGGAGGTACCCGTAATGGAGAAGGTTTTCATGGGTAATGATTCAGATGGACTGAATCAAATCACGGTGAACCTAGAAGATGTGGTAGGCCTGATTGACAAACTGAAGAGTAGTAAATCACCTGGACCGGATGGTATACACCCCAGAGTTCTGAAGGAACTAAAAAATGAAATTTCAGACCTATTAGTAAAAATTTGTAACTTATCATTAAAATCATCCATTGTACCTGAAGACTGGAGGATAGCAAATGTAACCCCAATATTTAAAAAGGGCTCCAGGGGCGATCCGGTAAACTACAGACCGGTTAGCCTGACTTCAGTGCCAGGAAAAATAGTGGAAAGTGTTATAAACATCAAAATCACAGAACATATAGAAAGACATGGTTTAATGGAACAAAGTCAGCATGGCTTTACCCAGGGCAAGTCTTGCCTCACAAATCTGCTTCACTTTTTTGAAGGAGTTAATAAACATGTGGATAAAGGTGAACCGGTAGATATAGTATACTTGGATTTTCAGAAGGCGTTTGACAAAGTTCCTCATGAGAGGCTTCTAGGAAAAGTAAAAAGTCATGGGATAGGTGGCGATGTCCTTTCGTGGATTGCAAACTGGCTAAAAGACAGGAAACAGAGAGTAGGATTAAATGGGCAATTTTCTCAGTGGAAGGGAGTGGACAGTGGAGTACCTCAGGGTTCTGTGTTGGGACCCTTACTGTTCAATATATTTATAAATGATCTGGAAAGAAATACGACGAGTGAGATAATCAAATTTGCAGATGACACAAAATTGTGCAGAGTAGTTAAATCACAAGCAGATTGTGATAAATTGCAGGAAGACCTTGTGAGACTGGAAAATTGGGCATCCAAATGGCAGATGAAATTTAATGTGGATAAGTGCAAGGTGATGCATATAGGGAAAAATAACCCATGCTATAATTACACGATGTTGGGTTCCATATTAGGTGCTACAACCCAAGAAAGAGATCTAGGTGTCATAGTGGATAACACATTGAAATCATCGGTTCAGTGTGCTGCGGCAGTCAAAAAAGCAAACAGAATGTTGGGAATTATTAGAAAAGGAATGATGAATAAAACGGAAAATGTCATAATGCCTCTGTATCGCTCCATGGTGAGACCGCACCTTGAATACTGTGTACAATTCTGGTCGCCGCATCTCAAAAAAGATATAATTGCGATGGAGAAGGTACAGAGAAGGGCTACCAAAATGATAAGGGGAATGGAACAACTCCCCTATGAGGAAAGACTAAAGAGGTTAGGACTTTTCAGCTTGGAGAAGAGACGACTGAGGGGGGATATGATAGAGGTGTTTAAAATCATGAGAGGTCTAGAACGGGTAGATGTGAATCGGTTATTTACTCTTTCGGATAGTAGAAGGACTAGGGGACACTCCATGAAGTTAGCATGGGGCACATTTAAAACTAATCAGAGAAAGTTCTTTTTACTCAACGCACAATTAAACTCTGGAATTTGTTGCCAGAGAATGTGGTTCGTGCAGTTAGTATAGCTGTGTTTAAAAAAGGATTGGATAAGTTCTTGGAGGAGAAGTCCATTACCTGCTATTAAGTTCACTTAGAGAATAGCCACTGCCATTAGCAATGGTTACATGGAATAGACTTAGTTTTTGGGTACTTGCCAGGTTCTTATGGCCTGGATTGGCCACTGTTGGAAACAGGATGCTGGGCTTGATGGACCCTTGGTCTGACCCAGTATGGCATTTTCTTATGTTCTTATATACACCTGGTCCCAGCACATGTATACCTCCCCAGATACAGGGAAAATAAATTATTCCGTTTCTCTGTTCATTTCCCTACACAATACAGACATACACACTTCCCGCAACAGATCTTGCCCAACCACACACATTTATCCCTCAGTGCACACACCATCACCAACATATACCCACTTATATGCCTCACATATACTTATATACACGTATATCCACTAAACACCCCTGTACACACATTTCTCCACACCCACCTGATTTCAACCCATAACCATACACCGTCACAAACACATCTGATGCATACAAATGCACAGTTTACGCTAAAAGAAAAACCACACCCCCAACTCTCATACACACAATCCTTCCACAAACCCCTCCTTTCCAAACAAACCCATACGCACCCAAAAACACATAAATACCTCACACATTCATCCCCCCAGATACCTCCTCTCACACACACCCACCCTATACACAGATCTATATCCCCACATATACACCTTCACCACCCATGCACACCGATCCTTGCACACCACAGACATTTCCCCCACATACAGTCCTACCACACCCCTTCTGCACATCGATGTTGGAAAGCACTCCCAAGGCCATGCCTCTGCATGCTTTCCCTACTTATTATATGTTGCACTGGTTGTAGTAAAGCAATGTGTATATTTTTAGTGTCTGGACTTAGCACCTTGCTCCTTTTTTCAACTTGCAATTTTCCACTTTGGAAATGCTCACTCAGCCTTTTCACTAGATCCAGGATAAGGCCAACACTCTTAATACAGATTGAGCTGGGTTCAGGTCTCTGCTTGAACTTTCCCCTCCAGTAGTTATGCATGGATCAATTGGTGTTGGCAGGAAAGGGTTTCAAATGGTACAACAAGAGAACTTCAGGTTCAAATTTGAGCACTTGTCAAAGGTTTTTTGGGTTGGTTTTTTTTTTTTTAAATACCAGCATAGTTTGCAAAGTTTACATGAAATTCCAACTTTTGAAAAGGATCACTTGCTTATATGGTGCTTATAAACTGCTGTTTTCGAAGGTCTTCTGTAGACCTGAAATGTTTCTAGACCTAGATGAATACCATTTGTCATTTATGTTCTTGCAAAACAAGTGGATGTTTCCCTCTCCTTCTTGCTGTTCTTCCAATGGCAAGCAATCGTACAAGATGAAAGTTGCAGGTCCAAACCATGTATGCTTTTGCTGTCGAACAGAATTTTCACTTTGAATCTCAAACAATTGAAAAGTTGATGTATGTAAATATTTTCAACTCATCATTAAGAAATATCAGGAGGCAAAACAGCTTGTTATTGTTTACACCTGTGCCCATAAACCTTCACAAAGATTCACTTTTTGTAACCTTTGCCATCTGCGCTGTTGAATACAGTAATAAATGACCGACAGACTTTGGTCTGTCGGTCATTTATTACTGTCTGACACTGGGAATAGTTGTGGTCTGACACTGGGAATAGTTGTGGTCTGACACTGGGAATAGTTGTGGTCAACACCATTTTTTCTAAAGACAGTAAAGTATTTTCCTTTGGAGGAGTAGCTTAATGCTTAGAGCAGTGGCCTGTGAACCAGGAAAGCCAGGATTCAAATCCACTGCCACTCCTCATGTCCTTGGGCAACTCATTTCACCCTCCATTGCCTCAGGGCCAAACTTAGGGGGAGATCCATCAAGCCGTGATATTTTATTGTGGGAGGGGTAGAATATCGCAGTCTGATGGGGCAAAGTAGACTTAATGTACTTTTTCAAAATGGTGTTGTCCAGCCCGGAGCTAGGGGGCACTCTGGGCTGCCACTGAACTACCAATGATTCTACTATGAGATAGTGGGAGGGCCCCCTAGACCATCAAGTCCTTATTGGATTTAAGGGGGGCCCACCAGGCACCAGGGATTGTGTTCTATTTCAGGAAGGGGTGGCTGGGAGGTTTGTCTGGTGGGGGAGGGGACTGAGAAGGGGAGGGTTGATGTGAAAGGAGGTGTTTTATTAACAAAAGAGGAGGGGTTTGGGGAAGGGGTGGAGCATCATCACTCAGTTCTAAAGACAATTTTTTAAAATTTTGAGTTCACACCTCCTCGAGAGGTGGCAAGGGAGTGGGTGGGGTCTCAGATGACCCCCAAGGGGGAATTTATAACTTCATGGGGTAGGTGTTGGTCCTCGGGGCCCTAAACTTTTTACCGCAGGAGCTTTGGGGACCATGCTATCGACCCGCTGCTCCTGCAGGAAAATAGTTACACTTTCCTCAAACACAATAAAATAACGGCACTGATTTTTTTCAAAGTCGGCCATGATATTTTATTTGCATAGAAGTAAGTATGGATTGGCTGCTTTGCATGAATTTGCAAAATTAATGAATGCAAAATTCATGCAAAGCAGCTAATTGTAATAGGGGTGTGTTTGGGGTCTAACTACCACTTGATATCATGAATATCACACAATATCACGATATAGCGATATTGTGCAATAAACAATGTGAATCATGTGTTAAACGCTGTTTAATGTGCATTATAGACTTTTGACAACTTAGTAAATTCGGGCCTTAGATCAGGATGGCCCGCTCCAGTCCTCGAGAGCCACAAACAAGCCTGGTTTTCAAGATATCCACAATGAATATGCATGAGATAGATTTGCTTATAATGGAGGCAGTGCATGCAAATCAATCCATGCTTATTCATTATGGATTTCCTGCAAACCAGGCCTGTTTGTGGCTCTTGAGGACCAGAGTTGGCCACCCCTGCCTTAGACTGTGAGCTCTCTGGGGACAGAGAGCTCACAATACCTGAATGTAATCTGCTTCGAAGTGCCGAAAGGAGGAATATAAATCAAATAAATAAATAAATAGAATGGCAGAGTTACCAAGAATGAGTGGGAGAATCCCGGATTTGCACTAGTTAAATCTTCCCACAGCTTCTCCATGTAACTGGCTGAATCGCTGCAAAATCATGTAACATCTTCCCACAGTTTTTTGGATTTTGGCCAACACTTGCCCTATTAAAGCTGACACAGGAACAGCACTGCAGGCTTCAAGCATCTCCAGGTCTGCCATGAAAGTGTTGCATGTGTTTTCATTGTCTTCATTAAAAAAAAAAAAAAAAAAGAATTTAGTTTGCAACTGCTGTGAATTTCAGAGGTCTCATCATCGGTAGTTGAAATTAGAACATCTCTGATGAGGTCGTAAATAAGCTCCAGGTCCACTTCAAACATCTCTGTAAGATATTTACTGTAAAGCTGCGCTGCTTTTGGAAGATGCCCCCCTATGAAAAAGGTATCCTAGCACTCTGCCTGCTTGGGAGAGGGAAATGCCAGACTTCCCCTCATTAATTCATGAGTCGCATCCATCTCCTCTTCCCTTTGTTTTTAAACCTTATTATACTTTCAATAAACAACATTTGGGTTACGGTGGTTGAGGCAGCTGTCAGGTTTTGAGGATCTAATGCGTTCTAAAGTGTATGTTTTCTGTAATTCTAGCAGTTTTTCCATTCACAGTGTATATAGTAACTTGGCAGTTCTTGAACAGAACACCAGTATCTTATTTCCTTTGATGTCTTCCACAAGAAAATCCTTGTGATCATGGGCAAGCTCTATGTGGCCTTTTTGAGTACCGGACACACTTATTCCTGGGAAAATTCTGTCTCCCCCCCCCAAATTACAATTTTGACACACAATATTTTGAATTCTGCATTTTTGCAACTCGTCCCCTCATAGCCCATCTCAGCACTCTCAATCTCCCGCCCCCCACATACATAGCCTGTCGCTTGCACATAACCATCCTACCACTGTTCTGGGCCTCTACATTGCTGGTCCTCCCACCAGCTCCATGAGAGCAGTTCTGCTCTGGCTCCTCTTCTCAATCTCTCTGCCATTGTATCCGAAGCCTCTCCACTACTTCAGTTCCTCTGCTCTACAGATCTCTTTGTTGCTCCCATCTGTCTCCGGCTTTGGGCCTCTCCACTATTCCTGCCATCATCCCTGGCTCCTTCTCTGGTCCATGTGCATCTTGGGCTCCTCCTCACTCTGGTGTGTGGGTTTTAGCCAGTACAATTCCCATATTTCAGTGCTGTTTTTGCGAGAACGGTGCTGGAGCTTGGGAACAGCCAGGGTTCAAATCCGCCGGAAGCCGTGCAGCAGAGCAAGATAGAATGTCGGAGGCTGAGGTGCCTGAGCAGCAGAGTTGGAGCCAGAGCTGATGGCAGGAGCCCAAACAATGGCAGAAAATAGAAGAACCTGCAAGAGGAAGGCAGCAAAGCAGCAGCAGCAGTCAGACAGTGATTGGTTTGGGAGTGTCAATGGTTGGGGGGTGATGTGTTTCAGTTTAAACCAAGGATACATTTTTCTTATCTGAAAATTTTTTTTTTGCAGATTATTTATATGTTTGTCTGCTAGCTATCTGCAAGCTGAGCCTGTCAGATAATATTTTTCCTGTTATTTTTCCCTTCCGCTTGTAGCCAGATGCAGCTAATTCACTGTTCACGATGCAGTCGGATCAGAATGTGATGGACTCCTTGGTGAGTTATGTAGCTTTTTTCTATGACACTGTAGACTGGGCTTTATTTATTTATTTGTTCTGCACGTTTCACTGTATGTCAGGCACTTCCTCTCAGGAGGAAATGAGGGAAACCTTTTTACTGACAAGCATCTGAAATAGAAGGAAAAAATAGACTTAACATACTCAACACGGCACAATTAGTGGCAGAGTGACAGTTTAGCTTTATTGTAGCTTCTGTGCTTTTTAACATTTTTTATTATTGGTAAACCATCCGTAGCCAAGATAAAAGGGAACTGAGTACTGTAGCACTGACCAGACAGAAATGACCCCCCCGAAAGGTAACCAGTGGCATACTAAGGGGGGAGTGGGGGGTGCGGTCTGCCCGGGGTGAAAGCCGACACGGGGTGCCAGCCAGAAGGGGGGGGGGGGTGCCATTGAGAGGAAGGCTGAGTGGAGCCCATTCTGCTCACAGCAGTAGAAGAGGAAGGCCAGTGGGCCACAAGTGGAGAAGACAGTAAAGAGAGAGGATGGATACCGCAGGCAGTTGAAGAGGAAGAGGGCCACAATGACCTCATGTGAGCCTATTTCATAGAGAGAAGAAGGGGGTGCCTAAGTGTGTGTATGTATGGGTGTTAAGAGATTGGGAGCCTGTGTGTATGGGAGTGAGGGGTGATGTGTGTGTATATGTGAGTAAGAGATTGGAAACTTGCATGTGTCTATGGGAGTGTTTGTGTGTGTGTGTGTGTATGTAAGAGACTGGGAGCATATGTGTGTGTATGGGAGTGAGGGTGCGTAATTGTGTGTGAGAGGAAGCCTGTGTGAAGGAGTGTGTATGTGTGAGGGAGAGACAAATGGAGGGGAGCCTATGTGCAAGGGTCTGTGAGAGTGTATGCAAGAGAAAGACGGAGCCTGTGTGAGGGAGAAAGGAACCAGAAATCACTGGGGGGGGGGGGGGGGGGGGGGCGGAGAAGTGAACCTTGTGGGGTACCAAAGGAAGTATCTACCCCAGGTGCAAAATGCTTTAGGTTCACCATGTTGGTGCAGTGAAGCAGTAACTCTGTCACCTGTATATATGCTCTGCTTAGTGATCCAGTCTTTTAATAGACCTGTGGCAGGATGATGTAAGAAACAGTGAAAAATGGGCAACTTACGGGACATGCTCTTTAGCTGACTGGTACAGTCCTTAGTTTGGAAGATTGTGTGTTAAAATGCTCAGTGACTCAAGCACTTAACCCCCAATCTCCAATGTCAGGAGTCAGGAGGCCCCCCCAAGCTGGCCAAAAGTTCCGGTTGGGTCCAACGGGGGTCCCCTCGCAAAGGAATACAAGGATGGCTTCCTGACTCCCCGCTGGACCACCAGGGAGTTTTGGTAAGTCTTGGGGGGGGATTAAGGAGGGTGAGGGGTTTAAATTTTTATTTAGGGAACCGGTGAACGTATGGACAGACCCTCAACTTATGGAATTCTCCATATGTCCATATTGAACGAAATCGACCCTCAACTTCAACTTATCAACGCAAACATTTTGTCTGCACATCCCTATACGGCAGGGTGCTTGCAGGAGTGAAATGTGTGAAGGCAGCCCCTTCTGTATTCTGGCATGACTGCTAGGGTTGCAGAGTAGCAGTACCAGTGATGGCGCCCTTGCTTATGATAGATGAAACTCCAGTGGTATATGCCCTAGCATTTGTAAAATTGCAGTGCAAGGGTTGAGTACTGCATGGTGTATATACAGTAAGGGAAACGTATCTCTTTGAATGCTGTCTCTTCATGAAGAGGACTACTGTAAGTGAAAGAGATGTAGAATTGTGTAGATATGAACAAATCTATTTTTTAAAGTTTGACACATACTGGCCTTGCATGCTAGCAGTTCCTCTGGCTCTGCAGCTTGCTAAGACATTAGCAGTTTGTAGTCTGATTGTAATAAGCATTTTTTGATGTAAGTGCAGGTGTTTTCTGCATTGATTCCTGTGGGTCCAAGGTGAATATGTATTTCAGAATTATGCAAATGAGATATAGTGATTAAAGTGCAAGCAGGTGATTTTTCTTCTTGCCTTTAGTTCACATGGACATTATGACCCAAGCATGCTCAGTGTAGCTTCCTTGTCTTTTTCTATAGGGAACAGGAGTCACCAGTTAAACTTTGCATATCTGAAAAGGGATAATCAGGTTTATGGATAGGAAAATGAGGCAGCTAATGTATCTTGCAACATGCCTCATTATACAGCCATTTTCACCTTATTTGACTTCCCATGCAGCCTCTGTGCCAACTTTGAATGGCAATTACTTTTATTTACATGCCTGGCCAAATAGCTGTTCACCTCAGTCTCCTTTCTGAGGGGAATATTTTCAACTGGAAACTCCAGGGATAAAAATCTTAAATTTCTATAAAAAAAAAAAAAAGGTATTGAGTGATAAACTCTGTACTAGATGGATGAATAACCAATGATTGAGCTACTATCCATCAACCAAGTATTTATGCTGTAGACTGATAAACAACTTTTGGAGGATCTGAAAGTGTCTACATGTTTCACTGACAAACAAGCGGACTGGGAGGGAACTTTCCTACCCCCAACCGTAACCTCCCATCCCCTTCCCCTCTCCTCTCCACCTTCTAAAACCCTTTTTAAAATTCTTTTACCTTTTGTTGTGCAAATTGCTTCAGGGCCTGACCTTAAGTAATTTGTGTGCCCTGGCAGCCGGCCGGCACGCAAGGCTCCGGGACAGCGAGGAATGGCACTGTCCCGGGGTTTATGCGTGTGGCCGAGCCCGTTTGAAAATTGGCCCAGTGCGCATAAGGCCCCGCCATGCGTGTAAACCCTGGGATTTTACGCGCGCAGGGGTTTTAAAATCCGGCCTTAAATGAAAAGCTGATAGAAGAAGAAACTTCTAGAATACGAGAAAGGGCAACATTGATGTAGTTGCTAACAGGAAAGACCTGGCACATGAATGGCTGAAGTGCATCAAACGAGATTGGGATGTATATTTAACACTGTCTTGAACACAGTTCCTCTGGACTGACCCTTTCAGGCACTTTCTCACTGTGTTCTTGTTTATGATTTTTTGTCTCAAATGAAGACTGAGGAGGAAGCAGCTCCTTCCGTGGAGCCCACGATTGACGAGCCTGAGCCACCCCCTCCAACCCCAGCAGCGGGCACTCCGCCCGCTGAGCCCAGCGAGCCAGCAGCAGAGGCTGTGGTGAGTTCCCTCCAATCAGAAGTTCCCATTCCCTTACATCATCCCATCATCTATTGTCATGTTTTCATCCATCTCCTACATTTCAGCCATCCTTCCCAAGTTCATTCTCACTATGGTTTTGTCCAGGATTTGTTGCAAAGTTTACTACAGATTCTGCCTGTGCTATAGCAGTCAGAACTACTGTATGAGTGTAGCCAGCTGCTACTGGACACTGTTCATTTTTAAAGCCTTTCATATGGAAACTGTTGTGTCTCTTGTTCTGGATTCCCATTGAGGAGGGGAAATTCACGGCCAGATAACAGGGCTGTGACATTCTAGTGAGCTGGCTGAAGTACTGCAAGTTTAGATGTCGTCATACTGGGGGGAAATCAGAAAAGGAGAAATTATATGTTTTTCATAAAGAACTCTGTTTTTAGCATGCTGTGCAAATAAAGTAGCAAATGTTATGATTTCGTATTTAAGGTTCAATAATAAGTTGGAGTGCACATACAATTCCTAATCCTGATAATACATATAAATGCATAAAGAACTAATTATTTAGAATACAAATTTACAAAAGTGTGTTTTATTACAAAAATGAATCAACATCCAAAATACAAAATGTCATATATGTGTATGTCTCAACAATCACATATGCTATACCGGGTGGGTATATATTGTGTGAACTTATTAAAAGAGAGCAACGTTTTATTTTTAGTTGGAATACCTTTGAACCTCATGGATTGAATCGTGAGGTTGAATGGCATAATTTGCTATGAATATTACATTGTTTCAGTTATAAATTAGTGAGGTTATGATATTATTTTAGTTCACTTAGGGGTAGATTTTCATACAGGGCGCCCTCGCGTACTTTTGTAGGTGCATCAGGCGCAAACAAAAGTACGCTGGATTTTAGTAGATACGTGCGGAGCCGCGCGTATCTGCTAAAATCCTGGATCGGCGCGCGCAAGGCTACCGATTTCGTGTAGCCGGCGCGCGCCGAGCCGCACAGCCTACCTCTGTTCCCTCCGAGGCCGCTCCGAAATCGGAGCGGCCTCGGAGGGAATTTGCTAACGCCCTCCCCTCACCTTCCCCTCCCTTCCTCTACCTAACCCACCCCCCGGCCCTGTCTAAACCCCCCCCCCTACCTTTGTTGGGGGATTTACGCCTCCCAGAGGAAGAAGTAAATCCCTGCGCGCCAGCGGGCCGCTGGCACGCCTAGACGCAACCCGGGGGCGGTTCCGGAGGGCGCAGCCACACCCCCGGACCGCCCTGGGCCGAAACCACACCCCCGGGCCCGCCCCCGAAACGCAGCTGACACGCCCCGAAAACGCCGCGCCGATTGGCCCCACCCCCGACATGCCCCCGACACGCCCCCCTTGGAAAACCCCGGGACTTACGCGAGTCCCGGGGCTCTGCGCGCGCCGGCAGGCCTATGTAAAATAGGCGCACCGGCGCGCAAGCCCTGCTCGCGTAAATCCGGGCGGATTTACGCGAGCAGGGCTCTTAAAATCCGCCCCTTATTGTTTAGTGGAAATGTGGGTTTTAATTTTCAATCATGTCACCATAGGAGATAATTTTTGACCATCGGTTACAGACGGCTGCGACCGCGTCTACTTACATCTTGTGTTACTCTGCTCCCCTCTCCGGGCCTGCTCGCGGCAGGGGCTAGCCTCTACTGCCACGTACCTCAAGGTTCCTCGTGGCGGCCGGGATGCCGCCGACACCCACGCCAACTCTGAGCCTTCCTAGGCGTGCGTGCGCACCACCGGGCCCTCTTTTGAAGATGCTACAGTGGGAACCTCAGGGGCATCCCCATCTGATGACATCACTTGGGCAGGGTTCTTAAGCACCCCCTTTGCCCCTTGCTAGCTGACTTGGCAATGAGTTCCATCGTTACTCTACTTGCTCCTGTGATGATTGTCTCGGACCTTCCTTGGACTCTGGACCCTGGCTCAGGTACCCACTCCTCAGGGGCCTGCTTGCGCTCTCTCTGGGGATGTTGTCTCCTGGCTTCTCCTGCTCCTCGGGCTAGCTCTGCCCCTTCCAGGAGTCCTACCCGCCGGCTTCCCCGCTCCTCGGGGTTGTCTCTGGGAACACTCTCACCACTTGGGAGACTTATCTCCGTTCTCCCCCCCTTCCTCGGGGCAGTGCCTATGTTCCACACTGGTGACTGCCTGTGCTTCCCCACTCCGGGGTAGTGCCTACGTCTTACATCAGAGACTATCTGTGCTTCCCTGCTCCTCAGGGCAAGTGCCTACGTTCCACACCGGTTATTGCCTGTACTTCCCCGTTCCTCGGGGCGGTGCCTTCATTCTCATCAGTGACTGTACTCTCACCTTCCCCGCATAGGTTTGCTTATGTCATTACCTGGAGACCCGACACGGGCTTCCCCGCTCCGTGGGTTAGCCTATGTCATAGCATCAGTACCTTCCTCGCTACACAGCTCCACCCCTCGGGACTCTCTCAGCAGTATTCCTCCTGCACTTCCTGCCTTGAGCTTCCTGCTCCTCGCGTCTGCCTAGCGCCACTCTCTCGGAGGTCTTTGCTCAGGTACTGTTCTCCAGCTCAACCTGAATACTGTGGGGCTCCTTAGTGTTGTGTCTCTCAACTCCACTCCTCGGGACCTCCCCACAGACTCGCTCCTTGAGCTCCTGCTGCATCTGACCTCGCCTCCCAATGGTGTGGACCTGTGGGACTCCTCCCCACAGGTGGTAACAACTCTCACCTCAGGCCAAGGGCCCACGAAACCCACAAACCATAACAAGATACATAACTCTTTATGTCTTTGTATTATTAAAGCATTTTAGTCTTTAATCACATAGGGGCGGATTTTAAAAGGAGCGCGAATAGGCCTACTTTTGTTTGCGCTCAGGCGCAAACAAAAGTACGCTGGATTTTAGTAGATACACGCGGAGCCGCGCGTATCTACTAAAAAACCTGGATCGGCGCGCGCAAGGCTATGGATTTTGTATAGCCGGCGCGCGCCGAGCCGCGCAGCCTACCCCCGTTCCCTCCGAGGCCGCTCCGAAATCGGAGCGGCCTCGGAGGGAATCCTCTAACACCCTCCCCTCACCTTCCCCTCCCTTCCTCTACCTAACCCACCCGCCCGGCCCTGTCTATACCCCCCCCTTACCTTTGTTGGGGGATTTACGCCTCCCAGAGGGAGGCGTAAATCCCCGCGCGCCAGCGGGCCTCCTGTGCGCCGGGCCGCGACCTGGGGGCGGGTACGGAGGGCGCGGCCACGCCCCCGGACCGCCCCGGGCCGTAGCCACGCCCCGTACCCGCCCCCAAAACGCTGCCGACACGCCCCGAAAACGCCGCGACGACCGGGACCGCCCCCCGACACGCCCCCTCCGAAAACCCCGGGACTTACGCGAGTCCCGGGGCTCTGCGCGCGCCGGTAGGCCTATGTAAAATAGGCTCACCGGCGCGCAGGGCCCTGCTCGCGTAAATCCGCCCGGTTTTGGGCGGATTTACGCGAGCAAGGCTCTGAAAATCCGCCCCATAGTGTTTAACAGCCATGTTGTTTTTACAAGCTTAGCTGTCTAGTGGAAAAGACACCGTGTAGTTTTCAATCAGGTCGTTCCGAACAGATCTTTGCATGTATAGTTAGTTTTGGGATTCTGATAGATTGTAAACTCAAACTCATTGGGTTTGTATTACATGTTTTTTTCTTTTTGAATAATTGTATGATTGGGAGATATTGGTAAGATAATTTGTTTAGAAATAGTTTTGAGCCGATAGATGTGCCGCAAATATGCAGTTTTCAGATCTCTTTCAGGTAGTGTATTTTAGACTCTCAAGTAAGCGGGCGGGCTTTAGATGATTTTTGGACGTGATAGGTTGTACTATTGAATGTGATTTCCAGTTACCCCTTTAAATTCAGACGTTTATGCTCATGCATGGTGTTTTTTGTGCAACATATATTGTCTTTCTGTCCGTGGGTTGGCGATGACAGATCGTATATTCAGGTCCAAATATGGATGTTGTGGTTTTGATGCAGATATATTATCTATTAATTTATTAGTCGAATATAGACAGGTGGGGTTTTGTTTTTTTTTTTGTTGATCATGATATTGAAACATGCTAGAGTGAAAACAGTTGATGAGGCATTACCGGATGATGCCGTTAAGGTGTAAATTCATCTTACCATTTTGTTTAGAGTAGAACGGTTTGGGTTTTAATAATGATTACAAAATTATCTTTTTAGATAAAGCACTATGCCGATGTAACAGACCAAGTTGTGAGAGTATGAATATTCATGGGTATATCCTCAAGATTTGTGCATATTGAGGATTTATTGGAGCAATAGGTTCTTCAATACAATTTTGGTTTGAGTCAATTGGCACTTCGATCCAAAGTTAAATGGTGACATCCATCTTGGAAACTCATATATATAATATTACAATATTTACATTAATTATATCTAATAAAAAATAAAAGATGAAGATGAATCCCCTGAAGAAGCCAAGTAACGAAATAGCAGGGCCAGTTGTCAGATTAAAAAGAGATTGAAGTGATTAAAAAGGGATTAAGAATTGTAATAAAAAAATTGCCTTTATGTAATTAGAAATTTTAACAGCTGTATGTTGTTTATTTAAGAGTAGTAATATGGAGTGATTTTTAAGTATGAGTTTGTGTGTTGTTTATGAATGAAGTGTTGGTGGGTGATTATTATTGTCATTTTTGAGATTTTATAAGTAAAATATTCCAAGTTATGTATAGCATACATGATTGTTGAGACATACACATATATGACATTTTGTATTTTGGATATTGATTCATTTTTTAATAAAATACATTTTTGTAAATTTGTATTCAAAATAATTATTTCATTATGCATTGATATGATTTTGTATTTCACATGGATGTGAGCAGTGATTATTATGAAGGAAAGTAAAATACTATAAGGCAGGAATCCTAGCTCAACAAAACAACTATATATTTAAGTAAAAGTTCCTGTGGCAACAGGTACCACAACCGGATAAATGGCTGCAATCAGAATTAGATGTTTTGAGCCAAAGATGAGGGCCACCTACTGGAAGGTAAGAATATTCATTTTGATAGGAACTGCTAGCAAAGGAAAAAATGAAAATGAAATTAGAAAAATATAAAAAATAATTTTAAGTTTTGTAAACATGTATTAAGCTGCTGCAAGCCCCAGCAGGCTTCATCAACCATATAATGCCTACCAAATCTTGAAGCTTAATTGGCCAGCTGAAATCAGTGATGTGCTGGAAGGGGCTTTTGGGGGCTCTTAAGAGTCCCATGTTAAATTATTTTACTAAAACAAAGATTATCTCACCGATTGGTGTAAGGCTGACGAAAGCTGCTGGATAAGACATTGGCAGCTTCACAAGAGGCTGATCTCCTGACCTGAGAGAAGTTATGCACATTCTGTGAAATAGTGCATGCTGTTTTTATAGCAGGACTTACATGTAAATAAGCCTGGTAGAGAAATAGCATGCATAAGTTTTTCTACAGGCAATTTCTCCAAACTTTGAGGGGCAGATTTTCAAAGGGGTACACGTGTAAGATACGCACGTAACCCCCGAAAAGCTGCCCCTTCCACCCCCTGCGCACGCCGAGCCTATGTTGCATAAGCTCGGCGGCGCGCACAAGCCCCGACATGCGCGTAAGTCCCGGGACTTTCCTGAGGGAGCGTGTCGCGGGCGTGTTGCGGCCGGCGCGTCATCGGGGGCATTCCAGGGGCGGGGCCAAGGGCGTTGTTCCGGCCCAGGGGCGTTCCGGGGGCTTGGACGCAGCCTCCGGACCAGCCCCCGGACCGGAACATGGCACGCTGCTGCGTGCAAGTTATGCCTGCCTTGGGCAGGCATAACTTTTGAAATAAAGGTAAGGGGGGAATTAGTTAGGGCCGGAGGGCGGGTCAGTTAAGGGAAGGAAAGGGAAGGTGGGCGGCACCAGAAAGAAAGTTCCCTCTGAGGCTCTCCGATTTCGGAACTGCCTCAGAGGGAACGGAGGCAGGCTGCGCAGCTCGGCGCAAGCAGGCTGCCGATTTTGCGCAGCTTTGCGCGTGCCGACACTGGATTTTAAAAGATATGTGCGGTTGTGTGCGTATCTTTTAAAATCCGGCATACTTTTGTTTGCTCCGGTTTGCTCCGGTTGCGCAAACTTTTTAAAAATCTGTCCCTAACTCTACCTCATTGAGGTGCAGTTAGTTTTTACAAAATCGGCTTTCTGAAGCAAATTTTATGCTCTGTGCTGATCGCTAATGAGCTGTTTTGCATAATTAGTCATTGCAAAACCTCATTAACTATTAACTGAAGTAAAATTTCAGAAGCGTAGAATGATATGCAAAATTTTACTATTTCCAAAGGCAAAAATTATTTGCAAAGTTTGCTCCATGAAGCAGAATATGCAAAATTGTTCTCACTTTCATAAGGCGGCCCCCAAGACTGCTAATTTTTGCCATCCTGTTAAAATTTTGTTTATGTCTGTGCCTTTATTATACCTACTTACATATGTTATATCTAAATCTTTATACTGTATTTGCATGTCTATATCTATAATCAGATAATTGTGTAAACTTTGCCATATTGTTGGCAAATTAAGCACCTTTGAGAAGAATGTGTTTCCATATTGTTTCCATATTGTACAGTGATATGAAATATTTTACTATAATTGGTCAATTATAATTGAATAGTAAAAAAAAATTGGTAATGCCTTTCTGGCCAAAACATTCCATTTTTTAATGTACCTAATATACTTCTATTTGTTTGCATCACGGGGAATAAAAATCAGCGTCAAATCTTTCATTTCTGATATCCAGATGGACAATAAGGTGGTATTTTGCAGAGGAACAGTTGCAAAAGGAATTTAAAAAGCAGCATCCCTCAACAGTGAGCAGGAACACAGAGCAGATGTTGCAGAAAGTAATGATAAGAGTTGTGAGTCAAATTAGTTAGCTTCATGTTTATAATATAAAGCCCAGCAGATTTTTTGGCTGCAATATTCATCCAGAAGACAAGCTTCTATTTGCAAGAATCTGGTCCCATGAAGATCATCACACTTCTCTTTCTCTCTCAGGCTTACCTGTGAAACAGGGGTTCAATATTTGATCCTGGTGTTGTGAACAGGCCCCCTACCTTGCCGCGGCCAGTCGGGCCGCTGGCGCTGCTTCCTTTGTGGCGAGCGTGCCGCCGTCGCTGGGCTCCTCCCCGGCTGCCTCCGGCCCTGCGCGGCAGGGTCGGGCCGACGAGGGCTCTCCCTCATGGCCGGGACCACCGTTGCCGCTCCTGCCCTTCCCGACGTGGCTAGGATCGGCCTTGGGGTCCTTGGACGGCAGGGAGCCGTCCTCACCAATGCCAGGGTCTTCGGCCTGCAGGGAGGCCATCCCTGCCGGTGCCTGCTACAGCCCGGGTCCTTGCCCGGCAGGGAAGCCGTCCCTGCCGGTGCCTGCAGCTTCCTGCTCTTCCTGCAGCCTGCCATCTCTCCACCTTCATGGCAGGGCTGCCTGGCTTCCTCAGGCCTTCCACATGGCTGAGGACGCCACCAGCTTCCTGCTCTCTTCTTCCAGCTCTCCTTAGGCGAGGGCGTGCGCCTCTCTCCTGCTCTTCAAGGTCCAGCCAGGTGTGGCCCCCTGCTGACCCCTCCCTGGGCGTTGTCCTCTTCAGCTCTACAAAAAGGCACAGCGTTCAGTCCAGTGTGGCCTTCGCAAGGAGTTGGTCACTCCTGGGATCCTGCTGTCCTTCGCTCCAGGAGTCATCCCCGTTCCAGCACTTCTTCAAGGTCCTGTGTTTCTTGTTCTTCGTTGGAGCTCCTCGTCTTGTCCTGATGTCCACATTCCAGTCCAGATGTTCCTGATGTCCGTGATCCAGTCCTGAGGTCTGTCTCCTGATCCTGTAATCTATGTTCCAGTCCAGATGTGTGTTCTCCTGATCCTGATGTCCGTGATCCTGTCCAGCTGTCCTGAACCCCTGGTTCCACGTGCCACTCTTCCTGGCGTGCCATGTTGTGGTCCGCGACCAGCCCCATGGGCGGGCTGTGTAGGGCGCTTCGTGGTGCAATGCCTCCTCCACTTCTGCAGCACAAGCCTCCGGGAGACTTCCGTTTCTGTCCTTATCCCTGGTCTACGGAGTCCCTTATGCTTGCTCCATTCGTGCCAATGACTCTGCCAGAACCTGTACTGTCCCAGCGTGGTCCACGACCAGCCACTGGCGGCTGTGTAGGGCATGCCTCGGTGCAGGCCTCTACAGCTTCTGAGACATGCTCCGTTCATTGCTCCACATCTCGTCTAGAGACTCTTCGAGTCCAGCGTGGTCCGTGACCAGTCCCGCGGGTGGACTGTGTAGGGCGCGCTGCGTCACAGTCTCAACCCAGTACTTTGCTTTTAACCTAGAATCCTGCCTGAGTCTTCTGAATACCTAGAATCCTGCCTGAGTCTCATCTGTGCATCCAAGTACCTTGTTCCTGAGTCTCGTCTGTGCTTCCAAGTACCTTGTTCCTGAGTCTTCGTCTGAATCTCCATGTTCCGGTCTTCGCTGCCCTGGCCTCCATCCAGCCTGCCACTTCTTGCCGTACCCTGCGACAGGTCCAAAAGGGCTTGGAACGGTCGGAGGACTGTTCATAAGACCACCATTGCGTTGCTGGTCTTCTGAAGTGTGCAGGTACGGAGGAGGGTCCGTATCTCCAGTCATCTGTCTTCAGTCCAGCCTCGCTCCTGTCCAGCCCATGCTCGGGCATGCCTCGCCTGCCGTGGCACCTCTTCGGAGTTCCTCTGGGGTCGAGCAGTGGTCCAAGAACATACATCCCCTGATAAGCTGAACCACTCTCCTAGCACTTCACAACACCCGGTTTAAATTTTCAGAGGCAGAGGGACAAGTGAAGTTGAATAATGACAAAAGACAATTGTTCATATGGGAGGATTTATCAGGTGCACAATCTGAGGCCAAGAATGTCATTCCTATAAGCGAGGGGAGGCAGAGTCTTGTTAGCAGAGGGGAAAGCATTTTGATAGGAACTTCTAGCAAGAGAAAAAAGTGTGAGGACCATATTCTGACACAGTCCGGATAGCAAAGTTAGCCAGATAAACTTATCTGGCTAACTTTGGAGGCACATTCAATAGTGCAGTCACACTATTATAGCTGGCTATCTTAGGGGGTTATTTTCCAACTCGCGTTATGGCCCTTTCGCACGTGTTAAAGTGTTTTTGCGTGCAAAAAACACCTTAACGCATGTAAAAAGCACATAAGCTGTGTGATATGGCTATATTGCACTTTTTACACAAATAGCATTTGGGGTATTTTAAGCTGAGAGAGAGAGAGAGAGAGACTAGCTATAAGGCCCTTCTAGTAGTTAGGTAGTTATACCTCTATAGGAAGCCCACCTAGTAACACGAGGTGAGGTTTAGGTAGTAGTGTAGGGGTTAGGGGCCACTTTGACATGCAGAGTGAGACGTACGAACAGAACAGTACACTCTTGTGAAAATTTTGATGTCCTTCGGAGTGAGGAAACTCACCCAAAGATGAGATTTGTACAATGTTCTCTCAACCTAGCTTGATGGACTCTCAACCTGGATCACACGTTCACAGGTTTTAAAATTGACCCCTATATTAGTTTGGTTTTACTAATATGATTGATTTTATATTTCTTGATTTTAGCATTTGATGTTTTTTGATATATAGTAGAGATGTGAATCGTGTGCCCGATCGTCTTAACGATCGGGTTCGGCTAGAGGGGGGAAAAAAATCTGATCGTGGGTGATGTGGGTGATGTGAATCGGAATTGGTTCCGATTCACATCGTTATTTTTTTTTTTAGTGAGGCCTGACCCTTTAAAATTAACCCCTTACCTTCCCCCACCCTACCGAACCCCCCCAAAACTTTTTACGAGTACCTGGTGGTCCAGTGGGGGCGCGGGGACCGATCTCCCGCTCTCGGTCCATCGGCGCCATTTTGGCTGCCACTCAAAAATGGCGCCGATGGCCCGATAAAAAAAAAACCCACCCGACCCTTTAAAAATGACCCCTTAGCTTCCCCCACCCTCCCGAGCCCCCAAAACATTTTAAAATTACCTGGTGGTCTAGTGGTGGTCCCGGGAGCGATCTCCCGTTCTCGGGCCGTCGGCTGCCACTCATAAAGATGGCGCCGATGGCCCTTTGCCCTTACCATGTGACAGGGTATCCGTGCCATTGGCTGGCTCCTGTCACATGGTAGGAGCACTGGATGGCCGCGGCCATCTTTACGACGGCGGCCATCTTTAAAAATGGCACCGGCCAGCCAGTGCTCCTACCATGTGACAGGGGCCAGCCAATGGCACGGATACCCTGTCACATGGTAAAGGCAAAGGGCTATCGGCGCCATCTTTATGAGTGGCAGCCGACGGCCCGAGAACGGGAGATCGCTCCCGGGACCACCACTAGACCACCAGGTAATTTTAAAATGTTTTGGGGGGGCTCGGGAGGGTGGGGGAAGCTAAGGGGTGATTTTTAAAGGGTCGGGTGGGGGTTTTTTTTATCGGGCCATCGGCGCCATTTTTGAGTGGCAGCCAAAATGGCGCCGATGGACCGAGAGCGGGAGATCGGTCCCCGCGCCCCCACTGGACCACCAGGTACTCGTAAAAAGTTTTGCGGGGGGTTCGGGAGGGTGGGGGAAGGTAAGGGATTCGTTTTATAGGGTCGGGGTGGGTTTAGGGTTTTTTTTGGTGTGCCGGTTTTCCCCGCCCACCCCCCCCCCCGATTTACGATTTTTCACGATAAATCGGGGGAATTTCTATTGTATCGCGACTCTTAACGATTTTTGACGATTTAAAATATATCTGACGATTGTTTTAAATCGTCAAAAAATGATTCACATCCCTAATATATAGTGATGTTTCTGTTTTTCCATTGTTGCATTGCATGCAATGTCCTGTTTTTTGTGGTTTCCGGTTCAGTTTTTGCCTGCACATTTTAATTTATATTTTATAGTCTCTTTATTCTGTATGTGGTGAGAGTCTGTATGTGTTCTGCATGTGTAACCAGGGTGAGGTATTCTGCTAGCATGTAGTTTCTCTATAGGGATCTATAACAGCCTGGCTTGTTCTATTTTCCTAGTAGGAGGTGTATTGTTGTTTTGGTCCTGATGTAATATTTGTGCTGTTAACTTTTCATAGGTAGAGTTGTTACTGTTTGAGTGCAACTTTGGTAAGGGAGATTTACTATATTATAATTGTAATTCAGTTTACTCATGGCTTTCTGAGTGACAAGTCCACACCCAACATGTTGCGAACCCGGCCCGCGCAGGTCCGCGGCCGGTCCCTCCACCTACCTCAGGGATGCTCCTGGTATCACGGCGTTCTGGCCGCGCCTCACTAGGCCTCCGCGCGATGATCCCTCTTCGAGGGAGACTCCGCCGACTCTCTCCAGCTGGTCCCGCCCCTTAGGCGGGGCCAGCTGGAGAGAGTCCTGGCAGTGACATCAGTCGCCTTCAGGGATTTAAACCCTGCAACTAGCACTACACTTCAGATGGCAACAAGGTTCTCTCTGCTCCCAGAGTTCGTTAGTTGCTGTTCTTGTCCCTGGCTTCAGACTTTGGATCATCCCAGGCTTCGGACTGTGGCTTTGTTCCTGACATCAGACTTCGACTTTGGTTCCTGGCCTTCGACTTCAGCTGGCCCTTGGTATCCTGTTCTGCTCCATCCAGGAGACCCCACCTAAGTCCAAGCTTCTCGGGTACTCATGGACTCCTCCTGTGGGGACCTCGGGCTTCCGGTGGTGAAGTTCTTTTGGTCTCCTGCTTCGTGCCACCTACCGGCTTCGATCTCCAATGTGGGCACCCCGGGGGTGCGTCATCACCAGTCCTAGCCGGCTCAAGGTTCACGAAATTCAACATTCTCAACACAACACATGCTATAATAGGCCTAATACCAAAAGGGTTTCTACCAAAATGGTTCCAGGTATCTTTTTTTGTATGATTTTCTGATTAACACCATAGCAGTATATGTAAATATAATACATCTGTTGTTGTAAGTGATGTTTTACCTCAGAAGATTGTACTTTGAATGTCCTTTTCATGTAAAATTGATGATTATAAATTCATAATTTTTAATTGTGTGTCGAGAGGGCCATAGGTCGGGAGAGGGCGACACACAAAATTGTATGGTTCAGTTAGGGTACCTAATACCCTTGCATCAACCTCGCCTGCATATGGCAAATTTTCTTAGAATGAGCAAGTCTGGTCTTGTCTTGTGGAAGGTACTTCTTAAAAGTTTGAACTGGCAGCAATTTTGAGTGACACAAGCACGGTAAGTTGAGCAGCTCTTTCTGCTCAGACATCTGAGGTAACACTCCATCCCACAAGATGGAACTATTATAAAGCATTTTGGAATTTTGTATTCATAGGTAGTTTATAATTAGAGCTTGTGACTGATTATAGCTTTTAACCAATAAACACTGATAAAACACCTCTGCTACAAAAAATATGGATTCAGTGTTTATCACTGGATTCAGTGTTTATCACTGGAAAAACACTTCTGCCCCAGTACTCTCTCAAAGGCCCCACCATCATTACCACCACCACACACACATACACACTCACACTTTTGCCTGTCTCAGGGCAGCCAGTCTGTCTTTGCGCCTTTTCTGTGTTGATGGCATCTCAGTTGGGTGACGGCTCTCTCTTCTCCTCTATTTTACATTTCATTTTGTGTATTTATTATTGTGTAAACTGCTTTGAAGCAGTGATTGATTAAGCAGTATAAAATGTAAGTAAAAAATAATGATTAGCTACATAAAATTCTAAAATATCTTTAAAAAAACCCACCAAAAAAAACCCACCAAAATTTGTTGTAAACACCAAAAAATGAGCCCTAATTAGAGCATGTGTTTTATTCAAATTACCACAACATTATTTCCCCCTGCTGTCCTTCAGAAAAGACTGCAACAGCCCTTTCATGGCATGTGGGTACAGTGATTTGGGAATTAGGGTTAGGGGATGTGTAGGGACCTTCAATTTTAGTTTTTATTTTATTTTGCCTGGGAATTTCAGTGTTGTAACAAAAAAAAATAAGTGGAAATATGACTTTGTTGTAAAACACAGGAGAAAAATCACTGGAAAAAGTGATTTTGTCAGTGATTGTTTTTGTTATAACATTGAAATTCCTATGAAAAATTAAATAAAAACAGAAAATGATGGTCCCCTGGAATGTCAGTCACTCGAGCAGTTTCATTGGCTGAACATCCCATACTGCTTTATAATTTTAGATTATATGTATGTCTTATAGGGATGTGAATCATTTTTTGACGATTTAAAAAAATCGTCAGATATTTTTTAAATCGTCAAAAATCGTTAGAGTCGCGATACAATAGAAATTCCCCCGATTTATCGTGAAAAATCGTAAATCGGGGGAGGGCGGGAAAACCGGCACACCAAAATCTTCCACAAGACAAGACCAGACTTGCTCATTCTAAGAAAATTTGCCATATGCAGGCGAGGTTGATGCAAGGGTATTAGGTACCCTAAGTGAACCATACAATTTTGTGTGTCGCCCTCTCCCGACCTATGGCCCTCTCGAGAGTGGGGGAGGCTAAGGGGGTAATTTTAAAGGGTCGGGGTGGGTTGTTTTTTTTATCGGTGCGGGCCTCACTAAAAAAAATTAGTGATGTGAATTGGAATCGGAACCGATCCCAATTCACATCTCTAATGATCAGATCCCCCCCCCCCCAGCCGAACCCGATCGTTAAAACAATTCACATCCCTAATGTCTTATAGAGGTAATTTATATACACATTTCATTTTATTCTTGTTAAAGATTAACATTTAACTGCTATAAAGTTACATTGATATTCCAACACAGCTAGATCTTCTCTGTGAAGACAAGGTGCTCACATTCAGTGTTAAATTTCTTTTTTAACAAGATTCCATGATATAAAAGAAGACTGCCAGATCAACTGTGGTGTCCACCTGTCTCTAATTTAGCATGAGATTCTGAAATTGATTTATTTGTTCTTTCATTTGTAATTTATCTCCTGCCAAATAGTAACATGCTGTAATTTGTTTTGTGTGGAGAAAAGTCTTGTATTTGGACACATGCATAGCACAATAAATTAGCATTGTACATACTTGGGAAGGGGGGGGGAGGAGGAATGACAAGCTAGGTGCACCTGCTTTCCATCATTGTTCTTCTCCCCTCCCCAACTCAGGAATTCTGTGCTCTTGATTTGCTTTCCAATTGACCCCCATAAGAACATAAGAAGTTGCCATACTGGGTCAGGCCAACTGTCCATCAAGCCCAGCATCCTGTTTCCAACAGTGGTCAATCCAAATTACTGGTATATGGAAAGTACCCAAACATTAAAGAGATCCCATGCTACTAACGCAAGTAGTAGGGATGTGAATCGTTTTTTGCCGATTTAAAATATCGTCCAATATATTTTAAATCGTCAAAAATCGTTAGAAGTGCGATACAATAGGAAGTCCCCCGATTTATCGTCAAAAATCGTAAATCAGGGGAAGGGGAGGGGAAGGGGGAGGGCGGAAAAACCGGCACACTAAAACAACCCTAAAACCCACCCCGACCCTTTAAAATAAATCCCCCACCCTCCCGAACACCCCCAAAATGCCTTAAATTACCTGGGGTCCAGAGCGGGGGTCCCGGTGTGATCATTTACTCTCGGGCCTGCGGTGCGTTGTAGAAATGGCGCCGGCACTACCTTTGCCCACAGGTCAAAGGTAGCGCCGGCGCCATTTTGTTTTTTGTCCCCCGACGTCAGGAGCGTAGGAGATCGCTCCCGGACCCCCGCTGGACCCCCAGGGACTTTTGGCCAGCTTGGGGGGGCCTCCTGACCCCCACAAGACTTGCCAAAAGTCCAGCGGGGGTCCGGGAACGACCTCCTGCAGTCGAATCATGTTGCCGTACGGCCGGCGCCATTTTGCACAAAATGGCGCCGGCCGTACGGCAAAACGATTCGAGCGCAGGAGGTCGCTCCCAGACCTCCGCTGGACTTTTGGCAAGTCTTGTGGGGGTCAGGAGGCCCCCCCCAAGCTGGCCAAAAGTCCCTGGGGGTCCAGCGGGGGTCCGGGAGCGATCTCCTACGCTCCTGACGTCGGGGGACAAAAAACAAAATGGCGCCGGCGCTACCTTTGACCTGTGGGCAAAGGTAGCGCCGGCGCCATTTCTACAACGCACCGCAGGCCCGAGAGTAAATGATCACACCGGGACCCCCGCTCTGGACCCCAGGTAATTTAAGGCATTTTGGGGGGGTTCGGGAGGGTGGGGGATTTATTTTAAAGGGTCGGGGTGGGTTTTAGGGATGTTTTAGTGTGCCGGTTTTCCCGCCCTCCCCCGATTTACGATTTACACGATATTTACAAAAACAAAACCGCGACGATCCGATTCCCTCCCCCCCCAGCCGAAATTGATCGTTAAGACGATCGATCACACGATTCACATCTCTAATAAGCAGTGGCGATTTTCTAAGTGAACATGATTAATTGTACTTTATGGACTTCCACTCCAGGAATTTATCCAAATCTTTTTTAAATCCAGCTATACTAACTGCCTTAATCACACATTCTGGCATCAAATTCCATAACTTAATTGTGCGTTAAGTGAAAAATAATTTTTTCTGATTTGTTTTAAACGTGCTACTTGCTAACTTCATGTTATGTCCCCAAGTTCTTCTATTATCTGAAAGAGTAAATAATAGAGATGTGAATTGTGTGCCCGATCGTCTTAACGATCGGGTTCAGCTGGAGGGAGAAAGAAATCTGATCGCTGGAGATGTGAATCGGAATCGGTTCCGATTCACATCGTTAATTTTTTTTTAGTGAGGCCCGACCCTTTAAAATTGACCCCTTACCTTCCCCCAGCCCCCCCGAACCCCCCCCAAAAAAACTTTTTACGAGTACCTGGTGGTCCAGTGGGGCGCGGGGACAGATCTCCCGCTCTCGGGCCATCGGCGCCATTTTGACTGCCACTCAAAAATGGCGCCAATGGCCCGATTAATAAAAAACCCACCCGACCCTTTAAAGATGACCTCTTAACTTCTCCCACCCTCCCGATCCCCCCAAAACATTTTTAAATTACCTGGTGCTCTAGTGGTGGTCCCGGGAGCGATCTCCCGTTCTCGGGCCACTCATAAAGATGGCGCTGATGGCCCTTTGCCCTTACCATGTGACAGGGTATCCGTGCCATTGGCCAGCCCCTGTCACATGGTAGGAGCACTGGCTGGCCGGCGCCATCTTTAAAGATGGCCGCCGCCATCGTAAAGATGCCATACTGGGTCAGACCACTGGTATATAGAGCCTAGCATCTTGTCTCCAACAGTGACCAATCTGGTTTGCTTGGAAGAAGTACTCCCAGTTTTTCTCTCTCAGCTCCCTGAAGTAAGAGTTGGTATTCCTCAAGCTTACCTGTCTAATAATTAATAATTAAGGACCTACATTTTCAGTTTATTTTATTTTTGCTGGGAATTTCAATGTTACAACAAAAATAATCAGTGGGAAATGACTTTGTTATAACACACAGGAGAAAAAGTCACTTTTCCACTGATTACTTTTTTATTATAACATTGAAATTCCCAGGAAAAATAAAAATAAAACTGAAAATGAAGGTCCCTATTAATAATGGGACCCAGAAACTTGTCCAAATCATTATACCCAGCTATATTATTAACTTGATTATATCTTTCAGCCACAAATTCCAGTGCTTAACTGTGTATTAACTGAAAAAATACTTTCTTGAATTTTGTTTTAAATTTGCCTCACTTTTTCTTTCCCTCTATGCACCTCAGCTTGTCTTTCCCCTTACCCCAAGGCAGCATGTCCACTAGTCACTCTCAGCCTCTGCATCTCAACCTGTCTCTTCGCTGGCTTCCTTAGAGACTGCTTTCATATCTCAATAAAAGAATACGTGTTCAGTAATGGACTGCATTATGGCATACAGTGAACATTTTTGAAAACACGATAATGTCACAAGGCATACATTTGGAGTACATTGCTACGACTAGAGGATCTATGCAGTACAGAAAGAGTTGTTACACTACAAAAGACAAAATAAAATGAAAGTTGGATTCATTAACCTCAGATGTGAGGTTATGGGGTCATTGGAGTTGCAGTTTATTCTCATTAGTTTTTTTTTTCTCTGCTATAGTCTATTAGTGCAAATCACTTAGCACTTGTTGTCTCTTGTTTTGAATATGCAATTATTAAAATATCACCCCACACCTTCTGCTTGAGCCTAGAGCCATTATGCCATGAAAGTTTATTGCAGGAGGGGTCCCACTATCACAGGGGGAGGGGAGGGGTCACTGTGATAGTGGGGCTGCTTCTCCGAAAAATCATGCACATTCTTTCGTCTTGTGGCCAAACACCATAGGGCAAAAGAATGCGCCTAGTGGCCTTTTAACACAAATGGTGGCCCCAATCTCAAGGAACTGCTATTGCCTTATTGGGCTGCCCCCCCCCAAAAAAAAAAAGTCTTGTGGCCACATGGGGTGGCTGAGTGGAGGTCAAGGCTGACACCTGGCTCAACCTGGGACCACCTTCCCCAAACTGATAAAAAATTAAAAACATAGTCATGTGGCCACAGCCCCAGCCCCTTCAACCCCGAATCCAACCTAGATTGAGGGTCCCTGGCCCCTCTCCTTTGCCTCCACTTCCCCTTAATATAAGTCCAACAGAGCCCCCATGATCCATTTCTTCCCAATAGCATAAATCCAACAGAGCCCCGCCTTGCTCCACTTCCCCCATCCCCTTCCTGCACCCCCCAAATCTTAAAATTAAGTGGTGGATCCCGCATCAGGGTCAGGGTGCCCACTAGCATGCTGACTTAACCCTGCCCCAGCCATGTGACTTTGGAGGGGTGGAAGGGCCAGGACCCTCAATCTAGTTTGCACTTTGGGGGGTGGGAGGGCCAGAACCCTCAATCTAGATCGGACTTTGGGGGTATGAGAGGGCTGGGGCCAATGCCACGCAGCTACATTTTAAATTTTTTATCACTTTGGGGGAGTCGGGGCTGCCTTGAGTGGCAGCTCTGGGTTGAGCAGGGGCTGACCCCCCTGCTCAACCTCCCCTTGTAGTCACAGGACTTTTTTTTTATCCTTTTGGAGGCCTGATAAATATCATGCAGAGCCTTGTAACCTGCTTTAGAGTCCCAGGGCTCTAATGCTAAATTTAATGAAAATTGAAAAGTTATTTTATCATGGCTAACCACTTTCTCGGATGGCCGTTATAAAATATTTGCATCAAATTGCCTAGAAGTGGCCTTTTTTGCATGCATTTGCATTATTAATGCATGCAAATCACGTGCAAAAAAAGGTCATTGAGGTAGGGGAGGGAACCTGGGCAGGAGATGCAAAATATCTCATATATCACACAGTATCACCGTAATAGTGCTCTATAGTGCGATATACACTGTTTAACGTATGTTAGAGCACTACCATAACTTGATGCATCTTCTAGTGTGTTTGTTAATGCCAGAATGCCCATCAATGTCTATTTAGGCCCACAGGGCATCCAAAGTCTTGCAGTGTTTGGAGAAGAAAGATTACTTACATTGCTATTTTCCTATGTATTGCAAGCATAGTTTTAAAGATGGTCAAGCTTCAATCTCATTGAATACATGGTGGAGCTCTTGGATGGTCATTGGCAACGGATAACATATACAAATTGGACAGCACCATTTTTATTAATGAGTCCTCTTAAATTACTCACAAGTGTATGGTGCCAGAACTTGTGACTGGTTTGTTCTAAGCATCTCAGATGAACTGCTGCTATTAAATGTGATTTCTAGCACTCACGCACTGTTTATAAAAAGAGTGTGGATGAATAATTTGCTGTGATCATCTCATTTTCAGACAGCACCTGTGCATGAGAGTGAAGGTGGTGATGAAGCTGAACAGCCTTATGCAGAAGATAAACTGGCAGAACTGGAGCAGGAGCAAGAGCTGGAACCAGAGTTGGAGGCAACAAGTGAGACAGTAGTACCTCAGGTAGCATCCCACAGTGATATATTTTATGCTCTAGAAAGATTCAAAACACTTTTGTGGAGTTTTTATGTGCTGTATCTAAAAATTTTTATCTGCACTTTAGCTCATCCTAAGAAACTCATGTTTTATCTCCTCCATGAGAAGAAAATCAGAGAAAATGGTCTCCTATCTGTCAAACTAACAGTACTTTCTGACTAACTTTCTGATTTATTTGTAACCTTCCCTTGACACAGGGATCACATTTCCGAGGCTGCAGACTACTGACCCGTTTGGTGCAGCCTCTGAAAAACTAGGTCAGATTTGTGCTGTCAATAACAGGACTACCTGCAGGGCCCAAGGGATCAGTAGAACTTAGTCCACACACATCTATGGTATTCCAATCAAGATAAAAAGTTGTAAAAAGAATCCAAAACTTTAAATCAAACAAAAAGTCAGAAAAAAATCAGCATACAGTCCAAAACATAGAGGTATAACCTAGTTATACTAGACCTAGTACTCACTAATGGGGATAATGTCTCAAATGTCCAGGTAGGTGCCCACCTCAGCACCAGTGATCATCAAACAGTATGATTTGACATTGCAAACAGGATACGGAGACGTCACAAGAAGACCTGATTTTTGACTTTCAAAAATACAGACTTTGTCGAAATGAGGACATACCTGGAGGTAGAACTAGAAGACTGGGAGAGAATGAGAGAGGTGGAACAACAGTGGACCAAACTAAAGGGAGCAATGACAAAAGCAACAAATCTATATGTTAGAAAAGTAAACAAAAGTAAGAGAAATAAGAAACCGACCTGGTTCTCAAAGGAGGTGGCTTACATAATAAAAGCAAAAAAAAGCAGCATTCAGGAATTATAAATGATCCCAAAAAGAAGAATTCAGGGAAGAATACCTGGTGAAACCTAGGGGACGAAGAAAGTAATCAAGAAAGCAAAAAGTCTGGCAGAAGAAAGAAATGTCAAAGAGGTAAAGCAAAGTGAAAAAAATCATTCTTCAGATTACATCAGGGAAAGGAGAAAGGTCCAAAGTGGCATAGTGAAATTGAAAGGTGAACAGGATCAATGTGTGGAGAGAGACAAAGAAATGGTGGAAATATTAAACAAATACTTCAGTTTGGTGTCCAGTAAAGAAGACCCTGGAGAAGGACCGTTGCTAGTTAACAAGACTGTGGAAGGGGAAGGAGCAAATGAAACTCCGTTTACAGAAGAGAATGTATGGGAACAGCTAAGAAGACTGAAAGTAGACAAAGCCATGGAGCCTGATGAGGTTCATCTCAGGATACTTAGGGAACTCAGAGATCTGCTGGTGGGTCCGCTATGTGACCTGTTCAATAGATCCTTGGAAATGGGAGTGGTGCTGAGTGATTGGAGAAGAGCGATGGTGGTCCCTCTTCACAAGAGTGGGAGAAGAGAGGAGACTGGAAACTAGAGGCTGGTTAGCCTCACCCTCAGTGGTGGGAAAATTAATGGAGACTCTGCTGAAAGAAAGGATAGTGAACTATCTACAAACCAGTGGGTTGCCCGATCCGAGATAGCATGGATTCACCAGGAGAAGGTCCTGTCAGATGAATCTGATTTTTTTGATTTGGTGACTAGAGAATTGGATCAGGGAAGAGTGCTCGATGTGATTTACTTGGATTTTATTAAAGTTTTTGATAGGGTCTCATAAAATGAGAAGCTTGGGAGTGAGCGCCAAGGTGGTGGTATGGATCACAAACTGGTTGATGGATAGAAGGCAGCGTGTGATGATAAATGGAACCTGCTCTTAAGAGAAAACAATGTTAAGTGGAGTATCACAGGGATCAGTGTTTGGACCGGTTCTGTTAAATTTCTTTGTGAGTGACATCGCGGAAGGAATAGAAGGTATAATTTGTCTATTTGCGAATGATACTAAGACCTGCCGGAAGAAGTAGAGAGTAGAGAGGTGAGACGTTGATTTAAGGAAGCTTGAATGGTGGGCGAAGATATGACAGCTGAGATCCAATGCCAAGAAGTGCAGTCATGCATCTGGGTGTGGTAATCCAAAAGAGTTGTATGTGATGGGGAGTGAAGGGCTATTGTGCACAGAACAAGAGAGAGACCTTGGCGTGATAGTCTAGCAATCTGACGATGGCGAAGCAATATGACAAGGTGATAGCAAAAGCCAGAAGAATGCTAGGCTGCATTGAGAAAGGAATAACCAGTAAGAAAAAGGAGGTGATAATCCCCTTGTAGAGGTCCTTGGTGAGGCCTCACCTGGAGTACTGTGTTCAGTTCTGGAGACTGTGTCTCAAAAGGGACAGAGACAGGATGGAGGCGGTCCAGAGAAAGGCGACCAAAATGGTGGTGGGTCTCCATCAAATGACTTATGAAAAGAGGTTGAAGGTCCTAAATATTGGAGGAGAGGAGGTGCAAGGGAGATATGATACAGATCTTCAGATACCTGAAAGGTTTTAATGATGCACAAATCAACAACAAATCTTTTCTGTTGGAAAGAAATCAGTAGAACTAGGGCTCATGAAATGAAAATCCAGGGAGGCTGACTCAGAACCAATGTCAGGAAATATTTCTTCACAGAAAGGGTGGTGGATGCCTGAAATGCCCTTCCAGAGGAGGTGGTGAAGATAAGAAACAGTAAAAGATTTCAAAGGGGCATGGGATAAACACTGTGGATCCCTTAAGGCAAGAGAATGTGAATGAAGAAAAAAGTGCATGGGGGGTAACTTGCTGGAGTGGTGGTTACTACCCTTAACCAATAAGCCTTATGCTGTTGATGCAACTCCATCATTGCTCTCTGCTTCAACGGCAGAGAGAAAAGGGGAATTAGATTCAGACAGCAACCAACAAGGACATTGAATTGCACAGTCTGGGAAAACGAATAAGCATGGGAGTAACTTGCTGATACGGCAATTACTAACCTTAACCAGTGCCTAAAACCGGTGCTAAGCTCCTTAAATTTGTTTTCCTGCCTTAATTTCACCCTGTGTTCCCCACTTTATAGGACCTTCATGAAACTGAACACAAATTTAGGGACTCAACCCTAGACAGTTTTCAAAACAATTTTTGGAGCCTAACTCCCAACATTAAGCACCTAAATCCTCTTAAAATCAGTCTGCCCATGACCTTGAGTAATATACATTGAAAACTTATTTGGCTTTCAAGTGATATTGGAGAAAACAATTAATGGGCCTTGATTAGTCACATATGCATTGGTACAAATAAAAATAAAGCCGGCTAAATTTCCTCAAAAATTGCACATAATGTTATTTCATTGCAGAAAAATGTTTCCCCTTTTTAGCCTGGTTTTGGTGCCTGGGTTCTACTTATTCTCTGCGATTTTATCAACTTTCTACATCTTCCTAAATAGACCTGCCAGTCTATTTAAGTTTAAAAAGTACTCAAGTGAGCTGATGCCATTTAAAAGATTCTTTTTTGTAATGTAAATGTGCACAAAATGGATGGCCAACCATTTAGTTGCAAAATAGAAAACAAGTGACAGACATAGAAGTGCCCATACATGAAGCGAGAGGACAATATTCAGAGGGTTTTTATGCGGGTAAAATATTGCGTTTTACCCACAAAAGTGGCACTTTGAATATTGTTCAATCTGTGGGGGAAAGTATGCATGTTGTTTAGCATATTGTGGGCAGATTTATAAATCTGCGCACCAGGCCGCGAACAAGAGTACACGGGATTTCAATGGATACGCGCATAGCCGCGCGTATCCATTAAAATCCGGGGTCGGCGTGCACAAATTTGCCCAAAACGGCAGCCTGCGCGCGCCGAGCCGCACAGCCCTGCCTCCGTTCCCTCCGAAGCCACTCCAAAATCGGAGCGGCCTTGGAGGGAACTTTTGTTCCACCCCCCCCCCTACCTTTGTTGGCAAAGTTACGCCTGCTGGAAGCAGGCGTAACTTTGCGCGCACCGAGCCGGCTGCTGCACTCCATGTTCCGGTCCGGGGGCTGGTCCGGAGGCCGCGGCCACACCCCCGGGCCGAAACGCCGCTTCACTCGTGGCACGCCCCGACACGCCCCTCCATGCAAGCCCCGGGACTTACGCGCGTCCTGGGGCTTAGGCTCGGCGCACGCAGGGGAGGTTTGGGGTAGGTTTTTAGGGGGTACACGCATATCTTACGTGCGTACCCCTTTGAAAATCTACCCCTGTGGATTCTGGAGTTGTTTCCAGGGTTGGAGAGGGGACAGAGAGAGGGAACTACTCGTGTATATTTGATTATGCACCACCTACCTGCATAGTTTATTACAGAAAAATTACATGCAGAGAAAGCAGGCACAATCTCTGTGGATGATTTTTGCAAAGGAAAATAATCAATGCAAAAGCCTGTGCGGACTTTTGCTTTGATTATTGGCACAAAGCCCCTGGCTAAAATACGCATGGAGTCTTCACCAATGTAAGCAGTTTTGATTATTGCTTGTGGTTGCAGGTTATAGCAGTCCTCCCAATTAAAACTACAAGGAGATGTACTTGCAAAAGAGAGAGCTCATCATTGGTGCTGCCAAAGTTTTATTCTGGAAAAAAAAAAATATCTTAAATAGTTGGGATTATAGAAACGTATCCCTTTTCCTGACACCTGATAAGGCACTTGCACAGATTAAGAAAAACTGAGCACCAACAAAGCAAGCTATTGCTTGCTTTATCAAAAATGTTTACCATTGTGTTATAAACCACAGTAAAGAAGTGCATATATTAGGCATTGGTAGACCATCATAGTAAGCACTACCGGTTTATTTCACCTTCTTTGCTTTATATTTAATCATAGGTCCCCTGTTCATAACTATTCTTTCTTGTTTTTTGAGTTTGCAAATACAATTATCATCTGAGCTTTCATGTGTTCCTTGGCTTTTCAGTAATGCATGCTTCTACAGCCGTGGCATTAAAATTCCACTTTTCATCCCAACATGCGTCAGGGGTATCATTTATTTCTTCCTTTACGTTTGTAGCTCCTCGGATATGACAGGAGCCAAGTTCGAGTCTAGCTTTGTGTTATGTCAGTAAGGACCCAGATACTCAGACCCAGAAAACAATTGCTCTTTAGGGATATGGCACATCTAAACCAAAAAAAGTCATTTTCAGTTTGTTTGGATGGAAGGAACAGAAAATGGTCTTGCCCCAAAAATACCTGAAAATGTGGATGTTTTTCAGTTTATTTTAAAAAAAAAAGTGGCTTCCTGAGCTCCTCACCCCCACCCAGTCCCTGTTCACTGCTTCCCAGGGTTTCCCTGGGGCCAAACCAGGGCCTCCCAGACCCCTCTTAACCCTTCATTGGGGGCTCCTACTTACCTTTTCTCTGGGGGATCCTTGAGGCAGAAAGGGACAGGAGCGATGCCCACTCACTCCTGCCCTGACAGCTTCCCTTTAAAAATGGCATTGGCCGACCCTGAGATCAGAGTCAAAGTGATGTCAAAATGGCACCAATCTCGACACTGGCTAGTGTCATTATGTTTTAATCAGTGTACTGGCCATGCAAACATATGGATATGTACGGGCACTGAGCTGAGCATCATCATTTTGATGTTACATTGGCACCAGTCTCAGGGCCAGCCAGTGCCATTTTTTAAAAGATTGTGCTGGGGCAGGAGTGATTGGGCATTGCTCCTGCCCTCTTTCTTTCTTGAGAATCCCCACAGAAAGGGTAAGAGGCTTGGGAGATTCCTGGTTCTAGTAAATCTTTTAGGGGGCAGATAGGGCTCAAAGAGGTATAGGGACACCCAGATTAGGGCTTGGCTCTGCAAGTTTCTTGGAGGTGAAGAGGGCGATCATAGGGCCTCATGAAGCCCTGGTTCATTTTTTTTTATGTGTTTTGGGGAGAGTTGATAATGTTTGTTTCAGTTTGGCAAAATAACCAAACCAAAATAAACATTAAATTAACCGAAAAAGGAACAAAATGAAAAAAAATGAGGTGAACAATGTTCTTCTGGCTTAGGAAGCCTTATTGTTCTCTGTGATGAAAAAAAATGGTTTGTTGGCCCAATCCCAATCAAGGTCAAGAATATATGAGAACAAAATGTGGATCGGGGAAAACCGTTTAGCATCAATAAAGATCTGGAACGAACACACTCACCCTACATTCAGGCTGTCCAGAGAAAACTGCCTCCTTCTCCTCACTGGGAATAAATGTGCAGTTCATTGTTTAAAAAACACTGGTCTGTAGTCACTAGTCTAGTCTATTGCAGTATAAACTTGGGAGCAGAAGATTGTACACAAAGACAAAATCTAAAACTCAAAGTCCCTGACAATTTCTTTGTTCTGTTCTTTCAGAAAGAGCTACAGGTGTGGCCTCACCAGTGAGCCTTGGTTGAAACCATGTAGTGCATTTTAGTTTTACGTTTTCAGGCAATATAGAATAAAGAAGTGCTCGTTTCGTCTTCCTTCCTTGCATTATCTGCTGTAATGGTTGGTTTATTAGGCTAACATACTTACATTGTCTTCTATACCCATTTAGGCCTTATTGATCTTAGATTGATTGTCGGTATTCCAGTGTGATGATGTAGACATCTGTTTGTACCCTGAAACACTGTCTGGTCAAAATAAACTTACATTACAGTCCATCCTCCAAATTATCAAATTTCAGGAGGAAAACTACTGAATTTAAAAACCCACAGCCCCCACGCTATTGGGTATAAAATCACAGTCCAAATATTAGACAAAGGAACAGCACCAGTGGCAGAGCAAGAGATAAAAAATATCTTATCCAAATAGAATTTAAAAAGTAGATATCACAGCCTTAGCAAGAGGGGCAAAATTCTTTGCAGTGAAGCAAAATACTGGCATGGATCAGGAAAATCTGATTCTTAGTGATATTTTGTAACTCCTCCCCATCACCACCACACCTTTCCAGGGGTCACCTTTGGGCACCACAAGAGTGGGAAAAAATCGTTCTGGAGCACTAGAGCAAGATTCAACCAGTGGGGGTGGATAGCAAAGCTATAAGGCCCAAGGGGCGTCACACACCAAAAAGGTTTGTTTCAAACTAGAAAAAAGACTAATTACAGTCCAAAGATTAAAGTTTAGATCAGTGATTCCCAGCCCTGTCCTGGGGACCCCCCAGCAGTCGTGTTTTCAGGATATCAGCAATGAATATGCATGAGAGAAAAATTGCATGCCCTGCCTCCATAACATGCAAATTTTCTCTCATGCATATTCATCGTGGATATCCTGAAAACCTGACTGGCTGGGGGGGTCCCCAAGACAAGGTTGGGAACCACTGGTCTAAATCATGGCTGAAATTACTTGCCACTAAACTCTGATAACACTGAAATATTGATTTGAGTGAATTACCTTCTGCGACTCATCTTCAGTGTTTAACTTGGCAGGCCAACAACACTGAAGTCTTCTCTATTATTCGTAATCTTGGGTCAGGCTCCCGGCACAGCGGCTCATATTTGCTGCTGTGCAGGGATCGTGCGCCAGAAGTCGGCCAGTGCACACAACTTACTTCATAGCTGAAGTAAGTTTGGAGATAAAAAAAGAAAACGAAAGGTAGGGGGAAAAGGGTATGGGAAGGGAAGGTGGGATGGGGGGTAGGGAATGGGGAAGGCAGCGCATATCGGTGCGGGCTCAGCGCGCGCATGGTGCACAATTGTGCACCCCCTTGCACGTGCCGACCCCCGATTTTATAACTTGCACGCGCAAGTACAATTTACAGAAGACTCTTCCCTCTCAGGTCCCCACCAGGGCTTTTTTCCTCCTTTAAGCCCAGTGAAGAGCAGTAAACTTCTCCTTTGTCAAACTCAGGCTGTGGGCTCCCCAGGTTAGGAGGGTGTCCCTTTGGTCAGATGGTCCTTATCCTTCTAGATGGCTCTCCAGTCTGTACTGAGGGGGGGGGGGTCCTCCCTTTGTTTCTCCAGCAAATATCAAAGTCTTGAACATTCCAGCTCTTAACTTTTCCCAGGCTGATTGCAGAAATCCTCTGGCTCAAAAGCTCATCTAGCATTCTCCTGTAGGGAACGCCTCAGACACAAAACTCAAACATTCCAAACCGAACTCCTCCCAAGTTCTCATGGAAGCATGTTTTTATGCCGTCACCAAGCCCATCCCATTTGTCAGAAGCTACGTCCTTCCACTCACCAGCTCAACTGCATTTCCCCGTACTTCCCATTTCTGGAAAGTTCTCAGTGTTAGACATAGCTAGCAATTCGGCCTCATAGTATGGCTTAGTTTCCTTACAAGAATATACACAAATTCAGCACGAAATTTACATATTTTTAGGTCAACTTTGTATGTAAGATTTGCTATTAATAATCCTGTCTGTATTTTGTTCTTACTGCTAAAGTTTCAATTTTATCAGCCAAAATGAGGCTATAAGTTTGTTTTTATCAGACCAGTGATAGACATGAAATATCCTTGCTTTCTGGCTGGCTGCTAAAATTTGAGACTTTAGGAGTTGTGAGGTGGCATGGATACAGAAGATTCATGAGCCACAATGGAGACTCAATAAACTGTTCCAGAAATTTCTGAATCCCAGACTAATTGATGGAGCAAAGGAAACAGAGCATTTGTACTGTAAATCTAAATCCATTAAAACCCAGTGCCAGATCATCAATTCTCATCCAATTTAGTGGAGCAAAAGCTCTATCCTCTTCCAAACCTAACCCCAGAAAAAAAATGTTTTCTACTGTAATTATTTGGAACTATTGTATGTTTTATAGAGCAAAAATAACTAACAATGTAAAAATTAAATGTTAGCAGCAATAAAGAGATACTTTACCTTCACTTTCTTCCAGGAAAAAGCTGTTATTCCTTCAGTGGTAATAGAACCAGCATCCAACAATGAAGGAGAGGAAGAGGATTTTGATCCCCACATTGTTTGCCAACCTAAGGTTATAATAGAGGACACCAGCGTTCAGAGTGATGCCACCGAGATACCAGAAGCTTCCTGTGAGCAGAACCCTGTGATAGAAAGTCAGACAGTGCCTAGTGAAGGAAGCAAAGAGAACGTAGCACCAGAGGCTGATAAATCTTGTGCTGAGCCACCTGGCTTTCTCTATAAGGTACCATTTAATAATGAATATTCATGACCTCTTTTGAAAACGTCTTTGATCCTAGGATATAATTTATCAAAGATCTGTAGTGATGCGATGCCATCCCATCACAGCATATGTACATTTTTCGGAGAGGTCCACATTAGGAATGGGCACATTTTTATAGAATTCATCTGTACCACTTCAAATTGTGGCAGCTTGCATTAATGTGCTCTGGAAATTATCTGGATCCTTACTGCTTCAGGAAGTGAGAACCACAAATCATAGTGATGGTTTGCTTTGCATTCTTTTGAGATTAAGACCATTATAAGCGAGGCAAAGAGGCAATTCCCCCTATCTCTGTGCTTTGGGGGGCGTTCCAACCAATCCCTGCAGACTTATTGCCAGCCTCTCTCTCTCTCCTTTTCACTCATGCCCTCCCCCTCTTGTTCTCCATGGCTTTTCTCCTTTTTACTTTCCTTGGTTCAGGGAAGTCGGTTTGAGCCACGTGACACCACCAGTGCCTTGAAATGTGATTGGGGGGGGAAGGTAGGAAAACCGAGAAGCCTTCAGGAGGATGCAGAGAGACAGAAAGGCACAGAGATAGGCTGGAAAGGGAGGGGAGAGAGAGAATGTGAAGACAGGAATGAGGTATAGGAAGGAAGAGAGACAGCCAAATAAGGGGAGGGTAAGAAACAGACTACGAGGAAGGAAAAGAGAAAGAGACCACAGTGGTAAGGAATGAGTGGCAGACAGGTTACAAAAGAAAGAGTGTGTAAAAAGATAGAAAATAGTGAGGGTAGCAAAGCAACTGAACTGAAAGAAGACTGAGGGGATGAAGAAGAAAGAGAACTTTTAGAAGGGAGGAGAGAGAAAATCATGGAGAAAGAGGAGAAGAGAAAGAGACAAGTTGGGTTTGAACAGGTAAAGAGGAACTTTACAGTGGGTGAGTGAGAGAGGAGAAATAGGCTTGGGCGGGCTAGTGAAAAAGAGGCAGGCTGGGGAAGAGGATGAGAGATAGGGTGGAATGCAAGTGAGAGAAAAAGGAAGGTGTAAGGAGGGAATCAGATCTAATGGAGAAAGAGATTTTGGAGAGGAGAAAGACAATCTGCAGAATGAAAGGATAGGGAACCAGGGAGAATAGAGAAAATTATAGGCCAGAGACAGGCTTGGAAAGGGAAGATATGAGGGGAATAGAGACTCAGCCAGCAGAAATGAAACGCATACATAGGTTGCAGGGAGAGAGAGCTGCAGGCCTAGAGGTGAGACATAAATGCAGGCTAGGAAAAGAGACGCACAGACTTAAAAAGAGGACACGCAGGGGAGGGACAGAAGCAGCAAAGGGTATATATATTAGAGATGTGAATCGTGTGCCAGATCGTCTTAATGATCAGGTTCGGCTGGGGGGGGGGAGAAATCTGATCGTTAAGATATGTGAATTGGAATCGTTTTCCGATTCCAATTCACATCGCTAATTTTTTTTTTAGGGAGGCCGCGCGCTGAAAAAAAAACCCACCCGACCCTTTAAATCAACCCCCCTTAGCCTCCCCCACCCTCCCGACCCCCCCAAAACCTTTTAAAATTACCTGGTGGTCCAGGGGGGCCTCGGGAGCGATTTCATGTTTCCCAGGCATCAGCTGCGCTAAAATAAAATGGCGCGATGCCCCTTTGCCCTTACCATGTGACAGGGTATCCGTGCCATTGGCCGGCCCTGTCACATGGTAGGAGCACTGGATGGACGGCGCCATCTTTAAAGATGGCGCCGGCCTTTTACTCATCAGCCCTATTTACTATACTCTATAATAGGGGCTGATGAGTAAAGATGGCCGCCGCTGAGCCCCAGGGTACTTTAAGGCATTTGGGGGGGTTCGGGAGGGGGGGGGGGGGGGATTTAATTTAAAGGGTCGGGGGTGGGTTTTAGGGGGATTT